>NC_092745.1:66548095-67748095 GCF_047496795.1 Chiloscyllium punctatum
GAATCTATGGAATTCATTGCACAACAGGCTGTGAATGCCAGGTCATTGAGTACAGTAGTCCCCCTGTACCTGGCAAAAGTGAGGATTGCATATCTTGGAGATCAGAGTCTTGATTAGAGTGGTGCTGGAAAAGCACAGCAGGTTAGGCAGCATCTGAGGAGCAGGAAAATTGACGTTTTGGGCAAAAGCTCTTCATCAGGAATGAAGCAGGGAACCTCTGGGGTGGAGAGATAAATGGGAGGGAGTTGGGGCTGGGGAGAAGGTAGCCGAGTGTACAATAGGTGGATGGAAGTGGGGATGAATGTGATAGGTCAGAGAGGAGGGTAGTGTGGATAGGTGGGAAGGGAGATTGGCAGGTAGGACAGGTCATGAGGACAGTACTGAGCTGGAAGGTTGGAACTGGAGTAAGGTGGGCGGAGAAGAAATGAGGGAACTGGTGAAGTCCACATTGATGCCCTGGGGTTGAAGTGTTCTGAGGAGGAAGATGAGGCATTCACCCACACGGGTTACACTCCTGGACCTACCGTGAAAGCCTGAAACCGCAGATAGGAGCAAACTCATTCATTTAAATGGGAAATATACCTTCCCGGCAGCCTCCTGGTCCCTGGTTCTGGAAGCTTCCCTATAGCATGCTCGGGCCGTGGCAAAATGTGGGTAGCTTAAACCACGGAAAACAAATCCATGGATACGGGGAATGCCCTGTATTTTTAAGACAGAGATAGATAGGTTCTTTGTTGAAGGGAATCAAAGGTTATGAAGAGAAAGCAGGAGAATGGGGTTGAGAAACCCATGATTGAATGGCAGAGTAGACCAATTGGGCTGAATGGCCTAATGTCTGCTCCTATGTCTTATGATCTTATGGCTGGAGAAACCAGATGGGCAAGTGTAACACCAAGAACAAATTCATAGAGTGCTTCACAGATTGCTTCTTATCACAGTGCATTGCAGAACCTACCCAGGAACAGGCTATTTCAGACCTAGTGATACATAACCAGGTAGGATTAACGCAAACGTTTGTAATTAATGATCCTTTAGGGGGTGGCAATCATAGTATGGTAGAATTTCATATTTAGTTGATAGAGAGAGAGCAATTCAGGTATCAAACAACTATTTTCAACTTCAGTAAAGGCAAATACAGAGTTATGGGGGAAAGAGTCTAAAGTGTGCTGGGAAAATTGAGAAAAGGGGAAGTCAATGGAAAATCTCAGCCTTGCCAGATGGGCGGCTATTTCATAACATTCAGTGAAGATTTACTATGGTCAAAATGAAGGAATTTAATGAGAAGGATAATGGTTAATAAAGGTGTTCAAAGAAAGTATTTGATTAAAAGCTAAGTCATACAAAACTAGTATTAGACCAGAGGGTTGGGAATTTTTAAGAAACCAGCAGCAGCTGACTAAAAATCTAATAAAATGGGAGGAAATTGACTATGAAAGAAAATTGGCAAGAAATATAAGAAAAAAGCAAGAGCTTCAAAGGGTAAATAAAAGGAGAAGTAAAAGCAAGTGTGGAGGATGTGACTAGGGAGTTGAGAACAGTGAACTGGGAAATGGCAGGTAGCTTAAACCAATATTTCGCTTTGGTCTTCATGGAAGAGGAGTGATATGATCCTCAGGAAGAGATGCTGAATCATGTCATGTCGATTGTTCTGAAGTACTGTCTCCTGGCAAATTAGTCTTCTGAAGTGATAGTTCACTAACAACCTTTAGGGAATGAAATCTGCCTTCCTCAGAAATTCTGGCCCATACGTGACAGCAATGTGCTTATCTCTTAACTGCCCACTGAAATGCCCCAACAAACAATAGCATTCACAAACAATTAGGGATGGAAAACAAATGCTGGCTCTGCAAGCGACAAACATGTCCCACAGAGGAGTAAAAAAGTGGAACTTTTCAATAATGGATGAAGACACAGAACAATGTCAGCTCTGAAGGCAGTAGTGAAGGAGGCTTAAGCTTACCCTCTTATTTGTAGCCAAGGTAACTGGAAGGCAGCAAGAACAAGGAAAGCTTAAATATCTCATCAGGTCAGGTAGCTTGCCACATGCAACATTGAATTTAACAATTTAGATCATAATCTCTGCCTCCAACTCATTCTTTCAGTTCATTTTTCTTCCCCTTTTTATGTTTCGGTAGCTTGGTCTTCATCTCGTATCGTTCTTTATTCCTTAATGATGTACTTTTATGTAACAATTTGCAACTCATCTAGGCATAGCCTTTGCTGTTTTCATTAATATTTGTTGCCTGTTGCATCATGAAATCCTTTGCTCCTTAATCTCCCTTGCTGTCTACTTTATTAGAGATCTACTCTTTTGTCTTTTCTGCCCACTCTCCTTTTCCACTGCCTTAAGATTAGATTAGATTCTCTATAGTGTGGAAACAGGCCCTTTGGCCCAACAAGTCCATACCGCCCCTCTCAAAGACAAACCCACCCAAACCCATTCCCCTACCCTATATTTACCCCTGACTAACGCACCTAACACTGTGGGCAATTTAACATGGCCAATTCACATCTTTGGATTGTGGGAGGAAACCAGAGCACCCAGAGGAAACCCACGCAGACACAAGGAGAATATGCAAACTCCACACAGACAGGCGGGAATCAAACCCAGGACCCTGATGCTGTGAGGCAGCAGTGCTAACCACTGGGCCACCGTGCCGCCTATCTTTCTTCAGTTCTGATCAAAAGTTCCAAGTCTATGTCATTGACTTGAAAGTGTTTCTGTCCATAGAAAGTCTATTGAATTATGCAAGCTTTTCTTTAGATTTCAGATTTCCAGTGCTGGCTGCATTTTGCTTTTCTAAAATTTATTTAGGAAATTTTTCTGATCAGCCTGTTCAGAGATATTATTACACACATCTGAAGCAGGTTGAGACTTGAACCTGTTGCTCCTGCTCCAGGGGTAGGGACAATAACTCTGTGCCGCAAAAGTGCCTTAGCATTTTGCTTTTGTAACAGAAAGTTTTATTGGAATCATATTCTGCAAAATCAGAAACAAGATACACTATATAGTACCAATTAAAGGAACCTCTCAGCTTTCTTAGAGATTCTCTTATTTCAATTATTGAAATAATTTACTATTGACATAAAATTATCAGCTTACGTGTGCAAGTTGGTAGTGGGTTCCATCCAAATTTAGTGCATGTAGTCAGTTGAATGTCTTCAGGTCTATAATTGCGATTGCATTGATATTGTAGTACATGAGAATATTTGTAAATCTGTTTATTGCCAATTACTTTCCCATTCTCTATAGCTGGTTCGATACATATGAATTCTGAAAAGGAAAATTACTGAAATCATGTATTCAAAGTGATTAGAAATGTATTTTTAACAATGGTTAAATACAATCTTAGCTAGTTATGAAAATAGATCACCAGTGGCCTAGCCACTATCTGATTGGTGTATTTGGCCTTCCTGAAAGGAGGGTCTCCTGCCTACTTTCCAAGCAATAGCTGACACCCCTGTAGCTTCTAAAGAACGCTTGCTCCAGTCTTGTCAACTGCAGCTTCTAGTAGTGCTGGGAGTAGAGTGCTGAAGGTCAATCTGATCCCAAGAGAAGGGTTGAAATCCCATCTCCAACTACTGCGTTCCATAAAATCCTGGCTGATGCAGACTTCTGCTTAAAATCATGAAATGTAATCAGAAGAAATGCAAATAAAAAACATTTAGGAAAGCTTTACGTACAGTATGGATATTGAGCATTACCTTTGCATTTAGGAACTGGATTACTCCAGGTTCCGTTTGCTAAACAATAAATCTCTTTGACACCTTCAATGTCCAGTTCTGCTGAATTACACTCGAATTGCAGGACAGAGCCAAAAGGAAAGTTTTGTTCAAGGCCAAATTGCTCTGATCTAACGATCTTTCCATTTTCTGGTTCTTCCACAGGGGAACAGGTCACAACTGCAAAACAAATTGAACATAATATCTTTAACATGGAATATATAATGTTTCATATCAATTTATGTACTGTTTGCCAGTTCCATCTGCAACATTAGAAAACTAGCTCATTTCTAATGAATCTTCTAATTTAATAGTAAAACCACCAGGGGTAACACAAAGGGTATGTTTTACAATTTTGCGGTGAATGGTAACCCGGCAACATGAATTACCTACTGTTTAGAGATCCAAAATTGAAAATCAGGCAGCTTCTATAGAAGACAGGTGATCTGCTCTGTCTTATTATTATTCAGAAACTGGGAGTGATAACTAACCCCATCTGGTGTGAATAATGGAATTTACTTCTTAAAGTGTCGTGAATCTGTGGAATTAACTATCCTAGAGTAGGGTGAACGCCAGGAGTTTGAGTAAATTTAAGAAGGGGATAGATAGATATTTTAATTAATAACGAGTTGAAGAGTTATGAAGAGTGGACAGGAAAGTGGAGCTGAAGCCAAGATGAAATGAGCCAAGGTAACCCACTATTATTTTAAATGGTGGAGCAAGCTTGAAGGGCTGAATTGCCTACTCCTGCACTTAGATCTTGTGTTTAGATTAGATTCCCGACAGTGTGGAAACAGGCCCTTCGGCCCAACCAGTCCACACCGACCCTCCGAAGAGTAACCCACCCAGATCAATTTCCCTCTGACTAATGCACTTAACACTATGGGCAATTTAGCATGGCCAATCCAACTGACCTGCACATCTTTGGACTGTGGTAAGAAACTGGAGCATCCGGAGGAAACCCGGATAGACACGAGAACAATGTGCAAACTCCACACAGACAGTCACTCGAGGCTGGAATTGAACTTGGGTCCCTGGTGCTGTAAGGTAGCAGTGCTAACCACTGAGCCACCGTGCCACCCCGACCTTCTTTGCTGTCCATTGCACCTCCAATTTTGATGTCATCTGCAAACTTACTAACTATACCTCTTATGTTCACATCCAAATCATTTATATAAATGACAAAAAGTAGTGGACCCAGCACTGATCCTTGTGGCACCATTCTGAAAAAAACAACCCTCCACCACCACCTTCTCTTCTACCTTTGGCCAGTTCTCCTGTGTTCTAGTGTAGTGATGAGGTGTTATTTTCCAGAAGGCAGTGATAAGTCCAAAAAATACATTATACTTACCACAAAATTGAGAAAAATCCTGCATGGGTTTCAGTGCCAGTGCAATGACAGGTATTTAGGTCTTACGTCCCAAAAAGTGGTTGACACAAGTCAAGCAACATGTTTCATAGGCTGTTTATAATAAGCAGAATACAGAGCCTGCTCAAAACAGCTGCGCTTGTAAAACCCAAAATAAAACATCGATTGTTTCATGTGGTCTTGCAATTGAACAGCACCTGCTAAAATGTTCTTAATGAGCTAACAGTTACTGTAACAACCAATTCAAGTTAATCAGCCAAATTTACAATATGACAAAGTTACACTTGCTAGGAGAGTCATGAACATATGTTTCTTTGCAAACGAAAGGGATATAAAGAAACATTGCACCTTTTTGAATTAGCCAAAAGCATGCAGAACCAATTGTTCCCTGTTACTTTCTTCAGGTGTTGGACTGGGGTGGACAAAGTTAAAAATTATACAATATCGGGTTATAGTCCAACCAATTTATTTGGAAGCATTAGCTTTCAGAGTGCTGCTTCTTCATCAGTTAGCTGTGAAGCAGGATCATGAGACACAGAATTTATAGCAAAAGATTACAGTGTCATGCAACTGAAATAATATATTGAACAAACCTAGATTGCTGTTAAGTATTTCGTATTTTATAATGGGTTGCAGGTTTTGGTTCATTAATATGTAAATCTCAGAACTTCTTTTAAGCCATATTTTCGAGATAACTTAAGGTTTTATTAAAAAAAAGTGACATCTCAGTTCAGACAATGCACTAATAGTGTGAGGTTAGAGTCTGTCTGTATCACAATCTTGAATCAGACTGATTCTATTTCCAAAGTAGAAATTTATAAAATGTCACATGGATTGACCGCCTGCAGATTATGCTTTTTGAGCAAAATAGGATGTATCTGCAAATATAATTCTGCAAATGTAAATTCGTCACCCATATACGTGTGTATGTGTGCAATACAGAGAGAGTGTGAGTGTGTGTGCATGAGAGAGCGTGTGTTTGCATGAATGCATGCTTGGTAAAGTGTGAGTGTGATGGAGTATAAGACTGTGGCTTATACTGCACCTCACTCACATACACACTTTACCAAACATGCACAAACACAAAGATACTCTATCATGCTCACTCGCACTCACAAGCACACACTCACACACACTCTCTCTCATGTACACTTACACACATATAAGTCTATGGGGTGAATTTGCATTTGCAGAATTATATTTGCAGATACATTCTATTTTGCTCAAAAATGCACTATCTGCAGGCAGTCAATGCAGGCAGTCATAGAGTCACAGTGATGTACAGCATGGAAACAGACCTTTCAGTCCAACCCGTCCATGCTGACCAGATATCTCAACCCAATCTAGTCCTACCTGCCAGCACCTGGCCCATATCTCTCCAAACCTTTCCTATTCATATACCTTCATATTCATACCCTTCCTATTCATATACCCATCCAAATGCCTTTTAAATGTTGCAATTGTACCAGCCTCCATCACTTCCTCTGGCAGCTCATTCCATACACGTACCACCCTCTGTATGAAAAAGTTGCCCCTTAGGTCTCTTTTATATCTTTCCCCTCTCACCCTAAACCCATGCTCTCTAGGTCTGAACTTCCCGACACCAGGGAAGAGACTTTGTCTATTTATCTTATCCATGCCCCTCATGATTTTGTAAACCTCAATAAGGTCACCCTCAGCCGCCCACACTCCAGGGAAAACAGCCCCAGCTTGTTCAGCCTCTCCCTATAGCTGAAATCCTCCAACCCTAGCAACATCCTTGTAAATCTTTTCTGAACCCTTTCATGTTTCACAACATCTTTCCAATAGGAAGGAGACCAGAATTGCACGGAAGATTCCAGCAGTGGCCTAACCAATGTCCTGTACAGCCACAACATGACCTCGCAACTCCTGTACTCAATATTCTGACCAATAAAAGAAAGCATACCAAATGCCTTCTTCACTATCTTATCTACCTGCGACTCCACTTTCAAGGAGCTATGAACCTGCACTCCAAGGTCTCTTTGTTCAGCAACACTCCCTTGGACCTTACCATTAAGTGTACAAGTCCTGCTAAGATTTGTTTTCCCAAAATGCAGCACCTCGCATTTATCTGAATTAAACTCCATCTACCACTTCTCAGCCAAATGGCCTATCTGATCAAGATCCTGTTGTAATCTGAGGTAACCTTCTTCGCTATCCATTATACCTCCAATTTTGGTGTCATCTGCAAACTTACTAACTGTACCTCTTATGCTCACATCCAAATCATTTATGTAAATGAAAAAAAGTAGTGGACCCAGTACCGATACTTGTGGTACTCCATTGGTCACAGGCCTCCAGTCTGAAAAGCAGCCCTCTACCAAAACCCTCTGTCTTCTACCTTTGAGCCAGTTCTGTATCCAAATGACTAGTTCTCCCTGTATTCTGTGAGATCTAATCTTGCTAACCAGTCTCTCATGGGGAACTTTGTCGAACGCCTTACTGAAGCCCATATAGATCACATCTACCACTCTGCTCTCATCAATCCTCTTTGCTACTTCTTCAAAAAACTCAATCAAGTTTAGGAGACATGATTTCCCACACACAAAGCCATGTTGACTATCCCTAATCAGTCCTTGCCTTTCCAAATACATGTACATCCTGTCCCTCAGGATTCCCTCCAGCAAGTTGCCCACTATCAACGTCAGGCTCACTGGTCTATAGTTCCCTGGCTTGTCCTTACCACCCTTCTTAAACAGTGGCACCACGTTAGCCAACCTCCAGTCTTCCGACACCTCACCTGTGACGATCGATGATACAAATATCTTAGCAAGAGGCCCAGCAATCACTTCTCTAGCTTCCCACAGAGTTCTAGGGAACACCTGATCAGGTCCTGGGGATTTATCCACCTTCATGCGTTTCAAGACATCCAGCACCATCTCCTCTGTAATGTGGACTTTTTGCAAGATGTCACCATCTATATCCCTACAGTCTATATCTTCCATATCCTTTTCCACCTTAAGTACTGTTGCAAAATATTCATTTAGTATCTCCCCCATTTTCTGTGGCTCCACACAAAGGCCACCTTGCTGATCTTTGAGGGGCCCAATTCTCTCCCTAGTTACCCTTTTGTCCTTAATATATTTGTAAAAACCCTTTGGATTCTCCTTAATTCTAGTTGCCAAAACTATATCATGTCTCCTTTTTGCCCTCCTCATTTCCCTTTTAAGTATACTCCTACTGTTTTATACTCCTCTCAGGATTCATGCGATCTATCCTATCTATACCTTACATATGCTTCCTTCTTTTTCTTAACCAAACCCTCAAATTCTTTAGTCATCCAGCATTCCCTACACCTACCAGCCTTTCCTTTCACCCTGACAGGAATATACTTTCTCTGGATTCTCGTTATCTCATTTCTGAAGGCTTCCTATTTTCCAGCCGTCCCTTTACCTGTGAATATCTGCCCCCAATCAGCTTTTGAAAGTTCTTGCCTAATACCGTCAAAATTGGCCTTTCTCCAATTTAGAACTTCAACTTTTAGATCTGGTCTATCCTTTTCCATCAATATTTTAAAACTAATAGAATTATGGTCACTGGCCCTAAACTGCTCCCCCACTGACACCTCAGTCACCTGCCTTGCCTTATTTCCCAAGAGTAGGTCAAGTTTTGCACCTTCTCGAGTAGGTACACCCACATACTGAATCAGAAAATTTTCTTGAACACTCTTAACAAATTCCCCTCCATCTAAACCCTTAACTCTATGGCAGCCCCAGTTTATGTTTGGAAAGTTAAAACCCCCTAACAAAACCACCCTATTATTCTTACAGATAGCTGAGATCTCCTTACAAGTTTGTTTCTCAATTTCCCTCTGACTGTTAGGGGATCTATAATACAATCCCAATAAGGTGATCATCTCTTTCTTATTTCTTAGTTCCACCCAAATAAGTTCCCTGGATGCATTTACGGGAATATCCTCCCTCAGTACAGTTGTAATGTTATCCCTTACCAAAAAACATCACTCCCCCTCCTCTCTTGCCTCCCTTTCTATCCTTTCTGTCGCATTTGTATCCTGGAACATTAAGCTGCCAGTCCTGTCCATCCCTGAGCCATGTTTCTGTAATTGCTTTGATATCCCCGTCCAATGTTCCTAACCATGCACTGAGTTCATCTGCCTTCCCTGTTAGGCCCCTTGCATTGAAATAAATGCAGTTTAATTTATTAGTCCTACCTTGTCCCTGCCTGCCCTGACTGTTTGATTCGCTTCTGTTCTCAACTGTACCAGTCTCAGATTGATCTCTTTCCTTATTATCTCCCTGGGTCCCACCCTCCCCCCCACCCTCCCCCCCCACCATACCAGTTTAAATCCTCCCGAGCAGCTCGAGCAAATTTCCCTGCCAGTATATTAGTCCCTTTCCAATTTAGGTGCAATCTGTCCTTCTTGTGCAGGTCACTTCTACCCCAAAAGAGATTCCAATGATCTAAAAATGTGAATCCTTCTCCCATACACCAGCTCCTCAGCCATGCATTCATCTGTCCTGTCCTCCTATTCCTGCCCTCACTAGTTCATAGCACTGGGAGTAATCCAGATTTTACTACCCTCGAGGACCTCGTTTTTAAATTCCTGCCTCACTCTCTGTAATCTCCCCTCAGAATCTCAACCTTTTCCATTCCTATGTTGTTGGTTCCAATGTGGGCAATGCCTCTTGCTGGCCCCTCTTCCCCGTGAGAACATTCTGCACTCTCTCTGAGACATCCTTGATCCTGGCACTAGGGAAGCAACACACCATTCTGCTTTATCGCTGCTGGCCACAGAAACGTTTGTCTATACCTCGGACTAGAGAATCCCCTGACATAATTGATCTCTTTGAAACCAACGTACCCCTTGTTGCATTAGATCCAGTCTCAATACCAGAAACTTGGCTGCTCGTGCTACGTTCCCCTGAGAATCCATCACCTCCTACATTTTCCAAAACAGCATACTTGTTTGAAATGGATATAGCTACAGAAAACACCTTCACTAGGTGCCTACCTCTCTTACTTTTACTGGAGTTAACCCATCTGTGTGACTGTATCTGAGACTTTCCCCCCTTCCTATGACTGCCATCCATCACATACTGTTGCTGTTGCAAATTCCTCATTGCTTCTAACTGTATTCCAACCGATCGATTTGACCTGATAAGATTTGCAACCAACAGCATTTATTGCAGATATAATCCACAGTAACCCTTAAACTCTCTTTAAACTCCCACATCAGACAAGAAGCATATATTACTTTTCAAATGGCCATTTTTGCTCCTTCACAATCTACAGACCCAGAAAATAACACCGTATTATTCCTCTACAAAACACTGCCCCAGGTTAGATTAATAGTTATGTCTTACATTTTAAGTTTAATCAAGAAACATATCTTAAAAAACATATAATCAAGACAGAACTCACTCTACTCAATACTGCAGACTTTCTGTAGGCCACTTAAACATTTAACTTATCTGATTCTGTGCTGTGAACTTCACCCAAATAGTTCCTTCAAGATCAGTTGTGAATTTCACTGTTTATTAATTTTCCCAGGTGCACTCCGATGTCCAGCGATACACAAACTGAAACAGTAAAGGCAGTAGCTGTGTAGGTTCACCCTGGTGTCAGTTTCTTTCTTTGTTTCTCTCCTGCACTGACCTCACCATGAGCTTCCAATCCAGGTAATATTTTATAAATTCCTACTTTGGAAATAGAACCAGTCTGACACAAGATTGGGATTTAGACAGATTCTAAACACACATCTTTAATGCTGAGATGTCACTTTTCTTTCTATAAAACCTTAAGTTATCTTGAGAATATGACTTCAAAGAAGTTCTGGGATTTACATATTAGTGAACCAAAACCTGCAACCCATTCTAAAAGATGAAAGCAAATAAAATATTAACAGCAACCTAGGTTGTTCAATATATCTTTAATCTTTTGCTGTACGTTCTATGTCTTATGCTTCTGCTCCACAGCTACTGATGAAGTAGCAGTGCTCCGAAAGCTAGTGCTTCCAAATAAACCTGTTGGACTGAAAGGTGCTGTGTGCTTTCTTCATGGCAATGCCTTAATCAGAGCCAACTTGCCAATTGATCAATTTCATTTTCTCTTGTTGTTTAAATTCTTTTGATTTTTAAAAAAAAATTGGCATTCCTACATTTATCCTGATAACTGTAAAAGCAATAGCATTGGCCACATCTCTCTCTCTCTCTCTCTCTCTCTCTCTCTCTCTCTTCAGCAATGTTTACGTTCTACTCCCAATGAACTGTTATTGGAAGTTCAGTAAAGACTCTCTGCAAGAGTCCATGGAGCTGAGCAAGCGCATGTAGCTTTATAAAGCTGAGTACATAAGCTGTACATTTAGTGTTTTGAAGATGGAGGCATGAGGGCTATCAGAAAGAGTGCTGATGAAACCCATTCTTGATGTTTCCAGTGCAGAAGGTTTTGCAGAAAGTAATGAGTGTGGCATGAAAAATGGCCAAATTAGATAGAGAATGAATACGTTGAGCTCAGGTTTGAGCAGTGGACAAAGTTCCCTGTCTTTGCATTGAAGCTGAGGTGGCAACTATAAAAAGGGGGTTTAAGCTTCAAAGAACTTTTCTCTTGTGTGATAAAACAGATGATTTTGCATGCACTGGTATTATACTGGACGAAACCAAAATTCATCTATGTTTGGTGAGGTTGTTGGAAAAAGCAGTGACCGTCACACCACTAGTAGATGAGAAATGTGTTGAATGTGAAAGGCGCACAAATGAAAACTGACCCCATGTTTCCAATGGTCCCATTAAAGGGAAGGTCCACCAACAAAGTGATAAAATGAGCAAAGCACAAGCAATGATTTCTGAAAGGAAAGACAAGTGAAACTTCAATAAGCCGAAATACCAGTCATGCCATTGTAACCTCAGTGTTGTGAGTGATTACAGATTGCAGTTAAGACCAAGGAAGATCATAATTGGAATGCAACGATCATTTAGGACTTTAAAAATAAAAAAAAAGCTAATGGTCAGACAGAGTGGGAGTGACTTTAGTGACATTTGCTGTTGTGTAAGTTATAGGGGATGAAGCTGGAGGACTGGGGCACATTGGTTTTGTTAGTGAATATGAAACTAGGAAGAAGGTTGGAAGATTAAGAACTTATAACAGAAGACCATGTTTCATGAATGAGACATGGTTTAATGAAGATGGGAGGCAGGTGGATCCAAAATACATTAATTAAGAGATATATTTTAATCAGGTTTAAGGACCACGTGGAAAGGAGAAGAAGATTGCTCAGAAATCACACAGAAATATTCCATGCACACTTTGCAGTTAGCAATTCAAGCTAGAGAACAACTATCTCACTGGAAATAATTTGTCTGATTTTAAAATTTTGAGCAAGAGAAATTTCGGGCTGATTCTGCTCTCAGTTTGATCTTGAAGCATTGAATGGTCATTGTGGTCTGAATCCTGCTTTTTTGACTCAATGCAAGTTGTGTTTAGTTTTTGGGAGGGATCTCAGCATACGGCCAAATGAGGTTTCTCACCATTCCTCACCAACTCACCTCATTAACAACCTACCGCACCCTACGGCATCCCTCATGTCTGAGTCTATCCCAATCTTATCACTTGCTGTTCTGGAACAATTTGTTACGTGGACACAACCAGTGACCAGCGTCTCTTGCACATGCACTATCTTTAAAAACATGTTGTGCACCCAGACCATAGCTGTCAGTTGGAGCTGCCCTTTGTAGGTCCTGACATTTTCCCAGTCATGGCAGAGAAGATAAGTTGCTACCCCACGTTATGGACAATGAGATGTATGTCCTACTGGACAGATGTGGGACAGATGTGGTGACACCTTCCACCCCGACCTCAAATTTACCTGGATCGTCTCAGACTCCTCCCTCCCCTTCCTAGACCTCTCCATTTCTATCTCAGGCGACCAAATCAACACGGACATTTACTATAAATCAACTGGCTCCCACAGCTACCTAGACAACACCTCCTCCCACCCTGTCCCCTGTAAAAAAGCCATCCCATATTCCCAATTCCTTCGTCTCCGCCGCATCTGCTCCCAGGAGGACCAGTTCCAATACCGTACAACCCAGATAGCCTCCTTCTTCAAAGACCGCAACTCCCCCCCAGACGTGATCGACGATGCTCTCCACCACATCTCCTCCACTTCCCGCTCCTCTGCCCTTGAGCCCCGCCCCTCCAATCGCCACCAGGACAGAACCCCACTGGTCCTCACCTACCAACCCACCAACCTCCACATACATCGTATCATCTGTCGTCATTTCCGCCACTTCCAAACGGACCCCACCACCAGGGATATATTTCCCTCCCCTCCCCTATCAGTGTTCCAAAAAGACCACTCCCTCCATGACTCCCTCGTCAGGTCCACACCCCCCACCAACCCAATCTCCACTCCCGGCACCTTCCCCTGCAACTGCAAGAAATACAAAACTTGCGCCCACACCTTCCCCCTTACTTCCCTCCAAGGCCCCAAGGGATCCTTCCATATCTACCACAAATTCACCTGCACCTCCACACATATCATTTACTGCATCCGCTGCACCCGATTTGGCCTCCTCTATATTGGGGAGACAGGCCGCCTACGTGCGGAACGTTTCAGAGAACACCTCTGGGACACCCGCACCAACCAACCCAACCATCTTCAACACTTCAACTCCCCCTCCCACTCCACCAAGGACATGCAGGTCCTTGGACTCCTCCAACGCCAGACCATAGCAATGCGATGGCTAGAGGAAGAGCGCCTCATCTTCCGCCTAGGAACCCTCCAACCACAAGGGATAAACTCAGATTTCTCCAGTTTCCTCATTTCCCATCCCCCCACCTTGTCTCAGTCCCAACCCTCGAACTCAGCACCACCTTCCTAACCGGCAATCTTCTTCCTGACCTCTCCGCCCCAACCCCCACTCCGGCCTATCACCCTCACCTTAACCTCCTTCTACCTATCTAATTTCTAACGCCCCTCCCCCAAGTCCCTCCTCCCTACCTTTTATCTTAGTCTGCTGGGCACACTTTCCTCATTCCTGAAGAAGGGCTCATGTCTGAAACGTCGATTCTCCTGCTCCTTGGATGCTGCCTGACCTGCTGCGCTTTTCCAGCAACACATTTTCAGCTCTGATCTCCAGCATCTGCAGTCCTCACTTTCTCTTAGATGTGGGACATTGTCTTCCCTTGGGACCAGCAGTGGAGGCCTGGATATCAGACCAGCCTGAGTTATCACCTGAGTGAGTACAGTCTCAGGAGGAAGTGAGGACTGCTGATACTGGAGATCAGAGTCGAAAGGTATGGCACTGGATAAGCACAACAGGTCAGGCAGCATCCGAGGAGCAGGGGAATCGACATTTTGGGCATAAGCCCTTCATCAGGAATTCCACACTTTCGACTCAATACAGTCTCGGTCATCAGATGGAATGTCCAGCATTGTAGGAAGAAAGACAATGATCTTCAGTGTGCCAAGCTAAGTGCTACCATCACTTGATACCTTCCTTACTCTATCTCTGTTACTGTACCCACCTCTCACCAAGGATCATGCTCTACTGCCACTAATATGCTTGGAACATCATTTTCATTTACTCTTACTCATGCCAACCCCAACACCATTTGATTTGCCAGCTCTCTGTGCTGCTTACCCATTGACTCAGAGCACCTCCACCTTCAGCAAAAGTAATGGTTAGGCCACCTGCTTTCTCCTCCCATCATTCCAGCCAGTCTCCCTTTCCAGGAGAGTTACAGCTCACAAAAAGGCATAGAGTCATAGAGTCATAGAGGTGTACAGCATGGAAACAGACCCTTCGGTCCAACCTATCCATGCTGACCAGATATCCCAACCCAATCTAGGCCCACCTGACAGCACCTGACCCATATCCCTCCAAATCCTTCCTATTCATATACCCATCCAAATGCCTCTTAAATGTTGCAATTGTACCAGCCTCCACCACTTCCTCTGGCAGCTCATTCCATACACGTACCACCCTCTGAGTGAAAAAGTTGCCCCTTAGGTCTCTTTTATATCTTTCCCCTCTCACCCTAAGCCTATGCCCTCCCCGACCCTAGGGAAAAGACTTTGTCTATTTATCCTATCCTAGCCCTTCATAATTTTGTAAACCTCTAGAAGGTCACCCCTCAGCCTCCGACACTCCAGGGAAAACAGCCCCAGCCTGTTCAGCCTCTCCCTATAGCTCAAATACTCCAACCCTGGCAACATCCTTGTAAATCTTTTCTGAGCCCTTTCAAGTTTCACAACATCTTTCTGATAGGAAGGAGACCAGAATTGCACGCAATATTCCAACAGTGGCCTAACCAATGTCCTTTACAGCCGCAACGTGACCTCCCAACTCCTGTACTCAATACTCTGACCAACGAAGGAAAGCATACCAAACACCTTCTTCACTATCCTACCTACCTGCGACTCCACTTTCAAGGAGCTATGAATCTGCACTCCAAGGTCTCTTTGTTCAGCAACACTCCCTTGGACCTTACCATCAAGTGTATAAGTCCTGCTAAGATTTGCTTTCCCAAAATGCAGCACCTCACATTTATCTGAATTAAACTTCATCTGCCACTTCTCAGCCCAGTGGCCCATCTCATCAAGATCCTGTTGTAATCTGAGATAACCCTTTTCATTGTCCACTACACCTCCAATTTTGGTGTCATCTGCAAACTTACTAACTGTACCTCTTATTCTCGCATCCAAATCATTTATGTAAATCACAAAAAGTAGAAGACCTAGCACTGATCCTGTGGCACTCCACTGGTCACAGGCCTCCAGTCTGAAAATCAACCCTCCACCACCACTCTCTGTCTTCTACCTTTGAGCCAGTTCTGTATCCAAATGGCTAGTTCTCCCTGTATTCCATGAGATCTAATCTTGCTAATCAGTCTCCCATATAGAAATCCATATAGATCACATCAACTGCTCTGCTCTCATCAATCTTCTTTGTTACTTCTTCAAAAAACTCAATCAAGTTTGTGAGACATGATTTCCCATGCACAAAGCCATGTTGACTATCCCTAATCAGTCCTTGCCTTTCCAAATACATGTACATCCTGTCCCTCAGGATTCCCTCCAACAACTTGCTCACCACTGAGGTCAGGCTTACCAGTCTTTCGATCCCTGGCTTGTCTTTACCGCCCTTCTTAAACAGTGGCACCACGTTTGCCAACCTCCAGTCTTCCGGCACCTCACTTGTGACTATTGGTGATACAAATATCTCAGCAAGAGGCCCAGCACTCACTTCTCTAGCTTCCCACAGAGTTCTCGGGTACACCTGATCAGGTCCTGGGGATTTATCCATCTTTAACCATTTCAAGACATCCAGCATTTCCTCCTCTGCAATCTGGGAATTTTGCAAGATATCACCCATCTATTTCCCTACATTCTATATCTTCCATATCCTTTTCCACAGTAAATACTGATGCAAAATATTCATTTAGTATCTTCCCCATTTTTTGTGGCTCCACACAAAGGCTGATCTTTGAGGGGCGCTATTCTCTCCCTAGTTACCCTTTTGTCCTTAATACATTTGTAAAAACCCTTTGGAAGGGTAGAAAGAGAAAGGACAGGTTGCGGTCTGCTTGACATTTGGCTCCTCACCCGTTATATGGATAGTATCCTGACTCTGACCAATCTGAGGCCTGACTGACTGTATACAGGCCCTGGGCTGATATCAATGGGTGCCCTTGACTTACTGCACTGGGGTACCCTAAGTGAAGGCTACCTTCCTTGAAATGACTGAGGCCTGCTGATCAGGGACCAATGGCCTGCTGTTGATGATCAGGGACAAGCTTTGTTTCTATGCTACCACACAGCAAGACAACAGAAAGAGGTAAGGTGAACTTGGTTTCTTTGGCTGAGTGGGCAAATTGCAAAAAAAGGCAAGGTAACACAATGCTATGATGCTATGAGCCTCTAGGTAGTCTGAGAGAGACTCAGTACTTTGGCTGGACAAACAGCCCAGAGGAGCAACCTGATTCAATCCATGAGCCAGGATTGTGTCCCTGACTGAAGATATCCTTACAGGAGCATCACAATGATAGTTGTTGGTGTAGCACTGAGGTGAAAACGTGTACTGTAAATGGATTGGATATGTGCTTAGAGGTACATGTTGGATGCCAATGTCCTTAGCTGTGAGTTGCATTTGGCATAGTTGGTAAAATAGGAAACTGAATAACGTGAATTGGGCCTTTAAGACAGTGTTTAACAAACAGCAATCCACCCTTCTCGGCAAGTTCCTGATGCATAGACATTGCAGCGAGTTGCTCCTTCTGTCAAAATAGATTTCACTGGACATCTTACTCAATTTTACTACAAATCTCATCATAGATGTTTCATTATTATCTAAAAATGATCTCTAACAAATACAAAGTGACAAAGCTTTTTAAATGCTCTTTCTTTACCTTCACAATATGGAACAAGACCACTCCATCCATCGGCTTCGCAAATACGGTAGTTTTTTGTACCCACCATCCTATATCTTTAAAAGGAAGCAATATAAAAATGCTAATCATTTTCTTTAGCCTGAAAGAAGAACTTACATTTACAGACGAACCTCGATTAACCGAAGGACACCAACAGGGAGCATTTAACTCGGTTAATCGAATTCCGGATAATTGAATCCTGCAGAACATTGTTTAGCTAAGCATCAGGACCTTGCAATCTTGCCGGATAATCTGATATTCAGATAATCGAATGCCAGATAATCGAGGTTCCTCTGTGTATTTATATTTTAAGAGTGCAAGACCTCATTAAGTGGTTTACAGCCAAATAAATACTTATTTTTAAAGCACAATAACTGTTTTAATGTAGGGAAAGTGGCAGCCAAATACAGCAAACCATCACAAACAAGAACGTGGTAATAACCATGCAATCCATACATATGATAAGAGTTGAGAGCTAATTATAGCCAGGATACTGTAGGTAAGTCCACCAGTCCTTTTCAAAATAGATTCTAAGGATCCTTTACCTCTACCAAGCAGAGAGATAGAGCCTCTATCAAAGGTCTCATCTAAAAGGTGGCTTTCAACAGTGCAGTTCTCCTTAGGACTGAACTGAATCATCAGCCATGCCTTTTGTGATTAAACCTTGGAATAGGTCTTGCATCCAGACTGTTGTGACTCAGAGGTCAAAGTGCTACCAGTTGAGCTACAGCTGGCAGAATGAAAATGATGAGCACAGGCAAAGGGCTGAGACCTACAGAGACGCAGAGGTGGCAAAATAAGAGCTCAATTTTGGCAGGAGGAGCAAAACACACTGTAGCAAGCTAGGTGTGATGTTTGGCACAGAATGCAAGATGGTTATGAATTCACCTAATGTTTTGTTTTCTCCTCATTTTATTAACTGAATTTAATTTCAAATACAACAAAATGCCCTAGAGTGCAGATATTCAATTTTTGAGAAATGTCTGCCTGTTTTAGAATATTGAAACCAGCACTTCTTCACTTACCTAAATAGGTACATTAATCTAATCTATTTATTTATATCTAAGCCTGAAACAACTCAATATTTTATCACTTTCCCCATTTTGACTTATCAATGAGGAATAATAGCTGACATGCATCAAACCAGTTGAGTAAAACTTTCATATTGTGTCTCCACAAACTGGCAGTACTAATGGCAGATGTTTTGTGGCAGAGCTTGGATAGAACTGAAGCTTTCCCTTGCCCCTTCACGTATGGTATTTGGAGTTTGTTGGGGTTAAGTTGATAAGTCCCTGAAAATATGCACGGCCATGCATTGCATGAATACCCAATGCTAGTTCAGTATCATACAGAAAGCACACGAACTTCATGATAGCAGCAAATTCTAATGATGTCTGCAAGCAGGCATCACTATCTGCACTATTCTTTGGCTGAACACTCAGTTTAATATACTCCTAGAGCATCAATGATCTCTCTACAACTCACTATCACACATGTTCCATTAGATTTACAAATTATATATCACCTTATTATATATTGCAAATTATATTTTTATCTCAATATAGATTTTGTACATAAGGGCGTAGGAGATAAATAAGTTATTCGGATCATCAAGTCAGTTCTGCCATTCAACTGAATTTCTACCTCAAACTGATCTTCAAATAACTCTTAAAAACATCCAAGCAAAACCTGTTGGTGAACAGAAAATCGACAACAATTGGGCTGGAATTAATATGACCAAAGGTTTGTGCATATTTATGTCCATTATCTGTATGTGTGTTCAGCTAAAAGCGACAGTGTTGGGCAAAAATATCAAATCCACAATTAAAACCTCAAAACGAGGGTGAAACTTTCAGGCAGAACGTTTACTATGGTATTAAAGGAAACAAAAGGCTGTTCACTGAATACATTATTGTGCAACATATCATATATCCATTTGAAAATTGAAGTATTGTCTTAAAATTACTACTGTCGGGAAGAAAAAGATAGGATGTTTCCTCTGAAAAAGTTCCAATAGTAATTTGGCTATTCTACAAATCATGTTGAAAAATTTCCCCATCGTGAACATTGAAATAGGGAGTTTTCATTTTTTTTTAACGTAGGGTTTCTTATTATAAACATTAAGATACGCCACTTCCATAATACATGTTGATGTAAAATATATCATTTGAAGTTGTGACACAGGATGCTAGAGATAGTGAACTGGAAGCACATATTATATGTAAACTGTTACATAATATGATCAGACATAATACATGGAGGTACATTAAAGCACCATGAAAACTCTGCTAAATAGAAGATCTAGTGGATTTATTGTAGAAATACTTTCTTCATTGATTGAGCCCAAGATAAATGATTAAAGTAGTACATCCATGTCAAGTAGTTAGTTGATTAGCTCAGTTGGCTGCATAACTGGTTTATGATGTCGAGTGATGTCAACAGCGTAGGTTTGATTCCTGCACCAGCTGAGGTTACAGTGAAGGTCCCACCTTCTCAATCTCTCCCCTTGCCTGAGGTGTGGTGACCCTCAGGTTAAACCTGCACCAGTCATCGTTCTCTAATGAGATCTGCTAGGACTATGATGACTTTACATGTCAAGTGTAGCTGTTCTTTCTCCTGATACTAATAGAAATGGATTAATATAATGCATCTCTTACCCTTCATCACATGTGTATTCAATGCGTGCACCAAACACCAGATCTTCACCTTCAACCAGATGAAATGTTCCATGTGGAATATCTCCAGGGCTTGTGCATGGCTTTACTGATATTGAAGGTAGGTTGAAATAGCATTAATTGATGAGTTAGCAATAAAAAATAATCATTGATGCTTATTGATTAACATCATGAATGATTGGTTACACAAATAATTCATATTTCACCTTTGGTTTCTACTATCTGACTTAACTAACTGTAAAATGAACAAAGATACACATATTGTCATCTGTGACAAGTAGTAGATGATTTCTTAAAATCTATTAAATAATTGGCTATTTTAAAATAATCACATAATTTTGAATATCATTGTTGATCTATCACAAATTAGTTAGGCCAGCCACTGAATATTTTCCTTTGGTATTGATAGCTATTGTATTGATAGCATGCATGGGTTATCAACAGCATTCTTCCTTTATTCATTAATATTTCAATGGTTGAATGTGCCAAATCTTTGAGGTTATGTTGGATAATCCCTAACAAGGGAGTTTGTGAGGTACTGTGCAGAGACTATGATGCCCCACTCGTTCATTACAATTGCAGGCAGCATAGCAAATGCTTGCGGCCAGAGACACACATGACTCTTAAGCTACATGCATCAATGGACATCCTGTTATCATATGTATCTAGCACAAACCACATCTCTTATAATATGGAAATTTCTTTCAAAAGAGTCTTATGAAGGACCAAGAAATAGCTGACCATGGTGAAAAGCATGGTCCACAGTTTTCTGAAACTGCACTGGAGTCTGAGTGGACAAGACGGCATGGAAGAAAAAGATCCTTTCTGACAGATGGGCAAAAGGCACTCTGAACACAAGGCTTGAAGGCAATGTGAAGGAAAAACATTGGATGTCAATATCAGAAGTCATTCCAAAAACCTGATGCAGTACAGTAAAAGATTTAATGATCCTGTATGAATTGTCAAGGTCGGTGAGTTCACTTTCAACTGGTATATCTTATGTAGTTGCATCTACTTCTAATTTTATGATACCTCTCTCAGTTCTTTACTAAATAAATTATACTCATCAGGATTCAACACTAACTGTCAACCTATCCCTGTACACTTAGCTTTAGAGGCAAGACTCAAGCAATCATCTCACAGACTGAATATGCTGCCAAATTAAATGATGCCGTCCATATTGGTTAATTGGCACTCATTGACATATGTTCCTCTCTCTTGAAGAGACATACAGCATGCAATAGGAGGCAGCACTTCTTGTGGCCTTCATTCCCATCACCACGACCAAATGTCTATTCCCACAAACCTTAATACCTATTGAGCTGAGTACTGTTGGGTCCTCTGGATTTGGCTCTCCCATAGTGGGCAGAGGAAGCTTTGCTTGAGAATGTTAATGATGTGCTCTGAAATGTTCCTTGCGATAGCTTGGCTGTCATTGGCAGTTCTGCTGTGTATGTATGTGTGAGGATTGGGCTGAAGTCATAAGTGAAGTTTTGATAATCGTCACCATCCAGCAGCCTGCCTTCTTCTTCCCACTGTTGTCCAAATATAACTGACCCAGAGAACTGCCACAAAATGAACAAATCATGTCTGCTTTCAGCTGGCTGAACACCGCCTGCACACTCAAGGAATAAAGTCCCTCTGGATCAGGAAAATGCTGAGGTTCACATATGACACAGACAAACCCTCAAGCATGTTCCACCAACTTGTCTCTGAAATGTGACTTAGATGAAGGTGTCTCTTTCCACAGTGAAAACCCTTATGCAAAAGTACACTGCAATCTCTTGGGGAATAAAAACACAAAATGCTGGAGAAATGCAGCAGGTCAGTGGGAAAAAAAGAGTTAGTATTGGGAGCCTGATTTGACTCTCCTTCAGAAGCTCTTGGTTGTTGTTTAAATTTCCAACTGGAAGGTTCTGAGACACTCAGAGGCTACGGTCTCCTTCACATCCCTGGACAAGGTGGCCCTCATCCTCCTGTAAGGTTGGAGATGTGACATCTACAGTTGCTTGATTTCAATCATGACCAATTTAGTGAAGTAAGATGTTCCAAGATGAAGTTGAGTTAGGAGAATTTGTCCTCCAACAAATATGGCCTCCTTTTCACAGTCCATCTTTCCAAGTTCCTCTTTTCTAGCAGCTTGTTCAGTTCTGAGTAGCCTCAGCTCATTGTTCTAGTCATGTGCAGTTCCAAAAGATAGGCTTATAGGTCCATTCAGACCTGGAAGTAATTGGTTTGAGCGAAATCCTTCATTTCCCCAAAAATATACTAAGCACCAGCCAGGCCACTATCTGTAAACCATTGCAACTTTAGCCAGGTATTGAAAAGTTCCACACACATGTGGAATTACAACAAGAACCGAGAAAAATAATGCACCAACTAACCCGTAAATACCTCATGATACCTTTGAAAAGCACTGGTTTGGGGTGGTAGGATGTGTAGAGTTCTTTCATTTATGACTGTTTTATTGAGTAGAGGAGAGATTGAGCAGTGTAGGCTTAGACTTGCTGGAGTTCAACAAGGGTAAGAAGAGATCTATTTGAAGTAAATAAGATGCTAAAGGGGATTGACAAAGTAGACTTAGAGTGGATATATCCTCCCATGGGGCAAGCTAGAAGGAGAAATCATAGTTTTCGGCTAAGGAATAGGTGGTTTAAAGTAGAGAGGAGGAGAAAAAACTTCCCTCTACAGGCTGTGAATCAGTGGAGTTCACTACCCTAGAGAGTGATGGACAACAGGACACTGGATAGATTTAAGAAGGAAATAGACAGATTTCTAATTTGTAACAGGCTAAAGGGTTATGAGGAACAGGCAGGAAAGTAGAGTTGAAGCCCAGATGAGATTGGCCATGATCGTATCAAATGGCTAGAAGGGCCGAATTGTCTACTCCTACTTCAAGTTATATGTTCTTCTAGTCTTAAGTTATGCAAAGATAACAGAAGGTTTGGCTTGAATCTGGACCTGGAGAGTAACAACATTGACATAAAGTTGGAGGTGTGTGCATTGGCAATGCAATCTTTCAAAGGTAGAAGGTATTTTTTAATGCTTATGAAATGGTACTGAGAGATCAAAAAGCGCTATTAATGTCTTAACAAGGAAGATTAGTTCAAGATCCAACCTCCAAACCCTGTGCTTACTGGTGATACACATGTACATTCAATGGCCAAGAACAGTATAGTCACTCCTGCAAGAGGACAGAGGATGCTATATCTTAATGGAGCAGGCAGCCTTCTGTGAAAAATGGAAGAAATCAATGAGAAAAAAAATCTCAATAGAAGAAAAATCATGGCTATTTGTCAAGATTCCAGTTTTATTTCCTTTTTGCTACATAACCGAGGTCTTCATGGTGAATAACTCAAAGTCTGCATTCTATCCTGATTTGGGCTGACAAGTGGCAAATAACATTCACGCCACACAAATGCCAGACAATGGCCATCACCAATAAGAGACATTTTAACCATCATCCATTGATACTCCATGGTATTACCATCACTGAATCTCCCACAGTCAGCATCCTTGGGGTTACCATTGACCAGAAACTCAACTAAAGTCACTGCATAAACACAGTGGCTACAACAGCAGGTCAGAGACTAGGGGTATTGTGACAAATAATTCACCTCCTGACACCCCAAAGTCTATCCACCATCTGCAAGACACAAGTCAAGAGTTTGATGGAATATTCCCCACTTGCCTGGATGGGTGCAGCTCCAACAACACTCAAGAAGCTTGACACCATCCAAGCAAAGCAACCTGCTTGATTAGCACCACATCTACAAACATTCAATCCCTCCCCACCGGCGCTCAGTAGCAGCAGTGTGTACTATCTACAAGATGGACTACAGAAATTCACCACAATTACCTAGACAGCACCTTCTAAACCCAAGACCGCTTCCATCCAGAAGGACAAGGGCAGCAGGTACTTAGTGACACCACCACCTGCAAGTGCCCCTCCAAGCCACTCACCACCCTGACTTGGAAATATATCACTGTTCCTTCACTGACATTGTGGGTCAGCTCACAGCAAGTGGACTGCAGCGATTCAAGAAGGCAGCTCACTACTACTTTCTCAAGGGCAAATGGAGATGGGCTATCAATGCTGGCCAGCCAGCAATGCCCAAGTCCCACAATGAATAATAACAAAAAGCCTGCTGATCAGATTACTAGGCAGAATCAACAGGGAAATAGAGGGGAATACAATGTGGGAACTCTCCTCTGCCAGATCTTTGATTATTGGAATAGAAGGGACCTTATATACAATCTAATAAATGTAGGGGAATGGGTCTGGGTGGGTTGCGCTTCGGCGGGTCGGTGTGGACTTGTTGGGCCGAAGGGCCTGTTTCCACACTGTAAGTAATCTAACCTAATCTAGTCTTATATCCAGTCAGGCCTCATTGAAAACTGACTGCGAACATTCATTTGGGCAGTGACTTGAAATTAGTCTCTAATGTCTTCTACTATATCATCTTCAATGTCCCAATGTGTGACTTCCCAGAAGGAGAAATTGAACAGTAAAATTTGCTGCTCAGACATACTGGTCCGACATATCTTGTTTACTTTATGATGGAGCGCCAGTACGATGAATGCATTCCTATTCACACACTATTGTTTTCCAAATTGATTTTTTTCCCCTTTATCTTAGTCGTTCTGCCTCAATGTAATTTTTTTCCTTCCAAAATAAAGCACAGTTTTAAGATCTGCTGGTACAGACTGTCTAACCTTGCATTTTGTCAGCACATCATTTGTTGGGAATTCTGTCAAGTTACTTAAAACAGTTGACCTCTCGCTATGGCAACAACAGTTCTAGCATTGAACACTGTGGTACGTCACTAGCTATTGCCTTCCAGTCAATAAAAGACCCATGCATTCTTAATATTTGTTTCCTGACTGCATCTCAATACACTGTCCCCAATCCAATTTGTTTTAATTTTACACACTAATTTCTTTGTGGGATTTTTGAAAAGCCTTCTGAAAGTCCAAATAAACCACATCCAATAGCCACCATTATCAACTCTATAAGTTACATTCTCAAAGAATTCCATTAGGTTTATCAAGTATGATTTTGCTTTCATAAATCCATGCTGACTCTGTCTGATCCTACCACTGTTTTTCAAATGATCAGATATTAATTCCTTTATAATGGATTAGCCAGTACCCAACTACAGACATCAGATTGACTAATGTATCATTCCTGGTTTTCTCCCTGCCTCCCTTCTGAATAGAGGGGTTATATTTGCTGTAGGAAATGTTCCCAACTCCATAGAACCTTCAAAGATGACCTCCCACTATTTGTAGTGCCACTTTGTTAAATAGTGTGGGATGTAGATTATTTGGGCCTGGGGATTTATGGCCTTCAATCCCATTAATTCCTCCAATACCATTTCCCTACTAGTACTGATTTCCTTCAGTTCCTCACTACATTCTGTGTTTCCCAATATTTCTGGTGTGTTATTTGTGTATTCCTTGGTGAACACCGAACCAAAGTATTTAGTTGGTCAGTTATTTCCTCACTCCCAATTATAAATTCACCTGTAATGGGCCTACATATGTCTTTACAAGCCTTTTTCTCTTCACATACCCTTGAAACTTTTACAGTCAGCTTTAATATTCCCTGCAAGCTTGCTCTTGTACTCTATTCTCCCTTTCTTAATCAACTTAAACTGCTCCCGCTTCTCAGGTTTTATTCTAGCCAATTTGTATGCCTCTTCCTTTGATCTCTGAGCCCTCAGGAAATTGGGATGAACAGGTGGACCATATTAAAAGATCAGGTTATTGTTCCAAGAGCAGAAATGGAAATTAATGTCTGTTTTGAGAATTCAGCTTACGTTTTGCCAATGAAAATAAGCTATTGAATGTCCTTAATGAATTATTCCTCTTACATCGAAAATCATTCTGGTGATAATTACTGTGTCAACGCACCCTTTGAAATTGGGTAAATAAATCTGTGAATCCTACACCTTCAGTAACATAAAAAAAGTACATTTTCATGTTGATCAATCTATATGCCATGTTTGATTTAAGTTCTGAAGAATGCATGGAAGACTAAGACTTTTGTGAATTGATTACTGATTACTGATCCTAACTGAAACCAGGCTCCCAGAACAGCAGTGTATAGACACAGAAACTCTCAGATTACTCAGTATTCAATTGGCATCAAGCTGATAGACAGTTTGCTTCATGATACAAAAGATTCTCATTCTCCCAAGTGCTAAGACTGAACACACAGCAGCAACCATACTGTACAAAGTGAAAGAATCAATTTTGGGCTGAACTGAATGTTTACCTTATATCATGCATTCCAAATATAATTAAAGGACTTGGGATACATTTTTGTTTAAAATATCTGAAAATATCCTGTTTATTACATCTTCTGACACACTTTAGCTTATAGCATTTCTAAAAAGATTTCTTTCGAGGTGTCTACCAGATTGTATTGGTGGTCATTTAAAATTACAGAAAAAGCCTTAGTCCTAACTTTTTAAACTTTTATAATTTGTTTCAACAAAGCTTATTTAAATGATAAACTATAAGAGCTGCTATTACATCCAATATTAACTTGTCTTTTAACTGAGAAAGTGGATTAAAATTAATTGATGTAAAAAAGGCACTGCTGCGTACACTTACATTCACAACGGAAGCTTGGGTTTACACTTCTCCATGTTCCATCCACACACTTCTGTCTAATGCGACCCACATATCCTACTATGCAGTTGTAATTTATTACAGTCCCATGAACGTGAACGTCATCGTCGGATACAAGAGTTCGTGCCACTTCAAATTTTGGAGGAAGCCCACAATCTACAGCAAGAAATAAAAAGTTTCACATTAAAAATCATGATTCCTGATGAAGGCTTATGCCCGAAACATTGATTCTCCTGCTCCTCGGATGCTGCCTGACCTGCTGTGCTTTTCCAGGACCACATTCTTGACTTGGATCTGCAGTCCTCACTTTTTCCCATTGGGTTGAATTTTATCAAAGTTGGATAAGTATCAATTTTGGCAAGTTTCTTGGAATCATTCCCTTCATGAGCCCTGGTGAGCATTCTCATGCGATTACCTGAAACTCGCTGTGTTACCTATAGATCATTCTGGTATGGTGCCTTACTTGTCTTCCTTCTCTCTTGCCAAAGGCAGAAATACTTGCCACTAGAGGACCTCCTAGGATTCATGATGCTGATGCCATTATTAAAGGTCAACCATGCATCCGGTCAAGCACTGCCAGCCGAAGTTGTCCTTCAGTGTGAATGTAATAGGAAGAGGGAGCAAAAACCAATGGTTCTCATGCTATATAGACAGCTGGGCTGATACTTCATTGCAAACAGAAGTTCACATTGTCGATGAGTTGCTATTTAAGTACCAAGTTTTCATTCTATCCTAGAATCCTGTCTAAGGGGAAGTATATTTTTCCCCACTAGCCAGTGTATCCTGACATAGAGACTTAGAGTCATACAGCATGGAAACAGGCTCTTCGGTTCAACCAATCCATGTCGACCATAATCCCAGACTAAACTAGTCCCACCTACCTGCTCCTGGCCTATATCCCTTCAAACCTTTCCTCTACATGTACTTATCCAACTGGCTTTTAAATATTGTAATTGAAATCATATCCACCACTTCCTCAGGAAGTTCATTCCACACATGAACCACCTCCTCAGTAAAAATTTGCTGCTTTTTAAAACTCTATCTCTTTTCACCTTGAAAGTGTGACCTAATCTTGAAATCCCACATCCTAAGGAAAAGACAACTACTGTTAACTCTATCTCATTGTTTCATAAACTTCTTCCCAATGTGGGAACATTACACATAGGAAAACCTTCAAATGATTGAAAACCTTCATTTTTATTCGGCAACAAAAGTTAAGAAAAAAACAAACAAACAGTAACTGCCTTTGCCTCTGGGAATAGACAGAGATTGCTTGACTTTTGAACAGCAACTAATATAGTCAATGAATGATATAGCTCACATCACAGAATTGGGTGACAATTAAGGCCCTTCTGACCTGTTGCTGCATTGCTGAATCATGTTAAAGGTGATGTTCCTCTGACTCAATGTCTTTATATTGCTCCTAAGAAGTTTGCCTCCTCTCTCCAGTTCTTCAGCAACCATCACATCCCCCCATTGCCTGCTCCAGTTTTGCAGAGCACAGCATGCAAAGTACAGTCTGTCTGGACTAAACTGCAAACCCTCCCCACCATCCCCAGGCATTTTCCAAATGTCAGAACATCACCTTCAGCAGGCCTGTTGTCTTCTCCGTCTTTGCTCTAGTCAAAGAATGGATTGCATTGTAACAGTATGTAGACACATTTGGTGGTGCATGCACATTCAAGTCATTGACAATGGTTGCAGAACATAACCTTTGTCTCCTAGTCAATATCTGACACTTGACAGTCCAGCACAACCCTCAATGCAGTGGGACCTGGAGAACTCTGACAATGCAGGCCATGGAATACCTCCATATGGCCTCTGATGCAGAGACATTACGCTACAAAAGACAAGACTGAAGCATTTTTAACCATTTCAACCAGAAGTGCCAAGTGGATGATGTCTATCTGATAACATGGAAAATTGCCCAGGTATCTCCTGTACTCAAAATGCAGGAAAAGTCCTACCAGTCAATTACCACTGCAGTCTACTCTTGATCATCAGTACAGTGATGAAAGGTATGATCTACATTGCTATCAAGCACCTGCCCAACAATAACCTGCTCAGTGATGCCCAGTTTAAATTCAGCCATGGCATGTCATCTCCTGACCTCATTACAACTTTGTTTTAAACATGGACAAAAGAGCTGGATTCCAGAGGTGAGGTGAGAGTGACCAGTTCATATCAGGTCACATTTGACCGATTGTGGTTTCAAGGAGTCTTATCCAATTAGAATCAAGGAACTCTCCTCTCATTGGTGTCATACATAGCACATAGGAAGATGGTTTTTGGAGGTCTTCATCTCAGCTTCAGGGCATCCCTACAATACTTTTTCAGGATAGTGTCCTAGCCCCAACCATCTTCAATTGGTTCATCAATGAACTTCCCTCCACCAAAGTCAGAAGTGAGGATGTTTGCCGATCATTGCACATGTCCAGCATCATTCGTAACTCCTCAGGGATTAAAACAGCCCATGTTCAAAATCAGCAAGACCTAGACACTGACAAATGGCAAGTAACATTTGCATCACGCTACTGCTGGTCAATGGCCATTTCCAACAAGAGAAAACCGAACAATCATCTTTTCACGTTCAATTGTGCATGTTGATGGCCTAGTGGTATTCTTGCTGGACTGTTAATTCAGAGACCTGGATAATGTTCGGGGGACCTGGGTTCGAATCCTGCCCTGGCTGATGTTGGAGTTTGAATTCAATAAATATTGGAAATTAAAAGTCTAATGACTATGAATCCATTGCCAATTGCTAGAAAAACCCATCTGGTTCAGTAATGCCCTTTAGGGAAGAAAATCTGCCATCCTTACCTAGTCTAGCCTACATGTGACTCCAGACACATTGTGGTTGACTCTCAACTGCCCTCTTGGCAATTAGGGATGGGCAATAAATGCTGCATAGTCAGCAAAGCCCAAATCCTGTGAATGAATTTTTAAAAATTCAATTGCCATCACTGAATGTTCCACTATTAACATCCTGGGGGTTACCATTGGGCACAAAATGAACTAAACTACTCATAAATACTGTGACTACAAGAACAGGGCAGAGGCTACAAACCCTCAAGTGAATAGCTCACCTCTTGGCTTCCAAAGCCAATCCACCATCTGCAAGACATAATTAAGGGATGTGATTGAATACTCACCACTTACCTGGATGAGTGCAGCCCCAAAAGCACTTAAGAAGCTGTATACCATCCAGGAAATAAAAACAGCCAATTTGATGAGCACCACATCTACAAACATTAACTTACTCCACCACCAACATTCAGTAACAGCATTGTGTACCATTTACAAGATGCCCTGCAGAAATTCACCATGGCTGCTGAGACAGCACCTACCAAACTCATAATGATTTTCATCTACAAGGACAAATGCAGTTGCAAGTTTCCCTCCAAGCCACACATCCTGTCTTGGAAATGTATTTCTGTTCCTTTAGCATCACTAGGTCAAAGTACTGGAATTCCCTCACGAGTGGAATTACGGGTCTATCTACAAAATGGACTGCAGTGATTCATAAATAGAGCAATTCATAAAGGGAGCTCACCATCACTCTTCCAAGGCAACCAGAGATCAACAATAACTGCTGGCCCAACTAGCGTTATCGACATCCAATGTATTCATTTTCAAAAATCCCCACCTCTGGTTCTATTGGATCTACAGGGCTGACCATGGCCCACTCTTTGAGCTGTAGTAGTACATGCCACCTGACCCTCACCACCCCAAACAGTCAAGTGACCTAAACCCCCTGGACTGATATGGCACATCTCCCTTGACTTACTATACTTGACACACTGCTGAGTGAAGATTGACTCCCTTGGCTTGAGCAGTAACTACTTCACTTAGACTTTGAGACATGACCACTCAGCTTATGCACATTCAATATGTTTGCCACATATGCTGCTGTCATCTGGCATGGTGGCTCAGTGCCTAGCACTGCTGCCTCACAGCACCAGGGTCCTAGGTTCAATTCCAGCCTTGGGTGACTGTCTGTGTGGAGTTTGCACGTTCTCCCTGTGTCTGCGTGGTCACTGCATCATAGGAAGGATGTGGAAGCTTTGGATAGGGTTCAGAGAAGATTTACCAGGATGTTGCCTGGTATGGTGGAAAGGCTGAGGGTCTAGGCTGCTTTCATTAGAGACAAGAAGGTTGAGAGGTGACTTAACTGAGAGATATAAAATAATCAGAGAGTTAGATCGGTGGACAGTGAGAGCCTTTTTCCTCAGATGGTGATGGCTAGCATGAGGGGGCTTAGCTTCAAATTGAGGGCTGATAAATATAGGTAGCTCATTCACTCAGAGAGTATCAGTGGTGTGGAATGCACTGCCTGCAACAGTTGTAGACTCCCAACTTTACAGGCATTTAAATGGTCATTGGATAGGCATATGGACGAGAATGGAATAGAGTAGATGAGATGGGCTTCAGATTGGTTTTACAGGGCGGTGCAACATTGAGGGCTGAAGGGCCTGTAGTGTGTTGTAATGTAAAATCTATCAAGCCAAATCTCAGTTTGGGATCTCACATGTCCAGCATTAAATGAGATCTATGAGATCTGAATTTACTGAGTTTAGGAGAGGTCTACATATTTCTTTTTAAACTAACTGACGTGTAGTGCTTTTGAACATAAAATGCCTGTGTTGTGGTCAATTTTATTGTACGGAATATGAAGATGCCTTTAAATTTAGCTAAGAGTTTTCAGTAAGTGGATGATAGAGCAGTGAATTATTTGAGATCTTTGATTAAAGCTAAATTGAGAGATAGCACATGAATTGAAGGTGAAAGTAAAAGCAGGGTCTCATAGTATGAGATGCTGCAAATTATTATCCAGTAATTATAATTGGAAGAAAGGAAACAGAAATTGGGATGTCATAGCTGGAATTAGCTAAGATATTGTTTGAAATGAAAAGACTTGAGTTAGGAGAAAAATGGAGTTGAAAGGAAAATGAGATAAAGAGAAACAAAAGGACATAAAGTCATAGAGTTGTACAATACAGAAACAAACTCCTTTGTCTAACTCACTCATACTGACCAGATATCCTGAATTAATCTAGTCCCATTTGCTAACATTTGGCCCATATCCCCCTACATCCTTCCTATTCATATACCCATCTCGATGTCTTTTAAATGTTGCAATTGTACCAGCCTCCACTACTTCCTCTGGCAGCTCGTTCTATACATGCACCAGTCTCTACATGAAAAAGTTGCCCCACAGGTCCCTTTTATATTTTTCCCCTTTCATCTTAAACCTGAGCCCTCTGGTTTTGGACTCCCCCACCCTGGGAAAAAGACCTTTGCTAAAATTGTTTTTAAGGTTAATTAACGGGGATTTCTGTAGCTACTGTGAGGGAGAAAAGGATTTATGGATGGGAGAGAGAGAAAGAGAAGTTCACTTAAAAGAAGAGTAAATTAACAAACATGCCATATCTATTGAAGTTGATAAGATCAGCAGAGGAAAGGTGAAGCATCTACTCCTGAGGCATCTCCAACATAGAAGGCACCTAAAATACTTCAAATAGCAAACATGGCATGAGATTTAACTTGCAAGCATGGGTTAAAAGTCAACTTTGAGGAGGTAATTAAAGATAAAGAGAGATGTAGTAACAAAAAGATTTCTGGGGAGCAAACCTGAGAAACTTGATGGATTTTGTGATGGAGACCTAAAGTTGGAGATGAAAGATAAGCGCTGGGATGTAGAACTGAGAAAGTTGCACTAGTGAGAAGCAGTGAAGCCATGGATAGATCAGTAAATGAGGGCAAATACCTATCATTTCATGTTATCTCGCATGAAAGATGACTGAGGTTTCCAAGATGAAAGTTGTTGGGCAAGTAGAACTTAGTGTCAAGCAGAATGTAGGTCCTATTGGAACATTTGGCATGTTCTTTATCAAATGTTAGAGGTCTTCCTGTTTTAACGAGGCAGAAAGGTTACAAAGTTAAAGTCTCTGTGCATTGCATGTACAAAGCATTATTTCCACGGATTTAAAAAGCATATGAGATTGATTTATTTTTCTCAGTTATCAGCAACAACTTGTATTTACATAGCTCCACTGAGGCATAAGTATCTCTAAGGTGCTCCACAGGAGAATAAGCATACAACTGTCATTGAACAACTTATATAGATCATTACTCACTTAACAAGTTGCATTCACAGTGCTTTTATTTTTTTTAACTGATTACCTTTGTAAAACTTACATGAATTAAAGAAAGTTTTCTGGGACGTTTCCCAAGAATTGAAAGATGTACAGGGGCCAGTCAAAATCACTGGGGTGTAAACAACAAGATTGATGGTGTATGATGTCATTGCCTCAGTTCTGGGTTCTAATTCATCCACCTCAAATTCTGTGTAAATTCTGATGTGTGGAAGAACCTGCCCAGATAATCAGCTGTAGTGCTCATTACAGGTTAGAAATTCAGACTCCTTTCACCCGAGATGTCTGAGTGCTTAAGTTGATGTAGATAGCTTTTGAGCCAGTAGGTGGTAATATTGTATCAAAAATAATCTGTAAAACAGTCCATTCGCTGAGGTCAACCCTGATTCACTGAAGATTCATCTCTTGTGCTGATCCTGAACAGAATTATTTATAGTAGTGAAATAGCGCAGGACGGAATTCAGACAAATATCTTAAGCACTTGCTTGCCTGTCACCCAAAATGTGCTTTTAGGATTATTGTATTTGTGTTCTTGTTCAAAGTGCCATTAGTTCAATCCTACCTCTGCTGTTGGCAACACACCTGCAGAACTTTACAGGCTGCATTACGTGTTGTTTTGCCAATTTTCATTGGGAACTGTTTGGCTAATTTTTGTTCTCCGATTTACTTACAAGACCGTGCTACAACATGATTTTCTATTAAAAAAAAGTGTATCATTGTTTATGTTATTAAATGTTCTTTTGGCACCCATCCCTTTTGAACAAAGAAAACAATTGCTAAAACATTTCATGAGATTAAAGTAAAATACTGAGAGTGGACTCCCGTTTGTTTGAAACTGGGTGCCAAAGGATCAACAGCTCCAAAATGTTAAGCTTACCACTCCCCCTGTGATGTGTTATTTCATGTTTCCAATATTCTATGTTATTATTTGTAAGAATTTGTGTATTTTTCTTGCGATTTGTTTTATACAGGCAGTGTTACTTTAATTCCAGTGCTTACTTTGTACTGACGAGCTGTGATTTGTTTCATTTATCCAGTTGAAAGTCATGCTTCACACTAATTGGTTAAAATAATTAATTTCTTCCCCAAATTGCTTCCATTAAAATACAACTGTCCTTGAGAACCATCATCGTATATATTCAGTGCAATTCACGCCCAGTCAAGTCTACTTCATAAGGGAGCAGGAAAGAAAGGAGACTTGAATTTATATACTGTCTTTCATAACCTCAGGATACTGCAAATACTTTACAAAAAAATACTTTTAAAGCATAGTTACGGTTGCAATATCTTTTTTTTTTGTTGAAGTACTTATTTACAGCTGTAATAAATGAAATCCTCCCAGGAATATTAAAACCAAGTTTGTTAAAATTGGAAGTGCAGTATCACTGACCTATGCCACAGCAGACTTTGGAGCCTTTATGCAATAATATGCACTTGTTTCAAAATGTGTTTTCTTCCACCAATATTCTATTCCTTTTTTTGGTGGAAAGTTGTAACTCAAACTCACAGAATGACCATCTGTCTTTCTTAAGGCTATATAAATGTACATGTAAGCCAAACAATTGAGTGTAACAGCACATATCACTGGGTTGCCTTTGCTGTACTTGTGAATCAGAATCTACCTCTACCTATGTCATCTACTGCATCCGTTGCACCTGGTGTGGTCTCCTCTACATCGGGGAGACAGGACGCCTTCTTGCGGATCATTTCAGAGAATATCTCTGGGACACCCGCACCCACCAACCCCACCGCTGAACACTTCAACTCCCCCTCCCACTCTGTCAAGGACATGCAGGTCCTGGGCCTTATTCCTCCTTAGGACCCTGCAACCACACTGGATAAATGTGGATTTCAACCACTTCCTCATTTCCCCTTACCCCACGTTAACCCAGTCCCCAGCCTCCAACTCGGCACCACCCTCTGGACCTGCCCATCACTGCCCCCTTTGACTTATCACCTTCTCCCTCACCTTCATCTACCTATCGCTTTCCCAGCTACCTCCCCCCAACCCCACCCTCCTCCCATTTATCTCTCAGCCCTAGCCCATAAGCCTCATTCCTGAAATGTCAATTCTCCTGCTCCTTGGATGCTGCCTGACCTGCTGTGCTTTTTCAGCACCACACTCTTGAATCAGACTCTAATGTATCGTTCTAGGTGACCATAGTTCTATTCAAAAGAGTTTCTAATTTTCCAGTTTTGCTCCAAATATCTGCATATGTCATAGTTTGTGAAAAGGGAGTTTATAGTTGCCTGTGAGTTTTGTGAAAGATCAAAGCAAGGATCTTTCAGCATTGTGTCTTTCACATGGTATTTAATTATGACATCTTATGACTTGCATACAGTTTCCGAAGCTTCAACAGCTTTGATTAATACTGTCAATGCTTAACTGTATGGGACCAATTTGAAAGACCTTGTTAAAACTTGGTTGAAAAGATTTTCTTGATCATTCCGAAGAGTTGTGAAATTGTGGAAAATGGTTGGGTATTTATTGCACAGCAGCCCAGATAGGGTATTGCTGTTGACTAGAGGATACCAGTGATACACAGATCACTGTGGTAATTCATAAATTAATATGTCAGATGTGGCAGCCTCCCATCTGTGATGATGCACAGAATTTGACTGTGGAATATACAAGAACCATTGCAGATCTTCAATGACTCTTATGCTTCCCAACCTGTGCTGGCTAGCTTCTGAACCAGGTTTACATTGAATATATGATGCAGAAACAAGCCAATCAACGCAACCAGTCATGTCAGTATATAGCACCAGCTCCCATCTATCTTACCAGAATCTGTCTGTGTAGCTCTGTAAATCCTTCTTCCCCATACATTGTCACTGCAACCACTGCCCATTTCAGTGAGTTTCACATTCTCACCGCTACTTGGGAAAAGAAGTTTCTTGTAAATTCTCTACTGGATTGCTTACAGTACAGTGGAAGCCATTGAAAGAGAATATTCCAATGGCAAGAAAGATTGTTTAGTGTATGTCATCATTCCAATTAAACAAAAGTTGTAAATATGCGTGGGAGAAAGAGAATCAATCCAATGTGAATATTTGATGAAAGGGAATTTCAATTCACTACCATCCACAGCAACTTATATAAACCAGGTCAGCTCTTAACTATAAACTTCACAAACAAAAACAGATGTTGCTGGAAATGTTCAGCAGATGTGGCAGCATATGTGAAGAGAAATCAAAGTTAATGTTGCGGGTCAGGTGACCCTTCCTCAGAACTGGTTTCTACTGTATACTTCACATTCACTCATTTCTTTGCAAATTTTAAAAAGTTAGAATAAAGAAAAGTATTGTACTCACTTCTGTTCAGTGCAGACTCTCCAGTAGAACTACTGAAAATGGTAATAAGGAAAACAAATTCAGATAATTTCATTTTAGCAGAACAAGAGAGACTTTTGAATCAGTAGCCTTCTGCTATATTATCAGAATGCAGACTGAAACTAACCTATTAAAGTTTTACTTTAAAAGTCAACATCTGATCCCTTGTCTGTTTGGATAATGATATTTTAGTTCAGTGAACTCAATATTAAGTCAACAGTATACATTTCTGTTCTTGCTGAATCTCAAATAAAAGAGGTTTTGTTTTTTTGCAACATGTATCATTGTGGAAATGTTAATTTTACTGAAGTGGTTTGTAAATTTTTGACTTAAGTTTGGATTATGATATTTAAAATGTAGCTTTTTTTCTTGCTTGTGATATGGATAGCACTGACAAAATAATGGATTTATTCCCAATCCTTAGTCGCCCTGAGATAATGGCAGGCCCATATATTCTCTAAAGCCCTTGAGGTAATGGTGATCCCACACTGATGTTAGGCACAGATTATACATTGACACAGTAGTAATGAAGGCACTGTGATATTTATGCAAGGCACATTGGTAACTGACTTAGAGAAGAACTTAGCCTTGAAAGAAATGGTATTCATTTGAAATTTTAACTCATCCTTCATGCTTGGAGAAGCTGCAGATGAGGGAGCTGCTAGTGAGTACCCTCAGTAAGTTGTGTCAGTGACCCCTATCAATCATATTGCAGCTGTGGTATGTATGATATAGGAGGGTTGATTATTGCAGTGTGGATCTATCAAAATAGACTTTGCCTTGTTATAATAGTCATGTTGTCGATATGGGTGGTCTAGTTATGCTCCTGGTCAACAATGATTCTCAGTAAATTGAATATGAGGCACATGTTAGTATTGGTGCCATTGAAACTTAGTAGGGAATGTGTCAATTAGTTTATGATGACAACACACATTTTCCTTTGTGTCACTTATAACTCCAGTCACTGGCAGGTTTTTCACCTGATCCACACTGGCCTCAGTTTTTCCAGGTCTCCTTAAGGCTACGTTTAATCATCTGTTGTCTTGATTTTGAGACATAATGCTCTTTTTTTTCTGACTTTCTGCTCTTAAGTCCAAGCCTGGTTCAAGGATCTGCTGAGTCCTGCCTCCACAGAAAATGAAAATAATTTCTCAGCAAAAGTTAGATAAGTCAGGGCCTCCTGGCAAGGAGGAAATGTGAAAAACAATAGTGCGGTAGACATGAATGGGAATAAAGCTGATAACTCTCCAGGAGCTGATAATTTACATATCAGGATGCTAAAGGAAATGGCTATAGATGTAATGGCTGTGTATTGTTATCTTCTGAAGGTCTGTAGTTTCTGGAACAATCTTGGAAGATTGAAGGGTGTTAAATAGTAACCTCATGAAACCAAGTAGAAGGGAGGGAGAAAATTGGGAATTATAGTCTGACATCAATGGTAGGAAAATATTGGAGTCTATCTTAAAGGGATGTCATAACAGGACACCAAGACAACATCAAGGAGATTAGATAAAGATAACATGGATTTATGAAAGGGAAATCATGTTTACAAAGCCCAATGGAATTTTTCTAAGAACATAACTAGTTAAAACAGATAAGGGAAATCCAGTGGGATGTGGTGAGTTTGGATTTCCCAGATGACAACTTAGTGTACAAAATTAAAGCATATGGAATTATGGATGATATACTAGCACGGATTGAATATTGGTTAGCTGACAGGGAACACAGAGTAGAAATAAATCAGTCTTTCTTAGAATGGAAGGTGGTGACAAGTGCAGACCCACAGGGATCAGTGCTTGGGTCCCAGTTATTCTCAATATATCAATTTAGGTGAGGGAATCAAATAAAGTATCTCCAAGTTTGCTGACCACACAAAACTAAGATGAAATATCCCCAGCCTGTCCAACCTATCTTCAAAAGACAACTCACTCATTGCAACTATCAGCCTGGTAAACCATCTGTGAACCTCACCCAATGAGTTTACATCCTTAACTAAGATGACTAAAACTGTACACAATTTTCGAACTGATTTTTTACACTAATGCCTTGTATAACTGAAGCATGTAATCTTTGCTTTCATGTTCAATTCTTCTCAAAATGAAGGACAACATCCCTTTAGCCTATTCGAGTATCTGCTGGAACTATGTACAAACTTTTTGTATCTTATGCATTCCAACAGCTAAATACCTCTGCACCTCAAAATTCCAGCCATTCTTTCTTGAAGTAATGCACGACTTTTTCACTTTTCCTGTGAAAGTGAACAACTTTACATTTCGCACATTATAATGCATCTGTCACATTTATGCCGCATCACTCACTATCTATAACTGTCTGCAACCTCCTCAAGTATCTTTATACATTGTTACCTATCTTGGTGTTGGATGTGAATGTAGCTACAATGCCTTGGCTCTCCTCAACTAAGTTGTTGAGGTAAATTTTAAAATGTTGATATGACACCTTCCTGAAATGCCTTCTGGAATTCCAAGTACAGTGCGTCTACAGGTCAAGAGTATAGTGCTGCAAAAACCATAGCAGGTCAGGCAGCATCCGAGGAGCAGGAGAATTGACGTTTCAGGCATAATTCTTTATTCCCAAATGCATGTTATCTTTGAAAAAACTCCAATAAATTGGCTAAATGTGATTTATGTTTGATAAAACCAAGTTGACTGTTCTCAATTACTTTGAATTTTCTAAGTGTGCAGCTATAATCTCTTTAATAATCAATTCTAACAACTCCACCATGTCAGACATCAAGTCTGCTACTTTCCAATCTGAATAGAGTCTTTTGTGAATCTAGGGAATTTTGAAAAATCAACACCAATTAACTGATTAACAACCGCTTTTAAGACCTTGGAATGAAATAAATCTGGACAAAGAGAATTATCAGCTGCAGCTCCACTTGGTTGCATTTTCCTAGTGTCACTAATTTGACAAAATTCTTCTCTCCCTTTCAACTATTGATGTACAGCTGGAAGAGAAGTTACCATTCATGAAAAAAAACACATACCATAATAACCACAAGGTGTCAGCGTTTTCACTTAAAAACACTGAAGAATTTTGAGAATGCATGCTGTATTTGATTCTAAGAATATAAGAAATAGGACTAGGAATAGACCGTTCCAGCCTGTTTAACTATTTAGTAAGATCATGCCTGATCTTCTATCTCAACTCCACCTTCCAGCACTATCCCAATGTGCCCGAATTCCCTTAGTAACTAAAAGTCTCTTTATCTCTGTAATTAACAATTAAGTGCTTAACACTAAGCATCCATGGCTTTATGCTACAGAGAATTCTGAAGATTCACTACCCTTTGGGTAGAAAATGTTCCTCATCTCTCATAACTGACCTCTTATTCTGGGACGCTGATTCATAATTCTCAATTCCCCAGCCAGAAGTAATATTCTCCTTCCATCTGCTCTGTCAAGTCTCAATGAGATTACCACTTACTTTTATGAACTATAAGGAATACAGAGCAAGTTTATTCAGTCTCTTTTCATGAAACAATCCCCGAACATGGCAATAAGATTACTGAACTTTCAAAGGCGCCTTCTAAGACAAGTATGACAATTAAAGCAGTTTACAGTGTTCCAGGTGTGATCTCGCTCAGGCTCTATATTATCACAGTAAGACTTCTTTACCCTTATAATGCACTCTCTTTGTGATAAACATACCTTTTGTCTTCCTAATTGTGTTCTGTACCTACAGGTTATGTGATTTGTGTTCCAGAACACCTCAATACTACTGAATAATAACCATGGTTCTCTCCAAATGTATTCTGATTATAATACCAAATTGGATACTATTTCTTCAAAAACAATTATCAAATTCTTTTTGAAAAGCTAATTATGTTACATCACTGGCTTTCTTTTCTCCATTCTTTGAGTTCAAAAATTGATTTATTAAACATGATTTCCCTATAATAAGTGAGTGTTGACTCTGGCCAATCATATTATTTTCTAAACATCTCATTACTGTTTTTCCAAATACTGCATCAATGCCCAAGTGGCTCGTATTCCCTTATTTCCTCTTCTCTTGAACATTGAAATTATGTTTACTATCTGCTAATCCATAGGGTATATGTTCTAAATTGAGAGAATTCTGGAAGATTAAAACCAGTATATGTACTATCTTAGTAATCACCTTTTTTAAGACCTTAAGATTCAGGTCAGCAGGTGAAAGGGATTTGTTAGGTTCCAGTACTATTGCTTTAGAAGTACAGTATTTATTGCTTGAAGGTCCTCGTTCTCACTAAGGCTATTTGGGGATTCCTTGCTATTTGGGGATTTGTTTTTTTTTCTGTTGTGAAGACAGATTCAAAATATTTTTTCAATGTTTCCTCTATTTCCTTGTTCCCCATTGTAATTTGTCTTGCTCTGCCTCTAAGTGAGATATATTTACTTTCATGAATTTTTTCAATGTTGCACGTTTATTGAATTTTTTACAACTTGTTGATACGTATATTGCTAGATTAATCTAATAATCAACTTTCTCTTAATGCTAGGTGCTCACTTTAAATTGTAGTTATGTTCCTGAAAAGCACATTAGAATTAAATCAGATAACATTAAGCAAATCAGGCTATTCCCATTATAACCAATGTAAAATCTGTAGTTAGATTCTGAAGAACCTTTCTGATCAGAAAAAAAGACATTGAAAATTTTGCTGTGCAAGTTGAAATACTTTACTTTGTTAAATTCCTATATTTCTAAATTGAATACCTTTAAAAATGAAATATATTTGAAATTATTAAAGAAATAAACTGACTCTTTGTAATTACCACTGGCTTACCAGCTCTCCAATGCACTGAATTTCTCACTTAACATCCCTCATACTTTCTTGATCAATAGGGGAATCAAGGTCTATGGAAAAAATGCAGGAAAATAAACTTGAGGAATGTGGGATCAGACATGATCCTATTGAATGGCAGATCAGGCTCGAGGGGCTGAACAGCCTACTCCCGTTCCTAATTATTGTGGGCTTATGGTTTCTCCAAGTTACCCAGTAGCTTCCTCTCCCAGTTGCCAATCCTTCATCTTGCCGCCTTTCTGTGTTGCCACATCTATGCCTTGACACCACTCCATCCCTCTACCCCATTCCCCCTGTAACGGGTGTGTATCCGGCTCATTGACCCTTTAGCTTGCCATCGCTTTTTCTCTCCAACACTAGTGAACCGCCTCACCAAAACTTATTCTGTCTAACCTCTCTCTTACAACCTGTCCTGCTCATTGCTTCCCTTTAACAAACTTTGACTATAAAGGAGGCTTGTCTAATGACTGACGAAGAGGCAGGAATAGCATCTTTGAGTTGCAGAAGTAAACTGCAACCTGGCGAGGAGATGAGGGAGAAGGTTGATAAGACGGAAGGTTGTTAGTGATTGAGAGTGTCATGGTGTGGGAGAGGTTTCATGAAACTATGTCAACTGAGGCACGGGATCCTCTATTGGGTTTGGCACAAAACAATGTTAATACAAAACTCCTGATGCTGTTTTGAATATCGGTCCCAACAACTGAGTGATAATTAAGCTGAACAACTTAAAATAGCTACTCTATGTATTTCTTAATTTCTTGCTCACTCTTTAGTGAACTTAGATTTGGTATACTTAACAACAATATTATCCTTTATCTTCAATCTAAGACTATCTTTACCTTCTCTTTCTACCCATGGTTTTCCAATATGCCCTATGATTTGATACATTCAGTCGTATAATCCTTCCCTTTAATTAAGAAATATTTATCAGTAAAGTGCGATTTTTTTTCACCTACTACATCACTCTTGAACTCTCTACCACAATCTTCCCCAACATCTGCACCCACTCCAAAACCCATTGGCTAAGCCCCGTCAACACCAACCTCCTCTCTTGTCCTTCCCAATCTGATCCCACGATACCAACACACCCTACCTTCTCACCCACTTAGCTGTTTCTCTATTGCCTCACCCACGTGACATGCAATCTACTTGCAATCCTATCCCTCAACCAACCACTTTCTACATTATTCCCTTCACCCTTTGACTGTGACTGCCACTTTTTGGAAGATTCAGCCTATTAAAGGTGAAGAAAAAGGATTACAAAGAGGATTGAATACACTTTTCGATGTATCTTTACAGACATGTATGATGATTTGAATTAAGAGGAACAGCTCACTCAGCCTCTCTACCATTCTAAAGATCATAGTTGATCTGATTATTTCCAAAATTCCTGTTTTCCCAATACCCATGATTTTCTTGTTAGTCAAGAATCCATCCACCTCTGCTTTAAACAAATTCAATGATCCCATATCCACTGGACTACGGGAAGAGAGTTTCACAGATGCATGACCCTTTGAGAGAAAGAAATTCTCTATCTTAAGTTTCAAACGTTCTTTAGTTTCAAACGATGTCCTCTAGTGCTTGTTTCACCCACAACTGGAAATATTCTTTCAGCATCAACCCTGTCAAATTTCCTCAGATTCTAAAACATTCCATTAGATTCCCTCATTCTTCTAAACTCCTGTGCATACAGGCCCAATATATCCAAGCTCATCTTGTAGGATAAAAGTCCAAAGGAACTGTGGATGATGGAAACCTGAAATAAAAAGAGAAATTTCTGGAAAATCTCAGCAAGTCTGGCACCATCTATGGAGAGAAATCAGAGCTAACATTTCAGGTCCAGTGACCCTTCTTCGGAACTTGTAGGATAATTGTCTTATCCCAGAAATCGGTTGAGTGAAATCCTTTTGAACTGCTTCAAACACACTTATATCCTTTCTTAAATAAAGAGACCAAAACTGTATACAGTACTCCAGGTATGACCGCACCAATGCTCAGTACAATTGTAACAAGACATCCCTACCTTTATGCTTCCGTCCTTATACAATAAATGGCAACTATCCATCTTCTTTCCTAATGACTTGCTATGCCTGCTTAATAATATATTGCAATTCATGCACTAGGACACCCAGATCATCCTCTACACAGTTTTGTAATCTCCTTCATTTTAAATAATATACTGCTTTTCTATTCTTCCTGCCATAGCAGACACGTTCATATTTTTCCACATTATACTCGATCTGTCAATTTTCTTCCCAGTTAATTTTCCTACTGTGGAGGGCATGGTGGCTCAGTGGCCAGCACTGCTGCCTCACAATACCAGGGACCCGGGTTCAATTCTGTTCTCTGGCAATTATCTGTATATAGTTTGTAAATTGTCCTCATGCCTGCCTGGATTTCCTCTGGGTGCTTAAGTTTCGTCCCACAGACCCAAGATATGCAAGTTAGGTGTACTGGCCAAGCTAAATTGCCCCCAGTGTCCAGGGATGTGCAGGTTTTGTGGATTAGCCATGGAAATGCAGGGTTACAGACTCAGGGTAGGGAGTGTGTCTGGATAGGATGTTCTAGGGAGGGTCAGGGTAGACTCAATGAGCCAAGTGGTTTGCTTCCACAGTGTAGTGATTCTACGATCAATTAACTTGAATCGCTTTGCAGACTTTTATACTCTCCTCATACCTGTGTTTCTGTCATCAGCCAATTTAACAATTGTATTTGATCCTGACATTCAAGTCATCGAAATTGGTTATAAGTAGTCGAGACACTGTGGTACACCACTTGTTATATCCAGCCTTCTCAAAAGAGACCTCTGAACCAGGATCCCAGGACCAGCAGGAACTGTGAATGAGCTGTATCAGTGACTCTTGTGATGTAAGCTTATGACATATTATTTCAGAGTTTTGATTATAAAATAGAGAAAAATTATTTCCATGATTTTGTTTTTAAAAGTGCAGAAAGTAATTTGGAATAGTGAGGTAAAGACAATCTTTCCAAGAATTCATGTGACCTAAGCTAAATCACCCAACAAGCTACTTCATAAGAAAATTGCTATTTATTGTTGACATGCATTTTTATGAGCTAAAGAGGCGTGGGCCTAAAAGCAGGTTGTAGTTCAGAAGAAAAGAACCATGCCAGCAGATCTGCTGTTTAGCAGATTATTTCAGAGCGTTTGAAGAAAAACGTCATTGAGTTACCATATGTGGCTGTTATTCTGACAATAACAGAGAGAATCACATGTGGTGAGTGTGTAAAAAAAATACTAAAAGGAAATACTTATGACCTCATCAGTTCAGAAAGATTTTTTAAAGTGAAAGTGGGAGGAATATTTCATTGAAGTTGAGGGTCTGAATAGGATATTGCTGGGAAAAAGAGTTGAATATTTTCAAATTGGCATAGCTTTAGTTTGGAGACAGTGAGGTCTGCAGATGCTGGAGATCAGAGCTGAGAGTGTGTTGCTGGAAAAGCACAACAGGTCAGGCAGCATCCGAGGAGCAGGAAAATCAACATTTTGGGCCGGAGTCCTTCATCAGCTTTAACTTGTTTCAAATTTTATGTAATAATCTTGCGTATTTTATGAAGAGTACACTGACAACCTTAAGTGACTAAACATCATACAACCAAATTGTAAAAATAAAGCTTAAGGCCTATCAAACTAAATTTTGCTCGAAATCTGACTTGTCCAGTATTACCATTATCTGGGATTGTACTCTGAGTAATGAAAAGGTAAATATTATTTTGATGTGCGCTGGTTTGCTTTGTAAAGTGCTCAGAGGGCTACTCAGCAGCTGCTACAGCCTGTGAGTACAGGTCAACAGTAGGGGGCAAGCTCTGGTGCTTTGACAGGAACCAGATGTTGAATGCAAGTCCCAATTCCAACATGTGGAGGATGACTAAACAAACTGCTCAGGATTGAGTTCAAATTGCTGCAGTTGCAAATGTCAGTGCCCAGTCTGTATCTATGTGTGGATGATCGTTTTTAAGGAACTATGCTCTGTGGATATTATATAAGGGTGATTAAACATATCCACCCCACTGTTCACCTGTTTACACTGTGTCACTGGGATTCTATGGCATCATTTCCAGCAATGTCTCTTTGAATACATCCAGCCATGGTTAACAACTCTAAAGTTGAGGAGTAACCTGATGGAGATCTTCAAAAGAATGAAGGGCATTGATAGAATGGCTACAGACAGCATGCTTCCTCTTGTGGAGAAGACCATAACTAAAGGGCATAAAATTAAGATAGTCACTAAAAAATCCAATAGGAATTTCAGAAGAAAGTTCTTCACACAAATAAAGGTGAGGTGATTAGTATAGGCTTGGTATAAATAATGATAATGTTAGGTGTGACAGTATTTTCACCATTCCAATTAACATTTTTATATCAACCTCCTGTAGTTTATTTTAATAAGATCACTTTTTTTTCATGTGTGAGTTGACGACTTGTAACATTTTACATAGGAAATTGATCTGAGGGCAATGAGTGACAAGCTGAAATTGCATACAACCCTCACCATCGCTACATATCCAAGTTCTTATATCAGTATGATATAATTCATTGTGTCACAAAGTTAGTCCTTTTTTTTAATCTAAAAGCTGTTCCTTGGGTCAAGATACTCTGTCCTTGATTTTTTTCGGAGGGGGAATAAACCAGGCTGGGCTCCGATCAGACTAGTTGGTACAGAGACGAAATGGATTTTGAGAGGCCTTTTGTTTATACATAAACAGCTGAGACGTCATGTCAAAGTGATCAACTTTTAGAAGTGACCTGTAGAATGAAAGGTGAGTGGTCAGCTCTCTAGCTGAGCTGTTTAGTTCAGTCCAGAACTCGTTGGAAGTTCAACAATGAGCTGTGCGGAAACAAACTCTCTCTCCTTCTGCCCTTCTAACTTCCACTTTGAGCAACTGTTCCATTTATACTGGTTTTTAAGGGGGTTTGCTTATTAGGACTGTTGTGTACATTTGGAACAGCATAATTAAGTCCAGTTTGGATAGACTATGTTCTGTAGAGGTACTTTGTTCTTTGTGTTTCATTGTGTGTACATCTTGTGAATACATTTTTGTCTCTTAAAACCTGATAATCAACCTAGCTAACTTAATCCGGGTAATTTTCACTGTACACTTACTAAAACAAATTGCAAAGTTATGGTCTGGGCTGCCAGCTTAAGAATGTTTTGAGTGGCCTGGCCTAGTCCATAACAATTGTCCTTTGTCGTATTGCTGAATCAAACTCCTCCATTTCAAGTAATTGGCCTAATTAATCATTTTATTTTGGGAGCATAATATCTGCATCTATGTGGGAAACTTATGTCACAATTGTGAATCAGTATAAATACTATCAACCGAATTTTGATGTCTAGACAGTCTTGCCCACATAACAGTAAATCAGCATAAGGAGTATCAGCCGGCAGCAACACAACACTTTTATTGTCATGATCTTCCAATTCCATCGATAATTTCCCTATTTTTGTTTTAATGTGGCAGCTTAACTGTTACCTGAGCAAAGACCTCAGCTCTCTTCACACTATGTGATGCATAGGCTACAGACGGAAGGGAAAATATATGACCCACACCAACTATTGTGCTGTATAAATGCAACAATTAATTTTGCCAAAGGTGTAGCTAATGGATATCTGAAACCCGGTTATTATCCTCTTGTAGCAATTGTACTGATTACTGTGGTATTCTTTTCTGGATATGAATCTGAAAATGAATCATTATTTAATTTGGTGCCAATAATGTTAATTTCAGTCCTTTTTCTCTGTTTGAGCTAATATCTGGTTTTAATGTGGAATCTTGTTAACTGAGTTGTTTTGATTTACGTTAATATCAGAATTAATTAGGCAAATGTATAAAGCTCCTCAAGATAAAACGGAGCTACAATTTATTGTTTTCATCCTTTTTAGATATACACTGTATTTTTAAAAATGCATTTATTACTTGGCCCTGTCAGTTATAGCTTCAGCTGTGGCTCTTGATTTTTATATTAGCCTCTCATTTAGACAGCAGGTCAGGCAGCATCCAAAGAACAGGAGAATCGACGTTTCGGGCATCAGCCCTTCTTCATTCCTGCCTGACCTGCTGCGCTTTTCCAGCAACACATTTTCAGCTCTGATCTCCAGCATCTGCAGTCCTCACTTTCTCTTCTCATTTAGACAGTCAATATATGTAACTCCAACTCCTCCAGACTTTCAGTTAAAGCAAAGCCTATTGCTTTAGATCTGATTATTTAGAAAAGGTTTTCAAGTCAAAACTCACACACTTTCTTTTGGCATAAAAGAAATCTAGCTTAGTCTGAAGGGTCATTACAACATTACATTTTTATGTCCTCTGGAACTTCAGGGTTTCTTTTATTGTGAAATTAGTTATTGTTAGCCATTTGTTGATACACATTAGTTTAAAAGCACATACTTTATGCCACAGCAGTTTTTGAACCCTGTACTGAATTTATTTTCTTTCATTGCTACACAAGGAAACACCTCCCTAAGTCCATTCAACTTTCAGCTGTTGGCTGACGTTTTCAAGGTATACACCGTGCACTTGCATATAGTGCACTCACCAGTTGCTGAAGTACTTGTCACTGCCAGGATCTTCCAGCATTAGTGCCACCAACACCATATTAAATGCCCAGCTGTGCTGCCAGCCAGGAATAGCCTTTCCCCGGAGATGTAGCTGAGGGAAATGGAAAAGGAAAGCTTCCAAATGTACAAAATTAACCTGGGTGGCAATTCATTAGAAAGACAATCTCACAATTATAAATGTATTGCCTCTTCACATCACTTGTCTGATTCACTGTCATTATAAGTGCAGTTGCAAGAATGAAGTTACACAGGTTATGGAATCATAGTCATAAAGCACAGAAACAGACCCTTAACAGGCCCTTCGGTCCAATTTGTGCATGCTAACCAGGTGGTCCCACTGCCTGTTTGGCCAATATTTCTCCACTCATTAACTACTCCAAATGTCTTTTAAATGTTGCAATTATACCTAGCTCTACCACTTTTTCTGGCAGTTCGTTCCACATACGCACCACCTCCTGTTTGAAAAGGTTGCTCCCCATCCCAGTTTCCTTTTAAATATTTCCCCTCTCACTTTAAACATAGGCCCATTAGTTTTGGACTCCCCTACCCTGTCTTTTCACCTTATCTATGGCTCCCATGATTTTATAAAAATCTATAAATTCTCAGCCGGCTCAGCCTCCTACAATCCACAGAAAAATGGCCCAGCCTATCTATCCTCTCCTTATAACTCAAACCCTCCAGTTCTGACAATATTCTAATAAATCTTCTCTGTACCCTTTCCAGCTTAATAACATCCTTCCAAATGTACAAAATTAACCAGGGTGGCAATTCATTAGAAAGACAATCTCACAATTATAAATGTATTGCCTCTTCACATCACTTGTCTGATTCACTGTCATTATAAGTGCAGTTGCAAGAATGAAGTTACACAGGTTATGGAATCATAGTCATAAAGCACAGAAACAGACCAGAATTGTACACAGGACTCCAAATGTGGCTTCACCAATGGCCTGTACAGCCACAACATGATGTCCCAACTCCTATACTCAATGCTCTGACCAATAAAGGAAAGCATGCAAAATGCCTTCTTCACCACCCTGTCTGCCTGTGACACCACTTTCAAGGTACAACGTACCCCCACTGCCAGGTGTCTCTGTTTGACAACACTCCCCAAGGCCTTACCATTAGCTGTGTAAGTCCTACCCTGATTTATCTTACCAAAAACACCTCATATTTATTTGCATTAAATTCCATTTGCCACTCCTCAGCCCATTGACCCAGTTGATCAAGATCTCATTGTACGTTTAGATGGCCTTCTTCACTACTTTCTAGGGTATGCTATTTACAAGATGCACTGCAAAATTTCACCAAAGATCCTTAGACAGCACCTTCCAAACCCACAACCACTTCATCTAGAAGGGCCAAGGACAGCAGATATATGGAACACTACCACCTTTGGGTTCCCTTCCAAGTTATTCACCATCCTGACTTGGAAATAAATCGCCATTCCTTCACATTCGCTGGGTCAAATCCTGGAATTCCCTCCCTAATGGCATTGTCGGTCAACCCACAACAGATGGACTGCAGCAGTTCAAAAGACAGCTCAGCATCACCTTCTCAAGGGCAACTACGGATTGGCAATAAATACCGGCCAGCCAGTGACGCCAACATCCAACAAAATGAATACATTTTTAAAATATGTCCACTATACTCCTAATTTTGGGATCATCCACAAACTTACTAACATGCTTCCTTTATTCCCATCCAATTGTTCATTTAAATGATAAACAATAGTGGACTTAGCACCTGTTTACCTGTCCTTAATGTAATAATATATTAGATCCTGCCTGTGTTGTAGTTGGATTGCTGTTCTTTCTCTAATGTCCAATCTATCATAATATCTTGTCATTGTTCAATGTGGGAGCATTACAAACTGCAAAGCCTTAAAACTTTTATTGAACAGCAAGAGTGGAGTAAAATCAAAAGAAGCTTCATTTGCTTCTGGAAAAAAAAACAAGTGTCACTTGCCTTTTGAGCAACAACAAGTTCACAGTCAGTGAATAATCACTTCACCCAACTCACATCTATTGGAAACAGGTGTCAACTAAGTCTTGGTTAGCCTGTGGGTACGGGCACTGCTCTGTTGCATCATGTTGAAGGTGATGTTCTTCCTCTTCAGTGAACTCATCCTCCTCACGGGAAGGTTTCCACTGCTTTCCCAGATGTTCCACTCCCATCATATCCCCTCTTTGACTGCTCCAGATGCACAGCACGCAAGGATTATGTGGCATTCTCTGCCCTGGATTGTACTGCAAGACTCTGGCCCTGCCACCACACCATGCTCCTGTCCACCCGCCCTAGTCTGATCCAAGCATCAGAATTTTATCTTCAAGAAGCCTGACATCAGCTCCACCATGGCCATTATATCTATGCTCAGCCTCAGTCAGGAAGCTGCATAATGGAGTCATCAGCTATGGTTGCAGAGGGTAGCCCTTGTCACCCAGCTGCCGCCCTTGTAAGACATCCAACCCTTGAAATAAAGCAGTAGCCTGATAGTTATCAAGGGTACAGGTATCATGGCAGCTCCCAGAATGTTTGGCACAGACCTCTAAGACATGGTACTGATGATCACAGATGGGATGTGCATTTACTGTATGGTAGCCTTTTGTATTAGTGAAGCATTATGATACAGGCTCTCAATGCGATGTCTACAGAGTGAAGTCTAAAGCACCTTGTATCCAAGGGAAGTCAGATGTGTTGGCAAACCTATTGCACTCATTATGAGAAAATGAGAGGTAGTGGACTCTGCACAAACTGCATCAGTAACAGCCTTGATACATTTGTGGAAGGTTGAGGATTGAAAGATTCCACAATGGCCCCAAATGGATCCTTGGAAGCAGCCAATGGCATAAATATTTAGCGCAGCAGTCACCTTCATGGAATAGAATGGCCACCCACCCCTTCTGTTCCAAGTCTAGTGCCAATAGCGCCATCACAGTTCAGTGATGGTTGTGTGGGATATCATCAGTCTGGGGTGGCATTTTGCCTTAATAATCTGGAGAAATAATATCGAGGATGATAGCCTCTGGGCTTTCTGTATTCTCTTTACATGCTGAGGTGACCCTCAGCTGCTACTTCTTCATAGAACATCGAATATAGAACGGTACAGCACAGTCCAGGAGAACGGTACAGCACGGTAGAGGGGAACAGTACAGCACAGTATAGGAGGACAGTACAGCACAGCACAGGAGAACAGTACAGCACAGTACAGGAGGACAGTATAGCACAGCACAGGAGAACAGTACAGCACAGTACAGGAGGACAGTACAGCACAGCACAGGAGAACAATACAGCACAGTACAGGAGGACAGTACAGCACAGTACAGGAGAACAGTACAGCACAGTACAGGAGGACAGTACAGCACAGCACAGGAGAACAGTACAGCACAGTACAGGAGGACAGTACAGCACAGCACAGGAGAACAGTACAGCACAGTACAGGAGGACAGTACAGCACAGCACAGGAGAACAGTACAGCACAGTACAGGAGGACAGTACAGCACAGCACAGGAGGACAGTACAGCTCAGCATAGGAAAACAGTACAGCACAGTACACCTTCATGTGGAAGCTGGTTGACAGCTGCTCGCCCTGAACTAGCTGGAGCATCTGTTCCTCCTCCATTTCTCTGTACTTTCATTACATCGCAACTACATCAATGAAAAACCTGCTGTGGCTAGATCCATTGATCATGGTGCCAATAAACCTGTGTGGGGAATTTCAGAAGCAGAGCAGGACTTTATCAATGTGAACAGTCAGCACAAATGATAGTTTAGCATAGTCCTCAATAAAGTGGAACATAACAGAATCCAACAAGAAGGGTCATGGAATTTCTATACATCTGTTGTTTGCAACATATAGACTGTGATCAGCAGGTTGATTGCAGAGTCTCTAGCATTTGAACCCATCCATGTTCCCTCATTGCATGCACATCTAACGTCATAATTTCCATTTCTGCAATATCACTTCCATGTGCGACTCAGAGAGAAGTGCGTACTCTTTGCACATTTTGACAGTTTGTTGCTGTCATGTTTCAGATTGTTTAAGGTGGACTATCAATGCAGGGTAAAGTAAATTTTGTGGTGGCAATGTAAACAATTGAATAAGAAATATACAAGGAACTGATGCATGAAGCTAGGATACTACAGCATGAATAAATAAAGGAGGCTGCTCAGTCCATTATGTTGGTGGAGACTATCTGTAAGATAAGTTTAGCTGATTCTGCAGCTCTGCCCATTTTCTGCAGATCTGCAGTTTTTTTCTTCCTCTGCTTGTCTAGCAGCTTTGCGCAAGACATAGAAAAATTACAGGGACCGCTGCTTCCCCTCCAAGCAATGCAAGCCGATCAGGGGACCTGGAAACAAATGGTGACCACTGAAGTGACCTCCCATTTGAAATAAACTTTATGGATGTTCTGGACACACAAATCCAGAGGGTGTCCTGCTCAGTAATCAACACCACAGTGACGTTACCAACTATAAGAACTGCAGTGAACTGTGGCCTGCTTTTAGAGTGGCCTGTGATTATTTCTGCTTCATGAGAAGACGATGATCGATTTGCAATGACCAATGATGTGCCTAAGATTTGCAGTTGATATGGCTGGTAACTGCATGTGTTTCACAAGAACATTTCTATGATTAGAGAGGCTTTAAACCTGTAAACCATAAACGTCCGATTAATACAAATGCCTCTTGAAGGGCTTCATACCACTCACAAGTGGAGTCTGCAATTTTAACTATAAAAAAAAACTTGTGCTTCATCCATTCTGGGTGTGGAGCCAGACATTTTTTCTGTTTACTTTATGCATTTTGGGATGAGAAGGGGAAGCAACACAAGCTGTGCTTTCCAGAGTGAGTTACAGAGTCAACCTATTCATCTCCTTCTGCCAACCTCCTCTACAAACCTTTATGCTCCTTTAGCTTGCACTTCGTATCAACCCCATTAGTTCTCAGCTTTTACATGTACTCACCCAATTCTTTCATTTAACTGCCTCCCAACATTACCCCCTGGAGCGCTGGGCCTATAGACTAGCTATGCCAACAATTATGATGGACATTGAAGACAGGGTGGTAAGGATCATCGATTAATCCGTCTCTCATTGTAAACTGTGACCTTCAGTGGATTATTGCCTCCCATCTTTGTGAATTGAGTTGCCTCCTTCACAAGTATTCTTCATTTTGCATGCTGGCGCACTGTCATCAGTCCCCACAATTGACTTCCCCAATGTTTCTGCCACTGCAGTGACCCTTGATAACACACCTTGACTGATAACCCCCATGGAGGAAGTGAGGACTGCAGATGCTGGAGATCAGAGCTGAAAAATGTATTGCTGGAAAAGCGCAGCAGGTCAGGCAGCATCCTGCAGGAGGACCTATCCCCGAAAGGTCGATTCTCCTGCTCCTTGGATGCTGCCTGACCTGCTGTGCTTTTCCAGCAACACATTTTTCAGCTCTGATAATTCCCATGGACTGGATGTAGTGATAGAGAGGCCCACTCAACTCTGACCACCCCAAGAGGCTGACTAACCATATCCAGGACTGAGATTGTACAATGCTGTTGATTGCCAGTGACTGACAATGGTTACCTTTGACTGAGCTGAGGACCGGTCCCTTTAGACTTGGAGACATAGCTATTTGGCTGAGTTGCTTGCGTGTACACAGCTGGAACATGCTATGGATGTGAGACTGGTGTAGCATGGTACCATACCATGACATGTCTACCCCCTTGACGGATCCACTGTTGGCAACCGTGATGATTGTATTGGCTTGTGTCTGTGCTAAAAAGCAAGTCAAGAAACAAGTGCTGTGAGCCTGTAAGTTCTGCATGAGGTGACAATGCTCAAAAAGTCAAGGTAAGGAACAGAGACAATGAGCAACAAGGTAAATACAAAGTGGGTGAGTATTAAGTGCACGCAGATGCACTCTGTTCCAATGCTTCCTGACCCTATCCACAAAACAGTACAATGAAAAAGACTTCTGTGCTCCTAGGTGTCACTTTGAAGTGATGAATTGCAGTATAAGTGAATCAGAGCTGTGTCATGAGGATGTGTTGAGGCTAGTACATGGGTAATGCCAACCTCCTTAGATGAAGGGTACAATTGGTCACTGCCTGCAGGGCATGCTCTGAGATATTGAGTTAAAAATCACACAACACCAGGTTATAGTCCTTTTTGGAAGCACAAGCTGACACAGCACTGGTCCTTCATCAGGTGGTTATGGAATATAAGATTATAAGACACAGAATTTATAGTAAAAGTTTACAATGTGATGCAACTAAAATTATACTTTGAAAAAGATCTGGGTTGTTTGTTAAGTCTCTCATCTTTTAAAATGACTAAGTTGGTTTCAGTTCTTTCATATGTAAACCCCAGAACTTTTTTTAAAGTTACATTCTGAGGTGAACTTTAACAATAGGTGCCATGTTGGCCCAGATAATGTATTGAAGGTGTGAGATGCCCTGTGTGAGGCTGTCTGTGCCTCAGTGTTCAGACTGATTCTAATCTAAAAAAGGGATTTACAGAATCTTACATGGATTCATGCAGTTTTTGAGTAAAATAAAATGTAATTCTGCAAGTACAAATTCACCCCACCATTTTACATATGTGTGTATGTACATGTGGGTGTGTGTGGCTGGGGGATGGCACAGGTATGAGTGTCTGTGAGAGTGTGTGTGTATGTGTATGTGTGTGAGGGTAGGTGTAAAGGGGTATAAGTCTGTGAGAAGGTGCATATGTGGGTGTGAGTATGGGTGTATATGTGTGAGCACATGTGAGGGACTTCGTGTATGAGAGAGGTTCAGACATTTTTCTCACAGTCAACAGTCTTATTTTTTTGTAAATGACCCGCCATTATCCATGTGGTACAATTAGGTTAAGATGTTTTATTTTATGACAGACCTGGGTCTGGATACAGAGTTGTGAAGATTTCATAACCTATTCAAAAATGGTGCTGGGAACCTGGATCAGGCCATCTGACTCCCATTCTGACAGATCCTGTTTGTGGGAGGAGGGAATGGCAACTCCCAGAGTGTTTGGCACAGACATCTAAGAAGTGATACTGATGATCATAGATGAGATGTATATTTACTGTATGGAATCCTTTCTATTAATAGAGTCAGCTGCATTATAATATGGGCTGTCAATGTAGGACCATATCTCACAAGCTGGGGAAACCAAACTAAGCACGACCATTTGAACTCAGTGCTAAGTTCAAGCAGATCTTATTTTCACTGGAGCGAGAAGCTTAAACTCAAATGTATGATTTATGATTGTCTTTAAGAGTAGATATAAATGTTTATAAAAGATTGATAAGGTCGGTGGAACTGTCAAGCTGTCAAATAACTGAAAATGGGCAGCATTTTAAATGTTTAAATCAAAACTAGTCGAACTGTATTTGAATTGAAAAATATCTGTACATGCTGTTTCGATAGATGCTGGTTGAAATAACATTAAGGGTTACTATTATACAATATTATTGCTTGATTGTTTCTAAAGGCTGTAATTAACACAATGGGGCCCTGTAAATTCAGTTTGATTGGCAGCTGTAAGAGGTTAATATAGGAATGGTTGCCTTTAACATGGAGTTATGAATACAAATGTTTGTTTTTAATGGGATTAGGTAGTTGAGGGGATTTAATGAAGTCCAAAAGATACTTAACATTTTATTTTCTTACAGCTCAGTGTGGCTCCTGACCTCTGCCCATGATGAAAACGGGCTGAGTTTGTTTGGAGACTGTCAACGCAAAGGATGATGGGTGGGGAGCATTGGCTATTGTATGGCGACATAAGGTTTGCTGAAGGGCTTTGAGAGAACATGGGTGTTAATAGGGTTCATGAGGTGGTGTAGAGCTATAAGTAGCCTTGGGGGAAGAGTGAGGGGTGTTAGTTGCCATGGATGGATCATGAATGGGTGAAGTAACAGGGGTATGAGAGCTGAGGGGTAGGGCATCAAATATTTAACAACACAACAGGTACTAAGCCACTGAGAACTGGGGTGGGTCTTTTCACCAGCTCGCTCAGTACTCGGCAGCTCCTGTGGCCAAATTGCATGCTGGGGCAGGGGTCTTAATTCTAGCAAGCACCTAAATCTCTCTCCCCTACAATGAAGTTCTCATTGTTTGGAGTACATTCTTTTCCAAAGTAGATGCAGTGAGCCAAAAAATTTCCCAACTTTGCTGATGTCTTTTACATATTGTAATTAATTAATACGTACATGCATTTGCATTCAGACATATCAGTAACCAACAGCTATGTGCAAGTGTTTAAATAAGCTAGGAACAAAGCAGACAATCACCTGGTGGACTGAGAACTGGAATAAATGATACAGTAGAGAGGACTAAAGAATAGATAGAAAACATACCTAAAATAGTAGTGCCCAGGGAATATGGTTGGGATTGCAACAGATGTGGAGACAGATGGAGAAAGTGGCAGATTATTATAATTAAATGGCTTGGGAAATGTGGAATGTTTGAAATTTGATGTGTGAATAAACACTGAAGACAGAAATTTTGTTTAACTAAATAAAATACAATTAATACTTGTGTCAAATGAGCACGTCAAAGACATGCTTCCCGTCCAGGTTTGAGCACATTATTGTTTTTCCCCTGAAGATCAATGACATGTTGAGGAGACAGCATTTAGTAAGAAATAATTGTTATGCTCCTGCTAGAGACCAGCAACATTAATTAATTTATTAATTCATTAGAATCCAAAACCCAGATATTCACAACAAAATGAAGCCATAAGGTTTACAGTTCAAAACAAAATAATTTTACAACACAAGAATCAAACAACATAAAGAATACTAACAAAGCTCTATTGTAAGCAGTCAGTTAAGTTAAACGTTTTAAAAGTCAATCAATATAGTTACTGATATTGTACACTCAACTTGTTAACACAACTTTCCTTCTATAACATTTTACTGACCAAAAGGTTGAGGCCAAAATGCTTTGAAGAAGGATTTCGATATACTTCTTAGGGTTGAAGGGATTAAAGGGTTAGGCCGAAAACAAAACGAAGTAATGAGTTGGATAATTAGTCATATTCATGTTGAATGATGGAGCAGGTTTGAAGGGCTGAATAGCTGGCTCCTGCTTCTATTTTCTACATTTCTATGATGTGGAGGTGCCGGTGTTAGCCAGGGTGAAAAAAGTTAAAAATCACACAACACCAGATTATATCCAACACGTTTTTTGGAAGTACAAGCTTTTGGAGCGCTGCTCCTCCACCAGGTAACTAGTGGGGCAGGATCATAGGACACAGAATTCTCAATGAACCCTCAGGGCACATGTCTGATCCACTTATAGGGATGGTCATAAATGATTGCACCTCGGGCTGCACCAGCAATTATTATTGTAATACTGTGCACCTCCCCATGAAGAGCTCCATGACCATGCTTGCATAGCAAATGCCAATTTCCTGTGCTTCCCATGTTTGGGACAAATGTCAGGAATCATGCAGGCCAGCTCTGCACTGACAGCATCTGTCCAGCTATATAACAGCCTTTAAATATGGCACCTCGGCCAGGTCAGTTCTAGGATCAATGTTAAGAGATGAGATACTCTGGGAATTGTGTGTGATATGATGGGGCAGAACCAAATGTGATTCCTGGCATGAGGCCTCAATGAGGCAAGTTTGGGAAGATACAGTGAGAAAACACACTGACCCTCTCGCTGACAATCATTCCAGTGAACCTGATTGCGATTCTCATTTTGCCAAAATAAGATGTAGCTCCTAGTTTTAAATGGAAGGACACTCATTTTTAAACTTTGCCCCCTGGTATTAGACTCCCCCAAAAGGGGGGAACTTCCTCTCAGCATCCAGCTTGTTAAGTCCCCTCAAAATGTAATGTGTTTCAATCAGGTCACTTCTCATTCTTTTAAACTATTATGGTTATAGGTACAACTTTCTCAACTTTTCTTCATAAGATAACTTATTAATTTCAGAAATGAAACAAGTGAATCTTCTATGTGCTGTTTCTAATGAAATTATATCCTTCCCAAGTAATCAAACCAAAATTTTGCACAGTATGCCAGGTGCAAAATCACTAAGGTCCTATACAGGAGGAGTAACTTCTTTTTATATTACACTCAGTGCCCTTTGCAATAAAAGACAACACTCTATTTCCCCTCCTAGTCACTACCTGTACCTGCGCACTGACATTTTTGTTGTTCATGTATCAGGATTTCCAGATTTCTCTGTATGCAGAATTCTGTAGGCTCTTTTCATTTAAATAAAACGTTGCATTTCTATTCTTCCTGCTAATGTGGACAAATTTACATTTTTCCACATTATGTTATTAATTTTCACCCACTCACTTAACAAATTTAAATCCATGCGACTCGAGGTGGAACCTTGTAAGCACCCTGGAGCTTAGACCTGTACTTTTTAAAGGTTGTGAGTTTTCCCACCTCTACTGCACATTGGGCAGCACATTCCAGGTTCTCTCCACCCCTTTTTCCTCAAATTCCCTCTGAACCTCCTTCCCTTCACATTAAAATAATGTCCCCTCACTATTGATCCTTCAACTAAAGGGAACAGGTGTTCCCCATCCACCTAGTCTATACCCTCTATAGCACTCACTGGGTCACCCCTCTGCCCTCCCTACTCAACAGAGATTGTGTGAGCCTATTCAGTCCCTTTTCATTATTAAAATGCTCCAACCCATGCAATATCCCGAATTTCCTTGGCACTACTCCAGTGCAATCACACCCTGTCCTTTAGTGTGGAAACCAGACCAAGCGCAGGACTCCAGCTGTGGCCAAACCAAAGTTTTATATTGCTCCAAGATAGCCTCCCTGCTCTTATAATCAATGCTAAAGCTGATAATGGCAAGTGTCCTTTATGCTTTCTTAACCACCCTATTAAATGTGAGCTTCTATTCTTGGACATCAGCCTTTACTTTTGTTGACTGTTCAGGGAAAATCTTTGGAAAACTAATGTGTGTGCTCTTGGATCTTAGTCTTGTACGAATTACGTGCTTGCTGTTAGCCTTTCCTTAACCAAATGGTGTGAATTGTATCGAGAATGGGGAGCTGGAAAAGCACAGCAGGTCGGGCAGCATCCAAAGAGCAAGAGAATCAGTGTTTCAGGCATAAGCCCTTCATTAGGAATGCTGGCTGACCTGCTGTGCTTTTCCAGCACCACACTCTCGACTCTGACCTCCACCATCTGCAGTCCTCACTTTCTCCCAGTGTGAATTGTTTGTCTGTTTTAACCAAAGTAAAAAGTTGGTGGCTAGTTGAATCAGGTTTTACTCTTGTCCTGTTTATGCCTTGCCAATAGTTGTTGTCGAGGGTGGTAAGCGGGCATCAGAACCACACCAGAGCTGAAAATGTGTTGCTGGAAAAGCGCAGCAGGTCAGGCAGCATCCAAGGAACAGGAGAATCAATGTTTCGGGTATCAGCCCTTCTTCAGGAAGGACCATCAGAACCACACCAGGTCAGCACAATCCTTTTGAATGGCCTACTCCAGTTCTGATGTTTCTGTGTTCTTGTGTAATGCTCTTAAATGCAGCAATCATTTGGTATTGCTCCCAACACAATAACAATTCAACATACATAAGTAGTGTTCCAATGGATATATTTACATAAGTTATATCCATATTTCTGGCATTTCTCTTCTCTGTTGGTACACAGTGGCACCTTCCTGACTCCCTGGAGAAAGGGCAATTGGAAGGATGTCAAGGTTCTTAATCTTCCTCTCACCTAACCACCATTGTGTGGAATCCTTGACCAGAGTAATATGTCCAAAACCATGTTTGAGTTTTCTGTTAAACTTGACTCTCAATGGCAGTTGCCAATAGGACCAGGGAAGAGGAACTGGGTGTTCTAGTGAATAGGGAATGTCTAATAGGCCTGAATTGGTGGATTGCAGTGATCAACAAATTTGTAGGATTGAAGGAGATTACAGAATTAGAAAGGAGCAAGGCCTTGGAGGAATTTTTTAAAAAACGTCACCTACGGATTTTTCTTAATTGTTAATTAAAGAACAGCTATTCATTTTTCATTTTAAATTAGAAATAATAATTTAAAAATATCAATTCTGATACAGAAATTATTTTCCAACTTTGTCAGTGCACACTCCTTGACACATCAATCGTGTGTCCTATTCATATGTACATCGGCTTATATATGTCTACATTACAATCCGTTTGACAATCCTCTTTCCATTGCTCCAGATAAATATGAATGTTAGTCATCTCTAAAATACTATTCATTGTATGCATGCATACTTTGCAAGACCTCATGATTGTTGCTTGCAGCAACAACCCCATGACTCGGGGTTAATTAATCACACTGAAATAAAGCTGGTTCAAAAACCCATTGTCTAGCATGTATTAATAGGCAAATGAATGTTACTGGGAAAATGCTAGAGTTTATCATTAAGAAAGGATTAGCGAAGCTTTTAGAAACAAAATGCTTAACACAATCACACAGATTGGTTTCATGGAAGGAAAACCACATTGAACAAATTTGATAGAGTTCTTTGAGGATAAAGTGAACTGAATAATTGAAGGGGAACTGGTAAATATAATATCTTTTGACTTCCAGAAGGCATTCAATAAGGTGCCAAACAAAAATTTATTGCACAAGTTAGGACGACACTTTATCAGGGGTAATGTATTAGCATGAGTTGAGGATTGACAAACACACAGAAGATAGACAGTTGGGATTGATGGTTTTTTCTCTTGTTGGAAAGCCATAACTAGTTACATGGATCAGACCTAAGGCCTCAATTATTTACCATTTACATAATGACTTCAAGGAGGAGCAGAGTTTCTGGTATGCAAAATTTGCTGAAGATATTTAAAATTTGGGAGGGCATGTTGTGATGAGGACATAAAGAATCTCCAGAGGGATATAGATAGGTTTGGTGGGTGGTCAAAAACTTGAGAGATGGTGTTTCATGTGGGTCATTTACTTTGGGAGGAAGATTCAAAAGGCAAGAAGACCCAAAAAAGGAGAAGCATAGAAGGATCTGTGAATAGGGAATGTCTAATAGGCCTGAATTGGTGGATTGCAGTGATCAACAAGTTTGTAGGCTTAAAGGAGATTACAGAATTAGAAAGGAGCGAGGTCTTGGAGGAATTTGAAAAAAAGTACTTCACCTGCAGATTTTTCTTAATGGGTAATTAAAGAACTGCTATTCATTTTAAATTAGAATTAATAATTTAAAAATATCAATTCTGATACAGAAATAATTTTCCAACTTTGTCAGTGCACATTCCTTGATACATCAATCGTGTGTCCTATTTATAGGTACATCAGCTTATATATGTCTACATTATAATCCATTTGACAATCCTCTTTCCATTGCTCCAGATAAATATGAATGTTACTCATCTCTAAAATACGATTCAACGTATGCATGCATACTATGCAAGACCTCATGATTGTTGCTTGCAGCAATTACTCCACAACTTGGTGAATTAATCACACTGAAATAAGACTGGTTCAAAAACTCAGTCTTGGCATGTATTAATAGGCAAATGAATCTGTTGTGAGATAATGCCAAGAGCATGCCTAAATCAGTTTCTCACTTAATGTTTATGCATACAAATTCATCATACTGAAGTTTAGTTTTCTAAGTTATTGCACAAAGTTGCCAGTGTAAAAAGGATGGATTAAAGTTAGAACAAATAAACACTACTTTTAATAAAGAATAATTTATATTTTGTTTTAAAATGTGTTTGGCTTTAAAGCTTTAACTTTGACATGGCCTTGAAATGACTCTACACAAACTGGTATCCCGTCACCAGTCACTCTTTATTTACACATGGAGAGTTCTTGACACTGATCCAGCTCCCTCAGAGCCAGCTGTCGGAGTGAACAGGATGTCTGACACTCCTGTTTTTTCCTTTTCCTTTTTTTTCAAAACCTCTGATGCTCCTTTCTTTTCTTTTTCTTTTCTTCATTTCTTCTTTTCTTGCCCCACACTACCACATGACAGTGGTAGTGCTTACTTTTTCCCCAGCACCCATGTTGTGTGTGTGCAGGTGTCGGACACAGTGGAGAACAAGTGTGTAAATCTTTATTTATATTCCACCACCAGGAAGAAAGGAAACACCCGAGTCACCAGTGATAAGCAATCCCCTTCTCGCCAAAGGGCAATGCTGTGTGATCGATTAAACTGAAGGGGAGGGCAGGGATTAAATCAAAATAGAGTTGGAGGGGGAAATAAAACACTCCATACCACACAGTGCCCACTTCTTCCTGAATAGCTCAAGGGGGTTGGTGGACACTGTATGCTCCTTCTCCAGAGACACCCAGGCTCTGACATAACCACAGAAGAGGGGCAGGCAATCGGCCCTAACCACCCTCTCCACGGCCCGCTGCCTGGACCTGTTTGGCCAGGCCCAGGAGCAGACCCAAGAGGAGGTCCTCCGATCTGCCCTCTGACACTCCTGTTTCTTTTTTCTCTTCTTCTTCCTTCCTTCCTCTCAGAGCTCATTGGATGTGGGGCAGCTGGTCCAGAGACAGTCCCCTTCCCCTCAGACGCAGTCAAGGAGGAGAGTCCTTGCAGTACACACACACAGGTCCAGCTCCCTGAAGAGCCAGCTCTCAGAGTGAACAGGATGTCTGACACTCCTGTTTATTTTTTAAAATGTTTTTCTTTTAAACCCCCACACTACCACCTAACTGCGGTAGTGCTTATTTTTCTCCAGCACCCATGTTGTGTGTGTGCAGGTATGAGACACAGTGAGAAACACAGGGTGCACAAATCTTTGTTCAGTTTCCACCACCAGGAAGAAAAGAAACACCAGAGTAGCCTGTGATAAGCAGTGCCCTTCACATCAAAGGGCAATGCTGTATGATCAAACAGTGAAGGGGAGGGCAGGGATTAAATCAAAATAGAGTTGGACGGGGAAATAATGCACTCCACTCCCTGCGGTACCCACCTCTCCCTGAACAACTCCAGGGTGTTGGTGGACACAGCGTGCTCCTTCTCCAGAGACACCCGGGCTCTAACGTAACCGCGGAAGAGAGGCAGGCAGTCGGCCCAAATGACCCCCTCCATGGCTCGCTGCCTGGACCTGTTTATGTTTATGGCCAGTTTGGCCAGGCTCAGGAGCAGACCCACGAGGAGGTCCTCCGATATGCCCTCCGATACTCCTGTTTTTTCAGTCAGCCAAGGCTTCCTGATTGGACCAGGTTAACAGCCTCAATCAGGGAATTCACATACTAAGGTGGTCCACCTGGCTGACCTCATTACAATCACTACAGGCCTTGTTTCCTACTGTAGTCCATTGTTATTTAGAGGTATATCTTATTTTGTAAGAATTCATCACTATTGCATTTAGTTTCATAGAAGTTGCATACAAAAAAATGCAGTCCCTTTCATAGCTTTTCAGTCTACATTTTAAACAACCACTGAAATGCTGTAATAATTGTCTACTGTTCTCAAGTATTGGAAGTGTTAATCTGTTATTAATAATTTAAAAATTTAATTGAAAACTTAACAGTATTTCACTGCTGCTGAACTTGTTTCTGTCTAAAAGTGGAGCTCTTGGCAATTAAAAAACTAGATGTGAGAAAGGGATTAATGGTGGGAACCTCTTCCATCCCAATTACACCCAAGCTATGTCTGAACAGGCCTTTAAGTAGCTGAATAACATCCTTGCCCGTTTCAGGCCAGGGTAACCAAATATTCAAGTCAGCGTCCTTTTGTGATTTCTGTATGTATAAAACAAGATAGAATGAGCCCATTGAATTACTGACCAATTAGCTTAACATCAGTAAGGGGAAAAATAATGAAATCTTTTCTGAAAGATGTAATAGAAAAAAAAGCCTAGAAGTTGAAAATACAACACAATAGTCTGTACAGATTTCAAAAGGAAAGCTAATGCTTTCCAGATTTTTTGAATTCTTTGAAAACGTACGAGAAGATAGGCCAAAGCAATACAATAGAGAAAATACACTTAGATTTTCAAAAGACCATTGAAAATATACTACAAAGCAGACTCATGACTACAATCAGAATAAATGGAGTCAGGGGACAAACCCGATGGATGGTTCATGGCTACAAAATAGGGATTAGAGGTACTTACTCAGACTTGCAAAATGGTGTTCCACTAGGATTGGTGCCACAACTAGTAAGGTTCACCATTTGCATAAGTTAATTGGACTCAGATATAAGGAGTACGATATAAAAATTTGCAGCATTTGCTAAATGGGATCTGACAATTGGTTCAGAGGAGGACTGCAAGAAAATATGGGAAGACATTAATAAATTTGTAGAATGGGTGTGTAATTGACAAATCAGCTCCAATCTAATTCAGTGTGAGTGTATATTTTGGTACAAAAAATAAGGAAGACTTCATATACTCCTTGATAACTAAATGTAAGTGGAGGAAAGGAGATGTGGAATCAAGGGTACAGATAGATAAATCACTAGAAGTAGCCACTCAAGTTAACAATGCCAATAAAAAGTGAATAAAGTCTGAGATTAATTTCTATGCAGATATTTTTGAAAAGGAGATAAATTATATTAAACTTGTATAGAATCCTGGTTAAATCACTGTGAACAATTTTGCCTTATTGTAAAAAGCTTCTTATAATAAGCAGCACTGAACGCAGTGCAAGAATGATTTAGTGGCATGACTTCTTCAGAACATATTGGTCTCAAAACATTAACTCTCTCTCTCCACAGATGCTGCCAGACCTGCTGCATTTCTCCAGCATTCTCTGTGTTTGTTTCAGATTTCCATCATTTACAGTATTTTGCTTTTATTTGAATAGATAAGATGGTTCTACTTGGGAGAGAGCTTGGAACTAGGGAGACCTTAAGTATAAGATAGTCACTAATGTTACCAGGGAGTGACTGGAAGTTTGTTCCAGCAAGAAACAGTTGAGTCAACTAACATGGATGGATTGAGAAGGAATTTAAATAAAGACATGAGAGAGAAAGGAATAACAGGATATGATGATGGGAAAAGGTGAAGAAGAATAAGAAACACCTCATGAGGATCATAAATACTGGCACGAATCAAATGTACTAAAGGCTTATTTCTGTGCTGTAAATTCGATGGTTATTGGCCCTCAATTAAAAAATGCTAGTGTTTGCTAAGCAGTGAGCAGCCTAATGAGCTGTTTTTAAAGGGATAATCGGTGGCTTCTGATGTAAAAGCAACAAAGTGTTTTATGGAAAACCTTTTGAGTGTCTGATGGAATCCACTTAAATGTGATATATATACTGAAACAGAAATGGCAGTAACAAAATGCTTAAATGTGAAATTGATTAGGTATTGCCAGAGGATACCAGACCAAGTTAGTATTACCAAACCACTAAGCTTTTCAGAGATACTGATTGCATCCATGAGCATTGCATAGTTTCAAGTCTTCATCTGTTAAAAGGATCCAGAATCTGGTTGAGCTAGTTACACAATTAATGTTTGTAAAAATAGTATCCTGCTATCATGGAAATGAATTAGTGAATTAGGGAATGGAAGTTTTTCACAAAGTATCAACGAAAAGGATTACATTTGTGGCATGCAAAGCTGATGGAACTGACAATGGCAGATTCAATGTGCAGAAAGGTCTGGTGGTGTTTTGCAATATGTGGCTAGTACTGTCTTGTCAACTGTGACTGTACGTTGTCAGCTTCACAACTTTATAATTGAGGAATATCTGCTAGGTCTCTCGCAGGATGCCAGAGAGTCTGATGGTGGCACTACTCACATAGAGGATGTAGACCATTAATATCAGAAATCAGATGCAGTAGTAACAGTTGTTTGACAGCTGACAGACAGATTCATTTAACGCTCCTTTAGAGATGAATAGAACATCATTATTTGGAAGTCTCTATCCATCAGAGATTCACATCCTACCATAACTCCCTATGATGTTAGTTAAGGCTTTACTGATCATTGTTAGCTATAACATCCTAATACCAAATCTTCACACCAGCACATTACATGTCAAACAAAAGAACCAAACAAAAAACAATCTTGACATCAAGTATTCCAATGATTGATTTATAAAATGATTTCTTGACTTTGGAGCAATGAATGCACAGCTGTTACAACTTTGTGATTTTTTCTTCTGAACATGTCCTAGCTTTTCTTTTATGTGATACTGGGTGTGTAGGGAGATTTTTGATCTAGACAGTTGCTGCAAAATATTTGATGCCTCTTGGGATTGAACTAACCATTTGGTTAAGACTCCATATGTCGGGATGGTTGGGATACAGGGCAAGAGTTTGAAATAGGTTAGTTTAGAGTATGGTCCTGAAAGAAATGAAGGCTTCTTTGGCACTGGAAGCTACGTGAGAGAAAGGACTTCAGGGAATCCAAAACATCATCAAGCCCTTGGGAGTATTAGCCATATGTGGTTTAGTTGTGCTGAGATATTTTGCTGTTCTAGATCCTGTTCTTGGTTTACTGTCTGTGGTTCCCTTGGATGACCAGAAATCACATTAGGATTCTGTGAGTATATATTCACTGACGTTATGAGGTGGATCAGGAGGATCACGTGAGAACCTTCCCCACAGTGGAGATACGGGATATGCCTCAATAGTTCAAACATGTATTTTCTCTTGCAAGGAAATGAGATAAATTAAAGATGGCATTGCAAAAGCCAGGAGATGGACCCTATTGATAGGGCTAAAGCCTTTGAATTTATTAACCATCTAGCACAGAATCTGCTGTGCTAGCACACAATCCTTCCAAAAACTGCACAATGGGGTCTTTAACAGAAATCTCCACAAGACGTCAACAGCTTTAATCTACAACACGATTGTTGTTATTATACATCAACATGTAAGTGAGGCACTGGTCACCTACCGAATGCACCTCTGCATAATTTCCACCAGTGGTCCACTGAAATGTACCACTGAAATGCTGCCATTATACTTTGGAATGTAATTGACTCCAATGATTTTTTAGACAGTCACTGAAGATCTGCTGCCCTCACTGAGCTGATTGATTTACCTAGCTCTCTACTGAACTGAAGAGACAAGTTCCATTTCCTTATGTTGTCCTACAATGAACTGAATCATCTTCCCAATCAGAAGTTGGAAGACAGCAAAGTGATGCACTCTAGTGATTACACAGCCCATCTTATGTGCCTCTTGCTCTGCTAGCACTCTCTTTTACATAACAATGTCTCTGAGATTGCCATCCAATATTCTTTATCCAGCAGAAGATGTTTTAATGTTCTTTAATGCACCTATCAGTAGGTACTTTACCCTTCAGGTAGAATAGGCTCCACTTTCAAATCTAAATTGCCTGACTTTCTTATGTTCAGTAGTTCATCAAGTGTTAATTCTGGATATTTTCTGACCAACCTCTTCAGAGATGTTATGACACACTGCTGGAGCAGGTGTGCTTTGAGCCCAGTCTGCTGGCTCAGAGGCAGGATGTTTGCAATGGAAGGCAGCAATACATTAGTAGGCAACAGGGACTAGGACCTAAAGCATCCTGCTGTAGTTTCCAGATATTTTAGTCACAATCAATCAGATATTTGCAGTGGAAGATAGCAATAGTAGGTATCAGGAACTTGCCCCTAGAGTGGACAACTGCATTGTGCTCCAGTGTACTACAGAAAGTGATACAGCTGACGTAAGTTCTGCAAAGTCACCTAAATTCTGAAACAAATAACATAGTGTCAGTTGAGAGAACAGGAATTTTTAAAATTCATTCACGAAATATAGGCATCACTGGCTAGGCCAGTATTTTGTTGTCCATCCCTAATTGCCCAGAGGACAATTAAGAGTCAACTGTGTTGCTGTGGTTACATAGGCCAGACTAGATAAGGATGACAGTTTCCTTCCCTAAAGGATATTAGTGAACCAGATGGGTTTTGTTGCAGGCAATATAATGCCAAGTGATATCCTCGTAGGTTGACGGATAAGCCTAACATAGCAATTAAGTTTGATTAGTGAGAGATCAGACTACTTTGCACCTTGTATTGTATCTGTATCCTTCTTTGTGCTGCAATTATCTGCCTGTAATCATATGAAACTGCACCTTTGTAGCCCCCGTGAAAGGAAAGTTGGGAACAGGAGGGAGTAAATATTTGGGTTCAAGGTGATCCCATGGGTGATCATCTGCCTTAAATCCATGTTACTGCCTGTTTTCCACATCTTCTGATTCCCTAAGAGGCTAAAAGTCTGACCAACTCAACTTTAAGTATATTCAACAATGAAATGTTCACAAACTGCTCAGGTAGAGTTAACAAAGATTTACAGTCTCTTGAATTTTCTGTGCTTTGCCATCTCGGCCAAAGTTTCAAGGCTCATACTATATTAAGCATTAACACAAAGCCAGGCAACGAGATGTGGCAGAGTAGTAGTTGACATTTGTAAGCTGTAGGGCCAGGGTTCAGGTCATAATCATAGAATTCCTACAGTGTGGAAACAGGCCCTTCGGCCCAACAAGTCCACACTGACCTTCTAAAGAGTAACCCACCCAGACCCATTGCCCTACCCTATCATCCTATGCGTGTATTTACTCCTGACAAATGCATCTAATCTACACATCCTTGAACATATGGGCAATTTAGCATGGCCAATTCACCTAACCTACACATCTTTGAATTGTGGGAGGAAACCAGAGCCCCCGGAGGGAACCTACGCAGACACGGGGAGAATGCGTAAACTCCATACAGACAGTCGCCCAAGGCTGGAAATGAACCTGGGTCCCTAGTGCTGTGAGGCAGCTGTGCTAACTACTGAGCCACTGTGTCATCTTCTCATGAGATGTAGCCTTAAGTCAAGGCATTGGGTGGGAACATTTGGGAGCTCAGTATTGATAGGTGCTGTTTGGGCTGCCCGGAAGGAAGAACACGGAGGTTCACTTGGGGAGGCTGTGGACGGAATCTCAATTGCCAGGCTGAACCTGTGACTCACTGTACCGTGTGGAACCTGCATTGTCTTTCATAGTCATGCAACTCGTTACTGCACACTGGAAATGGAAAATATGGCTGCAATTGCAGCTGCAGTGGACAGAGTAAGTGCTCTTGTTTTCTGCCTGAGTTTGAGGGCTCTACTTGTGAGCAGCTTGAGGCTCTTTAATCGATAATTTCTTTTATTCATTCATGGGCCATAAGTGATTATGGCTGGGCCAGCATCTATTGCCCATCCCAGTAGCTCTTGGTGGTGAGCTGCCTTCTTGAACCACTACAGTTCATTTGTCCAATGCCATTAAAGAAGGAGACCTTAGCTTTGTACTCAGCGATTGCATCAATTAGGCATGTTTACACTACTGCTTGAGGTCATCTGTCATCACGATACCCTGTATATGTAATGCATGTAGTGTCCAACTGTGTGGGATACACATCCTTGTCACAACCAATCTTGACCATGTCATGAGATTGAAAATGGTCATCTTTATGAAGCACAGAAAATTATAGGTGACCTTAAAAGTGGCATCTGCACCATATTATTGACAAAGACAATCCAAGAGCCTGTAGACTGTCAGGGCACAGAACTGATTGGCTCTCATTCTGATTTGTAAGTATTGCCAAAAATGTTCTGACATGTGATGCTGCCTTTGTTAGGTGATGTCGGGGCTCAACGTATAATTAATCATAGAACACTTACAATCTTCTTTTGGTGACACAGCTTATCCTGCATTCATCAGAGTTAGATGCTGATGTCAAAGATCCATGTAGAAGCATTCTATGGGCCTCCTCATTGGAGACCTCGAGTTCCACTTTATAGATTAATATACTAGGGCTGGATAGGTTACATGAATACTTAGTGGAAGCTAAGGGCTACCCTCTATAACAATGGATGATGAGTCCATTAAGCAATCCCCTGACTGAGGCAGAGCATTGAGATATTGCAGCCCATTCTCTACTTAGGCCCATGGTGTAGTAGGTGATTGGCTGACCGAGATGAAGGACTGATACTTGGATCAATCTGAGTTGGGGAAGTCTTGTGATACAATCCAGACAGATTGTGCTGCATAATCCTAGCATACTGTGATCTGCACAACTGGGGCATGCAAAGAAGGAATGTGATGGGTTCTGAAAAGTTGTGGGAGTGGCAGCATTCTTCCCAGAATGAAGATGAGGACATTGAACAGGAGGAACATCACCTTCTTCACGAAGACGGCTGCAGTATCAAATGCTAACAGCCAGAAGTTGACACCTACTTCCAGTAGACACAAGCTGGCTGCAGTGATTAATCATTGATTGTGATTGTGTTAGAAATGTGATCAACAGGCAAGCAGTCTCTGTTTGTTCCTGGAGGCAAATGCAGCTACTGTTTGATTTTTCTTTGCTTTGGCTGTTACTGAACTAAAGAGAATGCTTTCAACTGCTTGAAGGCTTTCCATTATCTAATGTTCACAGATTGAACAATAACAAGATATTAATCTGCATTATACATTGGGGAAAGAGTAACATTGCCTAATAGATAAGGCTCTAAGATGGGATGAGACTAAGGATGGGTAACCTATGGAGCAAGTTTCCTAAACAGCATACATTTTGCGAATGTGCACTGGCATTTCAGCCTTTTTGTTCCCTTTCCACTACATGCAAACTGATGAGCAGCTCCTGATTGACAGTACTTGAATGGGTGTAAGACTGGGCTTTAAAAATGGCACCCAAGAGGTCCTGGTCATGGCGAGTATTTCTAACTGCAATGAATAGGGAGGACATAACAAGTAGGGTACAATCCAGGCATGTTACATCACTTGGGGAATGTAGAGTGAGAAAACTTGCCTGCCCTCACGGAAAGAAGTCCTCCATAGGACTCAACAAAACAGACGCTTATCCAATTTCTGGTAAAATTCAGGCCATTAATTCTGATTCTGTCTCCACAGACACTGCCTGAACTGGTGAGTGTTTCTAGCATTTACTGTTTTATTTTAGGATAACGAACTTGCTATTCAGTTGCTCAGCTTGCATCCTGTCCAGCTAATGAACTTTGGGACCCATTTTGGAAAGAAGAAAGTATTGTGAACAGTCAGTGTCAGTGTAGTCCGACTAAGTCCTGAAGAAGTGCTGCTTGGCTGATGTTAGGCACTCTTTGTACTCTTAAAGGCATTCATGTTTTACTGCTTTAGTTAATAGTGAAAGATATTGTTTGTGATCTTTAGTTCAGGATAGGTTTCAATGGGAAGAGAAAGTCACAGCAGTAGCTGAAAGCAATCTTCTTTAATGCACTTCTGCTTTGCTGGGCAATTCATAAATGGGACTATTAGAGTACTCTACAAACATGTGGTCTCGCAGGCAATTTTTAAAAGTGAATCCGTGGCAACAGAAATATGCACTTACTTAGTATCTTTAAAGCTGGAAAAGATCATGAGAGAGTCTGAAATAAAAGAATGCTCGAAAGCGGATTGTTTCAAAGTAACTTCTCATGTTGGTCGTTTAGGGATTAAAGTGATGTAAATTGGCAAATGAAGGGTTAATTGAAGACTAATTATTGAGCAAAGCTTAAAATAGATTGTGATGTACTGTACATTTTTTCTGCATACTTTGAAGTATGGTCAGCACTAAATCATTGCAAAATTTAATGCCTATATTGAGATTGTAACTTAAATATATGTACAGATCACAAATATACCTTTAAGACAGAGCAGATTTGAGGTAATTGAAACAGAGAAAGCAAATAAAAATTAAAACTGACATTTTTACAGTCTAGATCATTCTAAAGCAGTATGGTCTCACTATACAAGATAAGGAACCACTAACAAGTAGGTACATCATCCATTACAGCAGTAGGTTTTGAGAATGTAACTTCACATAACACCTTGTTGGGAAATACTTAATAATGTGTTCTATTTAGGTTTTAATTGTTGCCAGGTAAAATGATTGCCCTGAAGTTGATTTTGTGAAAGTAACCAATCACAACATGCAGGCAATAAAACTCCTTTCACACTTTTTAATCAGCTAATTTACCACTTAGAGATATAAATAATGAAAGTTCTGTTCATCCAGCTGCAGAGTGTACATAAACCTTATCATTATGGTTCAGCAACAAATTTGAAGAGCCCAGTTTACCAAGTGAGACATTGAGTTGCAATAGAGATGAAATAATCATTTTAGTATCATGGAATATGCAACTACCATAAATTTGGACTGATTTTTATCTTCAATTTCAGACTTAGTGGGTGTGCCAGGATTAGCTCGTTGGAGTGCTGGAACCCTTCAATTCATATGTTGCGGGCAAACTGCAAGCATGGAAATCCGTCTGATTTGCGGCTCACCACTAGTGTGCAGTAAAGGATATGTGACTGAATTTTCCAGCAGTATATCTTCAGTGATGTGAAAAACAAAGGAGCCAAACATTTATGCCATTGGAGCCACATTTTGGATGGCAAACAGCACATGTTATGAAAAGGTATGAGATCCACTAAATTGAACAGGGGGGTATCATACATCCCTGATAACTCTCATTCATATAGCCATGTGACTACTTGCATTTATGAATGAGAGACCTATTTCAGGCGCCACTCTGAATCCCCACAGCATTTACCAGAATTGCAGTGATGAGGCCTTGACCTTCTGGTATACATAATGAACATGTTGCCAAACTTATGACTAAAAAGGGGCCAAAAGTAAAAGCAAATTCTCAGCCAAAGAAAACATAATAATGCACCCACAGTCATGTCAATTAACAGTCATTGGAGAATTGAAGACCTCTCTCAAAATTGCATTGTAGTATTGATGCAGAACAATTAGGTCCTCCTTCCTACAGAGGATATTTAGGTTTTGTCTCAATTTGCCTAGATGGAGATGATATCATACATCATATGTTATTTGTAACAGCACTGTTGCTTAGATTTGGTTGCAGTCAGTAAAATATTTATAGATTTTGCCAGGTGTCCAAAGTCAAAGATCCCATCATAACCTGATACTGATGAAATTTACTAATACGAATCGGATGACCAGCCCGCCTTTGTTTTTATATTCCTAAGCTATGTTGGAAGCTTTACATGAAAAAAATCATCATTATCTACCCCAGGAAAATCTTTGGTATGCTTCCCTTTCACACCAATAGCTTCTTTCCTTACAACCTGACAACTTGTTCCTCTTGCTTTTCCCTCTATTGTGTTTCTTCCCCTATCATTCCCACTTTTGCTGACACAAGGGCATACCTGTTTGTCCTTCACTGCATAACAATTATTCAAACACGTCTATGCTGTTTTCAGGAAAACGTTTCACAAATGGGGAGGATGAACAGGAGAGGAAACCCATCTTGGTCTCCATTCTCTCATGATATTTTCAGGTGTGAGTAAAGAACAGGTGCAGGCACAGAGCTGCAAAGGAAAAAGTGGACAGAAAAGCAGACAGCTGTTCCCATTCACTGCATTTTCACGCCTTTTCTTCCTCAGTCTATTTATACATTTACTCAGTGGAACCACTGCAGATAATGAAGAACAATTTCTTGTCAATCACTTCATGAAAAAGCAAAATGTCACCAAGTTATCATCAATGTAGCAATATAACCCCTGCTCCTCTTTTAAGAACCAGGAAAGTAGGCTCTCCTGAGCAGGCACTATCATTTACTTTAACCCTGAAGCACAGCAGAAATCTGGAAATCTCTTCCCCAACAGACTGCACGTGGTGAGTCAATTTCAATTTTCAAGTCTGACACTGATGTTTTTTTTGTTAGATACGCATATCAGAGGATGTGTAGCAAAACTGAATAAATGGAGTTGAGGTGCAGATCAGAAATGATCTGACTGAACAGTAAAATATGATTGAGGAGTTGATTGGACTACTCCTGGATCTATGTTTCTAAATCTGGTGACAGCGAATACTGTCTTAAAAGTTGAAAGAAGTGTAAATTTTATTTCTCTCGAGCACAAAGATTTGAAAATGTTTTTATTTTAGTTTTTGTTCTGCAGCGTCTGAAACAATATTTCCTGTTGGTTGCACAAATGTCTATAAAGCATTTAAATTTCTAACTGTTGGAAGTGAATACTGACTAGATGAAATATCCACACAAGCTAAAAATTTGTGCTGGACAGGGCAGATAGAGACAGAGATCACCTGATCCATTGCCGAACAGGGCAGATAGATAGAGATTCAGCCAAGCTGGAACCAAGCAACACAAGCATTGCCCTGCTCAATTGAAAGCTAAACAGTAGGCACCAACCTCTGATTGGCACAGCTGCAACCTAAATACATCCTTAGTGTGATTTGGACTCCTGCCCTGAATACTATTACATGTTTGAGATTGATACAGGTTGCTGTTATATGGGTGTGATACCAATAGCTGCAGTGAGTGAATCACAGGTCACAGCACAGTATTCATGCTTTTAATACTGAATGTATACATCGGATTTTTGCTCCAGCTTATTTAAATATTACATGTTAAAGGGTAAATACAGTAGTGACTGCGGATTCAAAATTTCGTTTTCAGATCTCTGCTTCGGTCAATAAAGTGACGACTGGTCCAAAGCTGGGAAATCGTACACATTTTTAAATTGAGATTGGCATCAAACGTTAACTAATCTGGCCTTGCACTTATCACTACTGAGTCAGACTGAAATTCAAAGGTATATTTCTCAGTATGACACATAGGGCAGTAATGAATGGGCTAAATTATACCAGAAATCAGCTAAATGTCAATTTTGGCTGGCTTCATGGACGGTTTCTCTCCATGATCCTCAGTGGGATTTCTCATGCTCGTCCCCAAAATTGTCTTGTAAGCTATGCATCAGCCTCAATGGCACCCCACTCATCCCATCATCCCTTTTGTAGGTCCAGAGCTATCCTGTCAGTGCGTTCATGTGAAGAATTACCTCAGAGATCATAACACCATAAGACTATATAACATACGGCAGCAGAATTAGGCCATGGCACCCATGAGTCTCCTCTGCCATTCGATCATAGCTGATATGTTTCTCAACTCCATTGTCCTGCCTTCTCCCTGTAATCCTTGATCCATTTACTAATCAAGAGTCTATTTTAACGTCACTTCCATTTCTTTGCCCACTCTCCTTGCCTGGCCAAGTCCTTCTGCAGCCTCCCTACTTCCTCAACACTGCCTGTCCCTCTACCTATCTTTGGGTCATCTGCAAACTTAGCAACAATTCCCTCAGTTCCTTCGTCCAGATTGATGTAACATGAATAGTTGTGGCCTTAATACTGACCCTTGTGGAACTCTACTAGTCACTGGCTGCCATCCAGAAAAAGACCCCTTTTTACCCGACTCTCTGCTTTTTGCCAGTCAGCCATTCCTCTATCCATGTTAGTATCTTACTCTGAACACCATAGGCTGTTATCTGTTTAAGCAGCCTTTTATGTGGCACCTTTTCAAAGACCTTCTAAGAATCCAAATAGATCACGAAAAACTGGCTCTTCTTTGTCTAACCTGTCCTTTAGCTCCTCAAAGATTTTTAACAGATTTGTCATGAATGATCTTCCTTGATGAAGCGGTGCTGACTCAGCCTTACTTTACCATGCACTTCCAAGTAATCTGCAATTTCATCCTTAATAATGGACTCTATGATCTTATTAAAGATTAAAGTCAGTCTAACCAGCCTATAACTTCTAGTCTTCTGCCCTCCCTCCCTTCTTAAACAGGTTGTTACATTAGCCATTTTCCAATCCTTTGGTATTCGCCCTGATTCCAGTGATTCCTGAAAGATCATCATCAAGCCCTCTACAATCTCCTCAGCTATCTCCTTCAAAACTCTGGAATATAGTCCATCTGGTTCAGTTTATATATCACCTTTAGACCTTTCAGTTTCCGCAATGCTTTCTCCTTAGTGATGGGCATGACACTCACATCTGGCCCCTGACTCTCTTAAAGTCCTGGTGTCTTCCAGTGTGAATACTGATTCAGTTCCTCTGCCATTTCTATGTTCCCTGTTACTCCTTCACCAACATGGTCCAATTTTCACTCTTGCCTCTCTCTTACCTTTTAAGTATTAAAAAAAACTCTTGCAATCTTATTTTATATTACTCATTAGCTTGTCTTCATATTTCATCTTCTCCCCCCTTATTGCTTTGTAGTTATCTTTTACTGTTTTTGAAAGGCTTCCCAATCTTCTTCACCTCATTTTTTTAATGTTGTCTCTGACTTCCCTTCTCAGCCATGGGTGCCTCATCCTCCTCTGACTGTGTTGTTTCTTCCTTAGGATGTATTTCTACTGCACCTCTGAAATTATCTCTAAAACCTCCTGCCATTGCTGCTCCACCACCCTCCCTGCTAGGCTCCCCTTCCAATCAACTCTGACCAGCTCCTCCTCATCTTCTTGCACTTACTTTTACTCAATTGTAATACCGTTACATCTTATTTCAGCTTCTCCCTCTCAAACTGCAGGTTGACTTCGATCATATTATGGTCACTGCCCCTGAGGGGTTCCTTTACCTTCAGCTGTCTAATCAGGTCAGCCTCATTTCACGTCACCAAATTCAGAATAGCCTGTTTCCTTGTGGGTTCTACCACAAGGTGCTCCAAAGAACCATCTTGAAGACATTGCATGAATTCCTTTTCTTGGAATCTGTTACCAACCTGATTTTCTCAGTCCACCTGCATATTGAAGTTCCCCATGATTACTATAATAGTGTCGTTCTTACATGACTGTTTTTTAATCTCCTGATTTATTTTCTTGCCCACATCCTGACTACTGGTAGGTGGAGGCCTGTGCATAACTCTCACCAGTGTACTTTTTACTTTGTGGTTCCTCAACTTTATCCATACAGGTTTTGACTCCATATCACTTCTTCCTATGGATGGAATTTCATTTTTTACTGACAAGGCAACTCTGTCCCCTTTGCCTAACTACCTGTGTTTTCCATAGAACGCATATCGTTGGATAGTCAGTTCCAGCCCTGATCGCTTGCAACCATCTCTCTGTGATACTCATAACATTGTACCCACCAATTCAAATTTGTGCTACCAGCTCACTTACCTTGTTGTGTACATAGTAACCTTGACTATCTGGCATTCGATTATCCAAATATTGGATTATCCAGCAACATTGCAAAGTCCCGATACTTGACTAAACTATGTAATCCAACATTTGATTATCTTGAATTCGATTAACAGAACAAAATACTCCCTGCCCATGTCCTTCAAATAATGGAGGTTCCCCCACAGCCCCTTCTCATAAGTTGGCATGCTGATTTGCCAAAAGGGGCCTGGAAACCCTGGTGGTCAAAGTGGTGCAGAGAAAAACCCTTCTCTTATCTCAGAACTGGCAGAGAGAAGGCTACACCACCAGGCCCTGTCAGCCTTCTCCCAAGTTGCCACCTGGGTCAGTGCAGCATTGATGGTCCCAAGAAATGCCCATTAATGCCACAAGAAATTCAATTACTTTCTGTCAAGGTGAGTGACACCCTTGTATCTCTGCTACCTCACTCTCTCGCTGCTTCTGCATTGTCCTGCCCCTAAGGCTCATCAATTACCACTCACATTATTGCATGCCGTATCTTTCCTCTCTATCTCTCACCAACCCCAGACCACTAACCCTCCTTGCCCTTTGTGCTGCCTATTCACTCACTTGGTACAGCTCACCAGCTTTCTCACAACTGTGCTAGCCACCTCAGCCGATCCTTTGTCTCAATCCAGGAGATAATTGCCCACAATAGGGCACAGAGAGTCAAAGCAGATGGTGTGAGGAGAGGATTGTGACCTTTCATGTGGTGGTGGCAAAAGCTCCATGCTCCAGCTAGCAAGTAACAATCGTTGACGAAGAGCTCACGCTCGAAATGTTGACTCTCCTGCTCCTCGGATGCTGCCTGACCAGCTGTGCTTTTCCAGCACCACACTTTTTGATTTCTCTAAGTAACAAACTTTGTCCATTGCTGTGCTCCACTATTGCCACGGTGGATATATACCATGCTGGAACTTTGATCCCTAATTTGTGATTTCTTCTCTCTTTTATTTCCCGCAGGCCCCTCGCTGCTGTCAAGACGGGTCCCCTGCAGGACATTTCCTCTTTCACCTCTGAGGAAGGAGCCATGGATCTCTGAGAGAATATACTGGCGAGGCTGACTCCTGCACCCCTCCACTAGCTCAGACACTCGGTGGGTATCATAAGCAGAGGCACATGCTGGTGAGCGCATCCCTGCAGCTGGCCAAGAAAGAGGGGCCCCCCTGCACCGACAATTGGAGGAGCAGGCACCCATCTCAGGAGAGGATCCTTTGGTGTTGGCAATGAACAACTTCACTTTCAGACACAGGAGTGATGGGCAGGTTGTTGGACACTTTGTGGGATCTCACATTGCACAGAGGAGGAAACTCCTCCCTCGCAAATGATACGTTTGCTCTGGCCACTCTGGCTCCGGGGGGAGCCTTTTCCACCTCCATTGCATGCTTGCAATTTGGGCAACGATGGAGGAAAACAGTGGTTTCACTTTGCAGAGTGAGCCTCAGCACCAGGTGGCCTCCACAATCTTGCATATTTAGAAGATAGAGAAGCTGAGACAATCCATACCAATTTAAGACAATCAACATTACAAATAAAACAACACACAGTATTCTTAACAAAATAATGTCAATCTGCCCTATTTCTCACTGTTGACAGATCCTCAAGAAAACATTTCAGGGATTGGGGTCAGTGTTTTTGCCAAAAAGAAATGCATCAGTTCTTCACTGCTCTGCACTCCATCTGTGTACCAAGTTTCATTGAAATCCATTAGCTTTTCAGGTATGAAGTTAACAAACTTCTGAAAAAAATCTTCTCCACTCTCATTCAGCGGCAGAATTAATAGAAAAAGAATACGCTTGAAATATTCAATAGCTTAGATGGTATTTTTAAAGTTCACTCATGGTATGTGGATGTTGGAATAGAATAGAAACTCCACAGTGTGGAAACAGGCTATTTGGCCCAAAGAGTCCACACTAACCCTCCAATGGCCTTCCCACCCAGACCCAGACCCATCCTCCTACTCTATCCCTATAGCCCTGCATTTCCCATGACTAACGCACATCCCTGAACACTATAGGTAATTCAGGAGGCCAATCCACCTAACTTGCGCATGTTTGGACTGTGGGTGGAAAATGAAGCGCCTGGAGAAAACCCACACTGACACAGGGAGACTGTACAAGCTCCACACAGACAGTCGCCCAAGGCTGGAATCAAAGCAAGGTTCCTGGTGCTGTGAGGCAGCAGTGTTAACCACTGTGTTGCTGATTAGACTACCATTTATTTCACATCTATGATTGCCTTTGCACAGCTGGTGGGTGAACTGCCTTCATGAGCTGTTGCAGTCCCTGGGGTGCAGGTACAGAACTGTTAGGGAAAACATTATCTCATTGAAAATGAAGGAATAACAGTAAAGTTCCAAGACAGAATGGTGAGTGACTTGGAAAGGAACTTGCAGGTGTTGGTATTTCCATGCATTGACTTCTCTTCTCCTAGAAAGTAGGTCTGGGGCTTAGAAGGTGGCATTGCAGGAACCTTGGTGAGTTACTGCATTGCATCTTGTAGATAGTACACACCACTACGTTGTGCATCGTTGGTGAAGTGAGTGAATGTTGAATGTTAATAGGGGTGCCAGTCAACCAGGATGCTTTGTCCTGGATGGTGTCAAGTGTCATGAGTTTGTTAGAGCCACACTCATCCAGGAAGAGGGAAGTATTCCATCATTCTCCTGCCTTGTGCCCTGTAGATGGCAGACAGGCTTTGATGAATCAGGAAATGAGTTACTCACTGCAAGATTCCAAGCCTCTGATATTCTTATGTAACCACAATATTTATATGACTTAGCTAGTTCATTTTCTGGTTAAGAGTTGGCCCCCGGAAGTTTTATTTTTTTTAACCAGCTCTCAGAGTAAACAGAACCTGTGACACTCCTGTTTCCCAGGAAGTTTTATTTTGGGGGGGTGGGGCATGGGTGGGTGCTCAATGATAGTAATGCTATTGAATGCCACAAGATAATGATTGGATTCCCTCTTGATGAAGTTGGACATTGCCTAGCATTTGTGTGGCACAAATGTTTCTTGCCACTTGTCAGCTCAGACCCAGATATTATTGAATTTAGATATGTCCTAATTCAGTATCCGAAGAGTCATGAATACTGCCAAACATTGGGCAATTATCAGTGAACCATCCCATTTCTGACCTTATAATCATTCAGAGGGAAGGTCATTGATGAATAGCTAAAGATGGCTGGGCCAAGGACATTACCCTGAGGAACTCCTGCAGAAGTGGCCTAAAGCTGTCCAAAAATCACAGACGCCTTACTTGTGTTAGGCATGACTCCAACCAGTGGACAGTTTTCTTCCAGTTTCCGTTGACATTAGTTTTGCTGAAGCAAGTTCTGCCCCGACCTAACCCCTGGAATTCTTTCCCTAAACCAATTCTCTCCTTAAATTATTATGTCTTGCTACCTCATAAGCTCTTTTCAAACCTGTTTGAACAAGTCCCTGGTTTTAGGTGACACAGTACTAAATTTTGTTTGATAACACTCCTGTGAAGCATCTTTGGACATTTTACTGCCTTGTATGTACTATACAAATGCAAGTTGTTGTTGGATATTGACTTGCTCCACCAACAGTAAGCATTTTGCAGATGTACAGTGTGTTATCTACAGGGTAACTTGCTACAGTTTACCATGCTTTATTTTCCAGGGGCACCTCTGAAATTAGCGATCTCCACCAGTTCGAGGGCTAGGGGCAGGAGACCTGGAAAATCAACAGCTCAACGTGCGTTAAAATCCTCATTTGGACCGATGGCAGGAGTTTCTTTATTGCTTTGAAATGAAAATCCACCACCTTCCCAAGGGCAGTTGGGGGTGGACAATGAGCGCCCGTCGACTCCCTGAAAATTATTTTTTTTTTAAAAAAGCACAGCGAACCTTCGATCCATTTTCAAAATGCTTAACTATAAATAAAATCTGCTGGGAAACATTACCGCCCCCGGGAAGGTATTTCCCACGCGAGGCAGACGGAGGGGGAATCCTTTTAGTGTGTTGTATGTTGCTTCGTGTGCTCTATGCTATTGGACAATCACCGTTGAACAAGGACATCCCTCACCCACTATAAATCACACGACTCCACATGAAAGGATATTCCCTCGATCTGGGGATTGCGCGTGCACGAAGTCAGCCAGTAAACAACCCGAGGGAGGGATTTTCCCTCAGCTAGGGAGACAAATCCCATAGTTTCAGGCAGAGGCGGTGGTGGCGCCTGCAATGGACACAGGTGCGGACAGATTCTCATTTTGCTTCCGGAGACACGAGCTTTGGGCAAGCGTTCAGCCCCTGACTGCCCCAGCGAGATGCAGGAGCTCCGGGCAGCGTTCAGCCCGGGGGATGCAGGAGCTCCGGGCAGCGTTCTATCCCTGAATGCTCCCCGAGGGAGACACGAGCTCCGGGTAGAGTTCTACCCCTGACTGCCCCGGGGAGGCACGAGCTCCGGGTGGCGTTCTATATCAGAGTGCCCCGGGGTTGCTGGTCGCTGCCGCGCGCTCAGCACTTTCCCTTTTAGCGCGATGAGCCGGATCGAGCAGCAGCTCGCAGAGTTGTGCATGTCAGGCTTCCATAGACAACTAAAGTGAACCTCACTCTCTCTGTGTGTGTGCGCCTTTCTTACAAAGTGATCCCTTGAGATAACAAGTGGGAAATTTGTGCGTTTATATTCGTGTAATATATGTATATATATATTTCGTCTCTGACATAGGTACACTGCATAGCTGGAAAGAATGGTGGACCTGGAAAACGAAGTGCCTCCTCTTCCTCCAAGGTACAGATTTCGTGACTTGCTCCTTGGAGATCAAGGTTGGCAGGCAGATGACAGGTAGGTCTGGTTGGTGATTTTCTTTTAATCGACATTTGACTGCCAGGTGTCTTGGATGCAAAGAAAGATACGCAATTTTAATATAAATACAACTTGTTACGCGCATTGGAAAGTTTGTTTCTTTGCTAAAATATTGTCAGACAATGCCCTTGTCTAAACAGGCCTAAATGGAAACGTTTAGATTCATAATACGGTTGATAACAGAATTCTGATTGAGCGATGTTTGTCATTTCTTTCTTGCCTTACGTGGAAATTAATCTGTAGATGTGATTGTTTTGTATGCACTCTTGTAAAGATAACCGAACGTTATCGCATCTATTACTAATTCACTAGTGCAATAACATTGGAAGAATAGCCTTGAGAAATTTAAATCTCGGTCTGTTGGGCTGCCTCCCAAAAAGAGTAGATAAAAGGATCTCATTCAAGTACTGTAGTTCTGAACCTTCAGTAGACCTGCATCCTGTCTCCTCTTCTTGAAGTCATTCATGAACACGCAGAGTCTGCTGCCATGATTTATTGTCTATTTAATAACTGCACAGAAGATGTAGCCTGCAAACAATTTTTGGGATATCATTTGTTTGGGAAACAGTGAGAACAGCATTTGCAGCTATCTTTAATTGTCTTCAATCGCAATAGAGATGAATTGTCTTCATGTGCTGGTAACCGTCCACAATTAATTTTGCTGCAGGTTTTAATCTTTTGGTATCATATCAATTTCATTCTAAATTCTCTGACATCACATCTTTGTTATTCAGTGCTCAGACCCAACTTTATTGCTGTTGAAATAAATATTCAGATGCAACTTCTTGAGTTCATTTATTTATTGCAAGAATGGATTCTGGAATTGTCCATGCCAGAAAAAAAATCAAAAGCCAAACCAGTTAATGTGTGCAGGTAGCAAGTGAAGATTGCTTTAGACTATACTCCAAAGGCTGTCAGTACTATGCCTGGTTTAAAAAAAAGTTGTTATTCACAGTATCTAAGGTGAAAAAAAGGCCTTTGTATGCATTTAACCAATTATTGTTATTTTTATTACACACCTTAAGTAAAAAAAATAATATTTATCAATAATTGCCTGCAAAACAACATGGCTGTGCAAAGAGTTGACGAGATAGCAGCATTAAAGTGGATTTTGTTGTTTTTCATGGTCATTATCAGCTTTTTGAGCATTGTATTAAATAAAACACATATTTGATTACTTTTATTTCTTTGGTTCAAGTAAGGTGTGTTGATTATTTGAGTTGACGAGCAAATCCCATCCCTTCAGATAAGATAGTGTTGGAGTAGGCCTTCTGAGCCTGGGGCTTGTCCACTCCATCTACTTTTCTTTTTGTTTCTTTTCCTCTTTTTTTTTCCTCTCGTTTCTTTAACTTGTCTCTTTTGTAGAAAAGCTGAGCCATGGCAATGAGTAGGCCCAGCAGTGTGGACTCGTGATGGTGGTGTCAGAGTTTGGGTTCCTGGCACTTCTGTATTGTTGATGCGGTTTGAGCGCTGACTCATGGCTACTGCTGTGGCGACAGCTGGTGGCACTGGTGTCTGGCACAGATTCATGGCAGCCAAGATGGGTTTGGGTCCTGTACGAGACCCGGCAGCATCAGCGATGGCTGCATCAGCGAGGTGTGCCCAAAGCAGACTCATGAAGGTGGTGAAGTCCAGTTTTGGTGGGTACGGTACCCAGTGGCTTCGGCAGTGTCTGCATTGGTGTGGTCCAGCGAGGACTCATTGTGTCAAGGGCAATGGTGGAGGCAAGATGGCGCCAAAGATTCATAGAGTCATAGAGATGTACAGTAGGAAAACAGACCCTTCAGTCCAACCCATCCATACCGACCAGATATCCCAATCCAATCTAGTCCCACCTGCCAGCACCCGGCCCATATCCCTCCAAACCTTTTCTATTCATATATCCATCCAAATGACTCTTAAATGTTGCAATTGTACAAGCCTCCACCACTTCCTCTGGCAGCTCATTCCATACACGTACCACTCTCTGTGCTAAAAAGTTGCCCCTTAGAAGGGCTCTTTTATATCTTTCCCCTCTCACCCTAAACCTATGCCCTCTAGTTCTGGACTCCCCGACCCAATAGAAAGGACTTTGTCTATTTACCCTATCCATACCCATCATAAGGTCACCCCTCAGCCTCCGATGCTCCAGGAAAAACAGCCCCAGCCTGTTCAGCCTCTCCCTGTAGCTCAAATCCTCCAACCCCGGCAACATCCTTGTAAATCTTTTCTGAACCCTTTCAAGTTTCATAACATCTTTCCAATAGGAAGGAGACCAGAATTGCATGCAATATTCCAACAGTTGCCAAACTAATGTCCTGTACAGATGCAACATGGCTGCCCAACCCATGTAATCAATACTCTAACCAATAAAAGAAAGCATACCAAATGCTGCCTTCACTATCCTAACTACCTGTGACTCCACTTACAAGGAGGTATGAACCTGCACTCCAAGGTTCTTTGTTCAGCAGCACTCCCTAGGACCTTACCATTAAGAACATAGAACATAGAACAATACAGCAGAGAACAGGCCCTTCGGCCCACGATGTTGTGCCGAACTTCTATCCTAGATTAAGCACCCATCCATGTACCTATCCAAATGCCGCTTAAAGGTCGCCAATGAATCTGACTCTACCACTCCCACGGGCAGCGCATTCCAAGCCCCCACCACTCTCTGGGTAAAGAACCCACCCCTGACATCTCCCCTATACCTTCCACCCTTCACCTTAAATTTATGTCCCCTTGTAACACTCTGTTGTACCCGGGGAAAAAGTTTCTGACTGTCTACTCTATCTATTCCTCTGATCATCTTATAAACCTCTATCAAGTCACCCCTCATCCTTCGCCGTTCCAACGAGAAAAGGCCGAGAACTCTCAACCTATCCTCGTACGACCTACTCTCCATTCCAGGCAACATCCTGGTAAATCTTCTCTGCACCCTCTCCAAAGCTTCCACATCTTTCCTAAAGTGAGGCGACCAGAACTGCACACAGTACTCCAAATGTGGCCTAACCAAAGTCCTGTACAGCTGCAACATCACTTCACGACTCTTGAATTCAATCCCTCTGCTAATGAACGATAATACTCCATAGGCCTTCTTACAAACTCTATCCACCTGAGTGGCAACCTTCAAAGATCTATGTACATAGACCCCAAGATCCCTCTGTTCCTCCACCTGACCAAGAACCCTACCATTAACCCTGTATTCCGCATTCTTATTTGTTCTTCCAAAATGGACAACCTCACACTTGGCAGGGTTGAACTCCATCTGCCACTCCTCAGCCCAGCTCTGCATCATATCTAAGTCCCTCTGCAGCCGACAACAGCCCTCCTCACTGTCCACAACTCCACCTATCTTTGTATCATCTGCAAATTTACTGACCCACCCTTCGACTCCCTCATCTAAGTCATTAATAAAAATTACGAACAGCAGAGGACCCAGAACTGATCCCTGCGGAACTCCACTTGTAACTGGACTCCATGCTGAATATTTACCATCTACCACCACTCTCTGACTTCGACCGGTTAGCCAGTTTTCTATCCAATTGGCCAAATTTCCCTCTATCCCATGCCTCCTGACTTTCCGCATAAGCCTACCATGGGGAACCTTATCAAATGCCTTACTAAAATCCATGTACACTACATCCACTGCTCTACCCTCATCCACATGCTTGGTCACCTCCTCGAAGAATTCAATAAGACTTGTAAGGCAAGACCTACCCTTCACAAATCCGTGCTGGCTGTCCCTAATCAAGCAGTGTCTTTCCAGATACTCGTAAATCCTATCCCTCAGTACCCTTTCCATTACTTTGCCTACCACAGAAGTAAGACTAACTGGCCTGTAATTCCCGGGGTTATCCCTATTCCCTTTTTTGAACAGGGGCACAATATTCGCTACTCTCCAGTCCCCTGGTACCACCCCAGTTGCCAGTGAAGACGAGAAGATCATTGCCAACGGTACTGCAATTTCCTCTCTTGCTTCCCACATAATCCTAGGATATATCCCGTCAGGCCCGGGGGACTTGTCTATCCTCAAGTTGTTCAAAATGTCCAACACATCTTCCTTCCTAACAGGTATCTCTTCTAGCTTATCAGTCCGTTTCACACTCTCCTCTTCAACAATACGGTCCCTCTCGTTCGTAAATACTGACGAGAAGTACTTGTTCAAGACCTCTCCTATCTCTTCCGACTCAATACACAGTCTCCCACCTCTGTCCTTGATCGGACCTACCCTCGTTCTCGTCATTCTCAGGTTTCTCACATACGCATAGAATGCCTTGGGGTTATCCTTGATCCTATCCGCCAGGGATTTTTCATGCCCTCTCTTAGCTCTCCTAATCCCTTTCTTCAGGTCCCTTCTGGCTATCCTGTATCCCTCCACTGCTCTGTCTGAACCTTGTTTCCTCAACCTTATGTAAGCCTCCTTCTTCCTCTTTACTAGACATTCAACCTCCCTCGTCAACCAAGGCTCCCTCACACGACCATTTCTTTCCTGCCTGATCGGTACATACATATCAAGGACACGTCGTATCTGCTCCTTGAAAAAGTTCCACATTTCCACCAGATCCTTCCCTGACAGCCTATGCTCCCAACGTATGCTCCTCAAATCCTGTCTTACAGCATCGTAATTTCCCTTCCCCCAATTGTAAAAACTTCCTTGTTGTGCGCACCTATCTCTCTCCATAACCAAGGTGAAAGTCACAGAATTGTGGTCACCATCACCAAAATGTTCACCCACTAACAAGCCCACCACTTGTCCCGGTTCATTACCGAGTACCAAATCCAATATGGCCTCCCCTCTGGTTGGACAATCTACATACTGCGTTAGAAAAGCTTCCTGGACACACTGCACAAACACCGCCCCATCCAATCTACTTGATCTAAAGAGCTTCCAATCAATATTTGGGAAGTTGAAGTCGCCCATGACTACGACCCTGTGGCTTCTGCACCTTTCCAAAATCTGTTTCCCAATCTGTTTCTCCACATCTCTGCTGCTATTGGGGGGCCTATAATAAACACCCAACAAGGTGACTGCACCTTTCCTATTTCTGACTTCAGCCCATACTACCTCCAGAGGCAGATCCCCCTCAAACTTCCTTTCTGCAGCCGTTATACCATTTCTAATTAGCAATGCCACCCCCCCTCCTTTTTTACCACCCTCCCTAATCTTACTGAAACATCTGTAACCAGGAACCTCCAAGTGTATAAATCCTGCTAAGATTTGCTTTCCCAAAATGCAACACCTCTCATTTTTCTGAATTAAAGTCCATCTGCCACTTCTCAGCGCATTGGCCCATCTGGTCAAGGTCCTGTTGTAATCTGAGGTAACCCTCTTCGATGTACACTACGCCTCCAATTTTGGTGTCATCTGCACACCTACTAACTGTACCTCTTATGCTCACATCCAAATCATTTATGTAAATGACAAAAAGTAGAGGACCCAGCAGCGATCCTTGTGGTACTCCACTGGTCACAGGCATCCAGTTTGAAAAACAACCCTCCACCACCACCCTCTATCTTCTACCTTTGAGCCAGTTCTGTATCCAAATGGCTAGTTCTCCCTGTATGCCCTGAGATCTAACCTTGCTAGTCAGTCTCCCATGGGGAACCTTGTCAAACGCCTTACTGAAGTCCATATAGATCACATCTACCACTCTGCCATCATCAATCCTCTTTGTTACTTCTTCAAAAAACTCAATCAAATTTGTGAGATATGATTTCCCACACACAAAGCCATGTTGACTATCCCTAATCAGTCCTTGCCTTTCCAAATACATGTATATCCTGTCCCTCAGGATTCCCTCCAACAACTTGCCCACCACTGACGTCAGGCTCACTGGTCTATAGCTCCCTGGCTTGTCCTTACCATCCTTCTTGAACAGTGGCACCACGTTAGCCAACCCCCAGTCTTCTAGCACCTCACCTGTGACTATCGATGATACAAATATCTCAGCAAAAGGCCCAGCAATGACTTCTCTAGCTTCCCACAGAGTTCTAGGGTACACCTGATCAGGTCCTGTGTTGACTTCAATTCTAGCAGCAGCACAGTGAAGGAGACTCATGCCTGGCCACCAGGCCCATGGCCCATGGTGGAGCATTTAACACTTTTTTTTTTCTTTATTTCTTCATCTTTCTGCCTTTACATTTGATGTGTTTAGCTTTCTTCTGTGTTTTAAGAAGAGTGGTAACACTGTACAACACTTTTCACTGTTTATTTTGTAATAAAATACACTTCACGATAAATAAATCAAATCATTTGCTGATGGCCAGAAGATACGGTGACATATGGCACCTGTTGAGGACAGATATCTTTGACTGTTATAAGTTATATAGTCTAACAGTAAGTTTCAAGATCTTAAACCACATAAGAGACTGGTTTAAGTTCTGTGGTACTGGAGGTGAGAGTTCTGGGACCAAGTGAAGTTTCAGAGGAAACAAAATTGGCACGGACTAATTGGATCAGGTCATGCAGATACAACTCTGTCCCACTTTTAAATCAGGCATTCTATCCCTTAGATTTTTATTATAGGTTATCATGCCTCCAAAGTAACATGATTACAGAGACTGGGATGAATATTAAGCTACAACCACTTCCTTTTTACCATTGGTGCTGTTGCAACTCAATCACTGATGGATGTGTTTATAGAGGACGCTTGGATTACAAATGTAGTTGCAGATATTGACATAAACATGTTGATAGGGCATTCATATTGATGCAAAATTAATGCATTGTTTGTTTCTTAAATTTCTAAAATGATTTGTTCAATTAAAATAGAAAGACTGTTTCTTCAGCAAATAAAATTGGATCATCAGTTGCTTTTTTGCATGCTTAATAAGAATTGTATGGCTTGCTTTTAAATTTTTTCTGATTTTGAGTTGGTTGATTTTACAATATGTAACTAGTTGCACTAATGGAAAAGTGAGGGATCTGATCCATGTTGCACACAAACTGTCGTAGTTGCAAATGTGTAAAGTTGAAGAGCTATTGTTGTGGCACGTTGAATTCAGTTTAGATGTTAGCCTTGTGTTTTTAAGTTATCTAATTTGCTGTTTATTCTGGTATTGAACTTATAAAGGAGATTATGAAGATGCATTATATTCTTGTAACAATAGAACATGGCCTGGATCAGATGGGCTATGCCCAGAGTTCTGAAGGAGGTAGCTGAGGTGATTGCAGAGGCTTGGATGGTGATCTTTCAGAAATCACTGGAGTCAGGAAGGGTCCCAGTGGACTGGAAATTGGCCAAGATAACTCCCCTGTTTAAGAAGGGAGGGAGGCAAAAGATAGGAAATTATAGGCCACTTAGATTGACTTTGATCGTTTGTAAGATTTTAGAGTCCATTATTAAAGATGAAATTGTGCATTATTTGGAGGTGCATGGTAAAATAGGGCTGAGTCAGCATGACTGACAAATTGTCTCCTCCAAGAATTCTAACCAATGAGCAAGTTAGACAAAGAAGAGCCAATGAACTTGATCTATTTAGATTTCCAAGAGGCCTTTGACATGGTGTTCACGTGGGAGACTGCTGAACAAAAGTGCATAGCGTTGGGGGCAAGGGACTGGCACAGAGGATTGGCTGACTACCAGAAAGCAGAGAGTAGGAATAAAGGGGTTTTTTTTTCAGGATGGCCACTAGTGACTAGTAGCATTTTCAGGGATCTGTGTTGGGACCACAACTATTTACATTATACATAAATGATATGGATGAAAGAACTGAAGGCATTGTTGCTGGTTTGCAGGTGAAAAGATAAATCAAGAAACAGGGAATGTTGAGGAAGCAGGGAGGTTGCAAAAGGAATTGGACAGGTTAGGAGAGTGGGCAAAGAAGTTGGAGATGGAATACAATAAAGGAAAGTGTGAATTTATACACTTTGGCAGGAAGAATAGAGGTGAGAAAAAGCCTCAGAAATCTGAAGCATACTTCGGAGTCCTGTTCAGAGTTCTCTTAAGACTAACATGCAGGTTCAGATGGGAGCTAGGCAGGCAAATGCAAGAGCAGGGATATATTGCTGAGGCTATGTAAGGTTCTGGTCAGACTGCATTTGGAATGTTGAGAATAGTTTTGGACCCCATATGTAAGGAAGGACCTGCTGGCATTGGAGGGGGTCCAGAAGAGGCTTCCAAGAATGATCCTGGGTCTGAAGGGCTTGTCATATGAGGAGCAGCTGAGGATTGTGTGTCTGTACTCCATGGAGTCTAGAAGGATGGGTGAGGATCTCATTGAAACTTACGGAATACTACGAGGCCTGGATAGAATGGACTTGGCGAAGATGTTTCACTGTTAGGAGAGACTAGGACCCGAGTGCACAGCCTCACAGTGAAGAAATGATCCTTTGGAATTGAGATAAGGAGGAATTTCTTCATCCAGAGGGTGGTGAATCTGTGGAACTCATTGCCACAGAGAACCGTGGAGGCTAAATCATTGAGTGTCTTTAAGATAGAGATGGATAGGGTCTTGATTAGTAAGGGAATCAAAGGTTTCAAGGAGAAGGTAGGAAAATGGGGTTGAGAAATACATAAGCCATGAACGAATGGTGGATTAGACTCCTTGGGCTGCTCTTGTATCTTACGGTCTTATGATCTAAATCATCCAAATTCTGAATGAACTGGACAGCTTGTAAATTAATTATCTGAGCAATTCCAAATTTTACTTTTGCTCTGCTCACTCTACACCAGTTCACCATTCAAAAGCAGAGTTCGAAGCCTCTTGCTGTTTGTTTGCACTTCGATTCTTAAAAGGGAAAAGGAACAGATAACAACATAATTTTGAAATGTTCTTGGACCATTCATTCTGATGGTATCTCTTGGACCATATCTATCTTGCTGCTGCATTTTAAAGTTGAGCTCAGCAGTTTTATTGATGACAGCTTCTTTCTTTTTACAACTGTAGCACTCAGCATTGCCATTCTCATGGGCTTTCCAAAGGGACTGAAGCTTTCGCAGGAGGAAGAGTAGTGCAAACCAAGCACACACACACACACACACCCCTACCTATCTTCTGGCCCACTGCAACACATGATTACATGATCATATTTTTGCTAGCGATGATTTGAAGGAGACTTCACCTGATGAAGGAGCAGTGCTCAGAAAGCATGTGAATTCAATTAAACCTGTGAGATTATAGCCTGGTGCTGTGTGACTTCTGACCATATTTTTGCTGCCATTGCTAGATCGAATATTTGCACAGTGTCCATCCATTGCTGCTTTACGCAAGTCATAAGAACCTTTGTGTGTCAAATCTTCTCCTTACTTTCAATAATGTAAGATGGTGCAGCACCTTTGCCAGGCAACAGTTTTTCTTTTTGTTTTAAAATTTAACATATTTTCCTAATCAACCTGTTCAGAGATGTAATTTCCCACCTTTGGAGTAGGTGGAACCTGAACCCAAGTCTCTCCTTTCAAGGGTGGGGATACTACTTCTGCATGGCAAAAAGGAGGACTGCAGATGCTGGAAACCAGAGTTTAGATCAGAGTGGTGCAGGAAAAGCACTGCAGGTCAGGCAGCATCCGAGGAGCAAGAAAATTGACGTTTCGGGCAAAAGCCCTTGATCAGGAATAGAAGCAGGAAGCCTCCAGAGTGGAGAGATAAATGGGGGGATGCTGGGGAGAAGGTAGCAAAGAGTACAATAGGTGAATGGGGGTGGGGATGGAGGTGATCAGTCAGACGGGAGGGTGGAGCGGATAGGTGGGAAGGGAGATTGGCAGGTAGGACAGGTCATGAGGACAGTGATGAGCTGGAAAGTTGGAACTGAGGTAAGGTTGGGGGGAGGGGGAATGAGGAAACTGGTGAAGTCCACATTGACGCACTGGGGTTGAAGTGTTCCGAGGCAGAAGATGAGGCGTTCGGAAAACTTCAACCCCAGTGCATCAATGTGGACTTCACCAGTTTCCTCATTTCCTCCCCCCCCACCTTACCTCCGTTCCAACCTTCCAGCTCAGCACTGTCCTCATGACCTGTCCTACCTGCCAATCTCCCTTCCCACCTATCCACTCCACCCTCGTCTCTGACCTATCACCTCCATTCCCACCCCTATTCACCTATTGTACTCTTTGCTACCTCCCGCCGCCCCCTCCATTTATCTCTCCACCCTGGAGGCTTCCTGCCTCAATTCCTGATGAGGGGCTTTTGCCTGAAATGTTGATTTTCCTGCTGTTGGGATGCTGCCTGACCTGCTGTGCTTTTCCAGCACCACTCTGATCTAAACTACTACTTCGGCACCACAAGAGGGCCCTTAGGTGGCAGTTTTTCAAGTGCAGGTCTGAGTATATATCATATGGCTATTTATTAAGACCACTAACTAGTGACACATGTGATATGAAGAGGTTTACAATCCATTGATGTACAGCTATGTCTAACTCCATTAATAGAATAAAGTTAATGCGCTAACACTCTATAAGTAGCGATGATTCTTGTGCTTGGTGATAGTCCACTAAACTAGCACAATTTGAAAGGTGTGATAGAATAAATAGCTGTCTAGCTGGTGACATAAGTTTCAGTCTTGTTATGATCAGACTTCGGACAAGGCTCCCGAGTTCATAATAGTTCCAGGGATGATATCCTAAACTGTTTGGCTCCTGAATAACTATTCCACTTCCTTGTTCGCTCACACCCTCTATGGTTGCAACAAGATCAACTTGAAAAGGATCCTTTCCTTAAGGGTATCTTTCTCCTAGATCCAAAGAACTTTTCTGAAAATGAGTTCATCTTCCTTGAATTAACAGGAGGGGAGAGTTTGTTCATGAGTAAATCTGAGAAAAAAATGTAATGCATACACACAGATTAGAAATAAGAGCTGAATTGAAGAGGATAAAAGCTAAGATATATGGATCAGTATTTGATTTATTTGTGGAGAGTGGGTATTTGAATGTTATGGCCATTGCATTTGGGGTTGCTGCTGTCAATGCATAGATTCCTGAGCATCTGCGACCAGTTTGAACTGACCTTGGGAGCCAATAGTTCTTTATGGAAGTCACCACTTAGTGGCCCCCAAATAGAGGTGAAATGGAACTCCCACTAAGTGACTGGCCTTGCCTAAATTCTATGAGGCAGAAGAAAATAGCACACCGCTGTCTAGATACAGAGGCTGTGACAAATCTTAGGATGCATTATTCTTGTGAAGACTCTATGGATGAGAAAGTGTTTACCCACAAATGAGATGGAATTTTAAGACCCCCCCCTCCCCCCCCCCCCGACCCAAAACACCTAGGGGCACTACTATCTTGTAAAATCCTGCCATCAAAATATTTGTTTCGAGTCTTGAAACATTGAAGCTGCTTTTCTTAAACTTTTTAACATTAATACAATTCTGTATTCTTTTAAATTCTCCTGCACTTGTCCACGTTGCTGCTGTCCACCCATTATTCAAATGGCTGGAGACGAGCAACACATTTTACTGATGTCACAGAAAACATTCCCAACTTCTCACCAGTACGTTATTGGGGATAACTTTCTAACAATGTAATTATCAAAAGCTATCACTTCGACATTGAAGCTAATGTTGATATTGCACACTACATTCGTTTTTTTTCAAACTGTATTGGTATTAGTATTTATTTTCCTTTTTGTTTCATCCACAGAAGTGTCCCTAGAGCTAAGCCATTGCTCACTTGTAATCGTTCTCTCTAAATATGATGATAGGAATTTTGTAGAAAATGTTCTTATTTTCTCCATCTTTGGTTGTGGTTAATACCAGCTGCAGGCTGGTGTTAATGTGAATCAAACTATATAAAAACAAACAAGTAATTCAATGGCTCATCACATAAAACAGGATGACCTCAAGGTACACTGCTGATGTTATGGATGGGAATGGAAGAGATAATAGCAGTAACAGAGGCTGATACAGAAATGGTGCATCGGTGTAAATAAAACAATGCTGTTTGATTTTTGTCAGGTTATATGTTACATTGTATATAGTCAAATATTAATGCTTATTTTTTTTACCAAGAGAGAAAGAATAGTGAAATATGGCCCATTGATGTTTATTCCTCCTGTACCCCCATCACAAGCAATGCTGCTGTTTTCACCTGCAATGTTTCTCTTATCTGCTGAACCCACTGCCCAATCTTTCAAGAGGCATTTGTTACAGTGCACACAGGCATGGAAATGCACACTCTAGGGAGCTCTGAGTTAGTGAGCAACTCGAAGGAATATCCCATGAATAAAAGGAGCACACGTTAGGAGAAGTAAATGATAAAGAGATTGGTGGATCAGCTTTACCTCCACCACTAATTCTGGTGTTGCTCACAAACCGTTTCATTGCTGATCAACCATCATTTCACAAAGGCATTAGAGAGTTTGTGTAATTTATTAACTTAGTTCTCCTGATTCAAGCTTGGAGTCTACAATTGCAAAATACCGATGATGCTAGAAATCTGACATAAAAATAAGTGTTGGAAAAAAACTCACAGCAAATCAGAAAGTTAATGTTACAGATCATTGACCATTCATCTGAAGTTAATGATCAGGATTTGGGAGAACCACAAGATGAGGTTGTTATGGGAGTGATACTTTGGGAGCAGGTAGTCTGGGCCATGGGTGGGCTTCTCTGTGGACCATGAGATACCCATTAAAGGAGGGGCTTCCCTTCTCTGGGAATCTACTGGAAATGTGCCAAAATTGTATCTGGCCGTCTGCCTGTGTGATAGGCACTCCTGATACATGGAAATGGTCCTCTGGTGCCTCAAATAGCTGGTCTGTCAGCAGCCACACCAATAAGATGCTTTTATTCACTTGTGGTGTGTGGGCATCGCTGGCTAACTGGCATTTATTGCTTGTCTTCGTTGTTGTTGAGAAAGTGGTGGTGAATTTCCCTTTTTGAACTGCTGCAGTCCACTTGCTCTGTATCAACCCAGAATACTGATAGAGAGGGAATTCCAGCACTTTGACCCAGCAACAGAGAAGGATAAGCAATATATTTCTAGGTCAAGATGGTGTGTGGCTTGGAGGGGAACTTGCAGGCGGTGGTGTTCCCATGTATCCACTGCCCTTGTCCTTCTGGATATGTGATTGAAGGATTTTTGAATTTTTGCTGAGCATCTTGGAGATAGTATACACTGGTGTAGGGATTAGAGGCTTGTGGATGTGATTCCAATCAAGTGGAATGGTATCAAGCTTCTTGTATTGTTGGAGCTGCAACCATCCAGGCAACTGGGTAGTACTGAATCGCACTCCTGACTTGTGCATTGTTGACAGTGGTTAGGCTTTGCTTTGGTACCTGAGGAGTCAGGAATGGTGCAGAATATTGTGCAATCATCAGCCAACATCTCCATTTCTCCACCATCAAGATAGACAACATTGTAGGACCAGGCAAGTACTGCACTATTATCAGATGCAAAGTTGCTTGATTCTTGAGAAATGCTGTCATCACCCTTCACCTTTCACTGGACACTTGGAAGGAGCATATTGCTGTTGCATTCCAGTGAAGCCTTAGTAACTCTTGATTACACGTCTACTACATGGTCTTGTGCCTGGGGGAAAAATAAAGCAAAAGTCTTTGAGGTTATTTCATGCTAAGCACACTTGTCAAAGGTGCTTGACACTAGATTAAGATCATTTGAAAATTGAGAATTTAGAACTGCTTTTCAAAATTAATTAACATTACAACTGTTCCAGCCTCTTTATTTAATTGTCACTTCTGAAAGATTAGAATCTCTACAGTGTGGAAACAGACCATTTGGCCCAACAAGTCCACACTGACCCTCCAATGGGTAACCCACCCAGACCCATTCCCCTAACCTATATTTACCCCTGACTAATGCACTTAACACTATGCAATTTAGCATGGCCAGTTCACCTGACCTGCACATCTTTGGACTGTGGCAGGAAATAGGAGCACCCGGAGGAAACCCAAGCATACACGGGGAGAATGTGCAATCTGCTGCTTTTTGGGCCATATTTACACTATAATTTTAAGAGCAATACTTGGTAGTGGCGACGGATGATGGTGGGAGTGGTGTCGAATTTTAGGTTTTCTTTTTAGCTTTTCCTGATTTTGTCATTACTACTGGTTAGCTTGGATGAATTATAACTTCCTATTGGACTTTTACTATTTGTATGAAAATGCCTTTTATGTTTAACTTTTCAAAAACCTATATGTCTGTTTAATTCTTTTTATATATATTCTTAGTTCATTCAATTTGAACATTTCCACTAAAGCAATAAATCTTTATGCTAGTCTTAGAAAAATCACCAAGCTGGGCATTTTACAGACAATTGTCCAGACAGTACTACACTGGAAAGTGAAGCTTTACTAAATCTTGATGACCCCAAAGCAACTGAAGTGACAGCTCAATAATTTAGTTGGTTTTGTGAAGTTCCCAGGAACAACTGCTTGTATTAAAGTAGAGTTGCAAGCAAAGCTATTGAATGCAATTGATTTTAGGAGGAAGGGAAGGTTTATGCATTACACAATCAGTTATTTTCTAAATATCTGATTATCCTATCCTTTACAATGGATTTGAGTATTTTCCCTGCTACCTGTAGACAGGGCTATAATTCTTTGTTATTTTTCTCTCCTCCTTTCCATTCTCTTTCTTTTTAAATGGTAACGTTACATTTGTAAACATGCAATCTGCAGGCATATTTGTAGAATTTAATAGAATTTTTGCAAGGTGATCACCAGGGTGCCCACTATTTTGTAGCCATCTCTTTCAGTACTTTGGGTGAAGGTCATTGGGACCTGGGGTTCATCAACATCCACTTTCATTAATTTATTTTACATCAAAATTATTTATTAACCCATTCTCATTACATTACACTAGAGCTAAACTAATCTATTGGTTCTTCAAAATTTGTTCGAGAAAACATTTCAGACATGTTCCATGATCTTCCTTTTTCTCCATATCATTGGTGCTTCTTAGATTTAGCCTGTTTGTGAGTAGATTTGCATCATCCACGTTTATTGCATTCCCATTGATGTATACACCTCTAATTTCTTTAGTTATATCTCGCCTTACATTACTATAACTGTTTAGTGGTCTATAAACCACTCTGAACAACATTTTCTGCCCTTTGCTGTTTCTTAGTTTCATCCAAACAAATTCCATGTCTTATTCTTCTGCTTGGAGATTCTCTCTTACTACTGCACTGATAGCTTTCCTTATCCACAGACCCGCACCTCTTTTTCCCTTTCTATCTATGCCTTCCTAGATGTTGTCTAACCTTTAGTATTCTATTCCCAGTATTGGTCACTCAGTAGCCACATTTCCATAATGACAATCAAATGATACCCTTAATTTCTACTTGGACTAATCTTGTTGCGAATACAGTGTGCATTCATATAAAATGCTTTTAATTCTGCTTTTTTAATACCATCTCGTAATTTGACACAGATTGATCCCAGGATTTGTTTTTGTTGCTTTCCATTGTAATAACAGCTTTTCCACCTCCTGTAACTATCTTAATTATATTTTCTAAGTTGCCTTTTAGATGTGGTAGGTAGTTAATGAGGCAAGTCTGGAATGATAGCACAAGAAAACTTGGTAGGTCTGACAGAGGGTAAACCCTCCATGAAATTGACACTATAAGTGCAATGTTTTGATGGGCTGGATCCATGTTCTTGACGTATAAAATAAAACTTAAAATAAATGGATAGCTTGGTTTCCCACTATTTCCCCCCCCCCCCCCCCCCCCACCATTGCTCTGGTTTGGTTCTGTGTCACCAATCTTTGCCATAAGTTGATTTCATCTGTTTTACAATTTTTATTTTGGTTGTGTAATGTATAAGGTAAATTATACTATGACCAAAGCATTTTAAACAGGGAACCATTAACCTGCCACAGGACTGTATTAGATGCTGTCACAAGGCTCCTCTCTCCAAAAAGATGGACTGAGTACTTGGGTTATGAACCAATATAAAATTTATACAAAATTTATGCAATATAAAATCTTAGGCACTGACCACCTCTTTTTTTTTCCCCTGGTAATTGGAGAGGGCAGCTGAGTATTAAGACCGAATTTAGCTTGGCTAATGAGCTAATACTCATTCATGACCCTGGCTCATTTAATGCAAATGATGAGTAACATGGCTGCTTGTTTCTGGCAGGAGTTAGTTTGTTACCTAAGTTGGAAAACAGTTTTTCTTTAAAGACTTATTTTCTCTTTATATGGTGCCAGGAGGAATAAGAAAGGAGCATGAAATGGCCTGTCACCGACTGTGTTTGACCTCCCCCCGCCCCCCCCCCCCCAGCTCTCATAGGTCGAAACACTTTGGTTCCGCTGTTTGTCGTGTGGTATCAGTGATAGTCAGAGAGGCTGGTACAGGTCACATAAACTGAGCATTTTAATGAAGGCTGCTGGCCCATGCCTGTACAGGTAATTCCATGGATGAGCTGTCAATTTTCCACCCACTCTGACTGTCACACTCACTGCCTTTCCTATCATTCAAGCAAGTTTGCAAGAAATTCAGCCATTTATTTTTATGGTGCCCATCGTGTGTTATGTCTCTCTAAGTTACTGATTGAAAAGCTGTACGATTTCATAATACTGAATGATTTAATGAACTTCAGAAGTCAATCACAAACTGAGGCGGATCCATAGCCAGTATTTAAAAAATGTGCTAAATGGACACTGTATACCTCCTAATATAAGTAGAAGGTTTATAGCATAGGATTGTTTGGGAACAGTATGAAGACTATTTGCTGCCTTTGCTTCTGGATACACTCTGTAAATATGCAGGTGGCTGACAACCAGATAATGGCATGTCTGTTTTTTAGTAACTACTTTTCTGATGCTGTATCCTGTCTGCCATTGAACCAGTAGTGATTTAAAGTGCTGCATAAGTGTAAGAAGGTGATTAGTGGAAAGAAGGATGGCATATGTAGTTAAGTACTGTCAAAAGCATTACATTTCTCATGACACCATTGAGCGGGCAGTGACTGCATGAATGATATTATTTAGTATCTTGGGAAATGTGCTAGTTATTCATGACATTTTGGATTTACTTTGGGCATGCGGTGTGGAATTCTGATCAGCACTTCAGGAGATGATTTGTGTGTTCTGCAAGTCGGTGGTGCTGCAGTATCCACTGATCATAAGAACTCTATCACCCAAGAGAGGAGCAGTGGTCCTAGTTTTTCACAATCAAGTAGCATCTCCTGACCAGCAAAAATACAAAAAAGTGTGCAGCGATTTATATTATGCCTTTTGAGCCTTTCCAGTAATATTCATTTTTCCAGTACTGTCTGGCTATGGACATTGTATTGACTTATTTTTCTTAAAGAAAGAGAAAGGGGTAAGCACAGGTTGGTCAGGCTCACCTTGTGAGGAAATATTATTGAAATCAATTCTGAAGGACAGTATATAGTCTGATTAATCAAAGGAAGGCAACATGGATTTGTTAAAGGAAGTTCATGTTGGATTAACTGAGTATGGTACGTTATTTAAGGCGTCACAGATTATACAGAAATTATTTAGTTGATCATAGGGAAACCATTGACCGTCTTTAGGAAGCTATCAGGACAGAGAGGTAGAAAAGGAGGAAATGAAGTTCAGTGGGGAGAAGTGTGAAGTAATGCGAATGGGGAAGGCATGCAAGGCAAGGGTCAATGCAATAAATGATTACATTCCGAGAAGTGTAGAGAAACTGACCTAGGAGTTGGGGTCAAGTGATTACAGCTTAAGTTGGGCATTCTAGATTGACCCTGACAGAAAATTAGCCAAACTAAATGGCAACCAGCAACTATGGGCTACAAAGAACAGTAAAAACCAGGGTCAAAGAGGTCACAAGGTTCAGGGGGAACCACTTACAACTAGCCTGAGGTTTGTGTGTTTAGAGGGCTATCAGTCAGATTTTCTGGCAACTGGACATTGACCTCTCTGGCATGGCAACAGTGAAGAGTGTTGGCACAACTCCACTGGATGTTTTGAATCTAGCTTATGACCCCATTGGCTAAAAGCCACATGAAACTCTGGAAGGTCTGGGGTGAGGGGGATGAAAGCCACCCCTGCTCAATGGTGACTTGCGCAACACCTGTGGTGAAAGATATTGCGGCAACCAAAGAAGTTCTATGTAATGATTGGAATGAGGTCGGCCAGGTAGACCTCATATATGATTTCCCTGCTTGGGGTTGTTAACCTGGTCTTATCAGGAAGCCCTGGCTGCCAGATATAAACAGGTGTGTTAGAGGTTTTGTTCGCTCTAAGGGCTGGCTCCGGAGGAATCTGGACCAGTGGCAAGCTCTATGTATGTGTTAATAAAGGGTGACTTGGTGATGGGATACCAGCCTCTGTGGAGTTATTTCAACCGAGACAGTCTGTCTTGACCAGTGAGACTCCACTTCATGGCAAAGAGCCAGTTCTGTGTCAAAGAGGAAGGGGATTCCAGTGGTCTAGCTCAAACAATTGGATCATTGTGGGCAATACCCGTTCTCAGGCAGAGCTGGACAGCTTGTTAATAAAATTGAGTTGAACCTCAAACCAGATTCAATGTGCCTTGGTTCACCTCACCGACAAAAGTCTTTTTAATACATAAACTGGTTGAAGTGTCTAATGTCTGGACAACAGAGTACGTATTCAAAGATCTCTCTAAAGGATGATAAAATGGTGAGAAAGGGATTTGAGGTACCTTTTGATTAGTGAAGGTTTTAAAGAAATAAAAACCAATAAGTTGTACAAAATACTGGTTGAGGAACAGCTAGAGTTCAGTGTGTAGTTCTAGTCACTGCATGCAGGAAGAATGTGATTACACTAGAGAGGGTAGGATGTTGCCAGGAATGGGGAATTCTGGCTGTTCAGGGGAAATTGGATGGGCTGTGGTTGTTTTCCTTGGAGTAGAGGAGGTTGGGTTGAGATTTAGTTGATTGATAAAATGCAAATTTCTCTTTGACTTGAAATTTGTTTTTAGTCTAGAGTCATTTGGGTTTTAGATAGTGTATAGGACATATATTTTTCTTTTTGCAGAAATTCCCAAGTAGCGTAGTGCTAAAGTATTTGGGAGAAGGATTAGAAGGGAGTTAAGGAGGAATTGGAATTGGAATTAGAATTTGAATTAGATTTTATTGTCACGTGTACAGGAATACAAAGATACAGTACAAAGTGTACAAAGTTGCCATTTGTAAAATACAAAATGACGGAATTAAAGAAAACAGAGTCTCTAAATGAAGATAAAAACATCCAGGATAAACTTGCCTTACCTTTCCTGTGTGTTTTTAAATTCTTGGATACGTACCTGAAGCACCTTAACCTATGAGGCTATCATCAATAGCTCAAAACTCCACATAGCTTACACTTTCTCAGTTGACACAGATGTGATATACTGAATGACCACTTCCTTCACAGTAAATATCTATGATTCACTCTAATCAGTCAGTGAGACATCATTTATTATTAGTTCCAATCTTTTCTTGCTGACTCACAGGTATATTAAATACTGCCAGGAAAATCACCATTTATTTATTTCCTATTTTCTTTTTAACTATTTCTCTGGCAAATATCACAAGTTACGGATGGTTTGGAATAAAATACGTAGACAAGCAAGAAAAGAAGTCATCAAAATTTAAAATGACAAAAAGCCTTCATAAACCAAGCTAACTAACTATGGAATACAGTCTGAAAATCTTAAATCATACAATGAAACAAAGACTCACCCAGTTTCCGGTCACTAACTGTTCCAAGAGTCTCAAATCTTAAAAAAAATCCCGCTATACAAAATCTTTAAGTCTGATTTTAAATTATTTTTCCTAGTGTTTCTCTGTGAACTGTGAAGCGTTCTTAAAGGAGTATGCCCAAAAAAGAGCTTAGACTTTCTTAGCTTTTAATAACTTGCAGATTTCTAACTGAACACTTATGGTTTAGAAGTTGCATTAAGTAATCTTTCATACTGAGGTAACTATGTGTTTTCCCTGAGCTGTCATATGTTCCTGTTTAGAAGAGAAATTAAACTTTTAAGCTCTGAGTTTCCTAAGCTAAAATCAATCCTTGATTATCCAGAGTGCAAGCAAGCTAATGACTTTCAACTTTACCTCATATGCCTAAATCACTACAGTAAAATCAATTGTCATTAACACTCCAGCATGTCCTTTCTTTCTGTCTGACTCATACTGAATTAGAACAGTGTTCTAGAAGGACTGTCTGATTATTTTATTTTGGAAAGAACAATCCCTCACAAAGTAAATCACAAAGTAATTGGATGGTGAAGTGATATGGTGATAGGAACCCATGTGATCATGAGGAGCAGACTTTTGCTCTGAAAAATTGAAGAGTGCATTCTTGCTAATGTTCTGCATGGATTGGAAAATTTATGAACCCATTCTGCGTCACTAACTGCCTGTGGCAATGTGTTGTGTTATTGCAGAAATCACATTCTGCAATGTGGCTGTGCCAAGGGGGCTTTGTTGGTATCATCCAAGTGGCCATATCAGATTCTTCCACCAATGGCACTCCAGTTGATCAGCACAGACATGGCGGGCTAAAGGATCTGTTCCTGTGCTGCACTACTCTATGTTCCGTGTTCAGTCTTGAAAATGGTGGAATCTGTAACATTGCAATCATCAGCTGCGTCATGCAAGTAGAGTTCCCAAGAATGTGGCTTCAGTCAACCAATTCAAAAGTTTGGTTTATGAAAGAAAAAGCTGTTAGCTGAAGAAAGTGAGACAGAGGTTTGAATAGTTCTAGAACTTAAAGCTTTGGCAATCGTCGAGCAATTGAAAACCATGGAAATATAATCCAGTCCAAATGTCTAATTTTGCATGTACATGTCGACACCTAGCCACAAATTCTTCAGCCAATTTAGTAACACTCCATTCCAAATCAAGGATAATATTCATTATGGTAGATTGTATTATTAAAACACTGTATTTAACAAACCACTTACAAAAACTACTGTGAAAATCAAATTGAGTGTGAGAAAGTAAATAAATTACAATTTCCAAAATTGTTACTGTTATGATTTATGATTTAATGTCAAAGCAGACTGCCAAATCTGTCACAGTTTGGGGAAGGGCCAGAAACCTTTTTTTTAATTTAAGTAGACACAGTGTGAGATCCCAGGTACCTAATGAAGAGAATAAAACCATATGGTTTTGAACAAAGAATAAAATTTCCAAAGTTAGAATCAAAACAATTTACTTTGAAGTTTGTGGTCTAACATGCAACTGGATTAACCTGATGTCAATATGGGTAACAGGTGCATTGTGATTTAATTACCATGGAGCACATCATATAACAAATGTGGTCGAGACAGTTGCCTCATATTTCTCAGAAATGTCCAAGACTTGAGTGACATTGTGCGCCACAAAATCTCATTGGAACATTTACAAGAGATTTTGATTCTTCACTGCTGACAATCTAGCTTTGGGGCTCTCTCAAAAACTGCCCCAACAAGGACTGTCTTAATGATGCCTCAAGTGCGTTAGTTCACTTTTTTTCAATCTGGATTGTCATTCCTGGGATTCTGGAAACTACACTCCAGCACCCAGTTGCAGACACAATGTCAGCGTGTCCACAGGCAGCTACCATTGAAGCTGGTACTGCCCCTTCATTTCTCCAAGTTCGAAACTCGTTCAGCTGCATAAAGGAAATACAGCGTGTGGGCTTCATCTTTGCCTTAAGCTGGGTTATACTGTTATTGGGCTACTGCTGCTCTCAAACCTCGACAGTTCTTAAGACCTTTTATGAATCCTAACCCGAACACTTAGCAGCAGTTGCAAGCTCCCCAGAGTTCTCCTGACTGTTAACAACTCTGAGTGTGCTGCAGTAGCACCTATTTTTGGGATAGAGCCTCTACTAAGTAGCTGACAGAATACTAACCTGGAGATAATGTTGTCACCTTACTGCATCTGTCTCCAAGACTGAACTGTCTTATATGAACCTTGAACTATTCTTTCCCTCCCCATTCCTATCTGCATTCCGTAGGGACCGTTCCTTCCACGATTCCCTCGTTAGGTCCATACTCCCCGCTAATCCGATCTTCAATCCTGGCACCTTTCCCAGTTGCCATAAGAGGTGCAAATACTGTACCCTCACCTGCCCACTCACTTCTGCCCTAGGCCCCCAAGGACCATTTCAAATCTGGCAGAGATTTACCTGTACATCATCCAACCTCATCTGTTGTATCTGGTGCTTTCAATGTGGTCTCCTCTACATTGGAGAGACCAAGCGCAAATTTGTGGAATGGTTCAGGGAACATCTCTGGTCTGTTTGCAACAAACAGCACCACCTTCCCGTGGCCATCCATTTCAACACCACCTTCCACTCTCCTCTGATGACATAGAAGAAAGTGAGGATTGCAGATGCTGGAGATTAGAGCCAAGAGAGTGGTGCTGGAAAAGTACAGCAGGCCAGGCAGCATCCGAGGAGCTGGAGAATCAAAATTTCGCGCATAAGCCCTTCATCAAGATCCCTGATGAAGGGCTTACGCCCGAAACATTGATCCTCACTGGACAGACAGTCCAGTCTTTGAGACAGATGCAGTAAAGTGACAACATTACCTTCAGGTTAATATTCCGTCAGCTACATAGTAGAGGTGGTGTCCATTCTGGGCTGCCTCCACCACCTACACAAGACCACTTGCAAACTGGAGGAGGAACACCTCACCTTCCTCCTGAGGAGCCTACAACCACACGGCATCAACATTAAATTCACCAGTTTCTAAATCTCCCCTCCCCCCACCCCACACCAGATCCAACCCTCTGACTCAAATCTGCCCTCTTGACCTGACCTACCTTTCCATCGTCCTTTCCACCCATCTGCTCCATTGTTCCAACTGACCTATCACCATTACCTCCCACCTTCTCCCACCTATTGCCTACCTGTCCCCTAGCCCCACCCTCCCTTCGTCCCATTTATCTCTCAGCCCCCTTCCCCTTCCCAGACCTGAAGAATGGACCTGCCTGAAATGTTGACTGCATTGCTCCTTGGATGCTGCCTGACCTGCTGTGCCTTTTCTGGTGTCTTTATCAACTATTGAGTGATTTATGGAAAACTTCATAACCAGTCCTGCTCTTGTTCCGGAATTGAATGTAACTATAACATTTCTGAACAGTCAAAGGCAGCAACCGTCTGTAATTGCCTGTTCCCTGGATGTTGGATTGTACAGTCTGAACTGGTTACATACTGCGATGAAATCCACTTCTTATAATGTTCAGAAAGACAGTTACTGCTCGGCCATTGAGATCCCAGTAGTTAGCATCATGGAAGTGCTATACTTGCATTGAAAATAAATAACGCAGTAGATTTCTCAGTGGTAAGTGCTTCTCTTACAGCACTTTTCATATCATGAAAGCATTTTAGACAAAGAGGAATACCTTTCTGCAGATATCCCAGTGTGTAGAAATCGAAGCAGAAGTAAGATTAAGGTGTGAAAATTGTTCCTGTTTCATTAGTTGTTGTCCTTTTAGTAAATGACTTGTACCTTGCAGGTCTTCGTGAACAGAGAACAACTCCATTAACATAGCAGCAATGTTGCTTCCTTAGTGATTGACAATGTGATAAATACTATGTAGAAAAATGTAAACTGCAATCTGCTCATACAGAGATGTGTTAGCTAAAAGGCAGTAATTGTTATTACAGCTGGAGTTGTGACTTAAAAAATAAATTAGCTTGTAAGTACGTTTCCTGTGTTCTAAGAGCACTTGTTTTTAGCTGGCGTCCATGAAAAAATAAATTTACCAAATTATATGTCTGAGTGATATGTCTGAATGTCTTGCCAATGACTTCTGAGAGCAGCTAACTGTTGCTGTGCGTTTGGAGTCAGAGGTGGTGAGGATGGCAGATTTCCTTCCCTTAGCTTTTTTGACAATTGATAAGCATTTTTTGGTCACCATTACTGAGTCTAATTTTCAGTTCTAGATTCTAGTATTTGAATTTAATTTTCCCCAGGTTCTATGGGGGAATTTGAACCCGTGTTATCGCAGATTAACCTGAGCTTCTGGATTGACACATTCACATCACCACAATGCCACCATCTGCCCTGACGCCAGAAGTCTCTGATATTTGCAGAGAGTAAACTTAATTGAACATTGGAGCAGGCACCAAAGATCATGTATCAGAACCAAAACAGAGATTTGAGAGTCTTACTTTAGTTCTGAGAGCAGCAATTCCTAATACCATTTTTAACAGTAAATATATTTTAGAAATGAACAAAAAAGAAGGCGTCAGGTAAAGAAATGTAAATAAAATTATGGTCATAGCTTTGAGTGGCAGTGATTAGCTTTCCATCTATGATTTAAGGTTTTATGCTGCATTTAAAAAAAGTGCAGTTTGTGTCAGTAGTAGATTGTTCCATTCCTAATGCTTCCAGGCAGATTCTTTATTGCAAATGAACCTGATGATGGAAGATGAAGGAGCGGCAAGTCCTGATAAGCCAAAACAATCTTCTCAGTATGCCCTGAAGGCAGTGGATATTGAACTGCCTTCCTTATCTTTCCCTCAGTCCATATGCCCATGTTGTTTTGTGTCTGTTTGTCTATGTCTGAGTGCAGGGGTGTTTCATAAGTGGGGTTAGAGTTTTGACACTAGCCTTGAATGTTGATGATTCATGATGCTTTACCTGCAATTTATAGAGTCATAGGGATTTACAGCATGGAAACAGACCATTTGGTCCAACCTGTCCATGCCAACCAGATGTCCCAACACAATCTAGTCCCACCTGACAGCACCCGGCCCATATCCCTCCAAACCTTACCTATTCATATACCCATCCAAATGCCTCTTAAATGATGCATTTGTACCAGCCTCCACCACTTCCTCTGGCAGCTCATTCCATACACGTAGCACTCTGTGTGAAAATGTTGCCCCTTAGGTCTCTTTTATATCTTTCCCCTCTCACCCTAAACCTATGCGCTCTAGTTCTGGACTCCCCGACCCCAGGGAAAAGACTTTGCCTATTTACCCTATCCATGCCCCTCATAATTTTGTAAACCTTTATAAGGTTACCCCTCAGCCTCCAATGCTCCAGGGAAAACAGCCCCAGCCTGTTCAGCCTCTCCCCATAGCTCAAATCCTCCAACCCTGGCAACATCCTTGTAAATCTTTTCTGAACCCTTTCAAGTTTCACAACATCTTTCCGATAGGAAGGAGACCAGAATTGCACACAATATTCCAACAGTGGCCCACCAATGTCCTGTACAGCCACAACATGACCTCCCAACTCCTGTACTCAATACTCTGACCAATAAAGGAAAGCATACCAAACACCTTCTTCACTATCCTACCTACCTGCGACTCCACTTTCAAGGAGCTATGAATCTACACTCCAAGGTCTCTTTCAGCAACACTCCCTAGGACCTTACCATTAAGTGTATAAGTCCTGCTAAGATCTGCTTTCCCAAAATGCAGCACCTTGCATTTATCTGAATTGAACTCCATCTGCCACTTCTCTGCCCATTGGCCCGTCTGATCAAGATCCTGTTGTACTCTGAGGTAACCTTCTTCGCTGTCCATTACACCTCCAATTTTGGTGTCATCTGCAAACTTACTAACTGTACCTCTTATGCTCGCATCCAAATTAGTAACGTAAATGACGAAAAGTAGAGGACCCAGCACTGATCCTTGTAGCACTCTGCTGGTCACAGGCCTCCAATCTGAAAAACAACCCTCCACCACTACCCTCTGCCTTCTACCTTTGAGCCAGTTCTGTATCCGAATGGCTAGTTCTCCCTGTATTCCATGAGATCTAACCTTACTAACCAGTCTCCCATGGGGAACCTTGTTGAATGGCTTACTGAAGACCATATAGATCACATCTACCACTCTGCCCTCATCTATTCTCTTTGTTACATACTCATAAACCTTAATCAAGTTTGTGAGACATGATTTACAATGTACAAAGCCATGTTGACTATCCCTAATCAGTCCTTGCCTTCCCAAATACATGTACATCCTGTCCCTCAGGATTCCCTCCACCAACCTGCCCACAACCGATATCAGGCTTGTTGGTCTATAGTTCCCTGGCTTGTCCTTACCATCCTTCTTAAATAGTGGCACCAATTTAGCTAACTTCCCGTCTTCCGGCACCTCACCTGTGACTATCAATGATACAGATATCTCACCAAGAGGCCCAGCAATCGCTTCTCTAGCTTCCCACAGAGTTCTAGGGTACACCTGATCAGGTCCTGGGGATATATCTACCTTTATGCATTTCAAAACATCCAGCACTTCCTCCTCTGTAATATGGACATTTTGTAAGATGTCACCATCAATTTCCCTACAGTCTGTATCTTCCATCTCCTTTTACACAGAAAATACTGATACAAAATACTCATTTAGTACCTCCTCCATTTTCTGTGGCTTCACACAAAGGTCGCCTTGTTGATCTTTGAGGGCCCCTATTCTCTCCCTAGTTACCGTTTTGTCCTTAATATATTTGTAAAAACACTTTGGATTCTCCTTATTTCTATTTGCCAAAACTATCTCATGTCCCCTTTTTGCTCTCCTGATTTCCCTCTTAAGTATACTCCTACTTCCTTTATACTCTTCTAAGGATTCACTCAATCTATCCAGTCTATAGCTGACATATGCTTTCTTCTTTTTCTTAACCAAACCCTCAATTTCTTTAGTCATCCAGCATTCCCTATACCTACAAGCCTTTCCTTTCACCCTGACAGGAATATACTTTCTCTGGATTCTCGTTATCTCATTTTTGAAGGCTTCCCATTTTCCAACTGTCCTTTTACCTGCGAACATCTGCCCCCGGTCAGCTTTTGAAAGTTCTTGCCTAATACCGTCAAAATTGACCTTTCTCCAATTTAGAACTTCAACATTTAGATCTGGTCTATCCTTTTCCATCATTATTTTTAAATCTAATAGAATTATGGTCGCTGGCCCCAAAGTGCTCCCCCACTGACACCTCAGTCACCTGCCTTGCCTTATTTCCCAAGAGTAGGTCAAGTTTTGCACCTTCTCTAATAGGTACATCCACATACTGAATCAGAAAATCGTCTTGTATACACTTAACAAATTCCTCTCCATCTAAACCTTTAACACTATGGCAGTCCCAGTCCATGTTTGGAAAGTTAAAATTCCCTACCATAACCACCCTATTATTCTTACAGATAGCTGAGCTCTCCTTACAAATTTGTTTCTCAATTTCCCTCTGACTATTGGGGGGTCTATAATACAATCCGAATAAGGTGATAATCCCTTTCTTATTTCTCAGTTCCACCCAAATAACTTCCCTGGATGCATTTCCAGGAATATCCTTCCTCAGCACAGCTGTAATGCTGTCCCTTATCAAAAATGCCACTCCCCTCCTCTCTTGCCTCCCTTTCTATCCTTCCTGTAGCATTTGAATCCTGGAACATTAAGTTGCCAGTCCTGCCCATCCCTGAGCCATGTTTCTGTAATTGCTATGATATCCCTGTCCCATGTTCCTAACCATGCCCTGAGTTTACCTGCCTTCTCTGTTAGGCCCCTTGCATTGAAATAAATGCAGTTTAATTTATTAGTCCTACCTTGTTCCTGCCTGCCTTGACTGTTTGCTTGCTTCTGTTATCGACAATACCGGTCTCAGATCGATTTCTTTCCTCACTATCTCCCTGGGTCCCACCCCCCCATCTTACTAGTTTAAATCCTCTCGAGCAGCTCTAGCAAATCTCCCTGCCAGTATATTAGTCCCTTTCCAATTTCGGTGCAATCCATCCTTCTTGTACAGGTCACTTCTACCCCAAAAGAGATTCCAACGACCCAAAAATGTGAATCCTTCTTCCATACACCAGCTCCTCAGCCATGCATTCATCTGCTCTATCCTCCTATTCCTGCCCTCACTAGCTCGTAGCACTGGGAGTAATCCAGATATTACTATTCTCGAGGACTTCCTTTTTAAATTTCTGCCTAACTCTCTCTTCCCCTTTTCCCTTCCCTCTCAACCTTTTCCCTTCCTATGTTGTTGGTTCCAATGTGGACAATGACTTCTTGCTGGCCCCTCTTCCCCTTGAGAATATTCGGCACCCTCTCTGAGACATCCTTGATCCTGGCACCAGGGAAGCAACACACCATTCTGCCTTTTTGCTGCTGGCCATAGAATCATTAGTCCCTGTTTAAGTGCAGAAACAGGGTCTAGTCTTTCTATCACCCTGGGTCTAAAAGACAGTCAAACTAGAGAAATTTGTGTGTCCTTTAGGTTTTTTTTGACAACTCTGGGAATAGTGGTGCTTAGCTCCAGCTTGCTATCCTGGTGAGATGTAACAATTTTAACTGACATCTCGGTTTGGCATTAGGAGCTGGCTGCCACATTTGCTTCTTCAGATCATGTCATTGCATTCTAGAGATACAGCTTTGTTTGGGCTACTGAGTGGCAGGAAGCTGTCAACTGAATAACTGAATGAAGGTGATCTCTAAGTGGCTTTCAGGCGGGGAAGGTGGTGGGTACATTTGGCGACGGGGCGAGCGCACTGCTGTCTGTGTAATCACTTCTCCGATCGCCAGGGCTTGCCCGGCCCTGGCCCTGGCCCTGGCTCTGCCGCCTCTTTTGAGGTGACTTCTTCAAGTAGGCCATTTCTTCCGTTGCTGTCTCAACAGTGGTTCCCTCCCCATGATGATGCTGTTGAGGCTACAGCGCGGCTAACCTTCAAGACCAAGGAGAAAGCTTGGCATCTGTGGTTAGATGGTGTGACTGACAATGCCTCCTTATTAGTTTCCTGCGAAGTTGATTGCTGCAGTTGCCCTCCTGCATTGGGTCCTGACATCAAACCTAAGTTCATGGTGACCAAAATCTGTCAATGAGTTGTCAAAAGGCCTGATACACCTCCTTCTTCAAAGTGTTTTCTTTACAGTGTTTTTTCCAGTGAATTAACAGCCACAAGAAGTAAAAATGTTTGTCATAGATACATTTCCCATTGATTGAAGTCTGGTGGGTGTTATTTAATAGGTTGAGGGAAGGGAGGTGGTGGAATCCTTAACAGCTCATCCGCTGAGGAGCACTGAAACACTCATGGCAATTTCTAGGTTTCTGCATGCACTGTGATGCAATGGATAGTTGTAAAACATGTAGTTTTTGAGACAGATCCGAATTGGATAGGAAACCTGAGAAAGGAAATTGCAACAGTCTGAGTTACTAAGGAAACCAAGACTTGTACTGAGATTGGAACCAAATCTTGTGGAAAGTCTAACACTGATTGAAAATGCTCTGATTGGTGAAGTACAGGAAGGCTGAAGAAAATGGGCTGCTCAATCCAGAAGCTGCGAATTGGCAAATTACCATTTCTGCAGCTGTTTCTGTGAAGTGATGATAACATTGGTGGCTCTGTCATCTAGATTATTGGAAGTAGCATTAAGGAGGCTCAGGTTCATTTTTGCTCAAGATTCAGATTGGGAAAGTTGTTGTGGTTGTACTCTGCTGTTGACTGCATATCTGACTAAATCTTGAAAAACAAGACCTTCTTCATATCTAACTTGCCTTGTATGCCCTTTTGATATGTTGCTTATTTTCACCTCTTTAAACTAGTAACAGATAAAATCTCTAAACCAAACAAAATACGTATATAATATACATGTTCCAAAGGTGTAACAGGTTGATTACAACCAAAACAAAAATAGAATTAATTAATTCTGCATAATAATGAATTTAAAAATTGACCTGGAACTATTTAGCAATTAGAAGTCTTTGGCCCTGATGTTATGCTGTCCATAATATTAAATACCACTTATTTCAAAATAATGCATTATCTGACTGTCAGTGAGCATAAAGTTTATGTTCATTTATTAATACAGTTTGACTCCTGATCATACAAAACATTCCGTTTACAGCAGTGGTTATGCTTGGAGTTACAGATCTTGTTTGTTACGTGTTTGAAATAAATGTTTTATTATCCTTCAACCTCTGCTCCTTTGCAACTTCCCTCATTATAACAGATTCTCTGCATCACTTTTCTATACTACTTGCATTTGTTTTCCTTTTTGATTTTGAGGGTCTCTCTTTCATTCTTAACACTGCAGTTATAAGATTCTGTCATCCGCTCTTTGTACAGTTTTCAGGATGTGAGCAGCAATTCCTTTTCAACAAATTATGCTCACATTTGAATTTAACACTGCTGTTGTAAACGTATCACAGCCAACACAAACACAATATTCTTTAAACTGTTTATAAAAAGAAGTATCTGTATATTTTGCATATTTAATATATCCAACTTCAGATGCAGTCCATGCAATTGATTTTCATACTTGTGGTAGATGAGAGGTACCAGTCTGTCCTGTGCACACACAGCGCGCAATTGATTTTTATGCCTGTGGTAGATGAGAGGTATCAATCTGTCCACGCATGTTCCTCTTGGCAGCAAACAAATTGTATCAGCCATTTAATTAAATTTGCACGGAACCCTTAGACGTTTTGTGGGCTTATGTGCGGTTTAGGAGACAGTGAGGTCTGCAGATGCTGGAGATCAGAGTTGAGAGTGTGTTGCTGGAAAAGCACAGCAGGTTAGGCAGCACCTGAGGAGCAGGAGAATCGACGTGTTTCGGGCCAGAGCCCTTGATCAGGCATGAGGCTAGGAGAGATAAATAGGAGGGGGCTGGGGCTGGGGAGAAGGTAGCTGAGAGTGCAATAGGTGGATGGAGGTGGGGGTAAAGGTGATAGGTCAGAGAGGAGGGTGGAGCAGATGGGTGGGAAGGAAGATTGACAATTGGGACAGATCATGAGGGTGATGCTGAGCTGGAAGGTTGGAACTGCGGTAAAATGGGGGGAGAGGCAATGAGGAAACTGGTGAAGTACACATTGATGACCTGGGGGTGAAGGGTCCCGAAGTGAAAGTTAAAGCATTCTTCCTCCAGTCATCAGGTGGTGAGGGAGTGGCGATGGAGGAGGCCCAGGACCTGCATGTCCTCGGCAGAGTGGGAGGGGAGTTGAAATATTCGGTTACGGGGCGGTGGGGTTGGTTGATGTGGGTGTCCTGGAGATGTTCTCTAAAGCGCTCTGCAATAAGGCATCCAGTTTCCCTAATGTAGAGGAGACTGCATCGGGAGCAACTAATACAATAAATTACATTTATGGAAGTGCAGGTGAAACTTTGATGGATGTGGAAAGCTCCTTTGGGACCTTGGATGGAGGTGAGGGAGGTGATGTGGGCGTAGGTTTTTCAATTCCTGCGGTGGCAGGGGAAGGTGCTAGGAGGGGATGATGGGTTGTTACAGGACGTGGACGTAACCAGGTAGTTGCAGAAGGAATGGTCTTTGTGGAAAGCGGATAGGGGTGGGGAGGGAAATATCCCTGGTGGTGGGGTCCATTTGTAGGTGGCGGAAATGTCGGCAAATGATGTGATTTTTGTGGAGGTTGGTGGGGTGGAAGGTGAGGACCAGGGAGGGTTCTGTTCTTGTTGCGGTTGGAGGGATGGGGTTCAAGGGCGGAGGTGTGGGACCTGGATAAGATGTGCTGGAGGGAATCATCAACCACGTGGGAAGGGAAATTTTGGTCTTTAAAGACGGAGGTCATCTGGTGTGTTCTGTAATGGAACTGGTTCTCCTGGGAGCAGATGTGGCAGAGGTGGAGGAGTTGGGAATGCAGGATAACATTTTTGCAGGAGGTAGTGTGGGAGGAGGTGTAATGCAGGTAACTGTGAGAGTTGGTGGGTTTGTTTAAAAAAAAATCAATGTTGAGTTGGTCCGCGTGGATGGAGATGGAGAGGTCTAGGAAGGGGAGGGAGGTGTTAGAGATGGTCCAGGTGAATTTAAGGTCGGGTGGAATGTGTTGGTGAAGTTTATGAACTGTTCCACCTCCTCGCGGGAGCACGAGGTGGTGCTAATGCAGTCATCAATGTAGCGGAGGAAGGAGTGGGGAGTGGTGCCGGTGTTAGACTGTTCTATGTAGCCGACAAAGAAACAGGCATAGCTGCAGCCCATGTGGATGCCCATGGCTCCACCTTTCATCTGGAGGAAGTGGGAGGATTCGAAGGAGAAATTGTTGAGGGTGAGGACCAGTTCAGCCAAATGAATGAGTGTGTCAGTGGAAGGGTATGGAAGGGATGTCAGGAGAAGAAGAAACGGAGGGCTTGGAGGCCCTGGTCATGACAGATGGAGGTGTAGAGGGACTGGATGTCCATGGTGAAGATGACGCTTTGGGGGCCGGGGAAACGGAAGTCTTGGATGAGGTGGAGGGCGTGGGTGGTGCCTCAAATGTATGTGGGGAGTTCCTGGACCTGGGGGATAAAACAGTAATTGAGGTAGGTGGCGATGAGTTTGATGGGGCAGGAGCAGGCTGAGACGTTGGGTTGGCCAGGGTAGTCAGGCTTGTGCATCTTAGGTAGGATTGGGCGGTGCGGGGTACCTGAACTATGAGGTTGGAAGCTGTGGGTGGGAGATGCATGGCTTGTCAATCCACCATCCCAAAAACATAATATCCCTTACACATACGTCAATTGGACAAATAAGAAATCATCTTATTCCAACTGAAGAATTGTTACGAGTAGCAGAGAGTGTAAAGTGGAATATTGAATTTATCAAATCAGGTCACAAAGGATTGTATAGAATATATGGCAGAGAAACAAGACATTTGGTCTGCCCCTTCCACACTAACATTAATGATGCAATTGGGCCTTCTCCAATCTCTCTTCAAAATCTACCACCATAATCATTGATTCCCATCTCCCTTGTATTAGCTCTCCATAAGATGTGTCTATACTTTTCTGTTCAACCACTCCATGTGGTGGCATGTTTAATATTTACAGAGTAAAAAATAATATATTCAGAGCTGCCTGTTCGTTTATTGGTGACTAGCCTTCTTGCATTATTGGCTGTTATCCTCTTTCCCTAAGTCGGGAGCATTCTCTTCATACCCACTTGAACAAAATCATAAAAGTCCACTAAATCATTCCTTACTCTAATTTCCAAAAGAAAAGTGATGCAACCTTTCAGAGCCTTGCTTGATATGTATACCTATGTATTTCTGGTTTTATCCTTATCTCTCCACCTTTATATCATTTTTAATTATTTGGCAACAAGAGTTACACAGTATTCCTAATCAAGGTTTGATATGTGTTTCACTTAACTTCCTTACTTTTACATTAAAAAGAATCACACATGATATTTAGCGTGCTTTTATTGTTCCTGTGGACTCGACAAATTGTGGCGCACTTTTGTGACAAAATGTAATTTGTGCTTTAAGTTCTCCTTGTTCCAATGCACCGACTAGACTTGCAACTTTCAATCGATGTGATCTTCCTAGACTTCTTGCCAAACTTTATTTCATTATTTTCTCATTATTTGCATTGAACTTAATTTGCCAATTACTTGCTCTTTCTGCAAGTTCATTAATGTCTTGTAATTTTGTTGTGCACTCCAGTGTTGGCTATCTGTCCAATTTGTCATTTGCAAATTTAGAAGTTAAGCTTCTGATTTCAGAATCCTAATTGTAAATTAAATTGGGAACTGTAATAGTCCCAGCTTTCTTCCTTATGGGGCACCACTTTCCACCTCCTCCACCCTTTATTCCAACTTTCTTCCGTCTTTGAAGCCAGTTGCAGACCATTCTCCCACTTGTCCTGACTCTATATTCTCTGTTCTTTTTTTTAATGGGACATTTGTCAAAGGAATTTTGAAAATCCAGATAATATCTTCTGCATTCTCATTACTCTGTTAACTCCTCAAAAAAAAAATTGGCCAAACAAGATTTTCCGTTTTGAAATGCATACCCGCTAGTCATTATTTCTTGTTTTTTGATTTTCTTATTTTCGCCCCTCTGGTAAGGATTTCATTGTTTGTTTTCTACTATTGCTGTTAATCTGACCGATCTATAACTTGCTTGTCAAATACATACTTGAATTGCATTAAATAAAAAAACTGCAGATGCTGTAAATCAGAAACAAAAACAGAAGTTGTTGGAAAAGCTCAGCAGGTTTGGCAGCATCTGTGAAGGTAAATCAGTTAACGTTTCAGGTCCGGTGACTCTTCCTCGGAACTCTGTTTTTATACCGAACTGTCAGGTTTTTAAATGAATTGCATTAGTATCTATGAGTCCTCTGGCACTGGTCCTTTTTCTAATTATTAAATGTGAATAGTAATACCTATGCTATTGCCTCCCTAGAGTCTTTGTTAAATATATGGATACAATCAATTTGATTGAGGGGTTTTACCTCCACTTAGTTCATTTTTACTTATTGATTCACTTAGTTTATTCAGTGTACCCTATTGTTTTAAATGCACTTACTTCAAATTGTTTAGTCATCTCATCATTCAATTTTAGGCCTGCACTAGTAAGTATCAATATGGTGTTATATTAGTATATTATTTAATGGTTTTGCCATCTCTCTTTAGTTAGCGGTGATTTTATCCTGTCTATCCCTAATGGTCATGTTCACAGTTTTCCCTTTATCTTCTGAATATGCCCGCAACGGATTTTACTACTTTATGTTTCTTGATAATTTAGTTTCACAGTTTCTTTTGCCTTCCTCTTTAGGTTTTTGATTTTTTTTCCTGAAATCTTTTTATTTCCTCATATCTTGCAGCCAGTGCATGTAATGTACCTTGGTCCCAAACCTCAATTGTTTTCTCTGTCTTAATTCAGTCCAGGGACTCTCACTAGTATTGAAATTGTTATTTTAGGCAAACGTATTTTTCTCAGAGTTTGAACACCATTTTTAGTATTTTTCTATTATTTCAGCCAGTAGTGTAGTCCATTTTTATTTTCCCAATTTCTATCCTCAGCATCTCAGCTTTTTCCCAGTATATTAACCTGATTTTCTTCATGTTTATGCTCTTCTCTATTTTCAAGTGTATTCTGTTTGGTCACTGTTGTCTAGATGTTCCTCTCTTTTTACTTCTCTATTTGCTGATTCATCCATCATTACTGGGCCCCCTTGATAGACTTTTCACTTACTGCCTTTAGAAAGGAATATTGCATATATTGAAGGAAATATGTTCTTTGTCTCTTTACCTGTGTGTTTGGTTCAGTTAATATTGGGATAATTGAAACTCCCGTGATTATTATATCTTTTAAACAAATTCCTCATTTATCTACACACACCTTCCTGGTCTATAGACTCCACCTGTTAATGTATCTTTTATGTGTATGAATATGGATTCTATTCTGTCTTATTGAGAGCTGTGACCTTTTTTCTGTTGCCATTATGTTGTTCTACTAGATGCAGCTACTAAACCTCCCTTCTTTTTCCCCAGTTATACCCTGCGATGTTGAATTCAGTGTCCTGACTCTTCTGTAGGCTTATCTCGGTAATTCCTATTCCGTCTGCTTCCTTCCCACTCTCAATTCTTTCCAGCTGTCTTATGTTTTTATTGCAAACACTATATCCAGGGCTGTACACACAAATTAACTCACTTCTGATCAGATATCCTCTTCAATAGTTTTTGGCGTCCTTTCCGATGCCTTTTCTACAACCTTACTTTCCTCCTTAACCATCCATGTCCTTCCCTACATTATTCTTTGGCCTGTGTTCTCCTGCCTTGATTTGTTTACATACAGGCTGGCTACCTTTCTTTGAGACCCTTCCCTTTTTAAGGTAAAGCCTTTGCCACCTCCCTGTTTACAATTTCCACTCTGACCTGGATTCTATCCCTGTTCAGCTGAAGCAATTAACAGAATCTTAGATTGTTGCAGTACAGCTCTCAAACACACATTCAAACTTAGTACCGTAACGAGTGTTTTGTGTTATAATTTGGTGCTTTTTCCCTGCAGTCCTGCACAGTGGACTGAATATTCCCTTTGTTTTTGGCTGAGTCTTATTGTTGGGGACTTTCATAGAGAGTTTCCCACAATGGCCCATTCTCAAGCGATCATCTGCAACTCACCTCATTTTAATTACACCTTTTTAAGCTAAATACAAAACCTTCCTGCACTCTCTGCTTTCCATTCACTTAGTTGAGACACCTCACCACCTCTGTTCCGGCACCATCACTGTTAGTACAGCTATTGAACTAGCTGTGGGGCTGACATTCAACTTTTCACCCCCCCAATATGAAGAGAAGATGGTTTAACAAGCCAGAGGCTGGTCATCTGGGGATGCCAAGAGAAACCAATTGACTATTTTGTGCTATGGTTGTGCAACTTTCCCATTACCATCACTATTTATTTATTTTTCTGTCCTAATCAATTTCAGTGACTCTCACTAGTATTCAAATTGTTCTTTCCTTTTAGGCAAATATATGTTTCCCTGAGTTTTAACACCACTTTTAATACTTGTTTCATGTTGCTTTTAGCAAATATTGCAGTCCATTTTGTTTTCTCAATTTCTATCCTCAGCATTCAAATCAACCTTTTCCATTGTATTAAACTGATTTTCCTCATGCTTAGACCCTTCTCTATCTCCAAACGTCTTCTGTTTAGTCACTGTTGTCTACATGTCTTTTAATGTACTCAAGCTTCTAACCTTATTGCACAGTTGATGGCCTCTCTTCTCTAATGCAGGCACCATTGGCACCCACGTAGCTGCTGTCCCAATGAGGCTGTTGGCTCTTCCTCTGAGGAAGAAGATTCATCGCTTCTTCAGAAAGCACAGATATCCCAGAGGATGCACAGGCAAATCTTCTCCTGCACCCTTCTCTAGGTCACAGACTTCCACCTCAGTGGTTCTCTGTCTAGGTTAGGCATGGAAGCATGACCTGGTCGTGTCACGAGGGACCTTGGCCTCACTCTGGGTGCTTCTTCCTCTTAAGGAGCCATTAGGCACCCAACCAGAAGAGGAGCCACCCACTGCTCTCCAGTAGTCTCCCCTCAGGGCAGTCCAGAGGGGTTTGACCTCTGCTGCTTCACACAGCCCGCCATCCACAACCCTGTAGGAACTGAGTGTGTCTGGGTCCTTTAGCTACAGATACCTCCCAGGCTTGTGGGCCCACATCCTCCAGGTGTATAGGCAGAGCAGAGCAGGTTGCTCCCATTCCAGCTCCAGACTGCAGGCCAATGCCTAGACATAAGGAAAGGCAACAAACAAAAATCCTCTCAAGGCATATGGGCAGCACAATTGTAATTATGCTTTGATACCTATAAATATCTAGTGCTGTTAGTTGTTACATATCTGATTTAACAATTGTTTGCATATTCATTCAAGGATGCTTGATGCCTAATGCTCTCGTACCATCTAAACCTTGCCTCAATGCAAACATATCCATTCTACCCTCACAGAGCAAAAAAAAAACAAAGGTTTAGCAGTCATGTTCTTTCCTGTTAGTGCAGTCGATGTTTGGTTGAAGAATGCACGCTATGCAGGTCACGCTCTTGAGAGTTTTTATTAATACTCAGGATGTGGGCATTGTTGGCCCGGTCAACATTTATTGCCCAATCCTGAATTGCTCAGAAAGCAGTTAAGAGTCAACCACATTGCTGTGGGTCTGGACTCACATATAAGATGGCAGAGGGCTTCCAGAGAGACTCCCGCAAAGGCAGATCTGCACCTAACCTTGACTTCCATTATCTTCTGATTATTTGCAAATCCCATAATGTTAGAGCTGGTGAGTTCTCCCACTTTGTGCTTGGTTCCTGTGTGTGGGTGAGGGGAGGCAGTATCATAGTGGTAATGTTACTCGACTAGTATAATCCAGGACCCCAGATTAAAGTGGGTTTGAATCCCACAAATTAGATGGTGAACTTGTATTCCAGATCTTCCTTGAAAGACATTGGTGAGCCTGATTGGGTATTCCTGCCAATCAGCAATGGATTCATAGTCATCATTAGACTTGTAATTACAGATTCATTTTATTGAATTCAGATCCTGCTGTCTGTCATATTGGGATTCAAACACAGTTCTCCAGAACTTCACCTGGACCTCCAGATTAATAATTTGGCAATAATGTCATAGCCTCCCCTGTTCCAGTCTCCATCTGAAAGTCTGGAATTTTTAATCTCCTGCAGATAGACAGACATATTAACCTCATGTCAGTCATTCTGTGTACTTCAGTGTGGTCACTCTGGGTGGGTGAAATGCCATCTTTGGGAAGTGTGTTGGAGAATCACAGAATTGTAGAGCAGATTTCGGATTCCTGCATTTAACAGCGTGTGCCTAATGTTGCTGTTTGATTTTGTTTGGAAGTTTGAATCTTGTGTGCCTTACCATTACTTTTTATCACAAAATCTGTCTGTTTTTCCTGCCAAGTAGCTTCATACCAATAAAATAATTGGAAATGAGGGAGGGCTTTGGTCATTTCATAACCCATACATAATGAAAGACCCTGAGACTCCTTTATTGCTGCAGACAGTTGGTTAAAACTAAAATGTGAACAAGTGGAACTCTTTCACACTGAATATATAATTGTCTAGTTAATGCAGAGCAAAGAATGGTGTACTACAGGGGTTGTGATCAGCCTGGGAGAATAATCTTAGTGGGGTCCCACTGAAATCTGTTTTGGGATCTGTTTTGTTTTCTATTTTTTTTCAGACAATCTGAAGCTGGGAGTCACCAGCTCAGCGATGAAATTTGCAGATGACATAAAGCTAATGAAGGTGGTAGACTCTGAAGGCTGAACAAGACAAGCTGGCACAGACTTCAATACACTCTGGAATTAGACAGACAGATGGCAAATGAAATGTGCAGAAATGTGAAGTGCCTCACGGGGGAGGCAAAAAAAATCAAATAAGTGACTTTTGCTTAAATGGGGCAAAGAAATGTGCAGAGAAAGTGGCAGGAGATCCAGGGGTTCTGGTTAACAATAACTTGAAGCTCTTACACTGATTAGAGTTAATCAACTGTTGGAACTGGCTGTATTGAGCCAATTTAGTGTGCTGTATTTTGCAGTAAGCACTGGGGACCAGATGGTTTGGAGTGTTTCCAGTTCCCAGCCTCCTGTTTTGGTAGAATGCTTACTGCATTAGTTTTATGTGAAGCACCCCAATTGGTGAACTCTCTTCATGTTTGCTGTCCAATTAGGGACAGTGGGTGAGCTGCAGCTAGGAGAGTCAATTGGGAACCTGATGGCCTGTACTTTGACATATGATGTGAAAGGGAGATGAGGAGGAAAGAGCAGGAATGATTTTATTAAGGGAAGGCACTCTCTGTGCAATGGCAGAGGGCTTCCAGAGAGACTCCCACAAAGGCAGATCTCCACCTAACCTTGACTTCCATTATCTTCTGATTATTTGCAAATCCCATAATGTAAGAGCTGGTGAGTTCTCCCACTTTGTGCTTGGTTCCTGTGTGTGGGTGAGGGGAGGCAGTGTCACAGTGGTAATGTTACTCGACTAGTATAATCCAGGACCCCAGATTAAAGTGGGTTTGAATCCCACATGGTAGATGGTGAACTTTTATTCCAGATTTTTATGGAATTCAAAGCTAGCTAAATGGTGACCATGTCAATTGTTTTAAGATTCCATTTGGTTTACTATTGCCATTCAGGGAATGAAATGTGTCGTTCTTTCTTGGTTTGGTCTGTGATTCCACGCCCAAGACAATATGGTTGACTCCATTGCCCTATGGACAACTGAGGACATTCAATAAATGCCAGTGATGCCCGCATCTCGGAAATGAATTAAAACAACAATCTGTGCACATCACAGAGCTCCTGGTCTTCTCTGGAGAAACAATGGATTGGCTGGAAAATATCCTGATTTGACTTCCCACTACTGCTGGATGGGCAGCTGTCTGTGCTGATGCTGCTCTTTGTGCACTTTTACCATGATCGAAAAAACACACAGGTTAACCTCACTTTTGTGACCCCACTCAACAGATTCAAGGTACTTACTACTATTCAGGTCATAGCGAGATAATCCTGTCACTTCGTAAAACTGCACTTAAAATCGTGTGTTGTGTGCGGTTCTGGTGCACAGAGAATATTGTCGTTCTTGAATATAAAAGAGACCAAGCAGAATGATTACGGTGAAGGGAGGGTTCGAATGTAAGGAGCAACTATGCAAATTGAGTACATTCTCAATGGAAATGAGAAGGCCGAGCAGTGATATGATTACCTAATCCCTCATGAATGCTAATAACAGTAATGTAGATGATGACAAGTTATCCTTTCAGAGTAGGATCAAAGAACATGGCCTGCACCTCGGGGACTAAATTGCAAAACAATCCACGGAAACACTGCAATGGGTTTTGATGCTCAGATGTACTGGGAGCAGGAGTCCTGATAATAAGTTCTAAACTCAGGGGTATGAAAACGTAAAGACACCATCATCCCAGAGGACCATAGTGGGTGGCTCTCTTATCAAAGAGAGATGACTGGTGGTGAGTTTAAGCTAGGGATCACTATACCTCAACCTGGAGGTGAGAGTGAGAAGGAGGTACCATTATGGTAACCTTAGCTGTTACAGGAATTGAACGGATGCTAGTTGCAGTGTCATTGCATCGGAAACCAGTGTCCCCCTAACTGAGCTTACTCAAGGATAAATACAGTGCACATCTTGGATGCTTGATAATGCAGCTACTTTGTTAATAATAGGTAAGTGGGTTTCCCTTGATATAACATCTGTGGTCATGATGATAACTTGCCCAGTGCAATCTGAACTTGAGTATTCCAGCAGCCAGTCCAAATGTGCAAAGTGGAACAGATACATAATTGATTGAAAAACTCAGCAGGCTTTCCCACTCCTTTGTCTGTCCAACTATTTTTCTCTCTCTTTTGGGCTCCATCTCCACCTATCACTTACTCCTCTCCCACTCCTCCCGCCCTATCTTCTGCATAAATACCAAATGTTTCCTAGCTACTGTCAGTTCTGAAGAAGGGTCACTGGACCTGAACCCTTAACTCTGCTTTCTTTCCACAGATGCTGTCAGATCTGCTGAGTTTTTCCAACAATTTCTGTTTTTGTTTCTGGTTTCAGCATCCGGAGTTATTCCAGTTTTGTGCAAAGTGGAACAGTTGGAATTGTCATTCAGGGAGGAAAGAAACGTAAGGGTGGAGTTGAGGGGGATACTTCATTTCAGGGTACTGCGGGCCATTGAGGACTTGGATTGAGATGCTATTCCCCACCAAAGAGCAGAAGAAGCTTAATGAGGAAAATAAAGACAATGTGGTTACTAGACGCACAAGGAGGCCCTGAGTCCAATGAAGGAAGCCCTTCAGTGATCTAAGTAGGCAGGAAAAATTGGAGCAATAGTGTATTGTCCTATATGTCCCTTCAATCTCTTCACTCTGCTTCTTGTGCATCACACCAACACCAAGGCCAAATAATGCAGGAACTGGAAAAATTAACTAAAAATCCAAAATGCTAGAAATATGCAGCACATGTGGAGTGAGAAACTGAAAATGGTGTTTCAGTTAATGATCTTTTTGTCAGAACTCTTCATGCTAACTTGCAAATGCATGTCACTCTTTGTCAGTGCATCTCCTTCTATCTGTCATCATTGTACTGCTCAGTTTTATGCAATGTCTCTGTCATAGGCACCTTCAATGAATGATCTTCATTGACTGTGGCGAATACATGCCATTGCTGTCACTTGTGGAGCTCCTGATTCCCTCCTTGCAGGAACAACAAGTGCAACAGCAGTAGGAAAGCCAGGAAACAAGAGGTATCCCTCTAGCAGTCTTACGTCTAGCTGTGGATGGGAGTCTGACAGCCTGATAATAGAATGAAAGCCATGTTAGATAGCCACATTGCATATCTCTCACAATTTTATATTGACTGGCTGTTGACATGTGCCTCATGAAAATCTTATAAGTTCATAACAGATGGTATTCATTCATATTTTTAATCACCCACAATATCTTTACTCATTCATAAAGACGTGTGCTGATGTTATGCATTAGATGCTAGTGACTTGTCAGAGGAGGTTATTTCCTCTTAGGGTATACTATCGCAAGGCCAACACAGACATGAAACCAGCTCAGAAACTAGTGGTTTACAGTTATTGAAAATTGGGTTTTCACTTGGTGACATGGTTTACAAGAGAGTAGAAGTGGATGCATGAGTTGAAGATGGTAGTGGACAGTTTGTTTTGAAGAGCTTCACGTTCTGAAAGTTTCTACTCCGCCAAATACAGACATTGCACCCAGAAGCTTTTGTTAAATAAGGCATTTGGATTGAAAGGCTTCAACTGAGGAATATTGGTATGGCTCCATCCTCTGATACAAGTGATAGGCCCTGGGAGGGACTGCAGTTGGTAAACATAGCTACTATCTCTTAGGAGATGACTAGACTAGCAATAGGCAAGATATATTGCTGTCAAATCCTACTCCTACTTAATAGTAAAATAACAAAATGATAATAATTAACTGCTCGTTAATCAAGAATGGGCGTCTTCTGCCAAGGATTCCATTTGGTAAGCCTTAGATGTACTCAAAGAGAGATTAGTGTCTGTTTTCTCTTCAATAGCTTCATACACCGTTGAAGTGAACACCTGGCAACATTCCTGCTTCTAACTCGGTGCCATCAGCTGGACTTTGCCATTGGCACCATGTTGTGACATAAACTGGTAAGTTAAAAAAACACCAGCAGTGCAATGAATCAAGAGCAATCTGAAGAGAAGGAGAAGAGCAAAAGTTCCACTTAAGGAAGTGAGTGCCTCTTGAAGAATTGAGCAGCATTTAAGAAGGAGCACAGATCCAATCAGCTCCTGAGGCAACAACAGCAGTCAGGGGTTCAGATAGCTCAGTTGCCTGGCCATTTGGCTTGTAACACAGTGTGATGGTAACGGATGTGGGTTCAATTCCTGCAACAATCGAGGTTACCATGAACGCTTCTTGCTCTGCTTCACCTATCATCTGAATTGTGGTGACCCTCTGGTTAAACTGCCATCAGTATCTCTTTCTAATGAGAAAGAAGCCTGACATTTTATAACTTTGCAAGGAAGACGCAGAGTTGCAATCTGGAGAAGTCTATCAATTTTAGACTCCAGAAGTAAGTTAGGATGAAAATGCTGAATTTTACAATTGGAAAGCTTGAAAAATCGATATTTGTTATGTTATTAAATTCAGTATTTGTTTTCTTGTGAAAATCACCATGAGAATATAGAATATAGAAAAGTACAACACAGAACAGGCCCTTTGGCCCACGATGTTGTGCCGAGAGTTAATCCTAATGTAAAATAAAATAACTTAACCTATGCACCTCTCAACTCACTGCTATCCATGTGCATGTCCAGCAGTCACTTAAGTGTCCCTAATGACTCTGCTTCCACCATCACTGCTGGCAACGCATTCCATGACTTCACAACTCAGGTTTAAGGAGAGTAGATTTAGAATAGAAATGAGGAACTACTTTTCCCAGAGAATAGTGAAACTATGGAATTCTCTGCCCAAGGAAGCAACAGAGGTAGCTTCACTAAATATATTCAAGGCACAGTTGGGCTTTTGCATGTAGGGGAATTAAGGGTTATGGGGATAATGCTGGTCGGAGGAACTGAGATGATGGATAGGTCATTCATGATCCGGAAAAATGGTGGAACAGGCCCAATGGGCCAAATGCCTACTCTTGCTTCTATTACTATGAAAGTCCAAATCACACTGAAGCCAAACTGCATCCTTCTCACAGTTCAATGTCCAGTTAACTTCACGTCATGGACTCATAGAGATATGCAGCACAGAAAACAGACCCTTTAATCCAAGTTGCCCTGATATCCCAAATAAATCTAGTTGTATTTGCCAACATTTGGCCCATATTGTCCTAATCCCTTCCTATTCACATACCCTTCCAGATGTTTTTTCAATGCTGTAATTGTACCAGCCTTCTCCACCTCCTCTGGCAGCTCATTTCATACACATGCCACCCTTGGCATGAAAAAGTTGGCCCTTACATCCCTTTCAAATTGTCCCACTTTCACCCTAAAATTATGGCCTTCTAGTTTTGGATTCTAACATCCTGAGGAAAAGACTATGCTTATTTAACGTATACATGCCCCTCATGATTTTATAATCCTCTAAAAGGTCACCCCTCAGCCTCCAATGCTGAAGGGAAAATAGCCCTAGCATATTCAGCCTATCCCAATAACTCAAACCATCAAATTCTGGCAATATCCTTGTAGATCTTTTCTGAACCCTTTCAAGTTTCACAACATCTTTCCTAAAGGAGAAAGACCATGCAGTACTGCAAAAATTGCTAAACCAATGTCCTATACAGCCACAACGTGATGTCCCAACGTTTATACTCAATGCACTGATCAATAAAGGCAAGCACACCAAACGCCGCCTTCACGATTGTATCTACCTGTGACTTCACTTTGAAGGAACGATGAACCGGCACTCCAAGGTCTCTTTGTTCAGCAACAATCCCCAAGACCTCACCATTATGACTATAAGTCCTGTCCTAATTTGTCCTACCAAAATCAGCACCTCACACTTGTCAAAATTAAACTCCATTGGCTGCTTCTCAGTTCATCCGATCAAGGTCCCGTTGTACTCTGAGGTAACCTCCTTCCCTGTCCACTACACCTCCAATTTTGGTGTCATCTGCAATCTTACTAACCATACCTCCTATGTTCATATCAAATCATTTATGTAAATGACAAAAAGCAGTGGACCCAGCATTAATCTTTTGTGGCACACGACTGGTCTCCATTCCAAAAAGCAACCCTCCTCCAGCCCCCACTGTCTCCTATCCTAAAGCCAGTTATGTGTCCAAATGGCTGCCTCTCCCACTACTCTGTGTGATCTAACCTTGCTAACCAGTCTACCACATTGAATTTTGTCAGACACTTGGGTGGCACAGTGACTGGCACTGCTGCCTCAGTGCCCAAGAACCTGGGTTCAATTCCAGCCTTGGGGACTGTCTCTGTGGAGTTTGCACATTTTCCCTGTGCCTGTGTGGGTTTCCTCTAGTTACAGAAAGATCCTTCCATCACACATAATTTCAGACTTCTTCAGGCCATTAACATTGTTTGAGAGTTTAGAATCTAAAAGCTAAAGGGAAAAAGTTCAAGGAAAATTAGTTGCTCTGAAGTACCTGGAAATGTAAAAATACCACAATGCCTTCGTTTTCTGTTAAGAAGCGCATGAATGTATTGGAAAAAAGCAGTCAAGATAGTGTGAGTTGTCCATTTTTGTTTGAAAACCTCAGGAAAACCATCAAGAAGGGTCAAACTTTTGCCAATCACCAATCTTAATGCTTGATATTCAAATCTGAAATTGATGAAATGATAACATAAGAAATTTCTGCAGTCTCCAAATTAGAACGTAGAACATAGAACAATACAGCACAGAACAGGCCCTTCGGTCCACGATGTTGTGCCGAACTTCTATCCTAGATTAAGCACCCATCCATGTACCTATCCAAATGCCGCTTAAAGGTCGCCAATGATTCTGACTCTACCACTCCCACGGGCAGCGCATTCCATGCCCCCACCACTCTCTGGGTAAAGAACCCACCCCTGACATCTCCCCTATACCTTCCACCCTTCGCCTTAAATTTATGTCCCCTGTAACACTCTGTTGTACCCGGGGAAAAAGTTTCTGACTGTCTACTCTATCTATTCCTCTGATCATCTTATAAACCTCTATCAAGTCACCCCTCATCCTTCGCCGTTCCAACGAGAAAAGGCCGAGAACTCTCAACCTATCCTCGTACGACCTATTCTCCATTCTAGGCAACATCCTGGTAAATCTTCTCTGCACCCTCTCCAAAGCTTTCACATCTTTCCTAAAGTGAGGTGACCAGAACTGCACACAGTACTCCAACTGTGGCCTAACCAAAGTCCTGTACAGCTGCAACATCACTTCACGACTCTTGAATTCAATCCCTCTGCTAATGAAGGATAATACACCATAGGCCTTCTTACAAACTCTATCCACCTGAGTGGCAACTTTCAAAGATCTATGTACATAGACCCCAAGATCCCTCTGTTCCTCCACCTGACTAAGAACCCTACCATTAACCCTGTATTCTGCATTCTTATTTGTTCTTCCAAAATGGACAACCTCACACTTGGCAGGGTTGAACTCCATCTGCCACTCCTCAGCCCAGCTCTGCATCATATCTAAGTCCCTTTGCAAACGACAACAGCCCTCCTCACTGTCCACAACTCCACCTATCTTGAAATTAATTTCCAAGGTTTTATTGAGACTAACTTCACAGGTTTAAGCTTTCTTAAAATCTTCAAAAATTTAAAACCTTTTCCAAAGAAGAAGAGAAAATGGAAGATTTAAATCTCTATTAAAGCAACCACTCTTCTGTAATATAATAGCTAATAAGATCCATCTTTATCAATAAAATGTAATTTCAGAAAATAATTTCTTGCAACTGGAATTTTTCTGAAAAGCTTTACAGCAATTGAATGGAAGCTGCACATCAAACTTGTGGCATAAATGTGCTGTAGAATATAAATAATTTTAAAAAGCTTTCAGAATTAAAAGTGAACAATTTAATTTAGATAAAGAAATGGGGAAGGTTATTACACATCCAGGCAGATTGAAGACTTACAGATACATCAGATGGAGGATTAAATTGATCAGTGTGAAAAATGCAAATCATGAGCAACAGAATTTTTGCAAGTCTACATACCAAATCGCAAGTAGAAAAGCTTATTTATTCTGTGAGACTATTAGCGATCATGTTATAAATAGGAAAACAGTCAATGAAGAGACTTGTGCCTTTTGTTCATAAATTGTTGTCATTTTTAAAGAACTAGTCGCATTATAAACAGAGCAAGAGTCAATAAAGGAATATAGTTTCCATGAGAACCTGCTGACAACTTTGTCAACAAATTTCATGCATCTTCACCTTGAGAATGTGGAGCATTGCAAACAGAACCTATTAGAAGCATGATTGTCTTTGGAATTTATGACTTTTTCAGATCTTTCACTCCTGAAGGAAGATCTCCCACTGGAAAATGCAATGAAGATTTTTGTTATGAGTTGAATCACTCCACATCCGTGGCCAATTAACCCCGTACTGGGATGAACCTGATTGGGAAGATGTAAACTATTGCTCACATTCTAATATGTATGGGATTAACATTCAAATTAATTTATATATTTAACCCAGAGACAGACCAGTTCTCAGAACACAATGCACAGGACAGTATAGAAGAATTGTTACATGTCCACATCAATTAGATTTGTAAAGTCTGTTCTTTTTGGGCATGTGGGATGGTGGTACATTGAAATAAATCTGGTTAAGCAATAATGCCTCTACTTCCTCTGGAGGCTAAAGACATTCAGCACATTCTTAACAACTCAAGAACTAGAGGACATGTTTAGGGTGAGAAGGGAAAGATTTAAAACAAACCTTAAGGGACAACCTTTTTTACAAAGTGAGTGGTACATGTATGGAATGAGCTGCCAGAGGAAGTGGTGGAGGCTGGTACAATTACAGCATTTAAAAAGCATCTGGATGGGTACATGAATACGTAGTGGTTAGAGGGAAATGGACCAAGTACTGGCAAAAGGGCCTCGATTAATTTAGGATATATGATTGTCAAGGAGGAGTTGGACCGAAGGTTCTGTTTCTGCGCTGTAACCTCAATGATTCTTTGACTCTTACCAAGTTTTATGGATGTACTATTGAAAGCACCCTATCCAAATGCTTCCCTGCTTGGTATGGCAGCTGCTCTGCCCAAGACCACAAGAATTTACATAGCGTTGTGAGCCCAGCCCAGTCCATCACAAGAACCAGCCTCCCTTCCATTGACTCTGTCTATACTTCTTGCTGCATTGGGAAAGCAGCCTATATAATCAAGGACTCCTCCCACCTCAGACTTATGAGTGGACCCCTTGTATGTTAGAGTTGATCTTTCTCTGCACTTTCTCTGTAGCTGTAACTGTGTTCTGCAATCTGTTCTATTAGCATGATGAACGTTACAGGAGAATTTTCCCCTAAAGGGGAGATGAAAACTCAGGAGACAGGTAGAGTTCAGGCAAGTGGAAGATGTTTATTCAACATAAACCAGTAAATGCAGGAAGAGGGCCAAAAGGTCTTCCCCTGAGACTGGCCTTGGAAGGGAAATCCATGATATACTCCACTTGTAGAGGGAAAAGCAATATTTTATACATTTCTGTATTACAATGATCACATACAATGTGGTTACAGCTCTTCCCTCCTAATCCATACACTCAATCCTGTAAAGCATCTAATCTATGATGGGCATCCCTATGGATAGCCCCAGGTTCCCATGATCTCATGTCTCTTAACAGGCATTATAATTTCTAGGTCTTGGGATCTTTCTATGCATCCTATTCATTCGCATTCCAAAGTTAATTGCTACACTTCTTTGGGCCTCTAATGCTGGGTTATCTGTAGGGACAGTTTGAATTCTGTTATTCATTGTATTTTATCATTAATTAGTCTTATGTTTTCCCCTGCTCTGATTATATGTGTTAAAAGAAATACAAAAGACAGTTAATTTAACTTACTTGCTGTAGGATTAGTAATATAGGCTTCTGTTACAAAGTTAGTTATACAGTGTAAAATTATATAACTACCCTTTACTGTCAGGACATTGTAATTAATGGACCATGAACTCATTTCCTAAATTTCAAATCTCAGTCTAAATGCTTTTTCTTTAATACTTTTATTAAGCATGGATTATATGCATCTATTTTATGTTGTAAACTACCCCAATGGTTTTGAAGAATCTTTAATTAGAACCTATTTTTTAATCTTCTGAGTGACTTAAAAAAAATTAAATAACTTTAGTTGTTGTCCTAATAGCTGCTTAGGGAGTTGACTGGGCTGTATCCTGCATCTGGTGTTTTGTTCATTCACTGGGACAATTATTCTTCCATTAATGAAGGTTAAGATTAGTCGCTTGTCTATTTTGCAGACATAATGATATCACAACTGTCTGGAATGGTGTACTCATGGCCTTGGTGTAACTCTGTTCAAAGATGCTTAGTGCCTTTTAATTAAAGGTTGGAACAGACTATTCATCTTATTTATCTCCTGTCAGCCATCTTGTGTTTTAATGCTGGGGCAGGCTGCCTTTCTTTGTTTGTCAGCCATTTTATGTGAGCAGACATGGGCCATTTTGTTATAAGCAGGTACAAGTCATCCCTACAAATGTCATTTTAGGTTAGGAAACTGCTGTCCTTACCTGGTCTGGCTTACATGTGCCTCCTGACCCACAGAAATGTGGTAGACTCTTAATTGCCCTCTGGCAATTAGGGCTGGGCAATAAATGTTGGTCTGGCCAGCAACACCCATGAATGAGTAAAAACATTGTACTTATTTCAGGTATGATTTGTCTGGTTACCATGCAAAACAATACTTTTCACTGTATCCTGAAACGTGACGATAATAAATCAAAATGATTGGAAGTGGGAGGAAGAGCAGTTAATCATGATGCATGAGCAGTAACCAGGTGTCCACAGTGAATGAGTAAGAAGTGCAGAGGGCAGGAAGCATTTGTCATGAGGAAGGTTGAGGTATTCAGTGGACATAATGCAGGCAATAATAACACAAACCTTGATGAGATGTGAGGTAGCAGAGAGAATGTGGGAATGATTGTCCCAGTGAATGAACAAACCACCAGGTACAGAATACGGCCTGGTCAACTCATTAAGCAACTATCAGGACAACAATTAAGGTTAGTTTCTAGAAGATAGTTAATTTTTAAAAGCTACTCAGAAGATTAAAAATTAGGCTCTAGTTAAAGGTGCGGAAGGTCATTGAGCTGAATTATATACTCCTTGTCTCAGGCAATGCACTGACCTGGACGAACACCGTAGTCCTGAGTGGTTGAATCTGGTAGGCCTGGCATCCTTCCCCAGTCAACTGGAAAAGGGATAGCCCTCCTCTCTAACAGCACCTTAAGATCCCTGCCCAGAAAGCGGGGAACTAATTTGGCTCTCTGGACCATTTCCTCACTGATCACGCTGGAAAACCATAGTGTGAGGGGCATTTCCTAACGCACAGAATCATATCTGCTGGGGAGCAGGGATTTAATTGTGGCATTACTGGTGTGAATGTTACTGTGTTCCATTAGCGGTGAGCATTCCTGCCTCTCCTGCTGCATGATTCCACAGGGGTTAATGCTGATGAGACTAGAGGCATAGTTAATGATCTGGAGAGCACACAATTATATTGGGTAATGTCAACATGGGTCCTAGTTAACTGCTACGTTCCCTCTGTGACTACCTGGTCAGGTCCACGTCCCCCAACAACCCACCCTCCCCTCCTGGCACCTTCCCCTGTCACAGCAGGAATTGCAAAACCTGGCCCACACCTCCCCCCTCACCTCCATCCAAGGCCCCAAAGGAGCATCCTACATCCATCAAAGTTTCACCTGCACTTCCACTCATGTCATTTATTGTATCCGTTGCTCCCGATGCGGTCTTCCCTACACTGGGGAGTCTGGACGCCTTCTTGCAGATTACTTTAGAGAACATCTCCGGGACACCTACACTAATCAACCCCACTGCCCCGTGGCGAACATTTCAACTTCCCCTCCCACTCTGCCGAGGACATGCAGGTCCTGAGCCGCCTCCGTCTCCACTACCTCACCACCCGACGCTTGGAGGTAGAAGGCCTTCTGCCTTGGGACCCTTCAACCCCAGGGCATCAATATGGACTTCACCAGTTTCCTCATTTTCCCCTCCTCCCACCTTATCACAGTTCCAACCTTCTAGCTCAGTACCACCCTCATGACCTGTCCCACTTGTCAATCTTCCTTCCCACCCATCTGCTCCACCCTCCTCTCCGACCTATCACCTTTACCCCACCTCCATCCACCTATTGCACTCTCAATTACCTTCATTTCCCCTCCCATTTATCTCTCCACCCCCAAGGCTCCCAGCCTCAATCCTACTGAAGGGCTCCGGCCCAAAATGCCGATTCTCCTGCTCCTCGGATGCTGCCTGACCTGCTGTGCTTTTTCAGTAACACACTGTTGACTCTGATCTCCAGCATCTGCAGACTTCACTTTCTCCCTGCTGCGAGTCTCTCTCAAATAAAATACCCAGGGTGTCTGGGCAGGAGCGAGGGTGAAAATAGTCATCAGGCACGGTAACTGCCTTTGTAGGCTGACTCCCAGGGGTATCAGGATCAAGTTTGGGCCTTTTTCACCTTCACCCATTGGTACTTCAACACTGTTTGTGGAACTTAAGTTGACCATTTTTTCCCATCAATATTTAGTGTGTATCGACTGTCATTGATCCACTTCTTGTCCAGCTCATTCCATGATTCTACTTTCACTGTTATTTTACTAATTTACACTTAATTTGAGCTCAAATTACTAACTAAAGCTAGATAATGCAATCTTGTGGCGCACACCTTTGGTAACATTGCTACTTCTTTTACTGCATCCTTTTACAAGTTTTGTGTCCATGCACGCCACGTATGCTAAATCCCCCAAAGTTTTATCTTGACAACTAACATTTGTGTAAAAGTTTGTAAGAAAAGGTACCAATATATAGTTCGGTCGGGCAAGGTCCAGTTGGGTTGTTAATTCTTGAAAGGAGTCAAGGTGGGTGGTCAGGTAAGAATTTAACTTTTTGAGTCCTTGTTCACTGTTTTATATTGTATTGTATGATTAATCAAGTCATCCTCTTCATAATTGATTTTATTGTTTTGTGACGGAATTTAAGCGATTAATGTGTGTCCATAGTGCTGGTAAATCAAGTGTTCTCCAAGTGGATTCATAGAGGTAGTGGCAATTTATCAAAGCTAGGTAAGGAGGGAGTGCATTTCTGGTAATCCTGTATGTGTTTAAAAGTAATTCCCTCGTGGCCATTCATCCAAAGGTGCTGTTGATTTAATCTGATATGTGCTAGCCTTACCTGGAGAAGTTTCAACTTGTTTTATACCTCACTATTTGACCTTCAATTCTCACATTTAGATTAAGTTTTTTGTACTTTTTAAAAACTGTAAGTATATCTCTTGAACTTGTTGCTGTCCGTGTTTTTAGGGAACTTGGCTACGCTCATATTAAAAAAATGGCACCAGCAAGTTTCCCTTCAATCCACACTCCATCCTGACCTGGAACAATGTCACTCTTCCTTCACAGTCAATGTGGAAACATCCTGGAACTCCTTTTCTCACAGCAATGTGGGCAGTCCTGCACCACATGGGTTACAGTGGTTGAAGAGGACCCATCAGCCATCAACATCTCGAGAGCAAATCAGGATTGGCAAGAAATATTGGCACAGCTACTGATGACACCAGCCCATGAAGGATTTGGGTGGAAATCACATTTCAAGCTCAATTCCAGCACATTCCCATTTTTTACTCTGAACAATTGCCCTAATTAGCACTCCCAAACATCAAATCAATCAAGGATGAGCAATCTCATTTGATGAATTTGCGTGAAGTCCTACACCACCAATGTGCTATTCTATATTAAAACATAAAATGCTGAAGAGACTCAACGTAGATGGAGAGAGAAACTGAGTTAATGCTTTGAGTTCAATAAGACTGTTCAGAACTGAAAGGACCTGAAAAATGCTGGTTCTAATGCTGTTGACAGGGGCAATGGGTGGAACAGCTTATGTGGACCCCTTTTCTCCTTATCTATTATTTACGCCTATTTTACACTTATTCCTTTACTGCCATGTTGTGGAGGTGCCAGCGTTGGACTGGGATGGACAAAGTCAGAAGTCACATGACTCCAGGTGAAGTCAGACTTCACTTGACAAAGGAGTAGAACTCTGAAAGTTTGTGGCTTCAAATAAACCTGTTGGCCTGGAACCTGGTGTTGGGAGACTTCTGACTTTGTCTTTTCTTGCCATTAACACTTCCTCTTGCCTTTTTCTGTGGTCACCCTCGGTAGCTGTTCCTCTCACTCCTCCTCTTCCGCCGTCAACAGCACACAAGCCACTGTTTTCCAGCTCCTTTCTCTCTTGAGAGTCATATCAAACACGCAAGGTTAACTATTTCTCTCTCCACACCTGCTGAGTTTCTCCAGCAGTTTTGGGTTTTATTTCAGACTTCCGGAATCTATAGTGTTTTGCTTTTATTTGCAATTTTGTTTTTTTATATATGTAGGGGCCATGAGGACTAATGAGATGAATAATTTGTTTGCAGGTTATAGCTACAGTAGTGACAACTGTATACAGGATTGAGTGAAAAAAATGAGAAAAAATCTTTTCAAAGATATTTGTAATTATTTTCAAAGCCTTCATTTTAAGAGCAGGTTTTGTTTCAGTGGCTAGTGGACAGTGGAACTCATGAGGACTTATAGACATTAGTCAGTGATAAGCTCTGACATTATTCAACCTTTATTCAGCAGCTTGCAATTGCCTGGAGGCTTGCATCTTTGGAATGACAGGTCTACAGTGTTGGGGTCTGCCTTCCAGCACAAAACTGTGTCTTATGAATTATGCCTTTCACGCTATAACATAATTGCAGTACTGAGAACGTTTGCATTGTTCTGCCAGTATGTAACCTTTCAGAAAGTGTAAAATGTTGTGTGGCATCCTGAATTTCCTGCCTTTATAGTAGCTTTCCTATTTCTGCCACTTTAGGGCAAGAAATAAATATGCAAATTGACCATGTGAATAAACTGTGAGTGGATCTTGTAAAATTCTGCTTGGAAATGTCACCATCCCAGGTAAGTTATGGTTGTGCAAGTTCAAATTCGTTATATCATTTTATTCAATCTGTGGATATATTTAAACTCTCACATTCTGAATTGTTAATTTAAGTATTTAGAATCTCAAATCTTCTTGATGTATTCAGTTCGAAGCTAATACTCATTAAACCCTGTCACTGCATGTTAAGGACATGTTGACCACGTGACTTTGTTTTATCTGAGACATTTAAGGTTGGCTATCTTTGCCTACAGCATCATTTTAAAATAAGGAGTAAACTACAGCTCGATTAGCTGGATGGCAGGTTTGTAATGCAGTGTGATGTGAACAATGTGTGTTCAATTCCTGCACTGGCTGAGGTGACCATGAAGGTTTCTCTGCCTTTGCCTGAGGCATGGTGACCTTGAAGTTAGACCACCAGCAGTCGCTTCTGTCTAATGAGAGAGCTACACTGTGGTCCTCTGGGACTACGGCCACTTTACCTTTTTAGCTCCAGGACTGCAAAATGCCAGTGAAAATGTATGTTGTCACAACAACTTTGACTCGTTGGGGCTGTTTGGTTCAGGTAGCTGGACAGGTGGTGTGGATCATTTTTGTTACTAACCACACAGGATTTGGTTCCCATTCTGTCTGAGCTGGATTCAGGATCTGGTTCCTTGCCCTACATGATGTGGAGATTGTGGTGCTGTGGGTCCAATTGCCTTTGGTCAAAGAAGACAAGAATTAAATCGTTGTTGTAGAAGGTGTAAGTCACCAATTGTGGCACATCTGGATTCTTAAATTGCCACTTGTCAGCACAATGCAGTTTGTTCAACCCATTTTGCCAACAGAAATTTATTTGTAACACTCGTAACTCGAGGCTTGGCTTATGAAATGAGCTTAACCTGAGGGTTATGTTGCTGGTTACAACGTTGTTGAAACTTCACGGCCAATGTCACAGAAGCCCATTGTGAGTTTTGTCTTGTTCTTCTCAGCTGACACATCCTGCAGAATAAGTAACTGTTTTGCCTATCCTCTTGTGTCATTACTACAAAGTTGTAGAGTTATACAGCATGGAAACAGACCCTTTGGTCCAACTAGTCCACACTTACCACATTCCCAAACTAAATTAGTCCCACTGGCTTGAATTTAGCTCATTTCCCTCCAAACCTTTGCTATTCATGCACTTATCCATATGTCTTTTAAAGTTGTAGCTATACCTGATTCCACCACTTTCCTTGGCAGTTCATTCCATGCATGACCCATTCTGTGTACAAATGAAAGTTGCCCCTCGTGTCCTTTTTAAATCTTTCTCCCCTCACCTTAAAAATGTGCGCCTTAGTTTTGAACTCCCCCAACCAAGGGAAAAGACCCTTGCTATTCACCTTATCTATGCCCTTCTCGATTTCATAAACCTCTGAGGTCACCCCTCAACTTGCTACCAGAATTTAAAGATGTAACATTTGGACATCAATTCACAAAACAATAGAATGTTAGTAAATTTGATATAGTCAGGCAATTTTTACAAATATTATGGTTTAACCCCCAGGTTTGATTGCTTCATTTTATTTCGTTTTATTTGGTAATAACTTTGAGATTGTACCTTTTCATTGCGTTTGAATGTTGTTCTAATTTACTCTGAAAGGGAACTCGTGCCATTACCCAAAAGGGTGTTATTAAATACGGTGAAGTCAAAAACTATATTTTTTTTGTTTCCATGTACTGCAGAATTCTTTTAATATTCATCTAAACTTGAAATGTTCGCTTGCTCTTTCTCCATGGGTGCTGCCTGAGCTGTTGTGATTTCCAGCATTTTTTGTGTTTTGTAACTGGTAAAAGTTATTGCAGTCTGGCTTCTAGTATCAGTAATTGCGATGAGGATTCCTTTTCACGAACTTAATACATGATGTGATGTCGTATTGTTAATGTGAACCATGTAAGCAATTAAACTCCATTCATAAATTGCTCATTAGTGTTTAGTGACGTGGAATTTTGGAAGATGATTGCTTTGAAAGAGGGGAAAAAAATTCAGTATCACTTACTTTCTAAAGTGTGCACTGCCTCCTGTCTTTAAAAATATGGCAGGCAGAGAAAGACTTTGATAATTTCTAACACCTCCGCACATCAGTTGGACAGTAGCACAGCAAGCTGTCAGTTGCTTTCAGTGCAGCGCCATATGTATATTCAAAAATTCACTTTAAGTCATTTGATCTGTCGCAGTATGAGATAGGGAAATAAGTTCTCCCTGGTAATTTCAAAACAAACCTTGTGAATATTTAAAAAGAGCGCATTTTGTAGGCAGTTGGTAGTGATTTTTAAAATAGATATAAAGATTTTTATTTGCTGTTGGCTTTTGTTTTAAAAAAAACTGCAAAAAAACAATTTGAAGTGCATATTTCCTAGAATGTCATTCAGGATGCCATCTAATTAAGCACTAATTTTAATGTTTGTTCATGTCTTTTGTCAAGTTAAACTCATTTGAAACTGTTCACCTGATCAACTAGGAATAAACATTAATTAGGTTGTTGTCTATTTCTATGTGAATCAGGTGAAGTTCATTGTAATCCCTTGGTCAATTTAAAACTCATTCTTCTTTTGCACCACCGGTTATTTTAAGATGATTGGATGGAGTGAAATTTGCATTTTAAATGGCTCTTTAGTTTCAGTGCAGTATCCTGTCACTCAGTTTCCTTCATGTCTCGCTTAAGGTTCATTTGTACGTGTTCTTAACCTTTTTGCATTTTCATGGGAGAGAAAATTATGGAGCTTCCAGTTATTCGTGACAGTTGTTTTGTATTGAGGAGATAGGTCAAAAGAATTAAGGCAGTTGTTAAAGATTCTGAACAATAACTGTGCGCCTGAACTTGAGTGATCCTTATTTCCCATGATTCATTGGGTAGTTTGCTGCTGAGTTGTGTAGTGATTGTCGGATTCATCAGAGGGTTTGAACCCCCCCCCCCCAGTTACTTTTAACTGAAATGCTGTTACAACATCATGATGAAATCCACGACATTTGTCTTTTACTTTATCATTTTCCATCTCGTGTGTGATGTATAGCTGATGGTGTCAGTAAAATCTCAGTTCCTGGCGATCTGCCTTTGGTAGCTGATCTTGTTCAATTGTTCTGTACCTGGAATTTAGTATCCAATCTTCTCCATACCTGCTGAAAATCTGAAAAAAATTAATACTGGACTCGAAACATTAGCTCTGTTTCTCTCTCCACAGATGCTGCCAGACCTTTTGATTTCTTGTGTACATACTGCATTTATTTCTTCTGAAGATCTTGCTTTTGTGTTGTGTCCTATCCAAACCTCCTGTCACATTTTAGTAATTTCCTACAATAAATTCTGGGCAAGTGTAATTCATTCAAAATGGGTTTTTAAAGACCAGCAACTTCACACATTTGAGGAAGGGTACTGAGAGAGTAGATGTTACAAAGCAAATTTGCTAATGTTTCACATTCTCCCACAAACTGTAAATAATAAGTAACTTCCTAGCTTGACTCAGTCCACCATACACAACTACCTGACAGCAACCATCTCACCCTTGCGGTAAAGGTTTTCAATCGTCTAGTTGTCAAAAGAAGGCAATATTAAGTAAAAAGAAACCAACAAAAGCAGGCAATCATATTGCTAAAGCTGAAAGCTGTGATCAGCTCAGAGGAGAGCCAGGAGATTGTATAAGGGTCATCCTGTTTTGAGTCCAGTACTGCAATCCAGTAATGTAGAAAGGAACAGCAAGCTGATTATTTTGCAATTGAACAACTCACAATTTATAAAACACTTTTGACATAATAAAACATCTAAAGGGACTTTCCAGGAAAGCTGTTGACTAGATTTGATATTGGGCCACTAAAGAGATATTAGGACAGATGACCTAAAATCGGACAAAGAGGGAGGCATAAAGTGGTGTCTAAAATAAGAAAATATGGGTAAAACTTGAGACATCTTCTGGGGCTTTAGCACCGCGAAGTTCAAAGCAACAGTGCCCAATAGTGAAGTGATTAAATGCATCACTGTACAAGGGGGGCAGAATTAGAGGGATCACTGAGATGTTTCAGATTAGTAGATGGGAGGTGGTTACGTAGACAGCAAAAGGCAAGGCTGGAAAAAAAAAGATTTTTTTTTAAGTTTAAGGTGTTGCCCGACTGTGGGTCATTGTAGGCCAGTGCGTACAGAGGCAATAGCTGAATGGGACTTAGTCCAAGTTAAGATTGTGGTGGCTTTAGTTTGGAATGAGCTCAGGTTTATGTAGACACAAGGAAGGTGGGAGACTGTCCAGTTGAAGAGGGGAGAATCAAGACTGGAGGTAGCAAAGACATAGATCAAAGTTTCTGCAGCCAATGAGGTCAGGGTGGACTGGCAGAGATAGTAGCCTCAGTGATTGAATAGTTGGTTGGAATCTCACCTTTGTGTCATATATAAACACGCACAGTTTCTGACAGTGGCAAGGGAGGAAGACAGTGGTTTGAGTAATGGAATTTTTGGCAGGGGCTGAAGACAAGACCTTTGGATTACCCAATACTTAGAGAATATTTCTGTTTATTCAGTACTGGATATCTAACAAACTGTCTGACAAATTAGAGGCAATTTGGTGGGATAGAGGTCAAATGGTTGGAATGAAGTCAGCCTGGATGTAGTAAGCCCATGTGTATTTTCCTATAGACTTGAGAGGTGTTATCACACATCTCTTGAAATTGTTAATCTTCCTCCTGAGCTGCCCCTTTTCCAGTATAAGGACTCCTACTTGATTTTAGGTTCAATTGGTACTGGTGATCATGCAAATGAATTGTTAACCTTCTTCCCTGAAAACCTACATGCTCCCTGCTGTTTATCCAGTTGACCATTTAATGAGCGTGGCTTTCTCATCGTCAGTTATAAATACCAATTTAAAAATCACCCCAGCTCTTGATATTCTTCGTCTCAGGTTTTGCAAAAGATTATCTCTTAGAACCCAGTAATAACATCAATAAATTAGTTTTGTATTACTTTAGCTTGATGTGATAGCTTAAATTGTTCTGTTAATGCTCTTTTGACATCATTGTCAGTGGAATAAATTTTTCTCCAATCTTTGTGCCAATACCTATTGCTGTAATTTTAATGATACTTAATGCAAGACACGGTTATTATTTTAATTTTGTGAACGCTTTAGTGAGAAATATTTCAATGTATGAAAAATAGCATTTGAATAAAGAATTCTATCTGCTTTGGAGAATGTCTGTTTGGGACCAAATAAACAGGAGGGACATCATCATTACAAGGAGTTAGTTGCTCAATTAATTCCACTTCAGAATTTGCCAACATGATTTGTTTTGGGTAAGGCAGCAGGGTGGAAAATATTGTTACTTACAATGTCTCAACAGAGCTATTGCACATTTTAACTTGAGAGACATGAAATTAATCATGTACTGTCCTGCCATTTGATGGTACATCACATAGAGTCATAGAGATATACAGCACAGAAACAGACCCTTCAGTCCAACTCGCCCATGCCGACCAGATATCCCAACGTAATCTAGACCCATTTGTTAGCACTTGGCCCATTTCACACCAAACCCTTCCTATTCATATATCCAACCTTTTATAAATGCTGAAATTGTGCCAGCATCCACCACTTCCTCCAGCAGCTCATTCCACACATGCACCATCCCCTGCATGAAAACGTTGCCCCTTAGGTCTCTTTTATATCTTTTCCGTCTCACACTAAACCTTTAGTTCTGGACTCCCCCACCCCAGGGAAAAGACTTTGTCTATTTATCCTATCCATGCCCCTCATAATTTTATAAACCTTTATCAGATCACCCCTCAGCCTCTGACGCTCCAGGGCAAACAGCCCAGATTACTCAGCCTCTCCCTATAGCTCAAATCCTCCAACCCTGGCAACATACTTGTAAATCTTTTCTGAAATGTTTCACGATAGGAAGGAGACCAGAATTGCATGCAACATTCCAAAAGTGGCCTAACCAATGACCTGTACAGCTGCAACATGACCTCCCAACTCCTGTACTCAACACTCTGACAAGTAAAGGAAAGCATACCAAACGCCTTCTACACTATTCTATCTACCTGCAACTCTACTTTCAAGGAGCTATGAACCTGCACTCCAAGGTCTCCTTGTTCAGCAACACTCCCTCGGATCTTACCATTAAGTGTATAAATCCTGCTCTGATTTGCTTTTTCAAAATGCAGTACCTCGCATTTATCTAAATTTAAACTCCATCTGTCACTCCTCAGCCCATTGGCCCATTGGCCCATCTGATCAATATCCCGTTGTACTCTGACGTAACCTTTTTAGCTTTCCACTACACCTCCAATTTTGGTGTCATCTGCAAACTTACTAACTATACCTCCTCTGTTCAGATCCAAATCATTTATATAAATGATGAAAAGTAGTGAACCCAGCACTGATCCTTGTGGCACTCCACTGGCCACAGGCCTCCAGTCTGAAAAACAACCCTCCACCACCACCCTTTGTCTTCTACCTTTTGAGCCAGTTCTGTATCCAAATGGCTAGTTCTCTCTCTCTCTCTTCCATGAGATCTAACCTTGCTTACCATTCTCCAATAAGGAACTTTGTCAAACACCTTACTGAAGTCTATGTAGATCACATCCACTGCTCTGCCCTCATCAATCCTCTTTGAGTTTTTTGAAGAGGTAACAATCAAGTTTGTGAAACATGATTTCCCATGAACAAAGCCATGCTGACAATCCCTAATCAGTCTTTGCCTTTCCATATACATGTAAATCCTGTCCCTCGGGATTCTCTCCAATAACTTGCCCACCACTGATGTCAGGCTCACTGGTCTATAGTTCCATGGCTTTTCCTTACCATCTTTCTTAAATAGTGGTAACACGTTAGCCAACCTCCAGTCTTCCGGCACCTCACCTGTGACTATCAAAGACACAAAATATCTCAGCAGGCGGCCCAGCAATCACTTCTCTAGCTTATCACAGAGCTCTTTAAGGTACACCTGATCAGATCCTGGGGCTTTATCCACTCTTATGCATTTCAAGACATCCAGCATCATCGCCTCTGTAATATGGACATTTTTCAAGATGTCACCATTTATTTCCCTACATTCTATATCCTCCATGTCCTTCTCCACAGTAAACACTGACACAAAATACTCGTTTAGTATCTCCCCCATCTCCTGCAGTTCCACACATAGGCCAACTTGCTGATCTTTGAGGGGCCCTATTCTCTCCCTAGTTAACCTTTTGTCCTTAGTGTATTTGTAAAAACCCTTTTGGATTATCCTTAATCCTATTTGCCAAAGCTATCTCATGTCCCCCTTTTTGCCTTCCTGATTTTCCTCTTGAGTATACTTCTACTTTCTTTATACTCTTCTAAGGATTCACTCGATCTCTCCTGTTTATACCTTACATATGGTTCTTTCTTTTTCTGAACCAGAACCTCAATTTCTCTACTCATCCAGCATTCCCTGTACCTACCAGCTTTTCCTTTCATCCCCCTAACAGGAATATACTGCCTCTGGACTCTTGTTATCTCATTTCTGAAGGCTTCCCATTTTCCAGCTGTCCCTTTACCTCTGAACATCTGCCCCTGGTCAGCTTTTGAAAGTTCTTGCCTAATACCGTCAAAATTGTCCTTCCTCCAATTCAGAACTTCAACTTTTAGATCTGGTCTATCTTTTTCCATTGCTGTTTTAAAACTAATAGGATTATGGTCGCTGGCCCCAAAGTGCTCCCCCATTGACAGCTTTCACCAAGCCGTCATTTCCTCGGACTTTGCACTGCCCTGCCATTCTTCTCACTGAAAGAATTTTAAATGTAATTATTATTTTTCCACTTCTCATCAACATTGGTGATTGCGAACTGGTTAGATTAGTACTGACCTTTAAACTTTTACATTACGGTGTAATAGGCTTGGTGTAATGACATTAATATTATGTTTGTGCAAAACCTGCAGATATTTTAGAACAAACAGTTGAGGTTATTTTTTAACGTGAACTTCTCCCAAGGATGATAAAAACAAATCGCATAATTAGCATTTGCAAATTATATTAGTTCTGGTTGATTTCTAGATCTTTGTACAGTATTGGAAACTGAAATATCTTTGCCTTGCTTTTCTAAACAAAAGCTCAAAACTGAATTAATTATATTTTAACATTAATAATGATGTCAATCCTGTGCTAATAATACTTGGACCAGTTGGAAATGCATGAATGCGAGCAGTGATGCAGCTACTGACATACATATTTTTAATATTTGCTTTACCATTTATTCCAATTATCCAGGATTTATATTCCATTTCAAATCAACTCCTATTCAATTATTTATGGTCTGATATGGTTTAGGGTCAAGGTCATATTAAGCAATTTAGGCTCATTATCAGAACCTTTTTTTTTGTCAGATTCCAATGTCCCATCTAAGTATGCAAAATTATCTATAGCCAGCACTAACATGAGTGGGAGCAAAGGCAAGGATGCAAGGCCACAATGGAGAAAGATCAAAATAAAATTCATTTACAGGGTATCAGGTGGTATTACAATGTTTCATCTTTCCTTTTAAACAGGGAATGAGGAAGGTGCATCAGACAGTGAGGTCAGAGCTAACGTGGAGAGGAAGGATCCATTGACCCCAGGTGTATGGAAGTAAAAATCCAGTCAAAAGAGTCAAAATAATTTAACAGCATTTTAAATCTGAGACCAAAATAGCAATAACTGGAGAAACTCAGCAGGTCTGGCAACCTAGAAAGCAGAGTTATCATTTTGAGTCCACTGATCGTTTTTCAGAACTTGTTGTTTTAAGTGTTGGATTTGTGTTTGGAGTCTTGAGTTTTCTTTTATCATTAAGTCTACAGTGTCGACCAGGAAATAAATGGATGAGAGGGCTTCATATGAGAACAGATGTGGTGATAATGAGTCACTGACCTGAAAGATTGACCTGCATTGAAGGGTTACACCTGAAGCGTTGACTTCTCCACATCTTGATGCTGCCTGACTTGTTGTGTTCTTCCAGATTCCTGTTTGTCTACCCTGCATTGTCTTGAGGTGGCAGCAGATGTGAAGTCAGGCCTAACAGCTTTGCTGGGCACTTAGGTCCAGGGAGCCATGTTGTTGGCCAGTTCGAACACCATCATTTGTTCTGCCATCCAGCAGTTGCCAGAGTAATCAGAAGCTAAGTTTTTCAGCACTGTGAAGGGCTACATTTTGAAAGGAAGAACGAGGAGAAGTAATGTGAAAAGAAGGGGTGTAAATTTAAAAGGGTCGCAGGGACACAGGATTGTGGGTACGTGGTTACAAATCATTGAGGGTGGTCAGGCTAGATTGTAGTGCTGGATAAAATAGTTTGTGGGTTCCTGGTGTAATAAAGGCATGGAGAATAAAACCAATGAAGCAATGGCAGATCTGTGGAGCATGAAACCAATTCTAGACATCGCACTTTAAAAAGGGAGAGTTACATGAATGGTTCCAGGGATAAGGGACTTCAACCTTTTTATTCATTCGTTCATTCACTCGTTCAGTTAGTCATTCATTCATTCACTCATTTATTCAGGGGATGTGGGCTTCATTGGCTAGACCAACATTTATTGTCCATTTCTTTCAGAACGTGGCAATGAACTGCCTTCCTAAATTGCAATTGTTCATTTGGTGTAGATAGATCCACAATGCTGTCAGAAAGGGATTTCCAAGACTTTGACTCAGAGATGGTGTAGGACAGTGATGTTTCCAAGTCAGGATAGTGAATGGCTTGGAGATAAATTTGTAGGTAGTAGTGTTCGGTTACATGGATAACTTAGAGAAACTGGAATTGTTCTCCCAAAAGTGAAGTTGAGTAGCGATGTGGAAAAGCTTGAGTGACCTAAACAGAATAGATGGAAAGAAACATTTCTTTGCCAGAACCATTGGACACCAATGGAAGGTAAATAGAAAAGAATCAAAGGTGAAATGGAAAAAGATATAAGCAGGATGTACTGCCTTGGATTTTGGATGCAAATTCAGTTAGAGCTCTCCTGAAGAAAGTTGCAAAATATCTGTAGAGAATGATTTTATAAAGTTATGGGAAAACATGAATGGCTTGTGGTAGTGACCTGGCATGAAGATCAAATGGTTCTGTCATAATTCTGTAAACTGGTACGAGGATATTGTAATTCAGTTTGTAGTTGGATTGAGGTGAGTGAAGAAGCAATCACAACAGGTGATTATGTTGCTGAAATGAAACCCTTGAAGGAGAACAGAGTGAAATGGCTGCTAAAAAGAGACTGGGTGACCTGGCAGATGCCTCTGCAATTTCTGAATGCTCCCTGTGAAAGCAGTCTCTTGGTAATGGCAACCCTATGTGGTAGATGCCCTCAATATTGCCAGTTTCACCATTAAGCAGCTAGATTGTGTCTTATTTTTGTGCCACCACTTCACCTGAGTAGATGAGGTTCCAACGCAGTGTGGGGCCAGTGTGTGGCTATCAAAGTTGCATTTCCCAAGAATTTTTGCAATAGGTTGCCTTTTTACCCAGTTGAATAGACTCCGTGCTGCTGCAGGGAACTTTGTCACTTCTGGGAGAGATGTGAAGAAGCAGAAACATGTTTGGAAAGTGGTCCAGTGAAGTTTTCTCTCTTCTCACTCCCTTGTTTCTAAAGGTCTTTCTTTTTCCGCTTGACATCATTGTGGCTTGTTTCTTTTTTTTAAAGCAATGTGTTTGCTGCTTGCTGATATTTAAATATTTAATGGGTAAGGAATAGAGGATTTGAGGATAGAGTTAGGAGGAGACTTGTGCAGTGTATAAAACCACCAGCTTGGAGCATTTGTGTCGAATGGCCTGTGTTTTAATTTTTTTCTTTTAGAAAAGCATTGACTGGTTTACATATGTCAGGTGTGTCCGGGTGTGGTTTTGCTTGCAATATCTCTAACATGGTCAGATAAACTGCAGACATTGAATCAATGGTAAGAGCTCATTCTCTATTCATTAATAGGAATTTGGATTGCTCTTACTGGAAAGAAAAAGGCTGAAGGGTACCTGATACAAGAGGCAGAGATGGGGTGAATTGTCAAGAGGCTTTTTCTCAGGATGGAAAAATCATCTACGAAAGGGCACAGGTTTTAGGTGAGAGGGGCAAGTTTAGGGAAGAAGTACGAGGGAAATTTTTCATAGCAAGAGTGGTGGGTGAATGGAACCCCCTGCCAGTGGAGGTGGTGGAAGTAGGCATGTTAGCAATATTTAAAATGTTTCTTGATAGACTCCTGAATGGGAGATGAGCAAAGGGATAGAAATCACACATGAGCATTAAGTAGTGAGTCTAAATAAGGATTAGGAATTGCACAGGCCTGGTGGGCCAAAGGGCCTGTTCCTGTGCTGTATTTTTCTTTGTTGTTTGTTCTTAATACCACCTGCTAGGGCCTGGTAAAGATCCCCCATCCCACCCCACCCCATAATGTACGGTATACCAAGTGAGCTATCCAGAAGCTGCTTATGTACAGTAGTGTATTTTTGTAATTTGCCTGTCAACTGTGGAGTATAGGTTGAATACATTCAATGAGATATAACATGGATATGTTGTTGCAAGTGCTGAAAAACAGATTTGGTACATCGTTTGTGAGTAGTCACTCCACACTGCTCTACAGATTTTGGTTCTCATTATCCATATAGGACATATCAAACCCAAGCAAATTTAAAAAAAACGTTTTTCAGCTTCCACAGTGGTGGTTTTGTTCATTAGTAGTGTGGAAACTATTTTCTAAATTGATGCACAAGCAGAAATTATCTTTGGCTAAACATTGGAAAGACCAAAGCTGGTGTCTTCTAACGTCATCAAACACTCAGAGCCACTGGCTCTAACCTTTCACTGACAATATCCTGAACCCTTATTCACAACCACAGTGCTGTATTTGTCCCCATCGTGAGCTTCTGACTACATGTCAGTTGTAACAGTGTGTGTAAATCTGTCCATCTCTGTGCTATCATCAGACTTGGCTCGTCTTCTACTGAAACCCTCCTATGTCATTTCGCTACTATTTTAGACAGCACCTTTCTAGTGCTGTCCTGTTCTGTGTCCCAACTTCTACTTTTCCACGAACTGGAGCTCATCCAAATTTCTGTTGTTTTAATGTGCACCAGGTCCTGTTTGCTGGTCACCCTTTTGCCCCCAGTGATGAAGACACTCAGCAACCCAACTCATCTGCTCTCCAGAGGAGAGAATTGCACAGACCATGTTTAAGATAAAAAAACAGACTCCCTCTCCAAGTCTGTCTTAAATAGGAGTCCCTTCTTGTTAGGTAGTACCCCCTAGTTCTAGCCCTCCCCTCAAGGGAAATTGACAAGGTTGATGCAAAGAGTAAGTTTTGTTTCAATAAGATCAAACTGATGCAGGGAGCCTAGTGATGGGAGATAAGGAAATAGCAGGAGAACTTAACAAGTACTTTGCGTCAGTTTTCACAGTGGAAGACATTAGTAATATCCCAAAAATTAAAGGGTGTCACGGGGCTGAGTTGAGTATGGTTGCCATTACGAAAGAGATAGTGCTAGAAAAGTAAAAAAGTCTTAAAATTGATAAATCTCCTGGCCCCGATGGGTTACACCCTAGAGTTCTGAGAGAGGTTGCTGAGGAAATAGCGGAGGCATTGGTTGAGATCTTTCAAGAGTCACTGGAGTCAGGAAAGGTCCCGGATGATTGGAAGATGGCTGTAGTAACCCCCTTGTTCAAGAAAGGATCAAGGCAAAAGATGGAAAATTATAGGCCAATCAGCTTAACCTCGGTTGTTGGTAAAATTCTAGAATCCATCATTAAGGATGAGGTTTCTAAATTCTTGGAAGAGCAGAGTCTGATTAGAACAAGTCAACATGGATTTAGTAAAGGGAGGTCATGCCTGACAAACCTGTTGGAATTTTTTGAGGAGGTAACGAGTAGGTTAGACCAGGGAAACCCAGTGGATGTGGTCTATCTAGACTTTCAAAAGGCCTTTGATAAGGTGCTACACGGGAGGCTGCTGAGCAAGGTGAGGGCCCATGGTGTTCGAGGTGAGCTGCTGGGATGGATTGAGGATTGGCTGTCTAACAGAAGGCAGAGAGTTGGGATAAAAGGTTCTTTTTCAGAATGGCAGCCGGTGACGAGCGGTGTCCCGCAGGGTTCGGTGCTGGGGCCACAGCTGTTCGCATTATATATTAATGATTTGGATGAGGGAACCGGGGGCATTCTAGCGAAGTTTGCCGATGATACGAAGTTAGGTGGACAGGCAGGTAGTACTGAGGAAGTGAGGAGGCTACAGAAGGATCTCGACAGGTTGGGAGAGTGGTCCAGGAAATGGCTGATGGAATTTAACGTGAGCAAGTGCGAGGTCTTGCACTTTGGCAAAAAGAATAAAAGCATGGACTACTTTCTAAAGGGTGAGAAAATTAATAAAGCCAAAGCACAAAGGGATCTGGGAGTGTTAGTCGAGGATTCTCTAAAGGTAAACATGCAGGTTGAGTCTGTGATTAAGAAAGCGAATGCAATGTTGTCTCTTATCTCAAGAGGGTTGGAATATAAAAGCAGAGATGTACTACTAAGACTTTATAAAGCTCTGGTTAGGCCCCATTTGGAGTACTGTGTCCAGTTTTGGTCCCCACACCTCAGGAAGGACATACTGGCACTGGAACGTGTCCAGCGGAGATTCACACGGATGATCCCTGGAATGACAGGTCTAGCATATGAGGAACGGCTGAGGATACTGGGATTGTATTCGTTGGAGTTTAGAAGATTAAGGGGAGATCTAATAGAGACGTACAAAATAATACATGGCTTTGAAAAGGTGGATGCTAGGAAATTGTTTCTGTTAGGCGAGGAGACTAGGACCCATGGACACAGTCTTAGAATTAGAGGGGGTCATTTCAGAACAGAAATGCGGAGACATTTCTTCAGCCAGAGAGTGGTGGGCCTGTGGAATTCATTGCCACGGAGTGCAGTGGAAGCCGGGACGCTAAATGTCTTCAAGGCCGAGATTGATAGGTTCTTGTTGTCTAGAGGAATTAAGGGTACGGGGAGAATGCTGGTAAGTGGAGCTGAAATGCGCATCAGCCATGATTGAATGGCGGAGTGGACTCGATGGGCCGAATGACCTTACTTCCACTCCATTGTCTTATGGTCTTATGGTCTTATCACCTCTGTCTTTTGAACTCCAATGAATGCACACCCAAATTGTCCAACCTTTCCTCATTAGAAAGCCCCTTCATCTGAGAATTGAGTCAAGTGAACTTTCTCTGAATTGTTTCTGATGCTATTGTGTAATTTCCCAAGTAAGGAGTCCAAATGTGTTCTTGCCAATACCCTATATACTTGTAGCAAGCCTTTCTTACATTATATTTCTCTTCCCTTGCAATAAATGCCAACACTCTATTCATCTTCATAATCAATTGCTGTATCTGCATGCTAACTTTTATGAGCAGGGATTATCAAATGAATCTTAAAAGGGACTTCAAAATCAATGAGAAGAAAACTTACAGTTAAATAAAGGTAAAGCAGGTGGTCAGGAACATTGTTGGCCTATCAAAGACTGAAAGTGGGGATATTGTCCATGACAATGGGGAAATGGTGGACATGTTGAATAATTAGTTTGCCTCAGTATTCACAGTGGAGAAGAAGGATGTGTGGCTAGAAATCCTGAGGTAATGAATAGTAATTGGTAACAGGGACTGAATGAAATTAATGAAAGGAAATTAATGGAATTCAAGATTGACAAGTCCCCAGGATATGAACAGTTTCCATATAGTAGGGGAGAACATTTTAGAAACATGAACTGTAATCTTTCAGACTTCCTTAGATACAGGAGTCATCCATCTACATTGGAAAATTACACATCACTTCACTTTTTAAGAAGGGCAGAGAGGAAAACCAAGGGATTATAGACTAGTTAGCCTAACATCAGTGGTGGGGAAATTATTGGAATCTGTAATCAAGGATGGAGGTAACTGAACATCTTGAAAATTTGTAGTTAATCTGGGATAGCTGGTATGGATTCATGACAGGTAGATCATGCTTGCCAAACCTCATAGAATCTTTTTGAAGAGTGACTAAGTTGGTGAACAGGGGAATGTCTGTGGATGTTGGTTATATGGACTTGTGAAAGCATTTGATAAAGCCCAAATTAAGAGGTGGTTAACTAAGGTCGAAACCCACTGAATTGAATGCAATTTACTGACATGGCTGTAAAATTGGTTGAGTGGCAGGCAACAGAAAGTAAGGGTAATGGGTAGGAATTCAAATTGGCAGGTTGTGATTAGTGGTATCCTACAAGGATCTGTGGTAGAGCCTAAATTGTTCACATTATGCCATTATCCAAGCTGTTAATAAATAGAAAGTCACGTATCCGAATTTGTTGATGACACAAAGTCAGGCAGCATTATAGACAGTGTAGATGATAGCACAAAGGAATATGGATAGATTAAGTGAATGGGTAAAACTGTGGAAGGTGGCATTCAATGTGAGCAATGAGCTTATTCATTCTCAACTGACAAAGGATAGATCAGAAACAAAAAATGGAAATTGCTGGTCTGGCAGCATCTGAGCAGAGAAATCAGAGTTAATGTTTTGGGTCCAGTGACCCTTCCTCAGAATGATAGATCAGGTTTTTTCTAGATGATATGAAGTTAAAAATAGGTAAATGTCTAAAGAGACTTGGAGGCTCAGGTGCAAAGGTCTTTAAAACGTCACAAACAGGTGCAGAAAATAATAATAAAAATGGAGTGGTTGACAGATATCTCGAAACTGGAGTATAAGGATGCACACATTGAACTGCAGTTGTTGAAAACCCTAGTCAGAGCAGATCTTGGGAACCACACCTCAGAAAGGATATGCCCTTGGAAGAAGTACAGGATACGTTTACAAGAATGATATCTGGACTTCAGGGTTAATTTTGAGCAGACATTAGACAAATCAGGCTTAGCTTCTCTAGGATTTAGAAGGTTCAGGGATGATCTGATCAAAGTTCTCAAGATATTAACATGAAGAGACATTGTAGATAATGTAAAAGCTAAACTATTTCTATTGGTTGGATCTTTGGGTCTGGCCCTAATTCTCAGACTATGACCACCCCCTCCCCCCAATTCTCAATCAGGAACGATGTTAGGAAGTACTGATAATGCAGAAGGTTTGGCAGATATTTCGAAATCTCTTCCACAAATGACAGTGGGCTAGGTCAGTTGTTAGTTTTAAATCTGAGAAAGGTAAACTTTTGTGAAGCTAAGATATCAAGGGACTTGGGCCAAAGGTAGGCCAGGGATCAGCCATGATCTAATTGAATGGTAGAACAGACCTGAGGGGCTGAATGGCCTAAACCTGTTCCTCTAGCAATCTTGTGTTATGTATCAGGACATCCTGATCCTTCTGTACTGCAACGATTTGCAGATTTTTTTGATTTGGATAATATACTGACTTTTTTTTTATTCTTCCTGCCAACAACGATGAGCTGACCTTTTCCCACATTACATTGCATCTGCCAAATGTTTTTGCCAACTCACTTGTCTTAACTAACTCCCTTTATAGCCTCTTCATGTCCTCTTCATAATTTGTTTTCCTGCCTACCTTTATAGTCAGCAAATTGAGTGACCATGCTTTCGGTTTCATAATTCAGGTCAGTTACAGAGATTGTAAGTAGTGAGGAAGTTGGCCACATGTACATCCGGGGAGAAAGTGAGGACTGCAGATGCTGGAGATCAGAGCTGAAAATGTGTTGCTGGTAAAGCGCAGCAGGTCAGGCAGCATCCAAGGAGCAGGAGAATTGACGTTTCGGGCATAAGCCCTTCTTCAAGATTCCTGAAGAAGGGCTTATGCCCAAAACGTCGATTCTCCTGTTCCTTGGATGCTGCCTGACCTGCTGCGCTTTACCAGCAACACATTTTCAGCACATGTACATCCGGCCAATCTGAAAAATGATATTCTTATCCATACCCCGTGCATCCTGTTAGTTAATCAATCCTCTATTAACGATAATATATTTCTCCATATACCATGAGGTTTTGCTTTGAATAGTAACCTTGTGGCTCATTATCAAATGTCTTTTGAAAATCCCAAGTATGCCACAACTCCAGATTTCCCTTTTTATATACGTTACCTGTTACTTCCTCAAAGAACTCAAGTTAGTTGTACACAGTGGTTGGTTGAGCTCATTTGGCTGGATGATTGGTTATAAAAGCAGTGTGATGCCAACAGCAGGGGTTCCATCCCTACACCAGCTGAGGTTACTCTCCTTCTCAACCTCTACTCTCTCCTGAGGTGTGGTGACTGTCAGATTAAACTGCCACCTGTCATCTCTCTCTAATGAAAGAGAAGCCCTGTGGTCAGGTAAGATTATGGTGACCTGACTGGTGCATTCACTGTTGTTTTCTGGAATGTTTTGTGTAAATTTGTCATTGAAGGATGGGTGCATTGGAGCCTCATTTCCTTGCCATTATCACTACTGCAGTAATCTCCAGTCACTTATTCTAAAAGGAAACATTGCTTATGGTAAGAATTTTTAAGAGAGAATTTGACATTAAATAAAGTTTGAAAATCTCTGGTGTATTCTTTATTTTGACTTCTAGATGTTTGTAATTGGCAAGGTATACAACAGTGCAGCACAAACCATTTAATAGCCATTTGAATATACACGTTACAAAACAATTTCCAAGGTGTTAACACCCAAAGCATTGTAGCAAACACATAATTAATAACGGGTCACTGAAGTATCTGCGCATTGGTGAGAAGACAGCTAGAGGACTGTGTGCAGTTCTGGTCACCACATTACAGGTAATTGCACTGGAGGGGGATGCAGAGAAGATTTGCCACGATGTTGCCTGGAATGGAAAGTTTAAGTTATGAGGGAGGGTTGGAGAGGCTTGGGTTGTTTTCATTCGAGCAGAGAAGGCTGAGGGGCAATCTGATTGAATTGTACAAGACGATGAGGGGCATGGATAGAGTGGATAAGGAGCAGCTGTTCCCCTTAGTGGAAGCGTCAGTCACGAGGGGACACAGGCTCAAAGTGGTGGGCAGGAGGTTTTGGGGAATGTGAGGAAAATCTTTCCTTTCCCCAGAAGATAATGATGGTCTGGAATGCACAGCATGGGAGAGTGGTAGAAGCAAATTGCCTCACATCCTTGAAAATGTAACCAGATGAGCAGTATGCAAAATATTCAAGGCAGTGGACACAGTGCAGGTAAATAGGTTTAGGTTGAGGTTAGGTGTTTCTCACGTGTCGGTACAGAACTCATAGGCTATAGGGCCTCTTCTGCACTGTATGAGTCTGTGATTCTATAATGTTATCAAATATATAACATAAACATCTATGTGTGGTTATGAAATTATATTCTTCAACTCATGGTCATGAATGTTGCATTTCTGCTGTTGTTACAAAATCATCCATGAGTAATAGCAATTGAATCTCCAAGCATGACTAAACATGAAGAAAAACATTATCTCGACAATTCCTCCTTGACTATTTGACAGGACATGCTGTTCTGAACAGCTCAAGCATAAATATTTGAGTAATATTCAATCTTGTTTAATTATTGACCCCATTTCTTTGGCCCGAAATCCTCTCTTTTTCTCACCATTTGTGTTAGTTTTAGGAATGGGTTTAGTGAGCACAATCTCGTGAGTCTTTTCCACAATTGCTGTTTTCTCATTTAAAAGTCAGAGGTAACTGTCAATAGCCTGGGTTTGCTATTCGCACTAGTTCAACAGTTCCAAGGACTCAGCACTGAATTCAACCCCTCAAGGGATAACTTACAGTCATACAGTATGGAAACAGACCTTTCTGTCTAAGTTGTCCATGCCAACCAAGTTTCCAAAACTAACTAGTCCCATTAGCCTGCATCTGGTCCATGTCTCTCTAACCTTTCCTATTCCTGTACCTGTCCAAATGTCTTTTACAACTTGCATAAAATATAATCCCTTTGTGCCTGAAAATCTGGTCCCAAAACATGATCTTGGCACAAATATATATTGAATTTGACATTTTTTCTCACCTTTGTAACTTATAGTTGGTAACCTGAAATGTTTACCTATAATATCAAAACAGCAGTCTCACAATCATTTATTGTTTTTAGAAATCCAACTCTGACACGGGAATTATTTTTAATTCGTGACCCTATTCACCCTCTGTAACAGTTGGGTTTGTATTAGATATGTTGCACCTATGTACTTTTCCACAAAATGAACTTAAATAAAGATTTTTTATAAATATGAATCATTTCCGCTGAACAATTCCCTTACAACCCTACTTAAATTTTTTTTTCAAATTCCCCTGTATCGCAGACAATAGTGTAAAGCTTCAATGCCTGTAAATAGTCTTTGGAGACTAAAGATTGCTACAATTTTCTTTTGGTTTATTGCTTGCAAAACCTTTTATCATAACCATGATTATGTTTGCAAAGCATATATGTGCACTATGGCTAAGGATTTGCAGCACAATTTTGAAATGATTCCCATTTGTATAGTGGAAATTAAACAAAGCAATTTAACCAGTGTAACGCAGTGGGAGGACAGATGATATCCCCTCAGGATTCAATCTACACAAATGTAAGTGCTCATTTTGTTTTACTTTAGTCATTTCACTTTGTTGCTTTGATTTTGATCATCATGTCTGTCTTATCTATTCTAAATAAGAAACAACAGTGCATTGGTTAGCTTAAAAGATTGAAAGGGGTTTTTCAATCAATACTCTTTATTCTTGTGGAACCTTTATGACAAACATGTAAACGTTTTTCAGGTGTTCCATTTTTGTTTCATTAGTGGTTCTGGTAAAATAACAGTTACTGCTGGAATAGTTTACCATAGACCTGACTGAAGCTTGTGAATGCACTTGAGCACTTATCAGATCAGCAGCGGGCCTTTCCTGCAGAGAGCTGCTGATTAGTCAGATACAGGGAGCTCTTCTGCACTAGCATTATCTCAGTAAAGGCCAGAAACGTTTCCAAATTCTTTCAAGAATCCAAGTAAGTAGCCATGAGGTTCATGGTTTAAATCAAAAACATTTTGCTACACCAAATTCAAGAAACATGAATCTGAATACCTCCACTCCATATTTAATAGCAAGTTATGTTAAAGATATTAAAAGTATACTGAACTGTCAATTATGGTCTAAACCAAACTCTTATGGTTACATTGCTTTCTGTTCTCATTATTTGTAAATCATTAATAATCTCAACTTGCACACTGATAAAAAATTGGAAGATTACTTGAACGGTCTGAGTACTACTTCAAAGGTTTCTATAAGTCTAGTGACTTGCTGGCCCTTCCAGTTTAGTTCCAACAAGGTTTGCAATAAGGTTCCAACCATCTGTCCTTTGGTTGCAAACTCCCCGTTCAACATGTGTGTCTTGAGCATGGTGAGATTAGTATATTGGGTCAGAACTCACCTGATTCTAATGTTCTTTAGCTATGAATTTTTGCATCTAAAATATCTCACTTGCTTTCTACTTTAATTCTGTCTCTGCCTCAGCTTGGCTCTCCCCGATATTTTATTCACAATTCAGAATTCTTCAATTCACTGAATATTAAACACTTTTAGCCAACATGCGCTATTTCATCTCCACTTTGTTTGAGAGTGATTATATTCTATTCTGCAACTAGCATCATAGAAACAGGGGTGAGAGAGGCGGCAACATCAGAAGATTAAGCAGGTTATTGCATTCACATCCTGCCTTCCATTCCCTTGCTTGCTGGCTGACTTATAAGCTGGTTTTGTTCCTCTCTGCCTTCGTTACTTCTGTGTCTTGGCACTGTTTGGAGTAAATGACAATAAGATCCTGTTTCTTATGCTGTGTGTACAGCTCGAAGGCATTGTTCAGGAGATGAGCATTGGAAGCACAGGGGCGTGTACCACAATCATTCACAAATTCACCCACTTCCATTGGAATTGGTGCAAGCATGGAGGAACTTGCCCTTCTACCCAAAAATCAGCAAGAATCTATTTTATACCTGTTGACTTCACCTGTTCACCTTCACCTTTCATGGGCAATTCAGAACAGGCATTGAGTTTTAAAAATTTAAAAACCCTTTTTAGTGATCTCCTTTGGCATCCTGATTTCTATCTTGAGTGGTGATGCTATGTATGCTGAACCCCTGGAATATTTTTCGTGGTTTCTATTGTATTTTAATGCTGGATATGTATTTTCCTGAGGTTGAAATTCAGAAATAAAATTGCATACTGTTTGCCCGTACACTTTCTACTGATCCCTAAGACCCTATGAAATAGGAAAAGGAGTAGGCTGTTTGACCCCTTGAGCCTGCTCCGCCATTCAATAGATGATGGCTGATCCAACATTCCTCAACTCCACTTTCCTGCATTTTCTCTGTAATCCTTGGTTGAAAATGTATCTGTCTCAGACTTAAGTATACACAAGGACTCTGCCCCACAGCTCTCTGTGGCAAGGAGTTACGAAGGCACTCAGCTGTCTTGGACAAGACAATCCTCCTCATCTCAGTCTTGAATTGCTGCCCCTTTACTGACACTATGTCCTGTGGTCTTGAACTGTCCAAGAAGGGGAAACATTCTCTCAGCATTTACCATGTCAGGCCCGATAAGAATTCTATGTATTTCAAAGAGATAACCTCTTATTCTTTGAAAATGCAGTGATTAGAATCCCACCCTGTTTATCCTTTGCTCATGAGATAATCCTTCCATACCAGGAATCAGTCCTCCACCTTCTTTGAACTTCCTCCAATGAAATGATGTCTTTCTTTAAACAAAGGACCAAAGCTGCTCACAGTACTCCAGATGTGGCTACACCAGCACCTTGTACAATTGCAGCAAGATTCATTAACACCAATTCCCTTGACATAAGGGCCAACATTCCATGAGCATTCCTAATTACCTGCTGCACCTGTCCACTAGCTTTCTGTGTTTTGTACACAAGTACCCACAGGTTCTTTGTGATGTAGCTTTCTGCAGTTTTCTCAATTTAATTAATACTGTTCTTTTGTTCTCCCTTCCAAAATGAACAACTTCCCATTTTTCCACATTATACTGCATTTGCCAACTTTTTGCCCACTTATTTAACCTCTAAACATTGCTCTGTAAGCTCTTGGTATCCCCGTTGCAACTTGCCTTTCTTTGTATCATCTGCAAATGTACAATTTTGTAAATAGTTGTGATCCCAGCACTGCTTCCTGTAGAACATCACTGGTCACTGGTCCCCTATCTGAAAAAGAACCCTTTGTCCCCATTCAGTATTTCCTGCCCATAAGCCAATTCTCTATCCATGCCAGTACACTATTTCCAACACAATGGTCTCTTATGACTTAACCTTTTTTGTAAGATATCTTGTTGAATACCTTCAGGAAGTCCAAACACAGCACCTCTGCTGGGTCACCTTTATCCAACCTGGTTGAGACTTCCTTTGAAAAAACTCTACTAAGTTAGTCAGACATAATTTCCCTTCATGAAGCGATGCTGACTCTGCTTGACTAGATTATGGTTTTCCAAATATCCTGCTATTATTTTCTTACAATTGATTCCAATACTTTTCCAACTTTAGATGTTAGGATAATTGATCTACAGTTGCTGATTTTTTTTTTGCCTCCCTTTTTTGAATAGAGGTGTCACTTTTTGGCATTTTTCTTCAGTCCCCTGCTACCTCTCCAGAATCCAGATTTTTTTTGAAAATTAAAACTATGCATTCATAATCCCTGTGGCTATCTATTTTAGAATCATAGGATGAAAGCCATCAGGGCCTGTTGACGTGTCTATCTTTAGCCCCGTGAGTTTGTCTAATACTAATCTCCAGTAAAGGTGATGGCACTTAATTTATTCCCACCCACATTCTTTAGTAATAATGGAATGATTGAAGTTCCTTCCACCGTAAAGACTGCAAAATCCCTGTTCCACTCCACTGTCATTTCCTTGTTCCCTGTAACTGTCTCCCCAGATTTATTTTCTTAAGGGCTTATGTTCACTTTGACCTCTCTCTTATATATTTTAAAGGGCTCTTATTGCCAGTTTTTATAATTCTTGCAAGTTTGCCTTCATAGTTTGTTTTCTTGCTGTTCATTACCTTAGACCTCCTTTTGCTGAATTCTGAATTTATCCCAATCTTCAAGGCTATGGCTTTGTATGTCTGAGCCAAAGAGCATAGCGTTCAAATTGTAGCCCTTTGTATTTAAGGCCAAAGGCAAAATACTATGGCTGCTGGAATTAAGAAGTAAAGAGAATAGTAAAGACTGGAAATATTCAGCAGGTCAGATAACATCTGCAGGGAAAGAAACTGAACCAGCGGGTCTGTTTTTTAACTGTAAGTAGATTGATGTTGAGTGAGTTGAAATTGTTTGGTGTTAACTTGGTAACATTTCATCAGAATATGTTTAGATCTATACTCCAACCAAATTACACTCTACTTATAAACAATGAATTTCAGTGCTTTCGTAAAGTAAAATTATTCTTTTTAGCAATTGCTTGACACAACCTTTGAGAATTTTTTCCTCCATCTTTACATTAGACCAGAGAGAGAGATTTCTCGATACAATTGGTTTCCATCATGTCACACAGGTACAAGCATTGATTTTTTTTTGAAAGCCTGGTTCATTTAAATCTCCCTTCTCTGTTATTTAAATTAAGACATTAATACCAAAAATAATAGTAGTTGTTGAACAATTCTGTGTTTGTACTGTGATGTTCCATTTCTAATTTCATGAACACAGCAGGCCCCTTGTCAAAAAAATGTGTGCACTTGGAGTTAACATTATATCATGTGATTGATGCATATGTATTACAAAAGTGCAATTTTTTGTGCTTGCTAAGGAAGACGACTTGAATGTTAAAAGAACAAGATTATAGTTTCTCTTGACGTATTTTCATTGGCATGTTTAAAAACTAGCTAATGGTAGACTGCGTTAAAAGCAAACCTTTTTAGCTTTTTTCCAAAAGAAATCTTTCAAATAAGTTATAGAAAACTAAGGAAACAGAATTACTAAGTCCACTGAGGCAACATGCATTTTTCTAATCAACATATAAATTTGCTTACTGCAAGGTAATCATTTCATGTCTGGATTTAATGTTTAATGTAGTACTGTTTGAGTCATTGTTATTAGTCACTAGTTCTTGATTGCAATCAAAATGATTTGTCGTCATCATCTTGCATAATTTTTATTGAAGAAAAGGCATGACCGCTTTTGATTTATTCTGATTCAATGTTACGTATTTTTAAATCAACATAATGTATGTGTTGTTTTGAGCCAATCACATTATTAGAATCATTGAATCTTTACAAGTTGGAAGCAGGCCATTCAGCCCATCAAGTCCACACTCGCCCTCTGAAGAGCATCCCACCCAGACCCACTCCCCTATAACCCTGCATTTCGCATGTCTAACTCGCCTTGTCTGCGCATTCCTGGTCATGATAGCATGACCAATTTACCTAACTTGTACATCTTTAGACTGTGGGAGGAAATCTGAGCACCCAGCAAAAACCTAAGCAGGCAGGGGAAAATTTGTGCAAACACCCCACACAGACCGTCACCCAAGGCTGGAATCAAACCTGGGTCCCTGGTGCTGTGAGGCAACAGCGCTAACCTTTGAGCCACTGTGTCGCCTCAATTATTCATTGGGAGCAATTGTTTCCTGATGATTTTTTCCTGATCATTTGGAGAAAGAAATATCCTTCAATTGACCTTTTGATGTCACACAAGTTCTGCCTATTTACCTTGATTAGATCCTGTGGCCTGAAACTAGCATGGTTTTAACTAAACAGCACATTTATGAAGAGGCTGGGATTTCACAGTCAACAGTCAATTAAGAGTACTTGCCATAGAGCCTGTGTTCTTTTTAAAGAAAACCTACTCACAAAGGTCAAAAGTGAGGACTGCAGATGCTGGAAATCAGAGTCTCGAGTGGTGCTGGAAAAGCACAGCAGGTCAGGCAGCATCCAAGGAGCAGGAAAATTGACGTTTTGGGCAAAACCTTTCTTGCCTGAAACGTCGATTTTCCTGCTCCTTGGATGCTGCCTGACCTGCTGTGCTTTTCCAGCACCGCTGTAATCTGGACTACTCACAAAGGTCGTACTCTGTCTGTGGTATGACTTTTCCCTTTCTTGTCTTTAATATGACTCTAATCAAGGTGACCAGTATGTTCATATCTATTAGTGCTTCAAAGCATCCAGCCACAGTGATGTCATCAACAGGATAAACAGCCAATCGCATTGTGGTATTCTCACAGACAAGAAAGTAAGAAGTCCTGAGCATTTTTTCAGTTTATCGAGGAATAGATGATACAGATAGGTGCATCAGATTAAGTTTTTTTTCATTGTAAAGACCACTTCTAGTATATTTTTGGATTGTGGACCAAATAAACTTTGTTGGAAGGAGACATTGCAATTTATAATCAAGCTGCTTGAACTCATTGCATTATATTGACACTGTTTCTTTGGTCAAGCAGTGGGGTTTGGGGGTACAGTCAGATTGGCTGCACTCATGAGCACTCTGGGATTGTGTTCAGAGCAAGTTCGCTCAGAGAATGTTGATCTGGTTTTGTTTTAGTTCGGACCAGAATGCATAACAACTCTCTGGTTCCTGGGCAGGTGGATAGCCTGTGTGTGAACAATACAGGGGTAATAAGCCACCTGACTCAAAAAAGACAGCATCTCCCTCCTGGAAGATGATTGGCTATTCTCACTCACCATTTGCCTCTAAGGTGCTGCCTCTAATCAGTGACTTAAGACACTGAACAATTAGTGTGCCAACTGCCCTGTGTCTGGATTAAAGGAATGAAATGACTTGGAAAGAAAAGGATTGGAGATCCGAATAACTTAGCAGAAGCACAGGACTCCCCACTGTCCTCCGGTCCTATTGAACTGCATTTCCCAATTTTGTTTTCCACCACATCTGTAACATTTGGGTAGTTTATTATAGCCGCCAGCTTGTATATTGGGAAAAACCCCTCTCAGGTCCAGGAGAATCACTAATTAGTCTCCCAATGGAGGTCGTTGAGTATGGATTCCCTTTGTAACAGGCGCATCACCTGAGCCTTGGTTCTAGCAGCAATACATATAAAAGACCTTCTTGCGCCACAGTGGTTGACTCCCTCCCTGTACTGGGAGGCCCATGTTCAAGTCCTGCTTGCTCCAGAGCTGTGTAATAACATTGCTGAACAGGCTGTTTAGAAAAGTGGGCTTCAAAAAAAAAAGCAGACCCAGGGATAGGTCTTCAAAGCTGTCTGTCCCAAGCTGGGGCCAACCTTTATACACCACATGTAGTGACTCTGTTTTCATGTTGAACAATAAATAATGTTCAGGTTGGCAACATGTAATTAATGGAGGACACAGAAAACAATGCTAGAGCGACAATTATTTACAATGTGTAGTAATGACTTGGATAAGGGACACAAAGTGTACACAAACAAGTCTGCAGAGGACACAGACAGGTGAGAAATCAAGTGGTGAGGACGATACAAAGAGATTTGAGAGGGACCTAGACAGGTCAAGTAAATGGAAGAAATTCTCAACAGATGGAATATATTGTGAGAAAATATTAGGGTTTTCACTTTATCAGGAGGAATAGAGGAATGAATATTATTTCAATGGTGAAAGACTGCAGAAAACTGTAGTGCAAAGTGATTTGGGGTACTCATCCATAAATCATGAAAAGTTCATGAAAGCTCAGCAGGTAATGGGGAACGCAAATGGAATGTTGACTTTTTTTTTCAGTGGAGAAGGGAAAGCTATACAAGGCACTAGTTAGGCCACACCTAAAATGCTATGAACAGTTTTGGACCCCTTATCTGAGGAAAAATGTATTGGCATTGGAAGCAGGCCAGAGAAGGTTCAGTAGATTAATTTTTGGGTATAGAGGGACTGTCTAATGATGTGAGACAGTCTGGGCACGTACTTAGAGTCATAGAGATGTTCAGCACAGAAGCTGACCCTTTGGTGCAACTCATCCATGCCGACCAGATATCCCAACCCATTTGCCAGCACTTAGCACATATTCCTCTAAACCCTTCCTATTCATATACCCATCCAGATGCCTCTTAAATGTTGTAATGGTATCTGCCTCCACCACTTCCTCTGGCAGCTCATTCCATACACACATCACCCTCTGGGTGAAAAAGTTGCCCCTTAAGCCCCTTTTATATCTTTCCCCTCTCACCGTAAACCTATGCCCTCTAGTTCTGGACCCCCCACCACCCCAGGGAAAAATACCTTGCCTATTTATCCTATCCGTGCCCACCATGATTTTATAAGGTTAACCATCAGCCTCCGACGCTCCAGGGAAAGCAGCCCCAGCCTATTCTTCATCTCCCTGTAGCTCAAATCCTCCAACCTGGAGTTTAGAAGAATGAAAGATTACCTTATTGAAAAATAGGGATTTATAGGTTGCGAGGTTGTTTCCCTTTTACAGATAGTCTAGGACCAGAGGAGGAAATTTCAGTGTGCAGTCTCCCATTTGAGACAGAAATAAGGAGGAATTTTGTCTCTTGAGGGGATGAATCTATGGAATTCCTTACTTCAGAGGGGTATCAAGGATATAATTAATGCTTCATCCAAAGCAGTGAAGGGCAGACAGGGCTATGAGGAAGATAGGAAAGTGGAGTTGAGGGCTATCACATCAACTGTGGTATCACTGAATACTGGGCACTCCTAGGTCTTATGGTAACGGTCTTATGGTAACGGGAGAAATTTGATATTCCACAAATGAAGTTATTGTTTTAGAATCAATTAGGTTGTTTTGAACTTGGTTTGTCATGTAAAAATCCAATTACACCCTATTCAACAGTATATAATCCTTTCAAGGACCTTTTAAAGCAAGACAAATAGGGTAAAAGGGATGAGAGGAGTCTTTGTTCAGCAATCATCACCTGATTACAGTCAAGTGACTGAGGAGGCAGAGAGCTGTGTGATCTCGGTGGGTAAGATCCAGAATTATTAGCAGCATCTTGTGCATTTCAACGTTCTAACTGTGAAGAACAGATTTTCTGATCAGTTTTTCAAACATGGATTTGAAATAAAAATATGAATGGGCCCTGTCAGAAATTTGCTGTGTAAATTTGTTTCAGTAAATTTGTTTGGGGATGGCACAGTGGCTTGGGGCTATGGTAGCACAGTGGTTAGCACTGCTGCATCGCAGCACCAGGATCCAGGTTTGATTCCAGCCTTGGGTGGAGTGTGCACGTTCTCCCCATGTCTGCCTCGGCTTCTTCTGGGTGATCCGATTTCCTTCTATAATCCAAGGATGTGCAGGTTAGGTGGATTGGTTATGCTAAATTGCCCATTGTGCTAGTCCATTAGTTAGAGAGAAATGGGTCTGGGTGGGTTACTTTTTGGAGGGTTGGTGTGGATTTGGTGGGTTGAAGGCTCCTGACCCAAATATTTGTAGATTCTACATTAAATCTACAAATGTTTGGGTCAGGAGCCTTCCCAGCTGAGGTAGTCTATTCTGTGTGGCTGCTATGGATTAGGTTAGCAGAGTCACCATGCTCCCCTTTCACTTTGACACTGGCTGCTGTATTCCAGGAGTTAAAGGTTGCAAAACAGCTTTGAATGCCGTCGGGAGATGGTAAGTGTATAAAATAAAGTGAGGGGCTGAATATTAGGTAAGTAGGTGGCAGGTGAGAGGTGTAGTATAACAGGTATGTGCCAGTGGGATGGTATAATATGTGGCAGTGGCGAGGTTAGCAGGATGGCTGAGTGCTTCGAGTCTGGTGTCTGTGTGTATTAGGTAACAGGACAGATGCTGGGTCCAGAGAGGAATTGGTTCTACTTCTGCTCTAAAAATACTCAAACAACTCTGTTTCCATCGCTTTTAAAAAAAAATAGATTTCCAAAGACACACCACCCTTTGTGGAGCAAGGGGCTAGGGAGAGCAATGTGCGATAAAAGCTCTTGTCTCATTCTTAAACTGTTTGGAGCAGTGTATTTTCCTACATCCATTTTGGCATCAGATAAGAAAACTTGTGTTTTTAAAAAAAATCCCATTGCAAAGTATATTTTCAACATGTGAAAATTATTATTTTTATTTTTCATCCATCACTGATGGAATCAAGATTATTTTACACAATGCTAAGTTGAATTAATTTTTAGGATGTGGGCATTGTTAAGAAAATTGACCATTATTGCTTATCCCCTCAGTGCCCTTGAGAAGGTGGTGAAGACTCTTCTTGGTCCTAGCCCATCTCGTGAAGCCTTCAAGAATGTTGCTAATCTAAAGCAAACAATCAAAAGGGTTTCAACTATCTGCAGAGCCGAGAGTCCTGAGATTGACTGACAATCAGCAGTCCTCACTTCATGAATCACCTGGCAAGACTGATCTGAACAAAAAAAGGCTTTAGAACTCAGAAACTCAAAACCTGCAACATTAGCTTCTGCTTTCCCTGTACACATGCTGCCAGATGCTTCATTTCTTATTCCTAATCTGTATATATGTTTAAAATCATGCAACACCAGATTATAGTCCAACAGGTTTAATTGGAAACACTAGCTTTCGCAGCGCTGCTCCTTCAGGTGGTTGTGAAGTATGTGGATACTCCACAACCACCTGATGAAGGAGCAGCACTCCGAAAGCTAGTGCTTCCAATTAAACCTGTTGGACTATAATCTTGTGTTGTGATTTTTAACTTTGTACACCCCAATCCAAAACCAGCATATCCAAATCACTGTGTATATGTGTTTATTATTTATTCTTGTTTAGTAACTAATAAATTTGTGCTAGATGCCTGATTAAATAGCCATGTTAAATAAGTATCGAATAAATAATTATTTATAGGGCAGCACGGTGGCTTAGTGATTAGCACTGCTGCCTCCCAGCACCAGGGTTCCAGGTTTGATTCCAGCCTCGGGCGACTGTCTGTCTGTGTGGAGCTTGTACATTCTCCCCGTGTCTGCGTGGGTTTCCTTCAGGTGCTCCGGTTTCCTTCCACAATCCAAAGATGTGCAGGTCAGGTGAATTGGCCATGCTAAATTGCCCATGGTGTGAGGTATGTTAGGCAGAGGGAATGGGTCTGGGTGAGTTACTCTTCGGAGGGTCGGTGTGGACTTGTTGGGCGGAGGGGCCTGTTTCCACACTGTAGGGAATCTTAAAAAAAATGCATTTGGTCTGGGGGAAAGGCCTCCAAAAGGAAGGATTTTTTTTCAGATGAACCTTGTTATGATCAACCTAAGGGATAGGTGCATTTAAAAGAAAGGAAAAGGGGAGCCAGATCTTTCCTCCTCAGCTGGGAATTTAACAATTTGGGACATACTATCTAGAACTGTAATAATTTGGGAAGTCTTGCTGCAGGGAAACACAGTGGTGAAGCTGATCAAGGTTTAATCTAATGGGTGAAGCACCAATCAGTTGCACCACCTTTTGTAGATCGAGCTTCTTCACTGTTATCACAGCTCAGTCCAACATCACATTCATAACCTGCACTTTGTCAGTGGTAGGTAGGCTTTAGGGAGCCAAATGTAAGTCAATTGCTTAAAAAACCCCAACATCTGATCTTTGTTATGATCTTATCATAATGTGTAGGCACCTGATGCTGTTCGTTCTTTTTCAATTATTTCTTGATGCGGAGAGCTGGAATTCTATTGAATAGCAAAGGGAGAATGACCTTCCCCCTTTTGGACACTGTTCAAGGACATGTAAGGACAACATTTGCTAGCCTCGTCAGCAATGTCCACATCCCATGAAGGAATGAGGAGAAACAAAACCATTTACCTAATGGTGCCTCAGGCTTGGTCTTGCTGAATTGTGGTCTCAGCATTAGCTATGAAAGCTCAAATTGACATTGTGGCCAGGAAGGGTGAGATTGGCTCCAGCCTGCTTTCTTCCAGTACCAAGGCAAGTTGAAATGGACCCTTGTATTAGGCGTGAGTTATATGGAAGAGCTCCTTTTAATTTTTCTTGTGTTAGTTGAAGCAATTGAGAAGCAATTAAGAATTAATGAAGTAATTAAGCCCAAAGGAATTTAAGCTTTTATTGCTAAGGCATTGAAATTTAAACATAAGGAAGTCTTGTTACAACTGTACAGGTTGTTGGGAGACCGTTCTGGTCTCCATATTTAAGGAAGGATATATCAGCACTGGAAATGGTTCAAAAGCGATTCGCTAGGCTGATTCCTGAGATGAGGGGGTTGATTTATCAAGAATGGCTAAACAGGTTTGGCCTTTATTCATTAGAGTTTGGAAGGATGAAACAAACAACATTCTGAGGTGGCTCGACATGGGAGATAAGATGTTTCCACCTGTAGGGGAATCTCGAAGTAGGGGATAGTTACAGAAAAAAAGGAGCACTTGTATAAAGCTGAGATGTGAAGGGTTTTTTTCTGAGGTAGTCAATGTCTCTTCTTCTGTGCCCCACAGAGTTGTGGAGGCTAGATAATTGAAAGTGTTCAAAGAGGAGGCAGATGGAATTTTGCATTAGGAAATTGAGGGCTATGAGGTGCTGTCACAGAGGCAGATCAGCCATGATCTTATTGAATGGTGAGGCAAGTTTGAGGGACTGAATGATCTATCCTGCCAGTTCCTGAGGGACTTACTATGATCTGCCAGTTTCTATTTGCATCTAATGTTGAATGGAGTTGATTTTATCTGTTTCTTCCATTTTCTCTCATTATTAGGAGTATTAATTCCATTAAACATGTATTAAACTCAACCTAATCCTCTGGCAATAGTATTCTTAAATAAATTTGTCTAACTGATTCAAAATCTGTACTGACATTGTTAGATGCAGGCTGATGTTTTAGAGGAATATTCCAATTTTGAAGTAAAGTTTAGCTGGTCATTTTTATTTGACTGCATTAGGAGGGGTGAACTAATTGCTTTCCTTGTTCCACTCCTCCACTGATTCCCACAAAGCTTAAATTTAAAATTGGAGGTGGTATTGACAATTTTGTCAGAATGTATTCAGCTCAGTGTCACAAACAAGCCAGCCAAGTTCCATAAACAACAAACAAAACTTAATCAAGTGAGAATGTAAAGATGTAAATTGTTCACAAATACAATCACCCTTCTTTAAAACTGACATGTGCATACAAGTCTGGGGGCAGAACTATAAACTCTTCAGAATGTTATCTTAACAATACTTTGGCCAAGTGACAATTACGTTCAGAAAAATAATTATTCTCTGATTGTCCAGATATGTGTCTGCAGCCAAAGTCACTTTGCTCATAACTGTTGGCATGGGCCTGTCTTCCTGGATTGTCTACAGCTGGCTGAAGTTGATTTTCTCTTGGGAGTGGAGTGGATCTTGTATTCTCCTTCAGGAACCCTTCACTTGTGGGGATGAGATCTTCCAGTGGCTTTGCGACCGTGAAACTTTGAAATGGGTTTCATCCTGACTTGAATTCAAATCTCCATTCCTTCATACTCACTGGATCCAAATCCTGGAATTCCCTCCCTAACAGCATTATGGGTGTACCTCCACCATATGAACAGCAGTAGTCCAAAAGACAGCTTACCATGACCTTGAGAACAGACAATAAATGATAGCCAGCCAGTGATGCCCATATAGCATGAGAGTAAAAACAAAAGTTTAAATCACAGACCTAGCATATGTACATGCTAAATTTTTGGGACTGTATTGGATAAATTAAAAGCCTGGCTTCTGGCCAATTGTGCTACATTTCTGCCATTATAGTTTTTAAGACAAACTTATTTCCACAGTTTGATAAGATTTTATGTACCACCTAGATAGGAATAAATGACAACATTCAACATAATTCTTTTTTGAAACTTGCTTTTTGTCTCTGCAAGGAGAAAGTGAGGACTGCAGATGCTGGAGATCAGAGCTGAAAATGTGTTGCTGGAAAAGCGCAGCAGGTCAGGCAGCATCCAAGGAGCAGGAGAATCGACATTTCGGGCATCAGCCCTTCTTCCTGAAGGGCTCATGCCCGAAACGTCGATTCTCCTGTTCCTTGGATGCTGCCTGACCTGCTGCGCTTTTCCAGCAACACATTTTCAGCTTTTGTCTCTGCACTCAGTCATTGTGCTATGCTTCCTTTCCACATAGTCTAGTGTAGTAATGAAAGCTTCAAATATTTTTCATTCAGACTCACTTTGTCTTTCCAATATTCCAGTGTTACTTTTTCAAACAATTGTATATTTATCGAATGGAACTATTCAAGTGATTATTTTAATGCTGGTGTTCAAACTCCCAAGTTGCCAACCATTTCAAGGGCATGGATTAATATTCAATTTAACATAGAATTGATCAATTTTTCTGTTAAGCCATACAGGTGTATGGAGGTAGAGTCGGCAAAAAAGAAAACACAATAAGCAACTTGGACAACCAACCATTCCCTTTGTAATTTGTGCATCCCTGACCCCACACTAGAAAAGGAACCATGGTTCAATAAACAGGTTGCATACATCAAAGAACAATAAGAATGAACATTGACAGTGGTAGTTGTGATTCAAGCATTATAAGAAGCGGTCAATATTCCCCTTGTCAACTTATACAAATATTCCTTCTACTGTTTCTGCAGTTTATTTCCAGGATAGTAAATGTTACCATTCTCTTATATTTTGAAAAAAAATGCAACCCCTTCTTGTTTTCAAAATATGTATTTGTGTTCAAATGTATTCTTTATCAGCATATTAATATGTGATAATGTAGTAAGTCACATTTCAGTTTATCGTCATAACGTTATAACATTTAAACGTCATTTACACTGGTACATGATGGCATGGTGGCTCAGTGGTTAGCAATGCTGCCTCACAGCACCAGGATTCAATGTTCCACCCTCAGGCGACAGTCTGAGTGGAGTTTGCACATTTCCCCCCATGTCTGTGTGGGCTTCCGTTAGGTGCACAGGTTTCCTCCCACAGTCCAAACATGTGCAGTTTAAGTGGATCGGCCGTGCTAAATTGCCCATAGTGTTCAAAAATGTTCAGGTTAGTTGGGTTAGCTATGGGAAATGCAGGATTACAGGGGTAGGAGGTGGGTCTGGATGGGATGCTCTTTGAAGGGTTGGCGTGGACTCAGTGGGCTGAACGGCCTGCTCCCGTACTGTCTGCATTCTATGTTTAGAGGGGTATGGAGTCTATGTTGTCACTCTTGTTACTGCTGGCTATCATTCACTGGCACTGTTGATTCCTGACAGCAGCAGTGTTATTCCCTCATTGAGAGTGAACAAGTAAATTGTTCCCATCTCCCCTTTAATTATTTGTGTAACCACTGGAAAGTAAGCACTGATAGCCAGCCGAAGCTGAGTAGTAACTGGTAATCCCTTATGCAAATAGTGCAGGCTCCATTGGGAACATCCCCTGCAATTGTGGTCAAAGCAAGGAATGATCTGTGCTTGCAAACTTAAGCATGAACTTGTGTAAAATTTGAACAGTTTTCCTACTAAGTAATAGATCAGAAGAGAGACAGTTGATGATGTACCTCTAAGAAATACTGGATACATATTTACTCAGTAATGAGATTGGAAGTTACAGAAATTGGCCTGGATTTGAAGCATAAATGAGAAATAACAGCTGGTGTTGTGGAGGGTGCATGTATATGAGAACATAATGTGGTTGGGGACAGATAAATAATTTAAGAACCTATGAAGATAAGAGAGAAGTGCATTAGTAGGCCATTTAGCCAGCCCCTTAAGCAGCTTCACCATTCAATAAGATCATAAACGTCAGCTACACCATCCCCCACAATCCCCTGGTCCATTTAGAATCCAAAAGTCTATTGGACTTAATTACTCGTAGACATCTACCCCTGTCTATGATAGAAAATTTCAAATATTCAGAACCTTTCAAGTGAAGTATTTTCTTATCATCTCTGTTCTAAATGGCTAGTCCCTTTTTCTGAGACAGTGACCCCAAATTGTAGACTCCCCAACTAGAGGAAATATACATCTAGCAGTTATCTTGCTAAACTCCTTAAACTGAGTTGAACCTTCTGATAGTAGCAATTAGAGTCAGAGTCCTAGAAATGTAGAGCAGGGAAATAGACCCTTTGGTCCAACTAGTTCATGTCGACCAGACATCCCAACCCAATTTAGTCCCGCCTGCTAACACCTGGCCCATATCCTTCCAAACCCTTCATATTCATATACCCATTCAGATGCCTTTTAAATGTTGCAATTGTACCAGCCTCCACACTTCCTGTGGCAGCTCATTCCACGCATGTACCATCCTCTGCATGAAAAAGTTGCCCCTTAGGCCTCTTTTATGTCTTTGCCCTCCCAGCCTAGACCTATGCCCTCTAGTTCTGGACTTCCCCCAACCCAGGGAAAAAACTTTGTCTATTTGTCCTATCCATGCCCCTCATAATTTTTATACACCTCTGACACTACAGAGAAAACAACCCTAGCCTATTCAATCTCTCCTATATTTCAAATCCTCCAACCCTGGCAAAATCCTTGTAAATCTTCTCTGAATCCTTTCACATTTCACAACATGTTTCTGTTAGGAAGGAGACCAGAATTGCATACAATATTCCAACAGTGGCCTAACCAATATCCTGTACAGCTGCAACATGACCTCCCAACTTCTGTACTCAATACTCTGACCAATAAAGGAAAGCATACCAAACGCAGCCTTCACTATCCTATCTACCTGCGACTATTTTCAAGGAGCTATGAATATGCCCTCTGACCTTACCTATAAGTCCTGCTAAGTTTTGCTTTCCCAAAATATAGCACCTCACATTTATCTAAATTAAACTCCATCTGCCACTTCTCAGTCCATTAACCCATCTGATCAAGATTCTGTTGTAATCTGAGGTAACCTTTTTCGCTGTCCGCCACACCTCCAATTTTGGTGTCATCTGCAAAATTACTAACTGTACCTCTAATGCTCACATTTATATAAATGATGAAAAGTAGTGGACCCAGCACCGATCCTTGTGGCACTCCACTGGTCACAGGCCTCCAAGCTGAAAAACAACCTTCCACCACCACCCTCTGTCTTCTACCTTTGAGTCAGTTCTATAGCCAAATGGTGAGTTCTCCCTGTCTTCCATGAGATCTAACCTTGCTAATCAGTCTCCCATGGGGAACCTTACTGAAGTCCATATAGATCACAACTACCTTGCTGTAACATTTTCATACCCTGCCTTCTCCATTTCTTGGCCCAAGTTCCATTGTCAGAGCTTTCAGAAATATGCAGCATTCCTTCAATCTACCTGAATCCTAACAGTGTGGGATCATCAGATAAAGTCAACCTCTCATCCACCCCTTTTTATATCACTATCGGCTTCATTTTTGTAAGCGAGATGTATGTGGTTAGGGAAAATGTTAGAATTTATTCTAAAGGAGGTAATAGCAGAATATTTAGAAATGCAGAATAAGATCACCTGAGTCAGCATGGCTTCATGAAGGGGGACATTATACCTGACAAAATATTTCAGAAGGTAACTCGTGAGATAGATAAAGGGGAACCAGTAAATAATATATAGAATTCCAAAAGATATTAGATAAGGTATAGCACATGAGGCCACTTCATAACATAAAAGCCTCTGGGGTTGAGGTAGTATATCAACATTGGTAGGGGTTAGTGAACTGACTGAAGACAGCGTTTCAATAACGGGAGCACTGGGAGGGTGATAACCTGTGACACGTGGAGTCTCAAGGATCAGTGCTGGGATCACAATTCTCTCCAATGTGTTTATTACTTGGATGAAGGACTTGAAAGTACTATTGCCAAGTTTGTGCATGATAGAAAAACAAATAGGAAAACCAGTTGTTCCAAAGATTCTACAGAGGGACATGTACAGGTAAAGACACTAGACAAAAACTTGACCATTGGAATATAATGTGGGAAACTGTGAGATTATGCGTTTTGATAGGAAGAATAGAAGAACTGAATATGATTTAAATAGGGAAAGCTGCAGCACAGAGATTTGTGTGTTCTAATGTATAAATCACAAAAACTTATTAGCCAAGTTCAGGTAATATAGAAGGCAAATAGACATGGCAATAATCAAAATGTGGCTGGAATACTGTGAACAGGTTTGTTTCCTTAAATAAGGACAGATCGACTGCCATTGGGAGGCAATGCAGAGAAGGTTCTCTCAGTTGAACTTGGGTTTTGAAGGACTTCCTTATGAGACGTTGAGTAAGTTGGGCTTGCATTAAATTGAGTCTAAAAAGATGAGAGGTCACCTTATTGAAACATAAAAGATTCTTGAGGGGGGCACTTGACAGAGTAGGCACAGAGAGGCTGTTTTCCTTTCTTGGGAGAGCGTAGGAGCAATAGACAATAGGTGCAGGAGTAGGCCATTCTGCCCTTCGAGCCTGCACCACCATTCAATATGATCATGGCTGATCATCCTTAATCAGTATCCTGTTCCTGCCTTATCTCCATAACCCTTGATTCCACTATCTTTGAGAGCTCTATCCAACTCTTTCTTAAATGAATCCAGAGACTGGGCTTCCACTGCCCTCTGGGGCAGGGCATTCCACACAGCGACCACTCTCTGGGTGAAGAAGTTTCTCCTCATCTCTGTCCTAAATGGTCTACCCCATATTTTTAAGCTGTGCCCTCTAGTTTGGAACTCACCCATCAGCGGAAACATGTTTCCTGCCTCCAGAGTGTCCAATCCTTTAATAGTCTTATATGTCTCAATCAGATCCCCTCTCAGTCTTCTAAACTCAAGGGTATACAAGCCCAGTCGCTCCAGTCTTTCAGCGTAAGGTAGTCCCACCATTCCAGGAATTGACCTCGTGAACCTACGCTGCACTCCCACAATAGCCAGAATGTCTTTCCTCAAATTTGGAGACCAGAACTGCACACAGTACTCGAGGTGTGGTCTCACCAGAGCCCTGTACAGCTGCAGAAGAACCTCTTTGCTTCTATACTCAATCCCTCTTGTTATGAAGGCCAGCATGCTATTAGCCTTCTTCACTACCTGCTGGACCTGCATGCTTGCCTTCATTGACTGGTGTACAAGAATACCCAGATCTCTTTGTACTGCCCCTTTACCTAAATTGATTTCACTTAGGTAGAAATCTGCCTTCCTGTTCTTGCCACCAAAGTGGACAACCATACATGTATCCCCATTAAATTGCATCTGCCATGCATCTGACCACTCACCTAACCTGTCCAGGTCACCCTGTAATCTCCGAATATCCTCCTCACATTTCACCCTGCCACCCAGCTTAGTATCATTAGCAAATTTGCTAATGTTATTACTAATACCATCTTCTATATCAGTAACATATATTGTAAAAAGCTGCAGTCCCAGCACTGATCCCTGCGGTACCCCACTGGTCACTGCCTGTCATTCCAAAATGGAGCCGTTTATCACTACTCTTTGTTTCCTATCAGCCAACCAACTTTCAATCCAAGCTAGTATTTTGCCCCCAATACCATGCGCCCTAATTTTGCTCACTAACCTCCTATGTGGGACTTTATCAAAAACTTTCTGAAAGTCCAGGTACACTACATCTACTGGATCTCCCTCGTCCATCTTCAGAGTTACATCCTCAAAAAATTCCAGAAGATTAGTCAAACATGATTTCCCCTTCATAAATCCATGCTGACTCTGACCTATCCTGTTACTACTATCCAGATGTGTCATAATTTCATCTTTTATAATAGACTCCAGCATCTTTCCCACCACTGAGGTCAGACTAACTGGTCTATAATTTCCTGCTTTCTCTCTCCCACCTTTCTTAAAAAGTGGTACAACATTAGCCACCCTCCAATCCACAGGAACTGATCCCGAATCTATCGAACTCTAGAAAATAATCACCAACGCATCCACGATTTCTCAAGCCACCTCCTTCAGTACCCTGGGATGTAGACCATCAGGCCCCGGGGACTTATCAATCTTCAGACCTAACAGTCTCTCCAACACCAATTCCTGGCAAATATAAATTCCCTTAAGTTCAGATCCTTCAGCCACTGTTACCTCAGGGAGATTGCTTGTGTCTTCCCCAGTGAACACAGATCTGAAGTACCAATTCAATTCTTCAGCCATTTCTTTGTTCCCTGTAATATATTCCCCTGTTTCTGTCTTCAAGGGCCCAATTTTAGTCTTAACCATTTTTTTGCCTTTCACATACCTATCCTCCTTTATATTTTTGGCCAGTTTACCTTTGTACCTCGTTTTTTTTCTCTGTGTATTTCCTTCTTAGTAATCCTCTGTTGTTCTTTAAAAGCTTCCCAGTCCTCCGTTTTCCCACTTACCTTTGCTATGTTATACTTTTTCTCTTTTAACTTTATACGTTTCTTAACTTCCCTCGTCAGCCACGGCCACCCATGCCTCCTCCTAGGATCTTTCTTCCTTTCTGGAGCAGATGGCATAATCTCAGAGTAAGGTTTGCTCATGTTAGTTGGAGATAAGAAGGATTTTCCTTTGACTGGTGAATCTGTGGAAGTTTTTATTGCAAAGGCCTCTAAAGGTTGGGTTGTTTGGTGTATTCAAGCCTGATATAGATGTTTTTTTTAATCAATAAGGGAATTTATATGGGGATAAGGCAGAAAAGTGGAGTTGAGGGTTATCAGCCATGATCCCATTGAATGGCAGAGCAAGTCCGATGGGCCAAATGACCTACCTTTGCTTTTACATCTTCTGGTCTTCTGTGAAGAGTTTAAATGTTCCGCTGCTTTATTGATGTGCTACAGAGAGGAGATGAGTAGGAATGGGGTGTAGGGTGGCAGGTAAATGGGTGAAGATGAGATTGTGTAGAGATTTTGGGGAAGGAATCTGGAGTTGTGCTTGATGGGTTGAGGTCAGAGAGAGGTGGCAGTTTATCGTTACTCAGGATTAAATCCATCTGATATTTGTGAATTGTTATCCAGGTACGTGAATCAGCAATCACTAAAAGCTTCTGGGAGACTTTTCAGTGGATCCCAGTTGCAAGGAAATTTCCTGTTGGAAACCTAAAGTACTTGGACACAATTCAATATAATAATTCTCAGGATTTGTGCATCTTTTGTGCCTGGTTTCTCAAAACTTTTAAATAAAGTACATGAGAACCATAGTGAACCAACATTGTGAACTTGCTAATATATTGTATAGGAAGAAAGTTACAGTTGTAGAAAGAGGATTGAGCAAAAAGAACTATTCACACAACAATAGAGAAAACTAAGAGATAGTTTGTATTTGTAACATTATCATCAATTTAATAAGCCAAATATTTTGTCGTTCATCTGGGATCCTGGGGACTGAAAAACCACTAATGGAAAATTTTCACTAGAAAGGTTTGGAAAAAAATTTTTCTAAGGGAGTGGTTTGCTGGTGAATAGATTGCTTTTCAATTATAGAAAGGACAATTGTATCTTTTATGGAAAGACAGACAAATACTTGAAGCAGGAAAAGATAGTGATATTGGAAAATTGGAAGATGTTAATTTGCTTGAGGGTTTTAATTTAATTTAAATTTCAATTTTCTGCAATGGGCTGTATGGCTTCCCTCTTTGTGTAAAGAATCATGATGCTTCTGCACTGTTTTTTTAAAAATTGGAATTAGGAAGTGTTTGTGCAGTTATGACTTGGAGACTATGGTCCACCCACAGAATTTCATACAATGACATGAACTTAGTCTGTGGAAGGGTTAACCATGATGGACTGATGATTGTTTCCCAACCCATTTGTTTTCACTATTGTGATTTTCTGGTTTGGATTTGACTTTCTTTGAGTAGGATTTACTTCTATTAGCTGATGGAAATTTACAGGGTTTTCTAAGTTCGGTTCCTGTCAAGCAAAATCATTTTCAGAGAATAGTCTTTGAAAAATTTCAAATGATACCTTAAAATTGGTGCTGTGTCTTTAATTGGAAGTTAGTGACAAAATGATAAGTATATGGTGAATGATAGCCAAAAGTATTACAGAATTCCCAACAGTCTTGTTTGTGATCATTGTCTGAAAAAGACCTGTAGATGTTTTAAGGGCCTGTATTGAGAAATGTGCGTAGTTTAATGTAATCGAGAGTAATTGCTGGTATTTAACAACGCAAAATATTTAAATTTGCATGAAACTGACTGAAAAAATACATTGAGGATCACACAAATAAAAGGCAGATTTTCTCAGATAGAATAAAGATGAAGGAAACCCTTGCAGTCAGTGACGGTGATAAATTGGAGAATAACCTGGTTAACAATAAGGAGTTGTATATTATTAGCTTGGATTACTTGTTCAAGTTTAGATTGAGAGAGGATTTAGGAGATATCCAAAGCTAAAGGTGAATGAGGATAAGCAGAAAATGTCTGACTTATTTCCATTGTAAAATATATATAAACTAAAGTTTAGGTATGAGTTGGGATGTATGAAATTGTGGGAGGTCACTGCAAAAGTATGACATGGAGATCAGCAACAGAAAAGTCACACTTTTTTTTGCATTTCTCCAAACCACATAAAATGCTGCTTCTATTTTCTGTTTTTTCTACCTGTCTCTCATGTGACTGATTGCCATGGTGATTCTGTAGGCTTTGCGAAGCAGAACAATGAAATCCAATGTTCCACAGCTTTAAGGTTTAGACCCTTCTGAAAAGGGAGGGGGGAGAAAAGCATAAATTGTAAAAAAAAAACTTCAGATTTGTGCACTCATCATTGATTTTCCAAACGTTGATGGCTTAATTTATTATTTGTCAACTTCCTTCGTTTTTGATCATGTCATCTTCCTCCAGTACTTCTCCTCTGACTAGCTGGGTGGGACTAATCTTGCTTTATTTCAATTGTGCCCACCCAGTTATGGCTGAAATATCTTTATTAATGATTTATTTTCTCACCTGCCTCATTACATGTATTCTTAATGTCCTGATTGACCCACTGCTGAACTTGCAATACTGCCTTATTTCCATGAGAAAATACAAGGACTTTTACCTCTAACCTTGTCCTGCTCCATCCATATTACTCTATTGGCTGCTGAAACCCTCATCTGTACCATTTTCACCTGCATACTCCATTATTTTAATGATCTCCTGATTGACCTCCTGTGCACGTTCTTCAAAAGGTTCACCTCATCCAAACTGTTGATGTTTTATCTTGCACCAAGTTCTGCTCACCCATCATCCACCTCCTCATTAATCTGCATAGGATCTTGATCCTCCAATGCCACAAGTTGCAGTTTTTCCTTCTTGTTGATTCTCTATGCCCTATTTAGCTTTGTAACCTCAAGTGTTACAAGCGTCATCCTTGAATTCTTTGTTCTGTTGATGCCTTTGGATATTCCTTCAGCTATCCAAGTGATCTTGATCGGGATTTCCCATTTTTCCTTAGGTCTCCTTGAACAAGTCTCCTTTTTTAAGAGTCCCTTTCTTGCTGTTCTTTTTGACCATGCTTCCAGTAATCCTTCTATCTCATTTTTGGCATCTAACTAAGATAAGAAAGATTTGTATTTGTAAGTGTCTTTCAAGAATATAGCATGACCTAGAGTGCTTCACAGACAATGGCGATCCATTTGAAATGCCGCTTCTGTTGTAATGTAGAAATGACAGCATTCAATTTATGCATGAAAACTGCAATATTATAATGACCGTTTTTTTTAATGAAAGAGAAGTTGATTGAGGAATATATGTATTAGCCAGGACAATAAGGATAGATCCTTGGGCACTTGTGGTGGAGTAGTTCTGTCCCTACCTTTGAGCCAGAAAGCCTGGGTTCCTCCTGCTCTAAGGTGTGTAATAACATCTCTGAACAAGCTAATTAGAAAATATCTTATCTCCTCAGTTGTTCGTCAGAAAGGTACTTTCTGATCTCTGGAGAGAGGAGATGGGATGTCAGTTGGATAACCCATTGAAAAGATGGCACCTCCAACACTGTGACACTCCCTCAATAAGGCACTGAGATTCTTGGACTCAGGTCTTTAAAGTAAAATGTGAACTGATGACCTTCTGATACAGGAGCAGGATTGCCGCAAACTGAAACAATCACTGAGAATGCTGGTGAAACTTGGCAGGTCCAAATCTCCAGTTCTGAAGAACAGTCCTTCTGGTTTCAACATATTAACTCTGTTTCTCTTGCAACTGATGCATCCAGACCTGCTGAGTTTCTCCAGCATTCTATGTTTGTTTCAGATTTCCAGCATCTGCAGCATTTTGCTTTTATTTGATTGCTACGCATTGAGCTACAGCTGACAGTCTTTATCCTTGCCCTTCTGTGTAATTCCTTGGTAAGTATTTAGCTATGCTAAAGGCAGTATTTAAATGAAAATTATTGATGATTATACCCATGACCTTTACAGCTATTTATTAAGATTGAATGCAAAGATTGACTCGAAGCTGTTTTTCATCTGTTCCTCTGGTATAGATTTATCATTGTCAGTGTTTAAACACAGTTATTTTCTTGCTCGTCTGAAGGCCCGTATAAATACAGTTAACTAGAAGCTTAAAATTAGCAGTGGTAATTGAATATCCAGCTCAATGGCACTATTGATTTCACCACATCCTTTGCTTTTAGTTTGAAAAGGATAACTATTTCAATGTACTACTTTTTCAGAGGTGAGCAATTGTAGGTACTGTTGTTTCCATGGTGTTTTAACTATAGAGAAACACTGGTCTGCCTCCAGGAAGTATATACTTTTCAGGACTGATTATTCACTCTCTATTCACCCCTGATTTTACAGATGATCCATTGTATTAACTGCATAAATGGTCAGATAAGTAAGATCCAATTGAAATCCTCAAGAAATAAAACATCACTTGTGCGTTTTCAGTAGATTCCATTTCTTTGTAGCATGGTGGATGCAGAGTATTTTATTTCCAAGTGGTAAGGCAATACCTTTTGGATTTAATGAGAGCAGGTTAAAAGCTGCACTTGATTGCATGTAAAATGCAAAGACATTGTTTGCTACTGAAGGGGCAAAAAGGTGAACTTGGTGAAATGTGACTGTCCAACGCACTGGAGACATCACACAATGTTTTCACCATCAAAGGGGGGGGGGGGGGAGAGAAAGAGGATGGCGAAGGATAGTTAAGTAAACAGACATCACCGGCTGGCAGTTGGGCTGCACGTTTGTTATTCCTTACCAGTAACAGGAGGCTGTTTCAGCTTCTGCCAAGCTGGAGGAATCTCCTGTTGGTCCTGCAGATGTGAGAGACTTCCTGCTTCTGTTCATTGGACAGTGAGCACACCCTCTGCCCATGAATTGGTCAGTCTGAGATGCATCAATGCAGGCTGACACCCCCATTCCCCCCCCCCCAATGCAGTATGGGGTCAGGACCACCACTCCACCTGAACACTGGGGTCCAGATTGAAAATCCCAAATAGTGCCCATCTTGTAAAAAGATCATTTGAAACATATTGTGTTAACTCATTCAAGTGTACAGACGGGTATATAACAAGAACAAGTGAATTCAGTGCAGGTCACCACACAAAAAAAGAAGCCTCTGAAAATGATTCACTTCAAATTGTTGAGGCACAGGTGCAGATTTCAAGGAAACAGTAAAAACAAAGTTTCCAAGAAGAGCATTATGAAGCTCTCGCATGATTGGGGAATTTTAATTCAATAATGAAAATGAGATTTGAGCAATGATCAAGTCATTAGAACACAAATCCTATTACCAGCTGTAACACACATTATTTAAAATATTCATAACCGCAGATCTCCAGTCTCATTTCTTATGACGAGTTAACAGGAGCAGCTTCCTCAACAGGCTGTGACAGGATAGAATTAGACCAAGTCCACACTATGTTAGAGTTTCCTTCGCATCCTACTCTTACCCTGAGAAGTGCATACTCATTTTGGGCTGGAAAACAGTTGAACAATGCTTTGCTGTGCAATTCCACCTGGTGGGACTCTGACTGTCAATAAAGCACAAGAACCAGGAGAAATTGGAAAGAAAAATGAAAATAAAATTGAAGCAATTCATCTTGCGTGAAGTCACATGGAGAATGCTTCCTTTGTAAGGTTCATTTCTGATTTTGTTATGCCAATCCCAGGTGATGATCAACAGTGATAACAAATGTGGAATTACTCAGTGTCAAGTAGAGTGGGGTGGTGGGCTGGTGTTGAATTTAAAGGGTAGTGCTGAAGCAGAACTGAGTTCAAATATCTAGAGACATGTATGCACTATTGCCATCGCATACATTAGATACTTTTCAAGACCTAACTGAACTAACAATTTATGGGAATTGTGTGTGAGAATTGCACTGTCATGAAAAATCAAAATGAGTAAGAAAGCCAAGCTAATCTTACAGACATCTTCCCATTTTTTGTGATTGAAGTAGCAAGCACCATTGGGGTCAGAAGGATTTGTGAACTTGCTAATGTTGAAAACACCTTTCATAATTTTAGTCCATTGTTTACTGTGAGGACATAATGTAAAAACATCTTTATTTGAATATTCTGATGAGATCGTTAGGGGAATTTTGAACTAAATTGAAATAGTTGCACTTAATGAATCATGGGCAATTCAAAATTCTAATTGAAAACTTGTATCATTAAGTTCAAATGTTGTGATTAATGCTGCAGAGGACTCGATGCTTTCTAGGACTGCAACTTACCATGACCACCTTCTGGATTAGACATGGATAACAAATACTCGTCCAACTAGTGACACCAACATCCTTTGAATAAACAAATAGAAATACATAGAAGTGAATACTCACTTTTCTTTCATTTACTCACTTCCACACCTGTACTTTGGATAGAAGAACAGATGGGGCCCCAGTGGCCCCCATTTCCTGTTTCCTGTCCTATTTTGCCGATCTTCCATTCTACTTTTACACTGAGCTACGATTTAATGTCTACAACTCAATGATAATAATGTAGGATCTCATTTACAATGATTCTGCATCCTGTAGTAGATTCAGGTACAGCTTTGTTACAGCTTAAGATTTTCTTCACATTAAAGATTACAAAAACTTCAGATTGCATACTGTTAAAACTTAGAGTGCTCACACCCCTCTTATACAATGAGGTCAACAGTGTTGAGATGTCCCTCTGTCATTAGCTCTCTTGTACAGCATCTTACACAGTAGACAGCAATTTTAGTGTATTTCCAACTAAGATCACTAAACAACAGAGAAATTGTTCATGCCTTGCAAATTTATTAGAGTTTTTTGATGAAGTGACCAGGAAGGTTGACAAGGGCAGGGCGGTAGACATAGTCTATATGGATTTCAGTACGGCCTTCGATAGGGTTTTATGTGGTAGGCTGCTCTGGAAGGTTAGATTGCGTGAAATCTGAGGGGAGCTGGTAAATTGGGTATACAGTTGGCTTGATGGTAAAAGCAGAGGGTAATATTGGAAGGGTGCTTGTCAACTGGAGGCCTTTGACGAGTGGAGTGCCTCAAGGTCGGTGCTGGCCCCATTGCTGTCTTTTATCTATATCATTGATTTGGATGAGAATGTACCAGCATGATTAGTAACTTTGCAGATGACACTAAAATAGGACTAACACTAACAGTAAAAAGGGCTAATACCTTCAACATATTGTCTAGCTATCACCATTGTTAACAGCTAACCCGAGAATGCAACTTTAAAAAAAAAGGTTTTTGTGATTTACACATGAAAGAAGTGAAACTATCACTGCATTCTAACAGATGAAAGGCTTAACAGACAATCAATTTTTCAATGTATAATTTCAGTTACATCACACTGCAAATATTTACTATAAATTCTGTGTTACGATCGAGCCCTCCACAATCACCTGATGAAGGAGCGTCGCTCCGAAAGCTAGTATGCTTCCAATTAAACCTGTTGGACTATAACCTGGTGTTGTGTGATTTTTAACTTTGTTCACCCCAGTCCAACACCGGCATCTCCAAATCATGACTAAAATAGGAGGCATCGTGAGGAAGGTTATAAGAAATTGCAGCAGGACCTTGATCAGCTAGGGAATTTGGACGAGAAATGGTAAATGGAGTTTAATACAGATAAGTGTGACATTTTGCATTTTGAAAAGTCAAATTAAGGTAGGAGTGTCATGGTGAATGGTAGTTCTTAAGGAATGTAGTGGAACAAAGGGACTTGGAGTTCAGGTGCATGGTTCTCTGAAAGTGGAGTCACAGGTAGGGCAGTAAAGAAAGCTTTTGGCACACTTCATCAGTCAGGGCACTGAGTGTAGAAGTAGGTAAGTTATGTTGCAGCTGTGCAGGACATTAGTGAGGCCACACTTGGAATATTGTGTTCAATTTTGGTTGCCTAACTATAGGTAGGATGTTATTAAACTGAAAAGAGCGCCGAAGAAATTTGTAAGGAAGTTGCCAGGACTCAAGGGTCTGAGTTATAGGGAGGCATTGGACAAACGCGGACTCTTTTCTTTAGACTGAGGGGGGATCTTATAGAAAGTGTATAAGATTGAGAGGCATGGATAGGGTGCACTCAGTGTTTTTCCCAGGGTTGGGGAAACAAGGATTAGAGGGCATCAGTTTAAGGTTAGAGGGGAAAGACTAAAAGGGAACCTGAAAGGCAACTTTTTTACACAAAGGGTGGTACGCATATGGAGTGAACTACCAGTGGAAGTGGTTGAGGTGGGTACATTAACAACATTTAAAAGACACTGGACAAATACATGGATAGGAAAGGTTGAGAAGGAAATGGGGCAAGTACAGGAAATTGGGGTTAGCGTTGATGGACACTTTGGTCAGCATGTACCAGTCTGGGCCAAAGGGCCTGTCTCTGTGCTGTAAGACTCTATGCCTCTATGATCTAAATGTTCAGGCTGGTGGTTCAACCAAAGACATGATATTTTCACAGACTTTAATGATAAGGGGCTGGGGGTGGGGGTGAGATTTCTACTGTCTGAAATTAGTTTGAATCTTTTGGTGATCTCTTTTGTATATATGTCGATTGATAACTAGTTCAGAATCTATATCTGTGGTTATCTGATCAATCTGAACTAAAACCTACTTCTAATATTGTAACGGGTTGATTAAATAATTCAAGAGAAACAACTACTTAGTAAAATGTTCTTACTTGTATAAGCAATTGTAGCTTTGTGTTCCATCCCAGCCAGTAACCTTGGTTAAACAGTCCTGCTTCTGCTTGACTTGTTGAGACTACATTAATCAAGTGTTTTCCCACACATTTGAAATACTGTCAGCCATGTTCTGCTGAGCTTGTCAGAGGCAGTTGTCAGCCATTTTATGCCGCTCAGTCATGGGCATCCCTAACAAGGCCCAATATTGGATGCAAGTTGAAACTTACCAATCAAATTCAGGGGAATTTTTTTTTACTCCCATCCCTACCAATTGTGCTCAAAAATATAGTTGCACAAGAATTTCTAGTCCAAGAAATCTAATTTCCTTTCTAATCTCGAGGCAGAATGATCATTTTCCAACATATGCTTTGGAAGTTGACTTGCCCCACCTTTAAAATAGTGTAGGATTGAGTTTGTTTTTAACAGTTTATTGTAGTTATGTGTAATGAATCAAACTGAATACTCTGGACCTGACAATAGCCAGCTACTTTTGCTGGACAGGTTAATCGACTCAGCATAGCCATTTCTTTAGCAGAACTCTCTCTTTTGGTGATAGAGCTTGAGGAAGCAATAGACATTCCACAGCAGAGAAAAGGGGCCACACCATTGATACAGCACAGCAAGAAGCACAACTATTGATGTTGTAGCGACCTTTGGGCCATAGGACACTAATAAATCCAAATTTATTTGAAAGTTTACTATTTCCATCTAAAGCTTTTCTTGTTAAGGTGCCCTTTGAAAAACATGTGTGAGAGTGTTATTAATGGATCTTCTCACAAACCTTGCAGTGGTTCCTTGCAAGGGGTGTGTGTGTGAAAGCAGCATTAAAAAGAGTATGAATTACGAATTGTTAGATGTATATGTGTGTGCTGTAGGCACAGAATCATGTAATTCAGTAAGTTGACTACTCTCACTTTGAGCCTCTTGAGGTTCTTTATTGCTCACCTGCAAGCTGCCCTCGAATTTCAAAGAATGCATTTATCGTCACCTCCTCCCATGCAGGTCTGAAAGTGTTTGGTTGAAGAGACAGTCCTGTAGACCTTTGCTTGGACTTCCACCTTCAGCATGATTTCTTAGCATGTTAGTAAAGGCAATGCTCCTGGCTGCACCCTAAGAATTTGCTGACTTTGACCCACATTCTAACACTCAGTGAAGCTACTCTCCAAATCAGCCTTCGAGTACCACTTGGAGACTAGTTTGGATGTTTCTTTCTTTTAGTTACTGTATAATATGTCCCTGCACCCATGTTTAGAAGGCACATCTTCCAATATTTTATTTAACCTTTACTTCTATTGCGGAAGGGATGTTGAGACCCCACCAGTGTTTAATAGATGAGATAAAGTCTGACAAAATCTCTGCAATGTGCTAACAGTGAAAGGTGTATGACGTGAAATGTACTGTTGCATCAAGGAATAATAGAAGCATATTTCAAGCCTCCTGTCATAAGTAGTGTGATCTTCCCCGTTTACTTAATGGCTCAGTTCTATTGGATCCATACTTTATTGCAATCAGCATTACAAGAACTTCAAGCGATGTCTGTGGTGTGGTTTTCCCATCTGTTCAAGGCAGTTAATATCTGGTACCAAGTCAAGGGGGAGGCTTGATGTGATGCAGCAGTGATATTATCAATTACACTGAGACATTCTCACACAACAAATCAACAAATCCCGCCTCAGGCGACTCTCTGTGTGGAGTTTGCACATTCTCCCCGTGTCTGCGTGGGTTTCCTCCGGGTGCTCCGGTTTCCTCCCACACTCCAAAGATGTGCAGGTCAGGTGAATTGGCCATACTAAATTGCCCGCAGTGTTAGGTAAGGGGTAGATGTAGGGGTATGGGTGGGTTGCGTTTCGGCGGGGCGGTGTGGACTTGTTGGGCCGAAGGGCCTGTTTCCACACTGTAAGTAATCTAATCTAATCTCAAAAAGTTACAAATTCGTGATATTCATTTTAGTTTAAATTTAAATATTCATCTAGTGAAACACGTTATTGTGACTGGATTGAGAGGGAAGCTACAGTGAAGAATTTGTAAAAGTATTTGTGCAGTTGTTTGGTAATAAAGAATGCGAATGCCTAAAGATGTGTGGGTTAGAAGGATTAGCCATATTAAATTGCCCACAGAATCCAGGGATGTGGAAACTAGGTGGATTAGCCATGGGAAATGCAGGGTTACAGGGATAGGGTGGGGAGAGGTGAGTTTGGGAGGGATGTTCTTCAGAGGGGTGCTGTGGACTCGGTGGGCCAAATGGCCTGCTTCCATACTGTGGGGATTCTGTGATTCTATGAATATTACTGAAAAGAGAGAGATTCCGCTAAAGCATCTTATCTTATGAGAAATCTGAATTTCAAATAATGGCAACAATTTTATCCAAGTGGAGAATGGTGAGCTGATTGATGAGCAAGTGAACTCTTCTGAAATGTTACATTAGGGAAAGCATTGGTTCCCCAAGTTGCTGGGAAGTTGAAAAATGACAAGACTTGAAACATCCTTTTGATTGCTGATTAATGAGTCTCTGTGCACTGTGTATGTTGCTTCTTGTGGGCCCTTAATTAGCCACGTTACATGCTTGAATGATTATCTTAAATTGCTTGTCAACGGCACACACAGTAATATTCAGAAAGTACTGCCCAGTCACACAGTTTTGCTTTGGGTTCTCCATACACTGCATAGGCTGCGTGGTGTCCTTGGGTATATGCTTCCCAATATGGAGGAATATGCTTCCCAATCAGCACCTCCTAGTGCTCAGATGTTGAGCCCCTGGTGAGCCACTGTTCATGGACCTAGAATACCTTACAGTAAAATGGCGTCTTTACTATCTGCCATGTGAGTCCGGCTCTGCTATCCTGACAGGAGTCTACATACCACCCCAGATGGATGTGGCGCATGCCCTGGATGAAATTTACACCTCCACAAACGCTCTGGAGGCAAACTTCCCCAAGGCTTTTTTATCATGGTCGATGACTTCAACCAGACTAAGCTCAAGAGGGTGCTCCAAAATGCCACCAACATGTCTCCTACCCCACCAGATGATGGAACATCCTGGACCATTGCTACACAACAATCAAAAATGTCTACCGCTTCATTCTCACGTCCACAGTTCGGGAAAATCACATCATGGCGCTGTGTTCCTCCTCCCAGCTTACAAGCAGAAGCTGAGATCCTTCACAGAAAGTAGTATAATGCTGGTCTGAGGCTGTGGAAGACAGTCTCTGCAACTGATAGAAATCAGTGGACTGGACTTTATTCAAGAACTCGGTGGAAAATCAAGATGAATTCGTCACACTGTCACAGACCTCATTAGCAAATACGTGGAGGGCTGCATGCCAAGGAAGTCAATCCGAGTGTTGCCCAACCAGAAACCTTGGATCAATCGGGAAATCCACTGCCCACTGAAGACCAGGCATGCAGCATTCAGGTTGGATGACCCAGACCAATTCAGAAAATCCACATATGACCTCTGCAAAGCTGCCCGGAATGCCAAGAGGCGATGCAAGACCAAGTTAGATACCTAAACGTATCATACGGAGACCTGCCCACTTTGGCAATGCAGAAACAACATTACAGCATAGAAAACTAAGCAGAGCAAGACAGTAGACAAAGACAATCCACTCCCCTCCCTCCTCCTCCCCCCACCCCCCCCACCACCCACTCCCAAGTTATTTTTCATCAGTGTTCACGATAGATGCTTCTGGCATGTTACTTGCATTCTCTATCAATCAGGAAGTGGAAGGGAGGAAGCAATTCAAGAAAATTACAAGTTGCAGAAAAGTGTTACAAATAAATTTGTTGGAATCTAGGCACAGTGGCTCAGTGGTTAGCACTGTTGCCTCACAGTGGCAGGGACCTGGGTTCAATTCCGGCCTCAGGCGACTGTCTGTGTGGAGTTCACATGTTCTCCCCATGTCTGTGTGGATTTACTCCAGGTGTTCCGATTTCGTTCCACAGTCTGAAGTTGTGCAGGTTAGGTGAATTGGCCATGCTAAATTGCCCATAGTGTTCAGGGATGAGTAGGTTAGGTGCATTATTCAGGGGTAAATATAGAATAATAGGGTAGGGGAATGGGTTTGGTTGGGTTACTCTTCAGAGGGTTGGTGTGGACATGTTGGGCCAAATGGCCTGTTTCCACACTGGAGGGATTCTGTGAACTGCTGGCTGACAAATACCCAGGTTCTGACAGAATTCATTGTAGGATCTTAAAATAATTTTCCAAATCTCCCTTGATTTGAAGAGCACATTAGACTAGAAAGTGGCAAATATACCTCCTTTTATTCGGAAAAAAAGGAGGGTGAAAGCAAACTACTGGCCCATTAGCTTGATATCTCTTACAGGCAAAATATTAAAGGTTAATATCCAATAAATAAAACATTACAGCAGGCCACTTGGATAAATTTAAGATTAGGGCCAATCAAGATTAGTAAAGTGGGAAGTTGTACATGGAGTCAGAGGAGACAGGGGAAGTACTAAATGAATACTCTTTGTTAGTATGCACACTAGAAAAATACAATGTTGTTCGGAGAGTACTGAAATACAGGCTAGATGGTTCACAAGGAGGAGGTGTTAGCAATTCTGGAAAGTGTAAAAATAGGTAAGTCCCCTGGACCAGCTTGGATTTATCCTAGGGTTCTCTGGGAAGCCAGGCAGGAGATTACTGAGCCTTTGGCTTTGATCTTTATGTCATCATTGTCGACAGGAATAGTGCCAGAAGACTGGAGGATAGTAAATGTTGTTTTCTTGTTCAAGAAAGGGAATAGAGACAACTCTGGCAATTATTAACTGGTGAGCCTTACATTGGTTATTGGTAAAGTGTTGGGAAAGGTTATAAGAGATAGGATTTATAATCACTAAGAAAGGAATAAGTTGATTAGGGATAGTCAACATGGTTTTGTGAAGGGTAGGTCATGCCTCACAAACCTTACTGAGTTCTTTGAGAAGGTGACCAAACAGGTGGATGAGGGTAAAACAGTTGATGTCGTGTATATGGATTTCAGTAAGACATTTGTAAGGCTCCCTGTGGTAGGCTATTGCACAAAATATGGAGGCATGGGATTGAGGGTGATTTAGTAGTTTGGATAAAAAAAGTGCTTGCTGAAAGAAGACATTTATCCTGGAACTCAGTTACTAGTGATATACCACAAGGATCTGTTTTAGGTTCACTGTTGTTTGTCATTTTTATAAATGGCCTGGATGAGGACATAGAAGGATGGGTTAGTAAATTTGCGGATGACAGTAAGGTTGATAGAGTTGTGGATAGTGATGAAGGATGTTGTAGGTTACAGAGGAACATTGATAAGCTGTAGAGCTGGGCTGAGCGGTGGCAAATGGAGTTTAATGCAGAAAGGTGTGAGATGATTCACTTTGGAAGGAAATAACAGGAATAAAGAGCACTAGGCTAATGATAAGATTCTTGGTAGTGTATATGAGCAGAAAGATCTCGGTGTCCATGTATATAGATCCTCGAAAGTTGCCACCCAGGTTGATCGGATTGTTAAGAACGCATATGGTGTGTTAGCTTTTATTGGTAGAGGGATTGAGTTTCAGAACCATGAGACAGCTGTGCAAAATTCTGGTGCGGCTGCAATTGGAGTATTGCGTACAGTTCTGGTCACCACATTATAGGAAGGATGTTGAAGCTTTGGAAAGGGTTCAGAGGAGATTTACCAGAATGCTGCCTGGTATGGAGGGAAGGTCTTACAAGGAAAGGCTGAGGGACTTGAGGCTGTTTTCATTAGAGACAAGAAGGTGAAGAGGTGACATAATTGAGGCAGATAAGATAATCAGAGGGTTAGATCAGGTGGACGGTGAGAGCCTTTTTTCTCAGATGGTGATGGCTAGCATGAGGGGACATAGCTTTAAATTAAGGGGTGATAGATATAGGACAGATGTCAGAGGTAGTTTCTTTACTCAGTAGTAGTGGAGTGGAATGCACTGCCTACAACAGCAGTAGACTCACCAACATTAAGGGCATTTAAATGGTTATTTGATAGGCGTATGGATGAGAATGGAATATTGTAGGTTAGATGGGCTTTGGATTGGTTCCACAGGGCAGCGCAACATCAAGGGCTGAAGAGCCTGGACTGCGTTGTAATGTTCTATGTTCTAAATTTAATTTGATCAGGCAGAGTCAACATCATAGGATCTCTACAGTATGGAAGCATGCCATTTGGTCCATCAAGTCCATATCCTGTATTGCTGTTTCCCGGGGTGTTATGGGCAATTTCCTGTGGCCAGTCCACCTAACCTCCACATTTTTTGGACTGTGGGAGGAACCTGGAGCACCCAGAGGGGAACAACGCAGACACCGGGAGAATGTGCAAATTCCACACAGACGGCCAGCCAAGGCTGGAACCGAATCCAAGTCCCTGGGACTTTGAGGCAGTAGTGCTAACAACTGATACACTGTGCTGTCTCGGTGTTAACTTTAAGCCAGAGCTAGTTAGATTCTTGCGCAGCAAGGGAGTGAGAGGTTTTCAGGCATAGGGAGGAGAGTGGTCTTGAGGTTACAATCAATGAGCCATTATTTAACTGCAGACAAAAAAAACAAACTGCTGCAGCTTTTTTTTTTGTCCATATGCTGTTTGTGTATATTGTGCTGCCTTGTATTATTGCAGATTGGTTCTCATGGGTCGGATTCCTTTAATTAGACTGCTATGGATCTCTGCCCCATTATTGTGCCTGGTTCCCTGCAGAAACATGATCTTTCTGTCCCCTTCCACTCTCTGGAGCAGGCCTTATTAACTTCCCTGAATAAACTGGGAGCTCTCACTTTGGCTCTCGGCTCAATTGGTGCCTTTGGTCCCTTCTCTGAGACGTTTATTGGAGACCATTCCACTGGTGACTACAGCCTGAGTAACTCTTCCCCTTTAAGAGGGGCAGTCTGACTTTAAGAAAGACAGTTTGCCTGTGAATTGTGGTCGGTTTGTACACACTTAGGGCCCCCTGCCGCCTGTACAGCTATTCAGCCAAGTGTTCAGCATTATGGTGATGAACTAGCAGCTAGACGTTTTGAGTGTTGCCTGCGTCACATTGGTTCGGAGTGGGGAAATAGTACATTGTCGTCCCTATGCCCACTGGATTGAAGTTTTGGCCCTTCTTGCTGAATAAAAAAATTACAGTTGGATTATGCTTTGAATCATTTGGAATAAACTATTATTCAAATCTCATTCTTTTAATTGGAGTCTCTGCGCTTAAGGAAGAGTTTTTTTTTCCCCCTGCAAGGATGAAGAAGAACATTTAATCATTGCCTGGTCTTGAATAAATTGTCCTTGTGCTGCAGTAAGCAGCAATAACACTACTTAATTCCATGCAAAATTCATATTCAGTTCTGTAACACAAGAACTTAATGACACATTTGTGAGATGGACTTGGTTGGGCCACCATATCATTCATTATGCAGCTGTAACAGAACAGAATAAATATTTTCAGCTGAAATATCATTGCATTAATTTATATTTGCCATGTTGAATATGGGGTTTTTAAAAATGAAATAGATCTACTTATTTCCATATATACTCAGTTGCCAGAACCAGTTTACGCCCAAATCAGAAGAGGAGCAAACGCAAATATCTCATGAGTTTTGTCTAAATCTCTGTTTAATATCTGGTGCATTTTGGGTCTTTTGATTCAAAGTAAAGCATTTGTCTGAGAGTTTGTATTGTGATTGGAGGAAAAATGCTCATATATTCAAAGAGATTCTAGTGTAAATCATTGCTGTGTAAGGTTTACTTACAGTACAAGCCAAAAATCAATTTCAGGAGAGATAAGTTAAACTTATGACAAGTCAATACACAGAATAGGTCAAACAGCAGATAGCAGGAAGCTTCAGATGACAGAAACTAGCAAATTTGGAGAGAAGATGCTGACAAGGAGCAAACAAATGAGCAGTATAATTTTTATCTGAAATTGACCAGGCACCAACATAGTCTGGTGAGCTGTTTGTAACAGGGGATTCAAAATTGATGTCAGGTGATGCAATGAGGCAAGCTGTGATGAAATAGTTCAGTTCTCCATCTTTCAGGAGAAATTATCCATCCCAATGGCAGATTTAGGCCAGCATCAATCCACAGATCGCATGTCTCAGGATGTGAATATGTTGGGACCACCATCACCAAGGGGGGGGTGGGGGAAATGAAGACTGGCAATCTAATCGGCAAGATGAAGGCAAGAGTTCACATCCTTCAGCACTAATGACTCAGTAGATTGAAAATACAGTACTTATTTCACCAGATCTCAGCTGGACTTCATACTACTCAATGGGAGCCAACACTGAGATGCCACAACCAATGTCCAGCAATTCAGGGCATGGTCAAGGAGAAATAACCTGGCACAGCAATCCAGGGTATTGTGAGGAAGGAATGACTTGGCTGCAAATTCTGCAAAAAAGAAACTATTTCCTGAGGGCAGCAACCTTCTATGAAAGGATTTTGTTATGTCTCACAACTAGTGTGCAATATACCTTTTAAGGGATGTGGTCATGATATCATCACCATATCATAGCATGTGATTTGATAATATAAAGGTCTCAGTCTCCATCTTACTGGGCCCACTTGCAGCATGACACACTTATGGATGGATGCTGCAGTCTGACTGAATTGCTTAGCTCGAGCAAAGCAAGTGCCTGTGATTGTAATACCTGTTAATATCAGGAGTTGTAATAAATATCAAACAAACCTTTCAGTACCATGTGATGCAGGTTTATTTCTCATGGTACAGAAGTCTACATAGTATCACCTCCTCAGATTTGAATAGCCTGCTGAAGGCAAGACCGCCCATCACCACATCCACTGTAGATTGTGAGGGCAGAAGAGGTCAGAATTATTGGTGGTGGCCACTTATAAAGAGAAAGGTCCATATCTCAGATAGCACAACAATGAGATTAAAGGTCCTTCACATGATAATATGGGTCAACTTCTTGAATCAGCAGGGAAGAGCTTGATTGTGAAAGGAATTACAGTGATTGCATCTTCTAGATAAGGTCAGAAGTCACATGACCCAAGGGTATAGTCCAACAGGTTTATTTGAAACCACAAACTTTGGGAACACTGTTCCTTCACCAGGTAACATAATGAATCAACTGTCTGTTTTAGGAGGAACATTGTCCACTGCAAAAGACATCCCAAGAGTTAAGGGATCCTCCAGCAGAGAAAGACATACAGTGACGAAACAGACTCAAGGTTAAAAGTCCTCAAGTCTAAGACCTAATGCTCATCCAAGTCTGATAAGGGAGCATCCAGAAATTTTGAAACCTCCAGACCACCTGAAGTTATGAAGTCAGAGACTAGTCAGGGAGAGGCTGCAGAGACAGGGAGTGACATATTGTAATTATATATGAATGTTAATTATGAGGAGATAAGCTTGGGAGGTAGGGTGTTGAACAAGTTCATGTTTTTGAAATGGTTAATGTTCAAGACTACATTAACTCCGGCTGATCTGATCATATACTGGCTTAGCAGGAGATAGGTAAAGCTTATTAGGATTTTGTTCAGTGAAGAACTATATTCAAGGTCTCCCAATAGCCTTCATAACAATATCTGTCTAATCAATGTAAATATTGCCTGAAATTATCTCATTCAACAAACTTTCAGCAGGTGTGAACATAGAAGTTATACTTAGCAAGTTGCAGATGACACCAAGATTGGAAGTGTGGTAGACAGCAAAGAAAGTTACCTCAGAGTACAATGGCTTCTTAATCAGATAGAACAATCAGTCAAGGAGTGGCACATGGAGTACAGATGGAGTTTAATTTTGATAAATGTGAGGTGCTACATTTTGGAAGGGAAACCAGGACAGGACATATACATTTAATAGTAAGGTCCGAGGGAGCGGTGCTGAACAAAGAGACCTTAGAGTACAAATTCATAGTTTCTTGAAAGCGGAGTTGCAGATAGATACAATAGTGAAAAAGGTGTTTGGTATGCTTTCCTCTATTGGTCAGAGCATTGAGTATCGGAAGGATGTGGTGAAACTTGAAAGAGTTCAGATAAGATTGACAAGGATGTTGCCAGGGTTGTAGGGTTTGAGCTAGAGGGAGAGGCTGAATAGGGTGGGGCTATTTCCCTTGAAGTGTGAGAGGCTGAGGGGTGTGGATAGTGTGAATAGACAAGGTCCTATTCCTGGCTTGGGGAAGTCCAGAACTAGAGGGCATAGGTTTAGGACGAGAGGAGAAAGATTTAAAAAGCTCCTAAGAAGCAACCTTCTCACACAGAGGGTGGTGCGTGTATGGAATGAGCTGCCAGAGGAAGTGGTGGATGCTGGTACAATTGCAACATTTAAAAGGCATCTGGATGGGTATATGAATAGGAAAGGTTTGGAGGGATTTGTGCAAAGGTCGAGAGTGTGGTGTTGAAAAAGCATAGCAGGTCAGGCAGCATACGAGGAGCAGGAGAATCAATATTTTGGACCTAAGCCCTTCGTCAGGAATGAGACTTGTGGGCAGGGGTGCTGAGAGATAAATGGGAGGGTGTTGGGGCTGGGGGGAAGGTAGCTGGGAATGTGATAGGTAGATGAAGGTGAGAGGGTGGAGCGGATAGGTGGGAAGGAAGATGGACAGGGCAAGTGGGTGTTGCCAAGTTGGAGGCTTGGGACTGGGTTAAGGTTGGAGGAAATGAAATAAGGAAACTGGTGAAATCCACATTGATCCTGTGCGGTTGCAGGGTCCTAAGACGGACGATGAAGTGTTCTTCTTCCAGGTGTTGGGTAGTTAGGGTTTGGCGATGGAAGAGGCATAGGACCTGCACATCCTTGGTGGAGTGAGAGGGGGAGTTAAAATGTTCGGCCACGGGGCGGTGGGGTAGGTTGGCGCGGGTGTCCCGGAGATGTTCTCTGAAACGATCCACAAGTTGGCGTCCTGTCTCTCCGCTGTAGAGGAGACCCCATTGGGTGCAACAGATACATGTTGGCCAAGTGCTGGCAAATGGGACTAGATTAGTTTAGGATATCTGGTCGGCATGGACAAGTTGGACTGGAGAGTCTATTTCCATGCTGTTCATCTCTATGAATCTGTATTTATGATATGAGCCCCTCTTGTTCAGACTTAACTTGTGGCAGTGAACTACCCCAACAGCACCCTCCTGTGGTTGGTATCCCAAAACCAAATACAACAAACTAATGCCTCAGGTATTGACCAGGTAAAGGCATACTCTGGGAGACCGGAAGTTAGATTTTTTTCAATGGAACTTTCTTAGATGGGGGATAAAGAATAAAATCCCATAACCTCTTTGGATGCATAGCAGTTGAAGTGATGACTTCAATTGTATAAACTATTCATTGGAAATGAAACATAATTTAACTGATATTGATGAATCAACAATTCCAAATACTGTTGTGCCATTGTCATTAAATGATGGGATGAAGAGAATCCACCCTATATTGTGTTTTTCTGTCTTTCCTCCAAAATGTCCATCTATTGTTGCAGTCCACATAAGAAATAATAGATATATAATTTAGTCCCTATTGATATTCCTACAAGGTTTAAATCTACCAGTTCGATAATAGTGTCTGTAGCATTCAGGATGAACAATGAACAAGTGATTGCTACATTTTTTGTAGTGAGAGTAACTCGTTGAAGAGAGAACAATGTAACTTCATCATATGTACTTCAAATATGGAAGACTAATGGGTTTGACCCTTTGCAGGCTGTTGCTGTCTTGGCTGGGAATAGTTAATTTTGCATGCGCTGTGCAATTTTCTGCACACGTTGTTTTCCATTTTATTGTTTTGTCCAATCATTTATATATGTTATAAGCTGGCATGTTCCTTTCTCTTGCCAATTTATAGATGTTATTTAATTTCCTAATTCCTAATGCTGCAGAACAGAGTCTTTCTTTTCGTATCTGTTCCACATGGGAAGAAAACAAATGGCTCTTGCACTGCATTTAAGCAACTGGTATTGTGATCTTTTCTCTTTTTTTTTAACAACAGTGATTCACTTAGTTTTGCCACTCCTCTTGGTAAAAATATGTGGATTGTTGATAAGAGAAGCATACGGTGATCACTGGAAGTTCTGTTAAGCTTGAGCAGTCTTTTTGACAAGGAAACTGCAGAACTACAAACTCTGTACGACAGGTTGCTTGATAGTAATTATTGTGCAGAGCTGGATCATAATCAAGTTAGTTAGATCATTTGTTTCCCTGCTTTCAGCTGAAAATGCCTGTAAAATTCTGCACCAGCGACTATTAAAGCAGCCAGTGAAGATGTAGAAAAACATGAGCAAAGAGCAGACACTTGTATTATCTACCTACAGATGATTGGAACATGCACTGTTTTATGTTTGTCAGACTGAAGTAAATAGTGTGAAATGGCTCTGAACATGGTAGACTCATCTCGGGAGAGTGCTGGTCAGAAAAGTGCCACCGAAGCTCAGAATCTTATTCATTGTGGTTCTACCTTTGTACAATTTCAGGGCCACGATTTGATAGCAGCTGACGCAATACACAGGTAAAGTATACAATTAGCATCATGTGCAAGAGCATATCTGACTGACCATCGACATCTCAGTAGTAGGAAAATATTGTGCTCAATTTTATATTAACAGTGACAGTAAATTGTATTAATGTTCACCAGGAAAGCAAATTTCTTTCAATGTTTTACATCTTGGAAATTAATGTTATCAGTATTTGAGTGATGTTTAGGGTACTTTGTTTCTTCTCTAATGTTCAGATGCATTTCAGTATTTTTATCAGATGCTAGAACAATGATGCAATGTAAAAGCTTGAACCTTTTCAGGAAGTTTTATCCACTTAACACTAACCAGACTAAATTTGTGTTTTTCTTAACAGAAGTTTTTTTTGGTATAATATACTTGCTGAAAGAAGCACCCAAATCTTTCTTAAATGTTCATGTCATATAAATTTAATGTAAAGCAACAGAAGTTGCCATCTTTTTTATTTTATTTGTGCTTGTTGATTAACAATCTTTCTGTCAGTACTTAATTTAGAATTTATCATTTTGATGCTTGATTGGGAAAATTCACTTTTAGGAAAGATCTTGTGCTACCTGGTTGTTAAAATATTCCATGATTGTTTTACTTAGTTTCATGAGATAAATTGATCATTTGGTGAAACGTACCAACAGTTCATTTTACCACTGACCTTATGGTCTTTGCTCAAGTGTAGTGTGGACATACAGGACTACATCAGTTGTAGTGGGAAATGTGGGTTAGCTAGTTGTGCGTTGCTGCGCTCATCCTTTTGAACACCATCAAACTCATGCAGTGCCCTGCTGTTAAGAATCAACCACCCCTCAACATGAAATGCCTTCCATTCCTTGGAGCCTAACTAAAACCAAGGCCCATTCACTTGCCTGATCACTGGGGCCTCCCATGTATTCTCCTTGCTCTGGGCCTCTTGGAGCACCAGCACTGAATGTTGTTGGGACTGAAGTGCTGCTAACCTCTGACTGATTGACCAGCAAGTTCTTGCAGGCAGGATTGTTGTCTCGAGAGAGCTGGGAATTCCCCACAGCAGGCGCTGCAGTGTCTGATCAAACTTTCAGTCAGGCAGGGCTCCTCCAAATGGCCATAGTCATTAATTTCAGCCCTATTGATGTACTTGTGATCACTTTACCTAAGAAAGGATACACCTTTTGAGCGAGTGCAACCAGAGTTCACTTAACTGCTTCCATAGATGATAGAGTTGTTCTGTGAGGAACGATTGAGCAATTTATGCCTATATTCCCTTTAGGTCAGAATAAGAGGTGATTGCTGTGAAAATGTAAAATGTTTGACAGGTTTGATGTTGGAAGGATATTTCCCCTTTAGTAAAGAATTAGCCTTTTAAAACTGGGCTTATGAGAAATCTATTGACTGAAATATGTGTATCTACTCAAGAGCACTGCTTAATCCTTGACAGAAGTCAATAGATTTTTGAATATAAGGGGAAATGAGGATCATGTGAGAAGGTATTGCTGTGGTTAAAAATAAGCCATGATCATATTGAACGGTGGACAATGTCTCTAGGTCCAAAATGCCTGCTCCTGTTCCAAAGTTTGATTGTGGATGTTTGTCTTAAATAGTTCTTTAAAATTATAGGATTTTTTGATGACTTTTGAAGAATGTTATGTGTTTTTTTATTGTGAATGTTGTTTATTGTTTTAGAACATTGTGATTTGTCATAGCTATGGCAGAATTTGGCCCAGCTGTTAAAATGTGAGCAGAGTTTTATGAGCACGTTGTTGAATGTGGATTGGCCTGAAGCCTGCCTAGTGAGATGGTAGCTCTGAATAAAATTAATTCTGCTTTCAGCATGACAATTCTTTGACTGAATCTCTGTAACTGCAGTAACATTACTGTCGTTATGCAGCATGGTGCTTCAGTGGCTAGCACTGCTGCTTGGGTTTCCTCCCACAGTCCAAAGATGTGTGGGTTAGGTGAATTTGCCATGCTGAATTACCCGTAGGGTTCAGGGATAAGTAGTTAGGTGCATTAGTTAGGAAATGAATGTAGAGTGATAGGGTAGGGGAATGAGTCTGGGTGGGTTACTCTTCTGAGGGTCGGTGTGGGCTTGTAGGGATTCTGTGATTAAGTTCAAATAGTATGGCAGAGATGTACCTTCTTACTAAATGTCCTTTTGACTTGTTGATGAATATTCTTGCAAACTAACTTTGTGTTCCTTTGTTTGAGTACACTCAGCTCTGAACATGAGCATTTAAAACTTCCATGACTTTTAAAAATATTCTGTTTGCCTCTTCTCATTTCCAAATTGAATAAATCCACATTTCCTCATATTGTAGGCCATTTGCCATTTGCTACCCACTCTCAAAACGGTCTGTAACTCTTGATAGCTTTTTTGGCATGCTCATAGCTTACGCTCGCAGCCAGCATAGATCCTTGAGATACTTATTAGCTTTAGCCTGGTGACTTGAAATTTTTCCATTTATCCCTAATCTCAGCTTCCAGTCTGAATCCTCCCTCTGTGACAATATCTTACACTTCAGAGCTCTTATAATGTGTGCTGCTTTCTTTAATGCCTTTTGGACATCGAAATATACTGCATCTATTGGCTCACTTTTTATCTGCACTGTTAATTTAATTCTCAATAAAATGCTCATAAATTTGACAAACATGATTTCCCATTCGTGAAGCTACATTGGATCAGTCTGATCATGTTTTATTTTAATGTATAGGTCAGACTTCATTAATAACATGTTCCATTTTCCAAATGACTGATATCAGGCTAACATATAACTCACTTTTTTTTAATCTCGCTCCTTTTTTTGAAAAGTGGCATGACATTATGATAACTGTGTCATTAGTTAACTTTCAATCAGTTGGTAGCATTTTTGGATCTAGGGAATTTTTAGAAAATCCTAGCCAGTGAACACACCATCTCGCTAGATAACTCGTTTGGATCCAAAGATGCAGATCATCAGGTTCTAAACATTCTTTGGCATTTGGTCCCTTTAACCTTCTGCCAATATTAGTTATATTAAGATTATTAATCTTATATTCCCCATGGTTACCCTCTGATTCTGGCATGGAATTTGGTGTCTTCTGCTGTGAAGACAGGTGAAATATTGTTTTTTCCTCTCTTATATTATTTACAATTCCCGCATTATTTTCTCCTACCTCTGCCTTAACTCAGCCAGCACATTCTTTAGCTAATCTCCTTACATATTTGTTAAAGCTTAAAATCTGTTGTTTTAATATTCCTGGTTAGTTTATTCTCATGTCCTGTTTTCATTATTTTCGTCAATGTTTTGTTTGCTCTTTGCTGTTTCTAAAAATCTCCCAACTTTCAGGCTTATTGTTATGCTTCATATTCTATGTCCTTTCTTTTGATGTGATACTGCCCTTAAAGTTTTCAAAGACAGTAAAATTTTATTGAATCTTTAAAGCCATACCTTTCGGTATATTTACCCGGTCAACATTCAATAATTCTCCCCTCATACCAAAGCAACTGACATTAAGTTCAAGATTCTTGTTTTTGCCTCAAATATATTGCTTTCAAACCTGACATAGAATTAAAATTACTAATTAACTCTGACTCATTACACCATACACATCAGCAATACTTTTGTCCTGGATTGGTTCCACAGTGTGTTGCTCCAGGAAGCTGCCATGGAAGTATTCCATAAATTCCAATACATTACACCAACCATTTTTTGTTGTCCCTATAATATTCCTCATTTTCACCCAGACTGATTTTTGACTTGCTGCTGTATTGAGCCAGAAGCCTTTCTTACTATTGTGTACATGTCATGTTTTAGGGTGAGGACTACTTCTATTCCATTCTGCCTGCCTTTTTCAGATTTTTTTTCCCCCAACCTTGGTCATTTGACAGCCTTGCGTTTGTGTGGTCATATGATCAAAACTATTTATTTCTATTTTGACATTAGTTTGTCGATCTTGTTACTGAAGTTTTTGTGTATTCCAATAAAGAACCTTTGATTTAAAAGAAAACATGCTATTACCATCCTGTAAATCTGACAAAGGTCAGGTAACTCCTGTAGCAATCCAGTATCTTAGGGGTGACACGGTGGCTTTGTGGTTAGCACTGCTGCCTCACAGCGCTAGGGGGGACCCAAGTTTGATTCCACCTTTTGGGTGACTATCAGCGTGGAGTTTGCAAATTCTCCCTGTGTCTGTTCAGGTTTTCTTGGGTGCTCCAATTTCCTCCCAAAATGTGCAGGATAGGTGGATTGAGCATGCTAAATTGCCCATAATGTCCAGGGCTGTTCAGGCTAGGTGGGTTTACCGTGGGAAATGCAGTGGGGGGGATGGGGTCTGGGTGGGATGACGTGGACTTGATGGGCTGAATGACCTCCTTTCACACTGTGTGATTCTACCAATATCATATTTTATGAATATCGACTGACCCCATGCACATTGCAATTCCATATATCGAAACAAGATGTGCCTTATACTTAATTCTATATAAAAACATACAGCTTTAGGAGAAAGAAAATTTAATTGTTTCCATTCTTTTTCTTCTCTCATGCAAAATCACATCCTGCTCCTCTATTTAATTAGAAGTTAATTCACATCTTAGTAGAACTTGCAATAAATCAGTTTTGACTGTACACTGTCATGTAATCAGACATTTCTTTGCATAGATTTCACTGGACTTTGGTTATCCTGCTATAATAAACCTGAGATCAATTTCTTCCTACATCTTTGTTACAAGCAGGCCCTGTGTCAATAACACATTTCCTCTGGGAGCATATACTGAAGTGTGCAGTGCTTTATCCAGATCTTGGCTCTTTTATCCACATTTTTAGTTGAGATTTATTAACATTGAATGGCTATAATGGCCCACCATTGGGAGCAGACCCAAAATCAGGAGTAAATTTATGCTTCATCTGGGCCCTTTGAAGGAATTAAAAGGACACTGAACTAGAAGCTGGTAGGCATGCTTTCTCTCCAATTTTTTTTGTTGTTATTTGAATTCCAGCTTCACTGGTTTGACTGACTCAAGTATTGTGCATTTGGCTATGGCTCTTGTCTGTAATGGTTCATTGACCAATGCTGCTGCTTTTACACTCGACACACAATTTCTTTCATCTATCTTTACTTTTATCTCTTCATTTATTTGACTCTAACCATAAATCCACTTCAATTTCTTGGGATGCTGTACGTTGTATTGGATAGACTTAGTTTAATAACTTGATATCATTGAGTTTGAGTGTTGCTGGAGGCCTTTAACATTAGGTACACACTGCAATGACTGGATCTTTGTTGAGATCATGTTGCTTTGAATGATGTTTTTAAAATGAAAATCACCTCGGTAGGAAAGAAAACAGGAAAGACAGTTCAAGAAATGGGATCTGATTTTAATTATGTGGAAGTAAACCTGTTTTACGTGAATTCAAACTCACCAGGATGATTAAGGAGAATGAACCATTAACATATTAGCAGAGCACATTTTGGAAGAGGATGTTTGTAACTGCCAGCCATTGGGTCAGTGGGAGTGGAATCACAACCCATGCAGAAGAATGCAAAACAAATTCATCACATCTTAGAGGTCATTTTAATAGCATATGTGTTTGATGACAAATTTGTTTACAAATTTGTGTGCGACACACTGCAACATCCAAAAGCACAGAAACTATGAAATCCATCTCGTAATCACATTATTTTTCTGTTCAAGCAGTTTAAAACTGGCATTCTTAGAGAATCCCTGACACTAAACATCATTCTTGTTGCATAAGGCAATAAAGTTGTGCACATATTTTACATTTGGACTTCAGATTGCTTCACGACAGGAGAAAACATTCAATTGTTTGACTGATTGTATTCCAATTAAGAAACATCATGGGGCCTGTTATAATTAAATAGACTGTTAGTTACACATCGTTAATCAAACCATTTTGTTTTTAAATTTCTCTCTTTTCCTCTCTTTTACTCTCACTCTTTCTGCATATCTCTATCATTTCGAAATCTCCTATCAGAATGCTCATTTAGAGAGAATGGCCATGACACCTATGAGCTTATTGTGGATTATCATGGTGACACTGTGACTTTGATGGAGTTGTGGTTCAGGATGATACCTTTCCTCTTAGCAAGTCCTCTCTGCTTGGATATAGTTGCCGTAACCAAACCATCGTGGTGGTGGTACAGCCACTACCTTTCACCTTGGTCTGAATTCATGCTCCTCTGGCAACCTCCCCTGCTCTGACAAACCTGCTCCTTGTTAATCTCCTCATAATTTTTATTTAACTTCCTGATCTGTTCTGCCCACTTACTTCTTGCTGAGACATCTTTTCTGCTTTCCCCCTTGGCTTCTGCACTGAATGATTTCTCATCCTTGGGGATTTTGATCTTCAACCCAATGCTTCTTGTCTCTCTTCTGAGTTTGCTGCTACTCCTTCTCTTCCCTAAATCTCTTCCTTTATGTTAACATTCCTACTTATTCTTATCCATTCTCCTGTTTTATATTTCCTTGTTGTTTTCTCGACTCAATCAGTACTTCGACTCCCTTCTTATCTTTCCTGGAAAATCATTCTCCCTTAAGTCACTTTCCAATGCACTTTCAAGTTCTCAACTATAAAGTCAATCACCAACAATTCGTCGCGACGTTACTGTCGCTAGTGACTTGCTAAATCTCGTGCTCTGTGCCACCTCTTCTCATGTCCACACAATCAAGTACTTGGAGGATGACCAGTTTCTTGCTGCTGTAGCATGTCAGGCTTGTCTCCTTGCAGAGAATACCTTTTTGTTGAAAGTTCTCTTGTGTGACTGACCACCAGTACTCAGCATCATCTTTCATCCGTTCTTGTAGGTTTGCTCTTTTGCTGACAAATGAGATATGACAGAATTCAGGTCATGCATCAAGCCAAGGAAACTCCTCAGCTATTTTTTTGTCTTCTGGAGGTTCCATCTCTGGGATGGCTGTGTTCTTTTGAGGACTGTCAAGTGTATACAACACTCCAATAAACTGGCATTGTCATTTTGAGCATGCGCGCAACTTAAACTTAGCATTTCTAGTTTTTTTCCCTGTGCATGATGGTCAATTGTTTCTCATTTAAGTTCCTGATCCTACGCAGATCTGGATGTCATTGGCCTTTGTACCTCATCTGCTTTTTGCTGGACCACTTTCTCACTCACTTTAATACCAAAATGTAGATATGGGAACTCATACTGCAAACAGGATGATGAACATTGTCAACATTGAATTTTCCTAGTCAACCTTCATTTTCCAATGGTCAGTTCTAGCTTCAGGTCTTACTGAAAGTTTTTAAGATTAGATTCCCTACAATGTGGACACAGGCCCTTCGGCCCATCAAGTCCACACCGACCCTCTGAAGAGTAACCCACCCAGATCCATTCCCCTACATTTATCCTTGACTAATGCACCTAGCACTATGGGCAATTTAGCATGGCCAATTCACTTAACCTGCACATCTTTGGGTTGTGGGAGGAAACCCATGCAGATCCGGGGAGAATGTGCAAACTCCAAACAGAAAGTCGCCTGAGGCCAGAATCAAACCTGGGTCCCTGGTGCTGTGAGGCAGCAGTGCTAACCACTGAGCCACCATGCCACCCTGAATGTTACCTGAATCAGTTAAGGTGTGATCTCTTCCAGTGTAGGAATGGAATAATAATGGTTTTGTATTGCTTGATTTAAAATTTTTGGGATCCAGGCAAGTTCTTACCTGTGCATTTGGCCTCCCTTTCAATATAATAGAACTTTAGCACTGTGATTTTGGTGATAACCTTTCCCATCTCCTCAGGCTTGCTTTTAAGATTTCCTTTGAGTTCTGTTGATACTTTATGTGGGGGATGAATGAATGACTGGTTTCATCGTTGGATCAGTTGTGATCTGATTTTCATTCTTCAAAGCATTCAGCTATCTCAGCAAAACACTTCTGAATATCTTCATGCCAGAGCTCCCTTGCTTCTGATCTGGGGGTATTTTTTCTTGGGTGTATTACCTTCAGCACGCAGCATTATGCCGCCGTCACTTAGAAACATCGAACCAATTAAGAAAGGAACAGGAGCAGGCCATTGGGCCCCTCGAACCTGCTCTGCCATTCATTATTATCATGCCTTATCAGTGAGCTCAGTACCCTAATCCTCCACCCTCTCCACTCTCCATTCCACCCACAGCATCTCCCTTTTTTTAAATTCGAGAAACTGTGGCTCTTTCCAGCTGCTCAGCCCGAGGATAGTAGGATCATCTATTCCATTGGAGAACACGGTTGACATTCCTTTCCTTATGTGTGTGTCTGATTTTGGTTATTCTTAGCTGTTGAATCTGTTTTGTCATATGCCATTAGTGTGACGTTGTTCAGTTTCAGAATGCCATTCCTTAGATTCTCATTTGCTTTGACATTTTCAGGAAAGATCTTCTGGTGTGCTGTGCTCCAATATCAATCATCATTGTAAGCTTTTGTTTTTGCTCTCTTTCTGATCTGAATGAGCATTTGAATTTTCTTTCGCTGGTAATTGTAGCACAAACATTTAATGCATTTGTTTGGTACCACTGTCTGTGAGTGCCCAAACCCATTGTCATCTTTAGGATATACATGCTTTGTTTTTTAACTTGTGCATCCGTGATAATTCATTTACCATTCTTTTTGTTCTGCACAACTTTTTCCAGCAATTTGGATTTCTGCAAGCTCTCCATGTGAACCACATGTGGGACATTTCCTCTGTTTTTCAACTCTGCATCATCTCCAGCTGTTGTGCATCTTTTCCTGCTATGCTTTCTTCTGTTACTTTTTCACTACAGTATTCCCGCTGTGTTTCTCTTGACTCTATTGAAAGCTAATCATTCGAGTCATCAATTACTTTTCCAGTCCATTCTCGTTTTTATCTGTTATGAGAGTGTCCACTCCCCCTTCAGAGTGTGCAGAACTTAGACAAGCTGATCTCATAGCCTTTTATCTGTGTCCTTCAATTTACGTTTTCTGACTGCATTTCTCAATCTTCTTATCAAATTGTCAATAGACTGACCTAGCTCCTGTCTGCAGCCTTAAAATTCATATCAGTAGACCGAATGGTTTGACTTTGGCTGAAAATTTCTGCTGAATTTCTCAAGTTTGGTCTGGGTTTCCGTTGGTTCACTCAGCTCCCAGCTATTAAATCAATTTAACTTCTTTTCTCCCCTGCCTACAAAAGAATGTAGCTAGCTTTTTCCTTTCATCAATGCATTTTCTAAAGTTACTGACTTTTGAAAATCTGTCTATTTATATGGTCAGTTTTCTCAAACGCCTGTATGATACCATTAGCCTTTCAGTTCATCACAGGCAGGAGATTTATATTTGTTGGTGTTGGGGTCCTTTCATTTTTATATGATTCAATCAGTCCTCCACCTGCTTTCCCACGCCCCCCCCCCCCCTTCCTTTTGTCTCTCTCTCTCTTTCTCCCCATACTCTTTTTTTTCTTTCTCTCACACACTCACACACTCACACACTCTCTCTCTCTCTCTCTCTCTCTCTCTCGCTCACATTCCCTTCCCTCTCTCTCACGCTCTCTCTCTCTCTCTTTCCTCTTCTCTCTCCCACTCTCTCTCTTCCCTTTTGTCTCTGTCTTCCATGCATCTGGTAGAATGATGTTTAAACCCCTGATTGCAGTCTAGCACCAAAATGTAGAATCCTGGGATATATAGTCACATAACAATGAGTTCTTGGCTTTTCACAAATCATAATACAGCACCACATTAATGAAATGGCTTTTACCAAAGCCATGTACGCATACTTGGTGCTGGAAAAATAACTGTGATAAAGCCTTTTTCTGCTCCTGTGCCCAAACATATAGCGTCCCCAAAAAATCTATTCTTGGCCTTTTCTTATTTTTCAATGATGTACTGCACATAAGGGGCAACAGTCAAAAGCATCGCATGGGTTTTGCCAGGTATCCACATGACAGCGCCTCCCTTGACTGTCAGACTTCTAAGTTCCTGCCTGGTATCTGATGCTGGATGAGTGGAAATTTTCTCCAACCTCTAAATATTAGGAAGAATGCAGATGTTGAGGAGACTTCCCAGTTCCTTGAAGATGACAGTCGAAGGTTGTTCGCTCGTGAAAGTTTTCCAAAATTTGTTTGGGACGACTCTCCAACATATTCCCACTTCCGGGCAAGTTTCCCAGGGCTGGGCTGTTGCTGCCATTGCAAAAACTGGTCACCTGGGCAAGCAATCAAGATGTTTAAGAAATGGTTTTGTGGCCTTTTTTTTGGAGAGGGGCAGGCTTCTGTTCACTCCCCTGTTGTGCCTGGAGACTGGCAACACTTTGGAGGCAGGAGGTGCCGGGGAATTGGATACTCCTACACATGGCAGAATTAATAATACCAAAGGCTGGAAGCAGGAACTATGTGGCTGAAAGCATTCATCAGGAGGTATTCTGCCTTTATTCTAACGGTTTTGGCTGCCCGATTTATTTCTTTTCATTTACTTATTCACAGGATGAGGCTGTCACTGGCAAGCATTTATTGCCCGTCCCTAGTTGCCCAGAGGGCAGTTAAGAGTCATTGCTGTGGTGCTGGAGTCACATGTAGGCCAGACCAGGAAAGGATAGCAGTTTCCTTTCCTGAAGGACATCAGTGAACCTGATGGGTTTTTCTGACAATCGGCGGTGGACTCATTGTCTTCATTCGACTCTTGAATTCAAAAAATAACTGGAATTAGTGTTCCATCATCTGCCATGACAGGATTTGAACCCAGGTCTCCAGAACATTACTTAGGTATCTGGATTAACAGTCCAGTGATAATATCGCTAGGCCATTGCCTCCCCATTTGTAAATGTGATTAGCATTTTTCTGCTCATATTGCCGTTTTGTGCTCACCTCTCCCAACAGGCACTCTGATCCCCCAATACCTGTGTGTATCCCACCATTTGAACTGGATATCGAACACAAAGGCAGCCCATTAGTTGCCTGCCTTTCACAAAATCAATCCGGGTGGTGACTGCTGACCTGGACAGGGAACTGTCCTGATGCCCGTGAAGTTTATAAATCCAGGAGTTTCCAGCCATTTCCTTTAGTGGACCACCAAAATTTTTGTTCTCTCATTCCCTCAAATTTGTAAGTATTCTAACACACTGGTGGCTAACCTTTGCACATCTACCCTCCTCATGTTGATATTTGGCTGTCTGTCCTAACTCTCACTATCTCACCCGTGCTTGCTGACCTTTTGGTTCCCAGCACAGAGTTTTAACATTGATGCAAGGCTTTACTTTGGCTTCACCCTCTCTATGCTCGTGACCTCCTCCAGCTTTATTACCTCTTAAGTGTTTTTTGCTTCACCGGTTTCTGGCCTCTTGAGCATTGCCGATATTAATTATTCTTTCGTTGCTGTTTTGCCTTTAGCTACCAGAGTCTCTTCATGCTGGTATTTCCTCCCAAGTATTCCTCACCTCTTTCTTTCTCTTGCCTGCTTTAAATCATACTTTAAAACTTCCCTTTTTTTGATCAAGTTTTTGGTAATCAAGCCAAATGTCTGCAGTGTTTTGGTGCCACATTTTTATTTCAGTAATGTTTGGAATATTTTGGTCCTGTTTGAGCATAGGTTGTTGTCCTAAATCATGTTCTAATATTAGAGCAGAACTGAACCAAAGCAGCATGTAATGAAGCTTGTGTTGCAGCCATGAAATAAACACGTTGCAATAAATTGGAATATCTCAGATTTTGTGGGAATCCCCTGAAACTGACATAACTTCAGGGTTCTGAGCATGTGCAGATAAACGTAGAATTTCAATGTTGTCATCACCGGTCTTTTATTTACAGTAGTGTGGAAGCAGGCTACTTGATCGATATCGTTCCCTCCGAAAACATCCCACCCAGACCCCACCCACCTCCCCTCATACTGTCCCTGTCACCCTGCATATCCCATACCTAATCCAGGTCGCCTGCACATCCCTGGACACTGTGGGCAATTTAGCCATTTTTGGACTATGGGAGTAAACCAGAGCACCCAGAGGAAGCCCACACACAAACAGGGAGAATGTGCAAGCTCCACATGGATAGTCACCTGAGGGCGGAATCGAATCCGGGTCCCTGGCCCTGTGAGGCAGCAGTGTTCACCGATGAGCCACTGTGCCGCCCATAAGTCTTCACACAGCAACTATTTATAATCAGTGAAACTGATAAAAGCTTTCCTTTCTGCTCTCTCTATTGCTATGAACCTCCCCCTATCCACTGCCCAGCCTGCATTTTAATGGTGCGTAAGATTTTTTTAAGAGCATACCAAATCATTAACACTGCTGAAGAACTGTTTGTTTGTTTGTGTGGTTGCAGGTTTTCCCATTCTGAAAGCGTTCAATGTTTTAGCACAATTCAGTGTGTTTCTCAATCATCTCCTCCACACCCTCTGAAGTGCAGTCACATCTTTCCTGGAGTGTAGTGACCAGACTTGCACACAGTACTCCAGCTGTGGCCCAACCAACGTTTATACAGTTCCAGTACAACCACCTCTCTCGCATTCTACGCCTCTGTTAATCAAGGCAAATATTCCCAGATAATGGAATCACCTTGTCCACTCGCTTTGCTGTCTTCACTGATTTGTGAATATAAACAGTCCAGTCCTTTTGGTCGTCAATGCTTCCAAGGTCCTCCCATCCATAATATAAGCCTTTGCCTTATTAGCCTTCCCCATGTGCATTAGCTCACACTGTTCTTGATTGAATTCCATTTGACACTGCTCTGTCCTCCTGGCCAGTCCATTGATACTCTCCTATATTTATAGCTATCCTCACTATTTGCCACCTATCAATTTTCACATCATCTATGAACGTCTAGATCATATTTTCAACTTTAAATCCAAATCATTAAGGTGCATCGCAAACAGCAAGGCTCTCAGAACTGATTTCTGCAGAACTCCACTGGAAATCAACTTCCAATTTTTGAAACATCCCTCTGCTTCCTGGTTCTCCACCGACTTTGGACCCAGCATGCATTTTGCCTCAGATCCTGTGGCTCCTACTTTCTTGACTAGTCTGACAGAGGCACCATATCAAAAGCCTTGCTAAAGTCCATGCAGATTAGGTCAAAGCATTACCGTCATAAACACTCGTGGTTACTTTGTCAAAAAAAATTATCAGGTTTGTCAGTTAAAATTGGCAAGTGTTGCTGAAACTGTACAAGGCACTGGTGAGACCATGGCTGGAATACTGCGGACAGTTCTGGTTCCCTTCCTGATGGAACTATGTATTGGTATTGGAGGCAATCTAGAGAAGGCTCACGAAATTGATCCATGCATGAAGGGATTTTCTTCTGAACAGAGGTGGAGTAGGTTGGGCCTACATTAATGGTGTTTAGGAGAATGAGAGGGGACCTTGTTGAAATGTAAGATTTTTAGAGATCTTAACAGGGCAGGTACAAGGAGGTTGTTTCTGTTTGTTGGTGAGACCAGGACCAGACGGCATAATCTCAGGGTAAGGGTTTTCCATTTGAGACAGATGAGTTTTTGTTTCTCTGAAGGTGGTGAATCTGGGGAGCTCTTTACTGCAGAAAGCCATTGAGGCTGGGTCATTAAGTATATCCAAGGATCCAGTGGAAGGATTTTTAATCAGTAAAGGGTTAAGGGCAAAAGGTGGGAAAGTAATGAGGAAAATGATCAGAATAGCCCTGGCCTCATTGAGTAGTGGAGCTATCTTCCGCTTAAATCGCATCATCCGTTGACATTTCCGCCATCTCCAAACATACCCCACCACCAGGGATACATTTTCCTCCCCACCCCTATCTGCTTTGCGCAAATACTGTTCTCTCCGTGACTATCTGGTCAGGTCCATGCCCCCCCCCCCCCGCCAAACCTACCCTCCCCTCCTGGCACCTTCTCCTGCCACCGCAAGGATTGCAAAACCTGTGCCCACACCTCCGCCTCACCTCTGTCCAGGGCCCCAAAGGAGCCTTCCAATTCCATCAAAGGTTTACCTGCACTTCCACACATGTCATCTATTGTATCCGTTGCTCCTAATGCAATCTCCTCTACATTGGGGAGACCGGACGCGTTCCCGCAGAGCGCTTTAGAGAACATATCCAGGACACCTGCACCAATCAACCAAACAGCTGAACATTTCATCTTCCCCTCCCACTCTGCCAAAGACATGTGGGTCCTGTACCTCCTCCACCGCCACTCTCTCACCACCCGACGTCTGGAGGAAGAATGCCTTATCTTCCGCATCAGGACCCTTCAACCCCATGGCATCAATGTGGACTTCACCAGTTTCCTCATTTCCCCTCCCCCCACCTTACGCTAGTTCCAACCTTCCAGTTCAGCAGCGTCTTCATAACCTGTCTCACCTGTCTATCTTCCTTCCCACCTATCTGCTCTAAACCTCCTCTCCGCCCTATCACCTTCACACCCTCCTCCATCCACCTATTGCACTCTCAGCTAAGCTCTCCCCAGCCTCACCCCCCTTCCCATTTATCCCTCCACCCTGAGGCTCCCAGCCTCATTCCTGATGAAGGACTTTTGCCTGAAACATCGATTTTCCTGCTCCTCGGATGCTGTCTGACCTGTCATGCTTTTCCAGCCCCACTCTGATCTTGACTCTAACCTCCAGCATCTGCAGTACTCATCTCTACCTATCTTGTTGGGCTGAGTGGTCTACTTCTATTCTTGCATCAAACACAACCATCCCTTAACAAATCCATGCTGTTTTTCCCTGAATAATCCCCACCTCTTAAAGTGCAGATCCCCCATAATCCTTTCTAATAATTTTACCATCATTGCGGTTTAGACTGATTGGCTTCTCATTTTCTGGTCTACCCTGTCCTTCTTTACTTTGTTAATTTATTACTTTGCTCTGCGTAAAATTTCTGAAAAGTGAAGGATAATCAGGGTGTTTTCCTTGCTGGCATTTTGTCTGTGAGAATATTTTGATGCATTTGACTGCTTATTCCACTGGATACCTAGAGACCCTCTTGGTTTGGTAGGAGATTCAAATGCACATTCGGGAAAGTGAAATCTGTGAAACAGGGCCTGTCAGATCTTTGTGGACAGTTTTCATCAAAATCAGTGCTCAGAGCCATTGCTTCATCTCTGATTCCAAACCTTGGACCTTTTTTATTTCTCTCCAAGTATCATCCACTTTTTATTATGAGCTGCTTACTGCTGTCACCTTAAGCAACCTTGAAAATCAGTCCATGGGGTTGTCAGAAAATTGTCATGCTAAATTTATTCCGCTCATTATTATGAACAACATGTCCTCTGGAGTCACAATTACCTGATGATGCAGATAATATTTGATCTTGGTAATCTTGATTGTATCTCACATTTCTATTAAGAAAGTAATATGCATACAGAACAGTGCAGCATGTAAATGGAAATACTTTTAACTTGTGTCTATTTCTTAACCACCTGTTTAACCAGTTTAATGCAGACAACGAGAGCACTCAGAATTCAGTTAGAACTTAGTCGTGGCAGAAAATTGAAAGGAAAATAATTGATTACTTGAATCAGAGTGAGACAAACATGGTTTTGAATTCGGTGGAAATATTAATTTTGCATTGTGACCACAAAATAGTTTGAAAGTATTGGAGAGTGGTGAAAGCTGTGCTTTAAGCAATAAATCTGTTTGGCTGCATGCTTAATACCTTACTCTATTGCTTAACCACAGACATCTGTGCAAGTCAGATAAATATGAATGCCACTTTTCAATTAAAACTAGATAGGGTTTCAAACATGACATCATAGATATTGCAGTCAAAGTAGGAAGACATTAACCTTTGACCATTTTTTAGAAGTTTTGATCTGTTTGGTTATAATAAAATAAATCAACCCAAATCTATTTTCAATTTACCTTACACATAATAGAAAAGGAGACAAATAGAAAATAATAATAATTTTTTTCTCATCGCCATCGTACGACAGGGAGTCCTACCCAAGTCCAGAATGGGAAGCAAGTAGGACATTGCTGTAGGGATGATGGGCTGAAGGAAATTGCAGACACAAATCCAGTGAGGGTGTGAAAGGGTTAACCTACAGCCATACAGAGACAGACCCTTTGGTCCAACTCGTACATGCTGACCAGATAAGCCAAACTCAACTGGTCCCATTTGCCTATGATTGGCCTATATCCCTCTAAACCTTTCTTGTTCATATACTGTCCAAATGTATTTTAAATGTTGTAACTGTACAAACCTCTACCATCTCCCCTTGAAGTTCATTCCATATATGTCACATCCTCCATGCGAAAATGTTGTCTCTCAGGTCCCATTTAAATCTTTCCCTTCTCACCTTAAACCTATGCCGTTTAGTTTTGAACTCCCTTACCCCAGGGAAAGACCTTTACTCTTCACCTTATCTATACCCCTCATGATTTTGTAAACTTCTAGAACGTCACCCCTCAACCTCCTATGATCCAGGGCAAAAGTCCCAGCCTTTCCAGCCTCTCCTTATAACTCAAACCCCCCAGTCCTGCTAACATCCTTCTAAATCTTCTCCATGCCCTTTCAGGTAAATAACATCCTTACTGTAATTGAGTTTGCTCATTTTATATTGATCCAACTGTTTCGTCCATTGATAAAGAGCTGAAGAGAGCTTAATAGTTTTCTTTGAAAAACTTCATATTCCACACTACATATGAAGGGAATATTAGAATGTGAAGTATGTGCTTTCTTGCAAGCTGGTGTGCATATATTAAAAAATGTGTTGGTTTACATTGCAGTGGGAACAACAACTTTAGGAAGACAAAACCGTTTATAAGAACACGTCAGTTAAATGTCATGATCTTAGTACACAGCCTGAAATTTGCGGTCCATCTCAGGTTTTTTTTCAGACTTGTAACTACAGTATATAGTCAAGCATGTAAAAATGCATGATGGTGGTGGGTGGCAGGAAAGTGAGCAACGGAATATGCTGTGAAACCCTTGAAGCCACGGCACCACTTTGTTTGGAACTGCTCGTCTTGGGAAGAATCTAAATAGGGTCTGGGGAGGAGTAAGATTTGGCTCATGACGGTGTCTCAGCTTGGCGTGTTAGTGGATCCTGCCCAGGCGTGTTCCCAAGGCACCAGAGGAGATCAGAGAGGCTGCAGTGACGGTATCTACAGTGGCACTATTGAGAACAGACAGCAGAGCGAGATAAGTGGAGGACTCATCAAAGATTGTTGAACTGTTAACTCATTCCTTTATTATCCAAGTTTAACCTATGAAAGACTTTGATGTATTACCTATTCCTTTATTATTATGCTATTTTGTGACGTAATGCTTAACTTTTTAACTCTTGTTTCTCCTGCTACTTTGTACCTAAGCTTATTTTGTACCTAGATTCCTTGGAACCTCAGATGGCACCACGTGTGGCGGCACCACACACTTTTGACTGTACTTCTGGACTTGAGTAAGCATGACAATAAAATCTAAAAATCCTAAGATTTCCCCATCACTATCCCAACATGTTGCTGCTTGGAAATATAGCTGCCGAATCTGGATAGGAAGAGAATACATGGAGTCATTTAAGAAAAAAATTAATGGTTTGATGTTGGCACCTCACTTTCAAGCTCAACCCCAATAATGCATTCTCAGGTGTATCTGTTTCTGCTGATTTGAAGACTAAATGATTGCTTGAAAAGAGCAATTAATTGAGGCTATACATGATATCTGTCACATGTTATAGACTGATCTCAGTTAATTGTGGGGTCCTTTAAGACCAAGTTTCTATTCGGGTAATATTCTCTCAATATATCTGCATTTCCTCCCATTTCCAGAGAGTCTCCTCTCTGAATTGTGAAGTACTACAGAAAATTCGGTGCTGTCGTAGAGTCATAGAGTCATACAACACGGGAACAGAGCCTTTGGTCCAACCAGTCCATAATCCCATACTAAACTAGTCCCACCTGTCTGCTCCTGGCCAATATCCCTCCAAATCCTTTTTACTTATATACTTATCCAAATGCCTTCTAAACATTGTAATTGTACCACATTCACCATTTCTTTAAGAAGTTCATTCCACTCACGAACCAGCCTCTGTGTAAAAGAAAATTGCCCCTCATGTCTTTTCTAAATCTTTACCCTCTCATCTTAGAAGTATACCCCTAGTCTTGAAATGCCCTGTTCTAGGAAAAAGACAACTACCATTAATTCTATCTATATCTTTATTATTTTATAAACTTGTGTCACATCACCTCTCAAAATTCTATGCTCCAGTGAGAAAAGTCCCAGCCTTTCCAGCCTTACTTTATAACTCAAACCTTCCATGCCTGGAAACATCCTGGCAAATCTCTTCTGAACCCTCTCCAGTTTAATAATATCCCTCCTAAAACCGGGTGACCAGAACTGGACTCAGTATTCCAGAGGCGGCCTCACCAATGTCCTGTACAATCTCAAGATGACTTCCCAACTCCTATGCTCAAAGGACTAAGCGATGAAGGGAAGCATGCCAAGCACCTTTTTAACCACCCTGTCTAGATTAGATGTAAACTTAAGCTTACCCTTGTTTGTTGTACCAAAATGCAAAATCTCACATTCATCCAGATTTTTCAGCCCATTGACCCATTTGATCAAGTTTCCTTTGTAATCTTAGAAAACCTTCTTCATTGTCTATTTTGCCACCAATTTTGGTATTGTTCACAAACTTACTAACCATGCGTTCCATATTCTCATCCAAATCGTTTATATAAATCACAAACAGAAGAGGACTGTGAATCGGTCCCTGTGGAACACCGCTGGTGACAGGCCTCAACTCCTCTGACCTGACTTCAGTTATTGCAGTTGCATTACTTTACATCTGGACATTCATGGTTCTCACTGTCCAATGGAGGTAGCAACACAGAGAATAAGAGCTTCCATTCAAATTACTGTACCTTAGGCAGCTTTGTTTCCCAATATCACATTTGAGTATGAGTACTGTCCATAAGGAATGGTGAGATTAATCCGTGACAGGATCTACCTAGTCATGCAAATCACTGCCCTGAGTTCCATACTAATCAACAAGTTTGGACATCATTTACATTCATGTTGTTGTCTTGCTTCTTCTCTTGCTGCAGGGCATTGTCCTAAGCATAGCAGCATGCTTTGTCAATTGGCAGCAGATTGTGCCACATGCAAATATAATGAGTTTGGAAATGTTGGCTGGATTATAGAGTACCTGACAGTCAGAGTAGCAATGCAGCATTAATTCTCCTTCCCATAGAAACTTGAGTGTCTGAAGGACTTTGTAATACAGTAGTCCCCTCCTACCCACAAGGGATACATTCCAAGACCTATTGCAGAAGCCTGAAACTGCAGAAAGGAGTGAACCTTATCATTTAAATAGAAAATTTACCTACCTGGCAGCTCCCTGGTTCCTGGTTCTAGAATGTTATCGGTAAAATGTTCGGGCCGCAGCAAACTGCAGGTAACTGAAACTGTGGAAACTAGACCCGTGGATATGGAGTTTGTTAATAAAACCCTAGCCAGAGAAACAATAGCCAATCTGCTGGACAGACAACAGGACGTTGCATCAAGACACTATTCAAAAGGGCCACAACACACTGCAGCACACCAGAACTGCAAAAAGAGGAAGAGGAACATCTATACAGGGTATTCGCCAAAAACGGATACCCTCGCAATTTCATCAACAGATGCCTAAGAGAAAGACAACGGAACGAGGACATGCCGCAACCCAAAGGACTAGCCACACTACCATACATTAGGAGCATTTCCGAACTGACAGCCAGACTCCTGCGACCACTAGGACTAATCACAGCACACAAACCAACAGCCACGCTCAGACAACAACTCACCAGAACGAAGGACCTGATACCCAACATGAGCAAAACCAATGTAGTGTACAAAATCCCATGCAAGGACTGCACAAAACACTACATAGGACAAACAGGAAGACAGCTAACTATCCGTATCCATGAACACCAACCAGCCATGAAACGACACGACCAGCTATCCTTAGTAGCCACACACACAGACGACAAGCAACATGAATTTGACTGGGACAACACTACCATTATAGGGCAAGCCAAACAGAGAACAGCCAGGGAATTCCTAGACGCATGGCACTCATCCACAGACTCTATCAACAAACGCATTGACCTGGACCCAATATACCGGCCACTACAGCGGACAGCTGGAACTGACAACCGGAAGCGGCAGAGACAGGCCACTATAAATGCCGGAGGAAACATCACAGAAGCGCTTCACAGGAGGCTCCCAAGCACTGAGGATGTCACCTAGACAGGGGATGAAACGTTTGCAAGACAAATTCCCCCTCGGCGAACAGAACCACAACAACGAGCACCCGAGATACAAATCTTCTCCCAAACCTAGAAAGAAACGCAATTTACAATTCTGTTCTGACTCTCCTTCAGACAAAGCTTGAATTGCTACATCTGTGAAGGATTCTTTCACATTTGCAGACAATACAGCTATTGCACATAGTTAGTATTGCAGCGTTCATGTACTCATTTGACATTGCTGTCTATTCATTAATTTACCATTGAAGGAAGCTATAGACTTTCATATCGCAGCATTATGTAATGGTGATCTAGATCCACTGCTGTCAAGAAATCAGTATTATGAAATCAAACTCACACAATTGCTATCAATTTGAATGTTCTCATGTATGCTTAAATAGATTATCTTGCTATATAATCGATATTTGGCCCAGCTCTAGAAACCTGAATTCCATGAGAAATGCATTTTGAATGGAATGACACCTAACCTACACCTTGCGTACATCTAACATATAGACGGTATAATTGTGGCATTCTAATCAGCAGCAGCATATAAGAATGTCCTTGCTTATATAAATGGGGAATCATCTTGATAGGATTGTCCTATGGACTCCCTAACCCCAACAGTAATCGGGAAACTGAGGAGCAAATATGCAGAGAGATCTCAATTTATGTAGGAAGAATAGGGTTGCAATGGTAGGGGAATTTAACTTTGCAGATTTGCATAGACTGGGACTGCCATATTGTTTGGTTTTGGATGGTGAGGAATATGTTAGCTGTGTTCAAGAAAATTTTCTTTATCAACATGTAGATGTATCAACTACAGAAAGAGCAAAACTTGATCTTTTGGGAAGTAAGAGAGGGCAATGACTGAAGTGTTAGTTGGTGGAATACTTTTGGACCAGTGATTATAATTCTATTTATTTAAAGTAGTTATGGAAAAGGATAGATCTTGTATTAAAGTTAAAGTTCTTAATTGGAGGAGGGCCAATTTTGAAGGCATAAGACAGGAACTTTCAAAATTTGATTGGAGTAGTCTGTTCACAGGTAAAGAGACACCTGGCAAGGCGGAGGCATTCAGAAGTGAGATAACAAGAGTTCAGACACATTACAATCCTGTCAGAGTGAAGGGTAAGGCTAGTAGGAATAAGGAACAGTGGATGAGTAAACGTAGTGAGACTCTGGTCAAGAATAAAAAGGGGGTATATGTTAGGTACAGACAACTGGGAACAAGTGAATCTGTTGAAGAGTATAAGGGGCGTAATTACATTCCCTCAAGAGGAAAATCAGAAGGGCAAAAAAGGATATGAAAGAGCCTTAGTTAAGGATAATCCAAAGAGATTCTCTAAGTACATTTAAGACCAAAAGAGCAACTCGGCAGAGAATATGGCCCCTAAAAGATCAACAAGGTTGTCTATGGAACTGGGGAGATGGGAGAGATAATAAGTGAATATTTTGAATCAGTTTCTATAGTGGAGAAAGACATGGAATCCAGGGAACTCAGAGAAATAAATATTGATGTTTTGAAAACAGTGCACATCATCGAAGAGGAGGTGCTGGAGGTCTTAAAAGCATAAAGAGAGGTGAATTCCCAGGACCTGATCAACTTAAAGAACAATTAAGCTGACTATTTGTGGAACCGCAGGAGATGGGTGAGATACTAAATGGGTATTTTGCATTAGTATTTATTGTGGAGAAGGATACAGAAGTTGGAGAACTTGGAGAAATAGTGATTCCTCGAAAAATGTCCATATTACAGAGGAGGTGGTGCTGGATGTCTTAAAAAGCATAAAGGTGGATAAATCTCTGAGACCTGATCAGGTGTACTGCAGAATTTTGTTGTAAGTAGGAAAGTGATTGCTGGGCCTCTTGCTGAGATACTTGAATCATCGATAGCTATGAGTAAGGTGTGGAAGACTGGAGGTTGGCTAACGTGGCTAAAGGAGGTGGTAAGGGAAAAACCAAGGCTCTATAGACAGGTGAGCCTGATGTCAGTGGTGGATAAGTTTTGGAAGGGAGTTTGATTGATGGGATTTACATGTATTTGAATTGATTAGGAATAGTCAACATAGTACGTAGGGAATCTTGTATCACTAATTTATTTCAGTTTTTTTAAGGAGTAATGAGCAATATTGATGAAGGCAGAGGGGCGACATTATATAGGTTTGTAAAATCATGAGGGGTATAGATAAGGTGAAGAGCAAAGGTCTTTTCTCAAGGATGGAGGAGTTCAAAATTAGGGTGCCTAGATTTAAGGCAAGAGGGAAAAGATTTAAAATGGACCTGAGGGGCAACTTTTCCACACAGAGGTGTGGAATGAACCCACTGAGGAAGTGGTGGATGCGGGTATGGTTACAATATTTAAAAGACATTTGGACAGATACATGAATAGGAAAGGTTGACGGAAATAGGCCAAGTGCAGGCAAATGGGACTAGCATAGTTTGGGAAGATTGTTTGGCATGGAAGAGTTAGACCCTAGGGTCTGTTTTCATGCTGTATAACTCTGACTCTCTTTTGTGCTCAGCATACCTCTAATTATCATGGAAGAGTAGATATCTCCAAGGTTTGAGCAAAAGGTGAGCAACTGTTTTATCCTACTAGCAACACAAATAATGTTCATGACCAGCAGGATGCTTCAGTAAAGTTGAGAAGATGTTCTGCCATTAAGTAAATGAGTAATTTGTTATATGAATTTTAGTGTCTGTGTGATGCCAAGGATGTAGGAAGTACATCAAAAAAATTGGTGGATCATACTGCAAAGTCTACCCCTTTGGCTGTTTGATGAAAAGTAACATATTGACTGTACCCAACCAGCCTGTGCTTCCAAAATTCACAACACAGAGTCCACCATTAATTGTAATTCAATAACTGGATATAATTTACTGATAATTTGTATACTGACAGACAATTTAAGATTCATTTGAGAGTACAGTGTGGCACACATTTGCACGTATTAGAACCTACTTATGTAAGTGCACAAAGTTGTGTTCATTGCAGATGGGAAGCCTGTGCATATATTACATTTGTTTCAACACAACAACGTAAGTGACAGCCAATCTCTAGTCAATCTGCCTTATTTAAACTGGTACATTCTCCATGGTATTACCTCCAACAATTTACCAAACAATAAGCATTCTCTTCTCATAAAGCACCAATGTTGTTTTCTCTTTCCTTTGGTTTTTCATGCAAATTGTTGTAATAAGTACAAGATGAAAAGCTTTGACAGCATTTTTTTTGTATCAATAACCCAAAGATTCTTAATCCTAATGGGCTTTTTTTCCATTTACTCTCTTTCTTCTGTTTGAGCTGTAATAAAAGTTTATCCCTAGCCAATACAATGTTATCAAATTGATCTTTCCAGGAATGAAATTCAGACCATGTCTCTCTGGCTGGTAACCTTAGTGTCCATCTGGAATGATCCAGTGGCTTAGGAATTTTAATACAACAGTGACCTTCATAGCTATGGGAGGAACCACATAGCTGGTTGCATTATAGATGGCATGTTGTGGAAAGTTGCCCAGGTATGTCCTAGCACTAACATGCAGGATAAATTCAATCTAGTTAATTACCACACTCAGTCTATTCAAAATCATTAGCAATGTGATGGAAGGAATTGTCAACGATGCTCTTAAATAGAACTTGTAAAAGAATGAACATGCTTAATGATACTCATTGAGATTGCCTCCTTGGTTTAAACATGAAATAGCTGAAATCCAGAGGTGGACATCAGAGTCACTGCCTTTTACATCATAGGCATCATTCGACAGAGGTTGGCATCAAGGGACTCTTGCAAATTCGGAATCTTTGGAAATCAGGTAGCAAGGCTCTCTGCTGGTTGGATCACATCAAGTACAAAAAATGTTTGTGCTTTTTGGAGGCCATTCATCTCAACTTAAGGTAATCTCTATAGGAATTCCTTAGGTTAGTGCCCCAGGCCTAACCCAATTCAGCTGCTCCATCAATGACCTTCTTATCTTGAAAATGTGACGGATGAGAATCTTCACTGATGCCTCCATAATGTTCAGCAGCATTTGCAATTTTATGAGGTACTAAAGCAGTCCATGTCCAAATGCAAAAAGACCTGGACAAATAGGTTGGGGCTGACAAAATGGCAGGTAATGTTTGCAGCAAGCAAATGCCAATCAGAGACTATTTTTGGCAGGCACGAATCATTGCTTCTTGACTTTCACAGATATATCATCATTGAATACCTCCCTGGCAATATCCTGGGGTTACGACTGACCAGAAACTGAACTGTACTAGCCAGAAACACTCAGTGTCAATAAGAGCAAGTCCGATACTGGGAATTCTGAAGCAAGTAACTCCCCTTCTGCCTTCCAATGCCTGTTTACTATTTACAGGGCACAAGTCAGAAGTGTGACTGAATAACCTCCACTTGCTTGAATAGGTGCAGCTCCAACAATACTCAAGATCCTCAGTGACATCAGGACAAAGCAGCCTGCTTGATTGGTACTTTATCCACCAGCTTCAATATTCAATCCATTCACCACTGGTGCAGAATGGTAGCAGTGTTTCTTTATCTGCAGTTCCTCACCATGGGCCCTTCAGTAGCAGCTTTCAAGCTTATGACCTCTATCCCTTTGAAGGACAAGACCAGTAGGTCAGCATCATCCACCACTCACCATTTTGACTTGGCACCATCACTGTCACTGTAAAAATTCTGGAACCTCCATCCTAATAGCACTGTGTGAGGCTCCCGTCACTCCAAGGACAACAGCAGTTTAAGAAGACAGCTCACTACCTCTACAGTAGTTGGGGATGGGCAATGTGTTGGTCTAGCCAGTGATTCTCACATCCATGATTGAAATTTATTAAAAAGTGACCTGCTTTCTGCTTCATTGATTTAAGACAAGCTTACCTTTCTGATGTAACTTCATCAGAATGACACTGTCTGTGAACACTGTCAATCTATTACCTGGAGCAGTTATATCCTATGAGGTGACTTTGAACTCGAAGGTTTTGCAATCTTATAAATTGGCTTGCCTCATCCAGTTCTTTCAGCACCATCGAAATAGTCTTAACTTTATTAGCCGCAATTTGAACTGTAGAAGTAATTGTTAAGTTTTCAGGAGACTATGCTGGTAAACTGAAGACTCCAGTAAAACTTCTCAAAATGTTGAGAAATAATGTATATGAAGAATTAGTATAAATTGATAAAAACAGGAGCTAGCCAGACTTCAACATTGTTTCATTAAAACACTAAGCTTGAGGAAATTTCAAAGCTAGAAAGACCAATTTCCTTCCTCACTATCAATCACTCATTTTATTTGAGTAAACAGTGCATTTCCTGAACCTGTTTAAATTAATATTAGTCATAATTTGCTGAATTAAGGTTATTTATGTTTCATGTCTTAGCATTGAAGCATCATCAGCTGCAGCTGCAGGAAAATCAGGCACGATAAAAATTGAGAACACAAGACGGGTGTGATTTTCAAAACCTTGATAACTGTCCCCATTACTTCTCAGCAGTGGGGCAGAACCTCTTGCATATTGAGTGCTGTGGCTGCATTTCCCCGTGGACTCACTCTGTGTGTTCTGAAATGCTCACCTGGCCCAGGTGTGACCGTGTCTTGGATTTCTTTCTGTGCACACAGTCCATTCTGTGAGCTGCCATGGGAAAATGGGCCAGTACTCCAACCCACCTGCCAACATTGTTTAAAAGATACTTAAACCCCATCTCCCCACCCATCCCCATGCACCATCAGGTGACCTCTGCTACCTGATGAAACTTGAGGTCATTCATGCAACCTCTGTAGTCCCTCTGGTCACATAAAACCTTATGTAACATCACCTCTCCATGCATTCCATAACATGCCACGTGTCTTTGGATTCTTCATGGTGTTCTCTCTGTGCAATGTCCAAAGCCAATCACCCATGATGTATTACGCACATTGCTCAATGTTCATGCATTAGCAATGGGAATTATCTTTAATCATTGTTAGATGTTTACCTTCTTTCCCCTTAACCCTGAATTTAAACACTTTAATTGATGCAGGAATGGAAAATAAAAATCATCTTTTAGGTACCAATTAGTTTTTGTAGAGAAGTGGAACCGCCCCAAAGGCATATTCTTTTATTATAATTGCCTAAACATTTCAGTCATCCTAAGATCAAAAGGCCACCTGCTGAGCTGAAGCCATAGTGGCTTTTGAAACCGAGCAAAGCATTGGAAATGGCTACAACTGTCATCGATAAAACAGCCAGCTATATTGCTTGAGAGTGACATTTCCGCATATCATGGCAGAATGCCTGACACTAAGTGGACGGGAGCAGCTGCAGAGATAATTTTTAAGGGCTGTTAGACAATTTAAATTCAGCACAAACACAACATGAGGCCCTAATAGGACTTTTTTAAGAAACACTTTTAATGCATTTTGCGTAATGCATAGTTTTTTTTTGTTTCTGCAGTGGAAATAGCACTGTAATGCAGTCATTTCCAAGCCAGTATGCTCTGATAAGGTATGAAGTGTGCGATGAAATGTTCAGGAGACATTGCTGCTTTGACTGAGCGCCCAAGGCTGGTCCATGCTTCCACTTCTCTCTGGAGCCGAGGTGTCTGTTATTGAAGATAGTGCCTGCTAACACCAGGCACCTCTGCCCACTGTGCATACACAAGACTCCAGTGCCATGCATGTATAGACTTCCACTGGCAGGCCCAGGCTTTCCACTAATCCAGTAAAATGAAATGAGCTCTACTTTACATTTTGCTCTGGTCCATTGTTAACGAATTGTTAGAAATAGTTATTTTGAGCAGATTTTGAAAATGTCTGTACTCACGGTGGAAAACTGTTATTTTTTTTACATATTTTTTACCATATTTTATGTGGTGACCCTGATCCAAGAAGAGAGGCGTGAATTTTGTAACCAAACACTTCCTAACCTGTGAAAGGAAAGCACAATAACGATGGGAATAGGGAACCATGTTGTGGAGGAGTCGGTGTTGGACTGGAGTGGACAAAGTTAAAAATGACACCATGCCAGGTTATAGTCCAACGGATTTATTTGGAAGCACTACCTTTCGGATCACTGCTCCTTCCTCAGGTAGCTAGTGGGGCAGGATCATAGGACACAGATTTTATATTAAACGATCAAAGTGTCGTACAACTGATGCGATGTATTGAGGAAACCTAGATTGCTGTTCAGTCTTTAATCACTTAGAATGGGGATACAGGTTTCAATTGATTAAAATGTAAATCCCAGAAATTCTTTCAAGTCACAGTCCCGAGATAACTTACAGTTTTATCAGTATAACAAAAGTGACACCTCAGCTCAGATAGTACATTAAAAATGTGAGCTTAGTGTCTGTCCGTATGCCACCCTTGAGTCAGACTAGTTCTATTTCCAAAGTAGAAATTAATAAAATGTCACATGGACTGACTGCCTATAGATTGAGTGCTTTTTGAGCAAAATAAAATGTATCTGCAAATACAAATCAGCAATTGCAAATTCATCCCATTAACTTTTGTGTGTGTGTGTGGGGGGGGGAGAAAGGGGGAAGAAAGGGAGAGAGTGTGTGCGCGGGAGAGAGGGAGAAGAGTGTGCGTTTGTGTGTGTGTGAGAGAGAGGGAAAGAGAGTGTGTGTATATGGGTGAGAGGAAGTGTTGTGGGCCAGGTCAAACCCCTCATAACATTTCAAGAAGGTAGCCCAGACCCTAACTTTGCTAAGTGATTTTAAGCAAGTGTACAGTGGATATTCTAGGAGAGAATCAGTTGGTCAGACTACTTAGTTTTAAACAAGACAGATTTTATTTACAAGATTGCTAAATGAAACACAAAGAAGATAAAACGGAATCCTGAATAACTTAACCTATCTAAAAACCCAACAGACTATTCCAACATAATGACATAATGCTGCTGTTCCAAAATACTTGCAACAATCCCCATGAACAATCCGTGGCACAAATGATAAAATCAACCACAAGTTCTTAAAGGAATGAAGTCCGAGAAAGAGAGAGAGTCCAGCAGCCTTTCTTCACATACCCACTGTTGCATTAAAACCGAACCAAAGCATAGCTGAGCTGCTAGAACTGGCCACACCCTTTCATTATACAAGCTTTTTCCCCCTCAGAACTTGAAAGCCTTCTGCCTGAGGCAGTATCTGTTAGCTATAAACAAATTAGCCCTGAAATCCATTTGACTTCAGACCTTCGAGAACCTGTGTCATTTATAACCTGTCCAAAAAAAAGCCAAGGACAGCTTAATATTGTTAAAGGAATGTGTTCATCATGAGAGAGAGAGGGGGAGAGGGAGAGAGTGTCTGTGTGTGTGTGTGTGTGTGTGAGTGTGAAGGAGTATATGCCTGTGAAAGGGTATGCACATGAATGTGTGCGTAGGAGAAAGCGTGTGTATGATATAACCATGCATATACACACACTCTCACACTTAGTCCTCAGGGTGACTTTTACTCTAGCGATGGAGAGGGATAAGTGTGCACTGCAGGGCAACAGTTATAGCTGGGGGCAGGGAAATTATGATGCAGTGAGGCATGACTTAGGATGCGTGGATTGGAAAAATAGGCTTCAAGGGAAGAACACAAATGATATGTGGAGATTGTTCAAGGAACAGCTAATGGGTGACCTTGATAAGTATGTACCAGTCAGGCAGGGAGTAAAGGGTCTTGTGAGGGAGCCGTGGTTTAATAAGGAATTGGAATCCCTTGTGAAAGGGAAGAGGGCGGCCTATGTAAAGATGAGGCGTGAAGGTTCAGTTGGGGCGATTGAGAGTTATAAGATAGCCAGGAAGGATCTAAAGAGAGAGGAGAGAGCTAAGAGCATCGAGAAGGGGACATGAAAAGTCCTTAGTTGGTAGGATTAGGGAAAACCCAAAGGCTTTCTATAGGTATGTCAGGAATAAAAGGATGACTAGGGTAGGTATCGGTCCAGTCAAGGATAGTAGTGGGAAGTTGTGTGTGGAGGCGGAGGAGATTGGTGAGACACTAAATCAATACTTTTCGTCAGTATTCACTCAGGAACAGGACACTGTTGCTGATGTGAATATTGAGTCACAAGTGATTAGAATGGATGGCCTTAAGGTACGTAGGGAAGAGGTCTGGGGAATACTGGAAAGGATGAAAATAGATAAGTCCCCTGGGCCTGATGGCATTTATCCTAGGATCCTCTGGGAAGCTAGGGAGGAGATAGCGGAGCCATTGGCCTTGATTTTTATGTCGTCGTTGTCTACGGGAATAGTGCCAGAAGACTGGAGGATAGCGAATGTGGTCCCCTTGTTCAAGAAGGGGAGCAGGGATAGCCCGAGTAACTATAGGCCAGTGAGTCTCACTTCTGTTGTGGGCAAAGTCTTAGAGAGAATTGTAAGCAATAGGATTTATGAACATCTGGATAGGAATAAAGTGATCAAGGATAGTCAGCATGGTTTTGTGAAGGGCAGGTCGTGCCTCACAAACCTTATTGAATTCTTTGAGAAGGTGACCAAGGATGTGGATGAGGGTAAAGCAGTAGATGTGGTGTATATGGATTTTAGCAAGGCGTTCGATAAGGTACCCCATGGCAGGCTAATGCAAGAACTACGGAGGTATGGCATTGAGGGTGCATTAGAGGTTTGGATTAGGAATTGGCTGGCTGCAAGGAGACAGAGGGTAGTAGTTGATGGTATAGGTTCATCCTGGAGCGCAGTTACTAGCGGTGTTCCACAAGGATCTGTTTTGGGACCATTGCTGTTTGTCATTTTTATAAATGACCTGGAGGAGGGGCTTGAAGGTTGGGTGAGCAAGTTTGCAGATGACACGAAAGTCGGTGGAGTTGTGGACAGCGAAGAAGGATGTGGCAGGTTACAGCGGGATATAGATAAGTTGCAGAGCTGGGCAGTAAGGTGGCAAATGGAATTCAATGTAGCTAAGTGTGAAGTCATTCACTTTGGTAGGAGTAACAAGAAGATGGATTACTGGGCTAATGGTAGACTACTTGGTAGTGTGGATGAGCAGAGGGATCTTGGTGTCCATGTACACAGATCTTTGAAAGTTGCCACCCAGGTAAATAGTGCTGTGAAGAAGGCATATGGTGTACTGGGCTTTATTGGTAGAGGAATTGAGTTCCAGAGTCCTGAGGTCATGTTGCAGTTGTATAAGACTCTGGTGCGGCCTCATCTGGAGTATTGTGTGCAGTTTTGGTTGCCATACTATAGGAAGGATGTGGAGGCATTGGAACGAGTGCAGTGGAGGTTTACGAGGATGTTGCCTGGCATGGTAGGAAGATCGTATGAGGAAAGGCTGAGGCACTTGGGGCTTTTCTCATTGGAGAAAAGAAGGTTTAGGGGAGATTTGATAGAGGTGTACAAGATGATTAGGGGTTTAGATAGGGTTGACAGTGAGAACCTTTTTCCGCTAATGAAGTCAGCTGTTACTAGGGGACACAGCTTTAAATTAAGGGGTGGTAGGTATAGGACAGATGTTAGGGGTAGATTTTTTACTCAGTGGGTTGTGAGTTCATGGAATGCCCTGCCAGTAGCAGTGGTGGACTCTCCCTCTTTATGGTCATTTAAGCGGGCATTGGACAAGCATATGGAGGTTATTGGGCTAGTGTAGGTTAGGTAGGCTTCAGTCGGCGCAACATCGAGGGCCGAAGGGCCTGTACTGCGCTGTATTTTTCTATGTTCTATGTTCTATGAGAGGTGTATGTGTGAGTCTGTGTATATGCATACTTATGTGTGAGTGTATGTGTGACAGTGTATAGTGTGGTGGGGTCACTTGTCATGTAACATGAACCCAAGATCTTGGTTGAGGCCATCCTCATGGGTACTGAACTTGGCTATCACCCTCTGCTTAGCAACTCTGTATTGCGTATTTCAAAGTCCACCTTGGAGGACGGACACCTGAGGAAGATTGTATGACCAGCAATTAAAAAAAAAAGCTCAACATTTCATGCCTTGATTAGCACCTCTATACAGAGCCTGAAAATAATTCCATCAGGGATCATGGTCATGTTAACAGCTTTGTTGAGTCATGCTAGCCAATGAGTAGAGGATCGGATTTTGTGGATATTGTCAATCACAGTGATGAATGGGTGATAATCACAGCTAAAATAATAAACTAACAGGAAATAGTTTTCATGCATTTTCTAGTTGTTAGGGTGAAGAAAATAAATTGTCAGTTTAAATGGATTCGCTGATGGGTGGAATAAATGTCAATAACTTCCTTTTTATGACAGAATGCAACCTTGGAGAGAAGAAAGGATATTTTCTTGTACAATTGCCAAATCATGAAGGAAAATCGAATGAAAAGATTGCAGAGAGAATCACCTATTATAAAGTTGAAGAAAGCAAAATGACACAGTTGTATTAAGAGACCGAAAGCTTCAGACTGTTGAGTTTACCTGACATGTGAACTTGTTCATAATTCTTCAAACGATGACAGCTAGACAGCCAGAAGTGAAGGTCATGGCAGGTCATGACAGAAGAAGCTGTCAATCAAATATACGAGATGTCCTCTCCCTAAATGCATTTATACTGTTTGTCTCAAACACTGCCTCTGTTAGTGAGTTCTATATTCACACCAGTCTCTTAGAAAATAGTTTCTTCTAGATTCCCAATTGGTTTCCTTGGTGACCTTCTTCCTCATGTTGTGCCATCTAGCTGCTTTGAAAGCATGTTGTCCTTGACTTTGAGAGCTGCCCTTCATCCTTAATTGGACTGTGAGACTGTCTTTTGGCCACTAATTGGCTGCCCTGGGGAAAATTGCATTGGGTGGCCAGTGCCGGCTTTGGATCCCATTCTATGTTGAATGTCTCAAAATCTTTGCAGTTTTGAAGACTTGTTAGGTTACTGGTCAGCATTTTCCTTTTAGAGTGAAAAGAAATCCAAGCTATTTATAAAATGAAATCAGATAATGTTGGAAATGCTCAGCAGGTCTGAGAGCATAAATGGAGAGAAAACACCGATATGATGAGCCAGATTTTCAGTCCAACGTCAGGAACCTGATACCCAAACGTATTCTTGGTCCTGCTCCCGTGCCCATTAAGTGCAAATAGTCTAATTGATCAGGAAGTGAACTTAGCATTCAATTAGTGGCATTGAGCTCGGCAGAAATTTCCAGCCTACTCCCAAGTGTCAAAAACATGGAATAGCCATGCTGGGGACTGCTATGGCTTGGAGCATGAGGAAAGAGCTGTGGATGAGTAGGCTAGGAGTGCCACTTCTGGACGTGCTGGTTGACAGCTGGACACAATCGTGCACAAGACCATTTGGACTTTGTTTAGAAAGTCTTTCTGTTTTTATCCCATTTAGCTTTTTACTTTCTATGTTACATGTTGACCACTTTATTTTTCTTACGCAAAATAAGAAACCTCTCACTTACCAATGTTGAAATTGTTTTGCACATGGGCAGATCAGTGGCAGATGTAAATTAAGCCTGGTAAATGGGAGGTGCTGCATTTTGGAAGAAAGAGCAAGACAAGGGAGGACTCAGTAACTGGCAGGACATGAGCAAGCTCAGGGGAGCAGAGGGATCTTAGGGTGCTTGTCCACAGATCCCTACAGGTGAAAGAACAGGTTAAGAAGGCATACGTTAAGAAGATGTTTATCAGTAGTGGCATGGATTATAGGAGAAGGGAGGCTATATTGAAACTATGTGAACTCTGGTTTGGCCACACCTGAAGCACTGTTTGCAGTTCTGGTCAACACACAATATGAAGGATGTAATTGCATTGGAGTGGGTATGGAGCATTTTAGCTCTGAAGAGAGGCTGGATTAGACCGGATTGTTTTCTCTGGAGCAGAGAAGATTGAGGGACGACTTGATAGAGGTGTATAATAATATGAGGGGCATGGACAGGATGAATAGAAAGCAGCTGTTCCCCTTAGGTGAAGGATCAGGAACAATGTTGGGTGGGGAGGGGGCATCATTATAAAGCAGTAGTTTAGAAGGAATTTGAGGTAAATATGTACTGCCTGGAAAGGTGGTTTAAATGGCAAATTTTCAAAAAGCACTTGGATGAGCGCTTGAAGTATCGTAGCATTCAAGGCTATGAACTTAGTATAGGAAAGTGAATCTAGAGTATGGGGTGGTATAGTTTTGGCTATGTAGACTTGATGGGCCCAAGGGCCTAATCTGTACAGCCAGATTTCCGATTCTATAATTAAATGTTAATTCTGCATGTTTATTAAAAATTCAAGTAATTTGCTGAAGCATTCCTCAACATTTACTATCCCTTCTGATGTGATGCAATCTGCAAACTTAGAAACAATATTTTTGACTCCAAGGCCTAAGTTGTTCGTGTAAATTATGAAGAACTCAAATTCAAATACAAATCAGTTTAGGATCCACTTTGCGGCTTCTGTCATCCTAAATATCTACCCCTTCCCCATACTGAGTTTTTTTAACAGCTGTTTATTGTGCCACTTATCCGCTGTCTCTGCATGTTTCGAACATTATCGTGTGGTGTTATCAAAGGCGTTTTGAAATCTAGATATATTGCATTATGTCTCTCTCTTGTTGACTCTCTCTGTTACATATTTGAAGAATTTGGTGAGGTTGCTCAAGCAAGCTATTCCTTTCGGAAATCCATATTACCTGCTCATTAGAAGCCAGAGTGTTTAGTTAGGGTTCCTCCTTTTAGTTGGGATTCTACTATTGGTAAGAAACAGTCTGATATTCTCCAAAAGCTTTGTGTTTAAATTAAGAGATAGAAGCAGAAGTTAAGCCATTCGGCCCATTGAGTCTGCTCCACCATTCAGTCATAGCTGATAGATGTCTCAACCCCATTTTCCACTTTTCTGTATCCTCTGATCCCCTTGGCAATAAAGAATTTAGCTGTGGAGAAAGTGAGGACTGCAGATGCTGGAGATCAGAGTCTAGAGTGTGGTGCTGGAAAAACAGGAAGGGCTTTTGCCCAAAACATCAATTCTCCTGCCCCTCGGATGCTGCCTGATCGGCTATGCTTTTCCAGCAAGAACATTTCTGTCTTTGTTTTAAATATACTCAATGCCCTGGCCCCCACACCTTCTGTGGCAAGGAATTCCACAGATGTACCACTCTCTGGGGCTAGAGATGTTTCTCCTTACCTCTGTTCTAAGGTGTCTTCCCTTTACTCTACGGATGTGCCTGGCCATTAAGTGGTACTTAAAAGACAGCAGGTTTTTGGGGTAATAATTGGATAAAGGCAATCATAAAGGGAATGAAGATTGTGATTCGCCTGCCCACCCTTTTGTAATAATCCAGGGTGCATGTAAACTTTGTAGTGCTTCCTCATTTAAACAGTAGTCTCGTTATGGCTAAACATTAAGCATTCTGAGAAATATCTACACCACTTTGTATTGGGCTCAAAGTTTTGCACCAACAATGTCACTTTACTAGTATCCATGCTACTCAAAGGCAGCCTGTGCTTCTTAAATGTGAGGTATATTCTGGCTAGAGCAGCTACTAGAACTGTTTCAACAGAGGTTTATAAAATTGTGAGGGGCATGAAAAGGGTGAGTGGATAAGGTCTTTTCCTTAGGGTGGGGGAGTCCAAAACTAGAGAGTCTAGGTTTAAGGTGAGTCATGGAACCACAGAGATATACAGGACAGAAACAGACCCTTCAGTCCAACTCATCCATGCCGACCAGATATCAATATAAATCTGGTCCCATTTGCCAGGCATTTGTCCCATATCCCTCTAAACCCTTCTGATTCATATACCCATTCAGCTGCCTTTTAAATAAAAGGTTTAAAAATAACCTGAAGGGTAACCTTTTCATACAGAGGGTGGTGTGTATACAGAATGAACTGCCAGAAGAAGTGGTGGAGGTGGTGACAGTTACAACATTTAAAAGGCACCTGGTTGCATGTATAAATCAGAAGGATGTAGAGGGGTATGGACAAAATGGAGAGCTCCTTCAAGGAAGGATATGGACCAAATGCTGGTAAATGAGACTAGGTCAGATTGGGATCTCTGGTCAGTGTAGATGAGTTGGACTGGAAGATCTGCTTCCATGCTGTATGACTGTGTGTGTGTCTAAAAAGAGTCTGAACAGAAAGAGAGTAAGAGTGACACAACAAACCTTAGAGTTTCTGTATTGGTTGCTTTCCTTCTGGAGTATTGAATTTGAATGTTTTGTTGGTGAAATGATGGGTAGACATTTCATGACCAGAATATGAACAAAGTCACTTTTTTGGTAAATGTACAACAGATATTAAAGCACAGGTAAAGGGTAGGTATTTATAAACAACCTGATCAGACATGTTATGACACATCGGGAGCAAGTGGGACTTGAACTCTGGCCTCCTAATTCAAGACAGGGTCACTACCATCACAAGAGCTCCATAGGGTATATTGAGATGAAATACAAGTTGCACTGAACAACGACTGTCAAATTGCTATTTGGATGCAAGCTGATAAAGTATGTGATGCACATTCTCTATTCACCTGAAAAGCAGCTGTCTTTGTTGGGGCTGGCAGAAGAATCTGTACAAATATAGATTGGAAAAACAAGTTCAAGGCATAGTAAATTTCAACCCACAGCAACACATCCTGCCTGTCACCAAAGAATGCTCTAAGTTTACTTAGTGAATGCATACTGCCCTGTAACCTGGAGATTTATTTTGAAAACTTAAGCATATGTGAGCTGGGTGGATAAATGGAAGAAACTCAAAAGCACACTGGCTGCAGTTACATGCCACCTTCTTTCTTGTGACTGGTGTTTATTAACTTTGTTCTTTTCTGGGATTTAAATGAATGGCTGATCTATTGTTGCCTGATCATCATTACAAATTACTAATCTGTACACTGGAGAATACTATTTAATAGGGTAGTCAATCCCCAAATGAGGGACAATTCAAATCCATTTTTTTCTATTCCGTAAAGCATCTGCCCATACAATAAGATGATTTGTATATTTTCTGTAATGTGTTTAATATCCTGTTCTAAAACTTTATTTTCATTTATGATTCTCTCCTTATGGAAAAATCCGGAATGTATAACCAATGAACAACTCAACACATTCTTTAGTGCATTTTATTAACTATCTGTCGCTGCTGGGGGAAGGAATTCCCTTTTCTGTTACTTTTGTCTCCTTTTCTATCTGATCCAGCGTAAAGGGACAGAATTTCTCAGAGAATCAGTGAAAGTACCATTTGAGGCAGAGAATCTGATTCAGTTTAGGCAGGCTGGCTGATCTGTATGGCCGGTTTAAATCACAGAAAAGATAGACAAATTAGGATTAATTTTTTGCCCAGCATGACAGAAAAATCATATTGCATCTATAGTTTACAGTGTGAGATATCAATCGTATCAGTTTGTAAAGTGTGTACAAGTGCAGGATGCTCATTTGATGGGTGATAAGAAATTATGTAGAGATCCATTTATTCATAAGGGCGGTTGGCTTGTAGCGTTAGGAAGTAATGTTTCAATTTGAGAACAAATTTTAAGTCTGAGAAAACATTGACTTCTGATCTCCTCCTCATTCTGCGACTGGCTGTCTGAAGTTTAACATAGTAGCACTGAAAGTTGGAAACTAAGAATTCATTAAAGACCCAAAATTATCATTTAAATTTTCATGAAGAATGATTGAAAGTAAATGTAAATTGTTGGGGTGTGATCACGCTTTGTTGACAGAGTCCTATGACTACTTCTGACCAGTAGAAAAACAAAATGCATATAGGGTATGTCCCTAACAAAGAGAAGCAAGTTATGGTGTTGGCATTGTCATTTCCTGATAAAAGTTAATTCAGAAATTGGGTTTTGTGAGCCGGAAGCCTGTTTGTTGAACACTGGGGAAGGTTTGACTCTTGTATACAGTTTTTTGGATGACATATATTAGAATAACGACTTATTGAATGCCTATGAGGACATGGTCAGACTTTGAAGGATTTAATTTTGAGTTTCACATCTGGCTCGCATTTAAATTGCACTGAAGTGTTCACTTTTTTATTTGTTCTTGGAATGTGGATGTCAGAGGCCACATCCGCATTTGTTACGCATTTCTAAATGCTGTGAAGGCAATTGAGAGTCTGCGGTTTTGGAGTCTCATGTATGCCAGACTAGGTAAGGACAGCAGATTTCCATCACTAAAGAACATCAGTGAACCAGATGGGCTTTTACAAAAATTGATAGTAGTCACATGGTCACCACTAGAACAGCTCCCTCTTTCAGGGGTATTTATTGAATTCAAATTTCACAATCTGTCATGGTGGATTTTGAACCCAGTCAACAGAACCTTAGCCTGGAGCTCCAGATTACGAGTCTGGTGATGTTACCATTATATCATGCCTTCCCATGTGAACAGGCTCTTAGTCTTAATTGAAGTTTGGTTCTTGAAAGTGATTCCCTTTTGGAGCAGATCTCTGCTGTCTTCAAATATTCCTGGGCGTGCAGACAGTTCCAATCAACTTGTAGCACAACTGTGATGTTCCGTACTGTAACAATAAAGGATAGAGGACTCAATGATTATGGCAGCCTGGATTGTCCAGATACTAGACACAGGTGCCAGTATAAAGACAGGGTTACAGACAGAGGAAATAGGAAGAAAGCAATTTGGAAGATCCATACACTATAACAGGCAACAGGATTAAAGCAGCAATAATAGGTGAATGAAACCCACGGGGTTCTGGGGAACAATTAACAGTAGCTTCAAACTGTCATTGTAATGAACTGCTCAAAGGGGAATAGCAGCATTCTTCGAGTGATGCATGCCACAGAGAATTCGGAGGGAGAAGATGATGATAAATTGAAATAAGAAAAACATTGTACTAGTCAGAAGGCATCAGTCATGTTCATTTAATGGTGCTGCATTGGATATTGGTTGAATTGGAACAGATTGACCAAAATGTTATCTATTTTTACAAAGTGGGTCAATGTAAGGTTGGAAAATAAGAACATTTTTACTTGGTTTATGTTCCATAAGATGGATTTATTTTGATTTCTGTGTAGATACCTGATTTTTTAAAAATCAATGAAAAGGCACATTGGAACATTTTTTGAACAGGTCATTTCTTAGAAACCACATAATTTCAGCTAATTACTGAAGTTTTGCTGGGAGTCATCTGACTGGATTTTACAGCAGCTCTGCTTCAACTGTATTCTGCAGGTAGCTTAAAGGTTCACTTTTCAGTTTTCAAGAAGTCTGCTGAAGACCAGACTGCTTGACTCAACTCTCCTGTTTCTGCAGGGCATTTGTTAAAAGCAACTGGAAGACTTACTGAGTGCTGTATCCTGAGCAAATGTTTCTGCCAAGACCTCATATCTAGTGACGTATCCACGTGAGCCAGTTTGACTCTGGACTCTGAAGCATTGGTAGAGGCATTGCCTAAGGGAATGCAATAGGTAATGATTGACAGTTGACTGCCAGGCGTTGTTTTAGGTTTTAAAGCCGGCAGGTTGACTCTGGTCAGAGCACTGTTTCAACTCAATAAAATGTTTGCTGATTTGTTTCTCAAGGCTATGCTGTAACCAGTCAGATTCAATTTGCCCAGTTTAGACTCTAAAGAAAGCCTGACAGTCAGTCATTATTGATTGGTGCATTCTCCATTGAAATGCCTGTACCATTTGGAATGCATTTGCCAACTAGTCAGCACCGTCTCTCATGCAGTAAAAATATTGGTTTTCACCTTTACTGGTATTCTTGCGAATTGTCCTGATGAATGCAAGAAGAAATGCTGAGAGAAATTTTTAATATATATATATATATATATATATATACTTTTCCCAGCAAATTCTAAGATATAAAATGATTACATTTATGTTGTGATCTATGGAGTAGTGGGACTAGATAAAGACAGTGCACTTCTGTCATCTGGAAGATAACACATCAACTATCCAATGTAGTGGAGGGGTTTCTTCTTCAAACAGATTTCAACGCAGAAGTCTATGCCAAAATTCAAGATACGTTTTTGAGACAAAGCATGGTCATACTCCAATAATGATGGCATAATAAACATGGAAAAAATAATTTACGTATTCCAATCTAATAAGATGATTTTAGATAGGAATGCTGTAAAATAAATAGGAGAGCTGTCTTGTAATTAGCTCTGCTTAGAATATTCTCAACAGTCATAATTAATTCCACTGCGAGTGTGTAAATGGTTTGTTGTCTATCTTTAATGCCAGTGAATGACAAGGATAGAAAAACACTAAACATTCACTTTCAACTTAGGAAGTTCTCCACTGCTGAAATGATTAAGTTTGAATGGCCAATGCCAATTACTTATAAAAAAAGACGGCTGGTTTTAACATCAGATTTTATTCTCAAATCAGAATAAATTAGAATTTGCACATAAGATTAATTTATTTTCAGTTGAAATAAGTAGAGGATAGAAATTGAATTTTAAACAATAATGGTGCGTGATTCACAAAATTAACCATTTGATTTACTTTTGATTAGATTAGATTATATTCCCTACAGTGTGGAAACAGCCCCTTCGGCCCAACAAGTCCACACCGATCCTCCAAAGAGCAACCCATCCAAACACATTCCCCTACATTTACCCCTAACACTATGAGCAATTTAGCATAGCCAATTCATCTTTGGACTGTGGGAGGAAACTGGAGCACCCAAAAGAAACCCACACAGACATGGGGAGAATGTGCAAACTCCACGCAGACTATTGCCCGAGGCGGGAATTCTAACCTGGGTCCCTGGCACTGTGAGGCAGCAGTGCTAACCACTGAGCCACCGTGCCGCCCCAGTGGTTAGTACTGTAGCCTCACAGCACCAGGATCCCAGATTCGATTCTAGCCTTGGGTGACTGTCTGTGTGGAGTTTGCACATTCTCCTCGTGTCTGCGTGGGTTTCCTCCGGGTTCTCTAGTTTCCTCCCATGTTCCAAAGATGTGCAGGTCAGGTGAATTGGCCACGATAAATTGCCCATAGTGTTAGGTGCATTAGTTAGTGGGAAATGGGTCTGGGTGAGTTGCTCTTTGGAGGGTCGGTATGGACTGGTTGGGCCGAAGGGCCTGTTTCCACACCGTAGGGAATCGAATCGAATCCTTTCCCTTCTATTTTAACAAATGCATCTGACCCAGTTATCACTAGCATTGTGGGGAGAGAAGAATTTCAGCTGGACATATTGGTATTTGTATTAAGCTTAACTTCAGGCCCTGAAGTCCTGACCTTGACGCCCAGTCAATGCCACTCCATTGGCAGAAGAAACGTTTTCAATAAGCCCTGCTTGTGTTTTCTTTTAGACAGATGACTCCACTAATAGAAAGTCATTAGTTAAATTGATCCAACCTGGGGTCTTATGCTACTCCCACAGTAATACTCATGTATTTTTAAAATTGCTTACAATTCTTGGTTAGATTTGAGGAATAAAATATGATAGGGCAACAGAGATTAATTGAAGTGGTTGCTGTCGACCGCAGTTAATTAAATATCTGTCCGTGTATCCAGCATTATATCAAATACTGATTGCTAAATGTTACGTACGTTACTATTCCTGGACAAGGATTCCAAATTAGTTGATGGCATGTGACATTTTAGGCGATCAATTTTTAAAAAAAGAAGTTGGTTTACTGTTCAGTTCATGTCTAGTGTAACTGGTATTTCTTATTCATTTTGGTCAAGTGTTTAATCTTATTGGTGCTTCATTTGGAGAAATAGAAACCATACCAATGCAAACTTCATGTTTTGGTTAATCGCTCAGTTGTGCTCTTTTTGAGCATCACTTGCGACTCATGGTTGTTGGTTAATTACTTCTATGTTCTCTGTCTAGGTCACAGTATTGCAATGTTGTTTCACTGTGTTGAGTCAGCTCAGTTGTAGCACTGCAGCACGAATCTGAAAGTTGAGAGTTGCAGAGCACTTGGTGACACCTTGAGGATGCAAAATACGTAATGGAAATGGTGGCTTTCCCACTTCTACGAGAGTAGGCTGAAAATTGCAAACCCTTGATGCATTGTATCTCTTCTCTCGTTTTTCTACATCATCGTCAATCGGGGTAGAGAGCTGAGTCCGGAGACCAATCAGTATGGTGCCTGAGTGCAATTAGGTAGCAGTATTGTTAGCTTTTGATTTTGAAGAAAAGGGGAAAAAAAGATGGGAGAAAAGAGTCTTAGAGAGGTGAAAGACTTGTCAACCTTCTTTATAACAAAGAAAGGCGTTATAGGAAGTGTAAGGAAGATAAGCAGTCTAAGGGATTCTTTCGCCCTCTACCCTTGGTTCTACCAGGTGAGCAGATTATAATCCCCATGGTGGGGTCTTCCAAAGTTTATTGGAGTTGGGCAAAAACAAAATGAAATTGTTTGTTTGTCATTTTCTCTAAGTAAACCAATACAACTAACTAAAATTGACCAATGATCCTTATTGCATTGTGAGGAAAATATATGATATAATTGGATCAATCAGCATTGGTTCAGAAGGGGCATGACAGAGATGTATGTAGAATGAACAGAAAAAGGGGTGTGATAGGTAACTGCTGAACTCTGAAGTACTGATTAATTTAGTCTTTTTCCCTTTTACTCTCATCCCTTACTGAGGTAGACTGAAAGACAGTTCCAAACCCTGGTTTCTGGGTACCAATGTTTAAGGCAAACCCATAGCAAAATATTTTAAGATGAAATCAAACAGAGGTTTTATTAATGAAGCATTCAGATTGCAAAAAAATTGGTTCCCAGGTCTGCATGCACACATTTGTGTGCTCGGGAAGTTGAGGACAGTATGGGGGAGGAGGTGAGCTATAAATTGCAAGGCTTGATGAATCCAGAAACATTTAAAAATCAGTTCACATAAGTTACAGCTTCAGATAGTTGGAGAGATTGAGTCTATGAAGGAGAGCTAGCTCCAATTTATGAAGGACAGGCCATTTTGAATAAGTTAATTTTTTGATGAATTAGCAGAGAACTGGTAAAGGGTATGTGGATTTTATGAAGTGTTTGAAAAGTACCAGTGAACATCTGTAAAGAAAACTGAAATTTATGGCATAGAAAGGTCAATTTAAGCTTGGGTGAAACATTACAAAAGGTATGTGAGTTGTGGTAAAGAATTGTTTTTCAGACCGGGGGATGGTGGACTTTGGAGATGTCTGAGGATTAATGCTAAGACCGCACATGGGAATAGAATGTTGGCTCATGGACAAAACTTTTTGAATTTTTTTGTTTATAACACACTTGGAGTTCCCAACCAGAACAGGAACTAGATTAGCTCATAGAAGCGCTAGATGGAATTGAATGCAATGTGTATGGTGGTGCACTTTGGCAGATAGCATTGGGAGAGACCGTATATATACTTAGTGGCTCATTTCCAAAATTTGTGCAGTCAGGAATCTGGGTTCAGGAATATCTACCTTTGAAGGTGAGAGAACATATTGAAAAAGTAGTGAGCAAAACATATGGAATCTTGGGCTTTATAAATGAGATTGATTACAGAAGCAGAGAAACAACACAAAATATTTTACAAAACTTGAGAAGGTGCAGAAGAATAGATGCAGAGAGAGGAATTTGAAAATTACATAAGATTGAGGAAGATGTGGTTTTCTCCTTAGAGAAAAGGAGATTGAGAGGAGATCTGCTGGAGGTGCATAAAGTTATGAGGTGTAGATAAGATAGGTTTGAAAAAAAATCTGCTTTTCTATTATCTGACAGTATAAGAGCATGAATATTAGGTTTTGGGTGAAATGCTGGTGGGATTGGCAAAGAGTTAGTGGTGGTGATGTGAGGAATAGCTTTTTCACTCTGAGAGAAAATAGAAAAGAGTAAATTGTAACTCTCTGACTGTACTATCATGACTGTAAGGCTGGGATTGACTATGGGCCAATGCTCCTGCTTACCAGGTGCATGCTCTAGGGTGAGTCCATCTAGAAGTGATGACAACTAAATAGTCATTGGGTAGTTCGTTCCTGAGATCATGGCCTCTGATTTCTGAGGCAGGGTATCTCACTTCCAAAAGCTATTGGCAAATCAGAGTTATGGCAATTCTTCAGTCTCAGCAGTGCCCCAGGACTGCTGACTATAACCAGGACTGCATAAGGCCGCAGATTGGGAGTAATGCTGGAGTAAAGGTAAGTGGGGTAGCTTACTGGAGCTGTTTAAACAGGCCTTGTCTCAGGTGGGTGACTAACAGGGGCAAAGGTATGGATTGAGAGGCCATGTGGGGGAGTTTGCTGTGAGGTGCAGATTTTGCTGTTGGAGTGCCTTCCATGAGTCAGTGTGTCCCATCAGGAGTGAATATCCCCATTGTTGAGCTCATGGAAGGTGCACAGGTATGCATTGCAGGTATGTTGGATATCAGCTCTCACCCATTCCTTTAACCACCTGTTTCCCCTCCTTCACCATGACCACCATCAGGCTCGCTGGTAAAATGCAAGTCTAATCCAAGACAAAATGCAAGACTAATTTTCTTGGCATGTTGGCAAAGTATCAAACTTATTGATTGGTGCATAAAAGATAAGTTGCTTGTGATAATGATAAATGAGTATTGGATGCTGATTGTCTGAGAAGTTCCATGGGCATTAATTTTAGGATCTCTTTTTTTTAATATATATTGATGAATCACAGGACAGACCATTGTTCCATAAGTGTAAAATGAATTGAGTGTATTGGCCATTAAAGCAAACTAATTGATCTAGATAAATTGTTTCCTTTTAAGACAACCAAAGCAATGAATTACAATGGGGATATATCGGCAGTTGTTAAATTTGATAATAGAATTGAGAATATTGCTTATGTGCGAAATGGTAACACTCTCTGATTCATGGAAAAGCAAAGGGATCCAGGTTCTTCTGTAGAGAGGTCATCTATATTTTATACAACCTTTCATCAGAATTGAAAGAAGATAGAAGTATCAAAGCTTTCACATCATTAGCAGGAGAGGTGGGGGAGGCAGGAATAAGAGTAAAGGAAGTTGTCTGATAAGATGGGTGGCAGGAGCGATTAACTTACAAAATATTTCTTGATACTAAAGCCAAAGAACGTGGCAATTGGTATGGTGGTTATGTATAGTTGACATGTAAATGGCAATATGACAGCTGCATGAATGCCATGTGAAGAGATATAGAAAGAAATAGAACCTAGCAAACTCCATCTTTATAACCATGACATGCAACCTGACTTTAAAAAAAAGAAATCTGTTCATGGAATATGGGTGTCCTGGTTAGGCTGCATTTATTGCCCTGGTGAAGATGGTGGTGAGTTGCCTCCTTACGGTAGAGTGGTGCTGGAAAAGCACAGCAGATCAGGCAGCATCCAAGAAGCAGGAAAATCAATGGTTTGGGCAAAAGCCCTTCATCAGAGTGCCTGCAGGGTGAAGAGATAAATGAGGCGGGGATGGGTGTGGGGAGAAAGTAGCATAGAGTACAATAGGTGAATGGGGGTGGGGATGGAGGTGGTAGGTCAGAGAGGAGGGTGGGGGAAGGTAGCAAAGAGTACAATGGGTGAATGAAGGTGGTAGGTCAGAGAGGAAGGTGGAGTGGATAGTTGGAAAGAAAGATAGGCAGGTAGGACAAGTCTTGGGGACAGTACTGAGCTGGAAGTTTGGAACTGGGGTGAGGTGGGGGAAGGGGAAATGAGGAAACTGTTGAAGTCCACATTGATGCCCTGGGGTTGAAGTGTTCCGAGGCAGAAGATGAGGCGTTCTTCCTCCAGGTGTTGGGTGATAAGGGAGCAGTGGTGAAGGAGGCCCAGGACCTCCATGTCCTTGGCTGAGTGGGAGGGGGAGTTGAAATGTTGGGCCACAGGGCGGTGTGGTTGATTGATGCGGGTGTCCTGGAGATGTTCCCTAAAGCGCTCTGCTAGGAGGTGTCCAGTCTCCCCAATGTAGAGGAGACCGCATCAGGAGCAATGAACACGTTAAATGATATTGGTGGATGTGCAGGTAAAATTTTGGATGTGGAAAGCCCCTTTAGGGCCTTGGATGGAGGTGAGGTCCTGCATCTGCAGTCCTTGTTTTTACCTCCTTACGGTAGAGCGTCACCCATACTATTATTTTGAAGGGAGTGACTACAGTTCCATGATTCGAAGTGCAAAATAAAAGGGCAGTCGGCCATAGTGAGAGTCGGTGTATATAAAAAAGGTTGAGACTGATGGATAAACTGGACATAAGGTGGCAAAGAATAGAGTCATAGAGATATATGGCATGGAAACAGACCCTTGGGTCCAATTTGTCCATGCCGACCAGATATCCCAACCCAATTTAGTCCAATTTGCCAACACTTGGCCCATATCCCTCTAAACTCTTCCTATTCATGTACCCATCCAGAAGCCTTAAAGTCATAGAGTTGTGGTTGAAATTGCTAATCTTCTGTTCATATGTTTGTCCCCATCAGTTGCATTTCAAAGATTTGGTAGTAGATTCACCAAGTAGATTTGATTTTGCACAACACGTGTATGTGGTTGGAGTTTGTCCTGAATGAAGATTTCAGCATAGATTCATAGTTATAGAGTCATAGAGACGTACAACATGGAAACAGACCCTTCGGTCCAACCTGTCCATGCCAACCAGATATCCCAACCCAATCTAGGCCCACCTGCCAGCACCTGGCCCAGACCCCTCCAAACCCTTCCTATTCATATACCCATCCAAATTACTCTTGAATGTTACGATTGTACCAGCCTGCACCACTTCCTCTGGCAGCTCATTCCATACACATACCAACCTCTGCATGAAAAAGTTGCCCCTTAGGTCTCTTTTTTATCTTTCCCCTCTCATCCTAAACCTATGCCCTCTTGTTCTGGACTCCCCCACCCCAGGGAAAAGACTTTGCCTATCTGCCACTTCTTCTCCAGCCTCCACCACTTCCTCTGGCAGCTAATTCCATACACGCACCACCCTCTGTGTGAAAAGGTTGCCTCTTAGGTGCCTTTTAACTTTTTCCCCTCTCACCCTAAACCTATGCTCTTTAGTTCTGGACTCCCCGACCCCATGGAAAAGACCTTGTCTATTCACCCTATCCATGCCGCTCATGATTTTATAAACCTCTATAAGGTCAACCCTCAGCCTCCAATGCTCCAGGGAAAACAGCCCCAGCCTATTCAGTAGCTCAAATCCTCCAACCCTGCCAGCCTCCTTGTAAATCTTTTCTGAACCCTTTCAAGTTTCACAACATCCTTCCTATAGGAGGGAGACTAGAATTGCACACAATATTCCAAAAGTGGCCTTACCAATGTCCTGTACAGCTACAAGATGACCTCCCAACTCCCATACTCAATGCTCTGACCAATAAAAGAAAGCATATCAAACGTCTTCTTCACTATCCTATTTACCTGAGACTCCACTTTCAAGGAACTATGATTTTGCACTCCAAGTTCTCTTTGTTCAGCATTGCTTCCCAGGACCTTACCATTAAGTGTATAAGTCCTACCCTGACTTGCCTTTCTAAAATGCAGCACGTCACTTTTACCTGAAGTCATTTGCCACTCCTCAGCCAACTTGTCCATCTGATCAAGATCCTGTTGTACTCTGAGGTAACCTTCTTCGCTATCCACTACACTTCCAATTTTGGTGTCATCTACAAACTTACAAACTATACCTCTTATGTTCACATCCAGATTATTTATATAAATGATGATGGCAAGTAGCTGTGTCCTGATTAGGTCTGCATTTGTCAAGAGTGGTTAAGGAAAGGCCAACAAATAAATTGGTCATACATTTTGATCAGGGTCCCCACAATGGAGGTGAAAACTAAGTGTAGAAAGTGTTAGAAGGGTGAAAGTAAGTGGACTTGGTGATTTGTAGATTGAACACAATGAGAAGGTTTTGCTCAATTTGAGTTGACATGAGGCAGGATAGTAGGTAACAAAGAACAAAATTTTACAAATTTTGGTTCTCACAGGAATGGACATTGGGTGCTCAAAAAACAAAGGAACTGTAATTTCAGACATTTGCTGTGAACAATCTGAAATTAAGGAAATAGTTGTGAGGTGGAGAGAAGTTAGTGGGTGTGATTGATTTGTGAGTAGCATCAATTTCTTTCACATTCAAGTATTTATCCAGCTTCATTCTAACAGGAGAGGAAGTTGTGTCTGTGACGTTTGCTTCCCTGGTCTACCTGACCAGCACATTAAAGTATAAAACCCTTGAACAAAATTGAAAGGCAATGTCTGGTTGTCTTCCATTTATAAGATTAATGATTTTTCTAACATTTTGTTAATATTTACAATTTAAGGCAGGTAGGTTGAGAAATGACAAAAGTATTGTTTTGCTATCGGACCCATATTTGTATGCCATTTTATTAAATAGCTTGACAAACCACTGTTTTTCTATACACCATAAGTTATATTGGACAAAGGTTCAATGAGGTTTTCATTCTTGGTTAATTATCCGACGAAAAGTGATTTTATTCATCAGTACAATCACAACAAAAATGTAGCCAGTAGCCTCTGGGAGGCTGCATGTCAAATTTTGATGACCTGTCTCTGAAGGACATTTCACCACATTGATTAATATACGTGTACTTTGTTCTCCTCAGATGCTGCTGGGTCTACTGTGCTTCTCCAGCACTTTGGTTTTCTTTCAGCTCCCAGCATTTGCGGAAATTGGTTCTCACTATATCACTTACATAAAAGTTGGTTGCATGGGTTTCAATCATATTGGGACTGTTATGCAGAAGTGGGGATACAGCCAAAAAACAATTGTCTTAGTCATGACTGTAGAGAGGCTTCTCAAATAATGAAACTTCCCAGAATGCCTCCTATTACCAGAGCCGTGACAATCTTCAACTCTCGAACTACAGCTTGCAAGGAACAGTGGCAAGGCAGGATTTAAACAAAACTCCCATATTCTGCTCTTGCATTGTAGTGACATAAAAACATTCCAAGAAGTTTGACCGATCATTCGCAAGTGTCATTTGTTTTTAGTAAGTTTTTTGTTTCACCAATTGTTGCAGCTGTGAATAAAACAGTGTTGCTGGTCTTTGAATTCAGTCACTGCGTATGACATTGCAATGCATTTTGTTTGTGCTGAAGAAGCGAAGAGGCTTTGATAGCACAGAGCTGTCTGAATGGGGGTTGGAAGCAGGGATATGTCTAAGTTTGTAGCAGGGCAGATATCTTGAGGAATGATCTGTATTAGTGTTACTTCCTCTCCTTTCAGTTTCTATTATTGCACATATTCTTGTGCTATGCTGACAGTTTATGCAGATAGTTTTCTTTCAATATAAATGCACAAATTTTTGTTGCATTCATGTGCACCTTGTTCACGTGGAAATAACTTATTCTGAGGTAAGAAAACAAATTGCTAAGTTTATGCCTTCACCAAGATAGCACAATTCATTTAAAAGGACTCTTAAAAAATACAATTTTGAGCTTTATCCTTTATGGTTTATATTTACATGAATTTTAATCATTGTAAACAAAGCCCACTAAAACAAAAAGCAGGAATTTCAAGACGTATCCTCTAATATATCAGTCATATGTTACGTCTGCAGACTGACAATGAAATAGCTTTGGAAACATGACACAAGAATCTATCCAATCACATTGCTGCACATTAATACTATGTCATCTTTAATTACAAATACAGATTGTTGTACAATATTAACTTTAGCATTTGCAATGTGGCAATTGGCAACTTCTGAATCATGTCAATAGTTTGCGTTGGTTTCTGTTGAAGCAGGTGTTAGCTAAGGTCAGCCGTCCTATCTAAACTCGCAAAGATTGAATTTATACCATGTAGCTTACAAATTCAAAGCAGTTTTGTGAGAACATACGGAGGTCTAAATAGCATATACTTGTTCGACAACTCTGCTTTATCAAACCAAGCAAATTATTGGGACTTGCTCTTTGCTTTGAAACTGAGGATAACTAATAAGAATAAGAGAAATAAAATAGCAAAGATAGAGAAAAGGGATATCATTTATATTAAGAGAAATGCTGAAGAACAAAACTGGATTGGAGATAGTTGGGGAAGAGTTCAGGCTAGTTGATGTAAGCAGAGTATCAAATGAAAGAAGGAGGCCATTTTATACTCAGGAAATGCTTGTTGGTGTTCCCATCTTCTGTGGAGCAAATATCTGAGTTTGCAGGCAGAAGATAGTGGACCGCTGACTGGCGAACTGGTGACTGCTCCTGTTTTATATATTGTTATGTAACATGTCATAGAGCTGTACAGCATGGAAACAGACCCCTCAGTCCAAATCATTCAGGCTGGGCAGATGTCCAGATGCCACTTAAATGTTGTTATTGTACCAGCCTCCACCACTTCCTCTGGTAGCTCAATCAATATACACACCACCCTCTGTGTGAAACAGTTGCCTCTTAGGTCCCTTTTAAATCTTACACACCTCACAGTAAACTTATGCCCTGTAGTTCTGGACTCCTCCACCCCGGGGAAAAGACCTAGTCTATTTATCCTATCCATATCTCCCATGATTTTATAAACCCCTATAAGGTCACCCTATATCCTCTGAATCTCCAGGGAAAACAGTCCCAACCCATTCAGCCTCTCCTTTGTAGCTCAAACCCTCCAACCCAGGCAATATCCTTGCCAATCTTTTTTGAACCCTTTCAAGTTTCACAGCATCTAACATTTTTAACTTTTCGCAGTTCTTAAGTAAGATTATCAATCTGAAATGTGATTCCAATTTCCTCTCTTCAGATACTGCAAGACCTGTCATTTATTTTTTGTGTTTTCAGTTTGCACGGCTGGAATTTTGCTCTTGTCTTAATGCCACTTTAATGTTGTGTTGAAGTGATAGTCATCTTTCCTGTACAGGAATTAATTCATATTTGTTTCTAAAATCGCATAAGTATGTTGGCTGATCACAACTTTCAACTATTGATAGCATCATCATAAAATCACTTGCACATTTCCTGTGTAATATTTTAGTTGTGTTTATTAAATATAACAATGGAAAATATTTTAGCTGCTCATATATTGGCCATTAGTTTTTCTTATTCCATTTCAGTTCTTTTTGTATATGGAAGTTACTGGAAAAACTAACATTTGTTATCTATCGCTGATTGCCATTATCAAAGTTTCAGGATGCTTATTTGCTTCATTCATCAGATATGGGTGTCGCTAGCTGGGTCAGAATTTATTGCCTGTCCCTAGCTGTCCTTTTAATGAGCTGTCTTCTTGTACCGTAGCAGGCCCTGTCCTGTAGATAGTCTCACAATTCCCTGAGGGAGGGAAGTGCAAAGTTTTGACCCAGCTACACAAAAGGAATAGCCTTATATTTCTTAACCAGGGTGGTGAGTGGCTTGGAAGAGAACTTGCGAATGGTGGTGTTCCAAAGCATCGGTTGTCTTTGTCTTTCTAGGTGATAGAGGTTAATGGTTTGAAAGATGCTTCTGGAAGAGCCTTGGTGAATTGCTGTAGTGCATCCTATGATTTGTATACACTGCTGCCACTCTGTATTGGTGATAGCAGGAGTGGATGTTTAAGATATTAGATGGGATGCTAATCAAGGGGGGACTGTTTTGTCTTGGATAGTGTCAAAATTTATGTTGGAGCTGCACTCATCGAGAGTCGAAGAGTGTGGTGCTGGAAAAGCAGGATGAAGGGCTTCTGCTCGAAACATTGACTCTCCTGCTCTTCGGATACTGCCTGACTGGCTGTGCTTTTCCAGCACCACACTTTTTGACTCTGATCTCCAGCATCTGCAGTCCTCACTTTCTCCTAGCTGCACTCATCCTGTCAAGTGGGAGAATTCAGTCACACCCCTGACCTGCACCTTGCAGATGATGAACAGTCAGGAGGTGAGTTACTTACTGCAGGCTTCCGAGCCTTTGAACACAGTATTTATAAAATTGGGCTTGTCAGAGGTCAATCATCTCATTCCAATGCCACCACTGGAGGAGTTGCTCATAGTTATGTCCTTACGCCTCACTATCTTCCTTTGTGCAGTGTATCATACCAACCAGCAGAGTGTTTTCCCTCTGATTCCCAATGACTTTAGTTTTCCAGGGATTCATTTTGTCGTTGTCAACTGCTGTAAATGAGTCAAGGGCAGTTATTCTCACCCCTCTTCTTGAGTTCAGCTTTTTTTTTGACTATGTTTGGACCAAGACAGAAATGATGTGAGTACCAACCTGTTCTGGTGGAACCCAGATTGAACATCAGTGTGCAGTTGTACTGCTTGATAACATGATTGATTACACCTTCATCATTTGGATACTCGAGAGATCACTAATGACCAGGTTCAAGTTGTCCTTTTCTTTGGGCAGGACATACCTGGGCTATTTTCTATGTTGTGAAGAAGATGACAGTGTTGCAGTTGCACTGAGCTAACTTAGCTACAAGCATGGTTAGTTCTGGAGCATTTGGTTTCAGTACTATTGCTGGAGTATTGTCAGAATCCAAGTCTTTGCAGTATCCTGTGCCTTCAGCTGTTTCTTAATATCATGTAGAGTGAATCAAATTGGCATAAGACTGGCATATGTGAGATCCCCTGGCTGAAGATGCTTGCAAATGCTTCGTCCTTACATTTTTATATTTCAAATGAAAAGTTGTGGAATATAAAATCATGTTTCTCTTGGATTTGCCCTTTTGAAATGCTGGCTCATTTGCTGAAATTATAAACTTGTTTTTTGATGTTTTAAGGGATTCAATCAATTCCATTTTGAATTCTAGCTGCCATAAACACTTGAAGGTGACTACATTTTGTCATCATTTATTTCCCTCCGTCTTCTGCTATACTTGCCCTTTTCAATAAGTAAAAATCATAGAATCCCTACAGTTGGAAGCAGGCCATTCAGCCCGTTGAGTCTACACCTAGCCTGTGAACAGCATCTCACCCAGATCCACCCCCCTACACTACCCCTGTACTTCCCATGACCAATCCACCTAACCTCCACGTCCATGGCCAATATAACTATCCTGTACATGTTTGGACTATGGGAGGAAGCCAGGGCACCCAGATGAAACCCATGCAAACACAGGGAGAATGTGCGAACTCCACACAAACAGTCAACTGAGTCTGGAATCAAACTTAGGTCCCTGCACTGTGAGGCAGCAGCGCTAACCATTGAGTCATCATGCCATTAATAGGGGCAACAGATCTTCTTGCAAATATTTTCGAACCATTTCTTTTCAAAGATTTTATTGCAGTTGCCAGTCATGTCAATTAATTAGCGAGTTTTGAGAGGATTTGTAGCTCAGGTTGAGGTGCTAGATATAAGTTTGCTTGTTGAGCTGGAAGGTTCATTTTCAGACGTTTCGGCACCATATTAGGTAACATCATCAGTGAGCCTCCGGTGAAGCACTGGTGTTAGTGACCCGCTGACTCGCTGTCATTTCCTGAGGTAATGTCATTTCTTAGAGGGTGGTAAATAGGGTCCATGTCAATGTGATTGTTAATAGAATTCTGGTTGGAATGCCATGCCACCAAAAATTCTCTTGAGTGTCTCTGTTTGACTCGTCCTAGGATGGATATGTTGTCCCAGTCAAAGTAGTGTCCTTCCCCATCTGGATGTAAGGATACTAGTGAGAGTGGGTCATGTCTTTTTGTGGTTAATTGATGTTCATGTATTCTGGTGGCCAGTTTTCTGCCTGTTTGTCCAATATAGTGTTTGTTACAGTGCTTGCAAGGTATTTTGTAAGTAACATTAGTTTTGCTTGTTGTTTCAAGTTCATTAGCTGTTGTTTTAGTGCATTGGCGGGTTTGTGGGCTACCATAATGCCAAGAGGTCTGAGTAGTCTGGCAGTCATATACATGAGGAGGGACACCACTTCGACTGGGACAACACATCCATCTTAGGACAAGCCAAACAGAGACACTCATGAGAATTCCTAGAGGCATGGCATTCCAACCAGAACTCTATCAACATAAAAATCAACTTGGACCCCATTTACCATCCTCTGAGAAAAAGAACAGGAAATGACATCACCACAGGAAATGACATCACCAACACAAGGAAACCCAACACAAAAATAGAAAGTGGGTCACTAACGCCAGTGCCTCACCAGAGACTCACTGATGATGTTACCTAATATAGTGATGTAATGCTGGAAAACAAACCTTCCAGCTCAGCGAGCAAACTTGCATCCATGTCAATGAATTTTTGTTGTTGAGAAACATGGTCTGAATGTCAGAATTCAGAAAAGCACTTTCATTTTTAAATTTTACCTGAGCTAAAGTAATTTTATCTCAGTTATGATGTCTGCATTTTGAGAACAGTAAGTAATAGTATGACTGCTTTTTGCTCTTTCTTTACCCTGTGGCAGATTGAAAATAACTCTGTGTCAACTCAGGAACATCCTCTGTGAGGTGACATTGCTTTTTTGCAATTCTGTTGGAGATGATAACACTTGTTTTCATGTATGCATTGATTTACACTCAAGACAGACGTTAAGACTATTCCTCCTTGAAAATCTAACTTCCAATTTCTGAGGAAAATAACAACTGTTAGTGTATTAATCACCTTTAGTCCAGGAGACTTTTAAAAAGAAATCACAATGGCACTTTTCCTTAAAGCAGCAAAGTGAAGTCATTACAGTTGCACAGTTTAATGACAGTGCTTTACGCAATCGCTTCCTTTGGTTCGGCATTTCCTACTCTAAAACATGTTAGTAATCCTTAAATGTAAATAAAGCGAATTCATTATGATGTTCAATTTCACTTGAATTGTTTTGGCTCATTTTGTGATGCATGGTGTAACATGTGAGGAATAATTCTCTCCAACTTACTTAACCATATTGGGTCCAGAAATGAATAAAGGTTCAAAAGCATTAAGTGAATGAAGTAACAAGTCACCTTGTGTCTCTCCATGTTAAGTGTGTCACAAAATAAATAATGTTCAGTATTATAATGATGTGGCTATTTAATATGCTATGTTGTTGTAAAGCACAGATTAATTTTGTCAACATAAATGTGCTCAATGCATTCACAGTTCTCTGTTAATATAAATTGAGTGGAAGTTAAGAAAATGGTCACTTTTCTTTCAACATCTTGGGGTAATTCCAATTGACTGTGACGTCTCTCTGAATGTTCCTTTGAAAGCAAAGCGAAGTATAAGTGAGGAAATGTGTGTATTTCTGAAACCAGGGAACAGCAGCTCAGGCTTTGAACTATCTTTGATCCCTGTCTTTGAAGATTACTGACAGCAATTGTCAATTGCAGATATGTTGGACTTCAGCTGTCATGGTTACTGTTTGGTTCTGACAAGTACAGTTGACCCATGATATGTCGAGGCCAGCAATTAAGGTGCTGCTGCGCATTAAACACTTTCAGTAGCCAAAAGCATGAAGCAAAGAGTGAGTCCAAAAGTAGTGGCTTGAAGACAGGCCAATTTAGGTTTGTGCCAAATGCAGTAGAAACCTAATGCTGAATTGTGTTGGTCACTTGGATGAAAGGACTAGAGGTGAGTTGGAGGTTGGTAAAATAACAGTCAGCTGCATTGGGTTGGCTCTCTGTCGTGCTCATGCTGTCAAAGAAATTGAGAGGTTTTCCAGCAGCGAAGGGGGATGTCAGATAGGTGCCTACTCCACAGAGATGTGCCACCTATTTCTAATTCTACAGCCTAAAGTAGATGCCATCAGTTTGTTGGTAGAAGACACAAGCATGCACACACATGCCATTTTGCAAGGTCACTAGCTCTGCAGCAGCAGGAGCCTCATGGTCTCAGAAAAGAGGGGGCCATGGGCACAAACTGCAGGCTTATGGTCCCAATGCTGGATCTGGAAGCATTTCACTCTCATTGTGAGGGGCCTGTCATCCTTGGCCATCTCAAATTGACAGCATTTCTATCTTCAGCCATATCTGAGGTCTCCTGCATGTCTTTGCTGGTCAGGCTGCTGAAGTTCAATTCAATGGCAGGCAGACAGACACTGAGGATTCCACTTCCTGCAAAATCGCCAAACTCACCCTACTGTCAGCAAGTGGCATTTCATTTCAGGGTCCTGCTGGCCACAATAAAAGTAAGCTCACGAGATGTCATTTCCTAAATCTACAATTTTTTTGTACTTTGGTCTCAAGGTTCACCATCTTCAGTTCCACTGAATCTTTTGCCCATAAATTAGATGGTGCAAGCTTCCAGCAGGCAATATGAAATTGGAGGAAGTCTCATTTTATTTTGATCTTGCAGTACAAGTAACATTACTTAGGTATCAATCCCAATTTTTCACTTTAATCTGGAAGTACATAATTTGATTTCATCCCAAGAAATGGGCATGTGGTCTTACCAGACTGCTTTTCTCTTTAAATGACAAGTTATGCAAGTATGTAGTCTGCAAATTTTTAAGCGTGTGGACGACATGCTGGATGATTTTTTTTTGACTAATGGTTTGTCTAACTGTGGTGGGAAGGATGGTGAGGTTGGGGTGTTAGGATGTTTTAGGATGTGCTTTGCAATGCTTGTTCTTGATTAGCTAGCTCTTCCTTCACGTAATGAGCATCTCTGTGGCATTCCTTGTTTATTTATGCAGTGTGAAGAAGGTGGAAGATGCCAAGCATGTTAGATCACAATTTGGGAAGACCTCCTGCTGTCTCATTACCTTTTCAACTATCAATGATGATGCGTTGTTCTTGTCTTCTGGGTATGGAGTTAGCCTTAGCAATTGTGACTGAATTTTGTCAAATGTTGTAAGCTGAACTGCAGTAAAACTCCAGGGTTTGCATCTTCCTGACATTGGTACTCAATGATTTTGACAGTGTGCTCATTTTCATCTGACAACATTAAGCTTCATTGCTTTGCATTGGTTGAGTTTCCTGCTGAAGTGTCAAAAATAAGTGTTGCTGGCATAAAATTTAAAATCCTAACTCTGCATGTGGTACAATTACAAATTTTACTGCCCAAAGTGTTTACCACCGCAGTTCCTCTGCCAGCGAGGTAGTGTGCACTTGGTGTGTTCCGAACCCTAATCATATTCCGTAACAGGAAGAGAATATGTGGGGTGGGCAGGTGGAGCGTGGTTGGGGAGCTGTGTGGTGATTATTGTGGAGGGGTAAGAATTGTGGAGGTTGCTCTGAAACCGTTAGAAATCTGAATTGGTCCCACCTAAGAATGTGTTCCTTTGGCAGCAACGTAAGTGCTTCCTGCTTTCTCACACTCAATGAGGTTTGGTGAATGTTTTCATTTGTAGATAAACCATAATCTATATCTGTAGTGAAATAGGATTAGCATTGGAAGAATGTGTGATTATGTAACAGTGCTGTTGGAGTCACATCATTAAGTAGAGCGAGCTGGAAGGGACCTGAAACTCTAACCTAGTGTGAAGAAAAAATTCTCGTTCAAAGTTCCATAGACTCCAGCAACACTATGTTGAGAGACTAAGTAGAGCTAGACCTGAGCACACAATTAAACGTACTGGCAGCAACGTTGGCAATGGAAAAGGCTACCAGAGGTGTTGAAATCTACTACTGAAGTGAATTTATTGGTCAAGAAAATAAACTTTCTCCAATACCTCACCAGGATCAGGGACATTGCAAGGGTAACAGAAGGCTGGAGATCAGTCCTAGAGACTGGATAGCAGTAAGCACTTCACTGAAGCAGTGTGTAATGGGACACACACTGTTCCAGGTGAAGGAACAGTTCCAGCATTCCATTGAGACATGAAGGCTAATCTGCTAGTCTCCAAACTGTTTGAGCCAATTGAGGGACTGCTCTGAATGCTAAGTTTGGAAAGCAAAATTTATGAAGTGTTGAACTACCCCAGGATTAATGTGAAAAGCCAGAAGAGCCAAGTTAGTATGTTACTTGACTCTTTGTTAGCGATGGTTTACATGGATAAGTATTACGGGTGTTTAATACTAATTTCTGGTTCTAAGAAATTTAATTCTGACCTATTCGTTTGTGGTCCAAAATGGATAACCTCACACTTCCTTACACTGATCTCCATCTGCCACTGTTTTTCCCGTTCACTTTGTCTGTCAGTATTCCTTTGTGATTTTATGCCATCATTAAGTCAAAGTCAAACAATTTAGAAACAGACCCTTTGTTTCATCAGTCCATACAACCCATAATCCCAAACTAAACCAGTCCCACCTGCCTGTGTCTGGCCCATATCACTCCAAACATTTTTTATTCATATACTTTTCTGAATGTCTTTTAAATGTTATAACTACCCGCATCCTCCACTTTCTCTGGAAGTTCATTCCACACATAAACCATTCTGTGTGTTTAAAGAAATTGCTCCTCCTGTCCTTTTTAAATCTTTCTCCTCTCACATTAAAAATATGCCCTCTAATCTTAAAATCCCTCATCCTAGGGAAAAGACAGCTGCCACTTACCTTATCTATACCTCTCATTATTTTATAAACCTCGATAATGTCACCTCTCAATCTCCTACGCTCCAGTGAAAAAATTCCCAGCCTATCCAGCCTCTCCTTATAACTCAAACCTTCCATTCCTGGCAACATCCTGGTAAATCTGTTCTGAATCCTCTCTGGCCTAGTAATGTCCTTCCTATAACAGAGTGACCAGAACTGCACACAGTACTTCAGAAAAGGCCTCATCAATGCCCTGTACAACCTAAACATAATGTCACAACTCCCATACTCAAAGGTCTAAGCAATGAAGGCAAGCATGCTATATGTATTCTTAATCACCCTGTCGATATGTGAATCAAACTTGAAAGAAATATGTACCTGATCCCCTAGGTCTCTCTGTTCTACGACATTGCCCAAGACCCTACTTTTAATTGTACAAGTCTTGCCTTTGTTTGTTTACTGAAATGAAAGATTATCTATACTATCTATAATACCACCCAACAGTGGTATTAGCAAATATGGATATACAAATTTCTGTCCCATTCTCTAAGTCATTAATAAATAATGTGAATATTTGAGGCCATAATACAGATCCTGTGGGACACCGCTGGTTACATTCTGCCAATTTTAGGGCCAACCCATTATTTTTACTTCCTGTCGCCTGTCATTCAACTACTTTCCTAGCTATGTCAGTAATGTGCCCTCAATTTACCATCTGGAAGTCCATATAGTCAACATCCATCGACATTCCCTTGTCTGCTATCCGAGCCAGCTCTTCAAACTAATTCAATGAAGTTTGTCAGGCATGACCTACCTGTCATGAATCCATGCTGGCTCTCCCTGGTAAACTGAAAATTTTCAAGATGTTCAGTTGCCCCATCCTTCATTGTCGACTCCAACACATTCTCCATTACAGACGTTAGGCTAACTGGTCTGTAATTCCTTGGTTTTGCTCTTCTTAAAAAGCAGAGTGACGTGCAACCTTGCAGTCCAGAGGGGTAAATCCTGTACGTAAAGGACTCTGGAAGATTACGAATAGGTCATTTATCAACGTGCTCCCCAACTTCCTTTAAACACCTCAGATAGAAACCGTCAGGTTCTGGGGATTTGTTACTCTGTAATTCCATTAATTTCCTCATTACTGACATTTTACTTGTGTTAATTTTATTCAGTCTCTGTTCCTGATCGACTGGCAAGCTGTCCACCTTTTACACTATGAATACTGGGGCAAAGTAATTAATCAACATGTCTGCCATTTCCCCATAGTCATGGAAAATTCCCCACTTTCAGTCTTTAGTGAGCCAGCATTGCTCCTGACCACCTGCCTTCCCTTTATGTAACCAGAAAGTGATGTCTTATTGATTTTGATGCCCCTGGCAGTTTTCCTTCTTTAATCCCTTTTAGTAGGTCCTCTAAGCTGTTTTGTCTGCCTCAGATGGTCTTTGTATTTTTTTCATGCAGTAGGATTTGTGCTTTTTTTGCATTTTGTAAGTCATTTCTTTTAGTATTATGCTGTCCCTTATCTCTTTGGCTGTCTGTGGCTGTTTTTTTACTGTGAAGTGGAGCTTTCCCCTCTCAGGGGTATAAACTGTATTGTGTTAAATTTTTCTTGAAATGTCCTCTGCTGTTCTTCAGTTGTCTTACCCATTATCCCAGTTTACCTTGGAATAGTCTCTGTCATATCGCATTCAAGTTAGCCTTACCTAAATCTAAAATTCTGGGGGCTGATACTTTTTCACTTTCAAACAGTACATTGAAATTGATTTTGATCATGTTATGATCACTTTTATGACCAATGTTCACACTGACTTAGGTTACTAATTAAATCTGGCTTATTACTCATTATGAAATTCCCTTGTGCATTCAGGATATATTGCTGCAGGTAACTATACTGGACACTCTCCAGAAATTCACCAACTTTCTGTCAGGTAGGCTTGTTTGTCCCTCCCAACCCATTTTAGAGTTAGAATCCTACATTAATACTATGGCTTTGCTACACACTTGCCTATTTTCTGCTCTTATACAATCTAGCACATCAGAGTTGCTTTAAGGGGGTCTGTACACATCTATTAGAGTTTTAGACCCTTTACTGTTGCTGAGTTCCACCCTCATGGTGTCAACTGAATGCTCTTCCCTCATTACATTCTCCCTCACCATTGCAATATTTGTTTTCTAATGATTGAGGTTACTCCACCTCCTCTGCTATTTTTCCTGTACATCCTGTGAACCTTAAAACCTGGCATTTTTAGGTCCCAAACCTGATCATCCTGCAGACATATCTCGTAATGGCTGCTACGTCATCATCTCAAACTTAAATTTGTGCCTGCAGCCCATTTAATTTATTCCTTTTACTCTGTGCATTTATATATAGATCTCTTACTTGGATCATACATTGTAATCTGTCGCTCAGCACTGATACTTGATTTACCTGTTTATTATTTCTCTCTTCCCGTTTAATTAATGCACATTTTATAGTTTTGTGATTTACCTGCTGTACCTGAAGCAAGATTCCAGACTGTTTCTTTACTCTGTCCTATTACTTTCTTTTGAAACTGTATGACTTCCTGTGAGCTCCCCCCCCCCCCCCCCCCCCCCTCCAAATAGTAGTCTAAAGTCCTTATTCTACCCTTTACCTTTTGGGTTTTACACCTGAAAAGTTAACTTCTCCACCTCCCTGATGCTGCCTGGCTTGCTGCATTCTTCTTACCCTATCAGCTCAGAATTGGACCCAGATCGGTTCTGGTAGACCCTAGCTCAATAGTACAGTTCCTTCCATCCCATTACTGATGCCAGTGCACCATGAAACAGAACTCCTCTTTGAGTCACACATTTACTTCCCTAGTTTTCTTATCTCCAAGCCAATTGCAAGTAGCTTGGGTAATAATGCAGATATTGAGGTTGTGTTCTTTAATTTCATTCCTAATTCCTGATATTCCCCTAATAGAAATTCTTTCTTACTCCTGCCTAAATAACTGGTTCTGCCCCCTCCCACTCCAGTATTCTTTCAAGCCAGTTCATGATGTCCCTTAGCTTGGCACCAGGGAAGCAACACATCATGCAGGACTCTTGATCCTGCTTACAAAGGATGCTATCAGTACCTCTAATTCTAGAATTCATCCACTTTTCTTTAGATTCCCTCTATTTAAATGCACTCCTATACCATGGTGCATTGGTCAGTTTGCCTATCCCCTCCTGAGTCTTTTTCCTTACCCACTTAGGGAGCAAGTAGCTCATACCTGTTGGACAAGGTCAAGAACTGAATCTCCTCCAATGCTAAATTCAGGATCTCTCTACCTGCCTGACTTGTAGTCATATCTTCCTGTCCCTGACCACTGATCGAGTTTGAGGTATTCAAAGGGGTTTGACAGCCTCTTGAAACACAGCATCAAAGTAACTCTCCCCTCCCTGATGTGTTGCAGTATCCAATGCTCAGGCTCCAGCTCATTAACCCTGAACGGAGTTCTTCAAGCAACCAACATTTGCTACAGATATAATCACTGTGAACCACAATGGAGTTCATCAGCTCCCATATCATGCAGGTACAGCATGTCAGCTGGTCCTATATCTCTAAATTATTTAATTAGTTTTTAATTTGTAATATCTTTAATTTTTAATCTGTAAAATATTTCTCCAAATTACCTTTAATCTGAAAGCAATTTAGAACTGGTATTTGAATTAGCAGTTATTTACCAACCAATCAACTTGTGGCTTTTCCTGTCACCTTACTCTGTTCTCCCCCTGCCATTTCTGATCCCTGAGGCACCTCTCCCACTAGCTCCTCTTTTTGCTCAAAAATTCCTTAAGCCCTTATTTGGATATTAAAGAGGAGAATTACCCAACCAGGAGAAAAAAAGGACTGATCACTTGCTCCCTCTGTCACCAAACTCCGATCAGTCTCTAATGCAGCAACGTAACACTCCAGCACAGGCTAATTTGTGTGCCCTTCTTTGGATCTATACTATTCCTAATTTCCCTAGTTAGACATTGTTGGGCCAACTTTCCTGTTTCGTTTATGTGCCAGGCAAGAATGTGCAATTGTTGCATTTCCTTCTCATGCTATTTGCGGCATAATGGGTCAGTAGTTAGCACTGCTGCCTCACAGCACCAGGGTCCCAGGTTCAACTCCAGCCTCTGGCAACTGGCTGTGTGGAGTTTGCTTGTTCTCTCCGTGTGTGCATGGGTTTCCTCCCTCAGTCCAAAGATGTGCAGGTCTGGTGAATTGGCCATGTTAAATTGCCCATAGTGTTAGGTGCATTAGTCGGGGGGGGGGGGGTGGGGGTGTTGGTCTTCAGAGGGTTGGTGTGGACTTGTTAGGCTGAAGGGCCTGTTTCCACACTGTAGGGAATCTAATCTATTTAAATGTTCACTCTTGCCTATCCAGTGTCATCCTTTTAAGTAATGTTCCTCAACTTATTGTAGCTAGCTCACACCTCTTAACATTGTAATTTCCTTTATTTAGAATCAACTATGTCACTTTAGATTAGATTAGATTACTTACAGTGTGGAAACAGGCCCTTCGGCCCAACAAGTCCACACCGCCCCGCCGAAGCGTAACCCACCCATACCCCTACATCTACATCTACATCTACCCCTTACCTAACACTATGGGCAATTTAGCATGGCCAATTCACCTGACCTGCACATCTTTGTGACTGTGGGAGGAAACCGGAGCACCCGGAGGAAACCCACGCAGACACGCAGGCAGGAATTGAACCCAGGTCTCAGGCGCTGTGAGGCAGCAGTGCTAACCACTGTGCCACCGTGCCGCCCACATTTATATATTAATGAAGAATTCTATCATTGTATGGCCACTCTTCCCAAGGTGCCTTGCACAAATTCCCAGTTATTCCTTTCTGATTACACAATACCTTGTCTAAAATGGCTTGTTCTCTAATTGGTTCTCAACATATTGATCCAGAAAACCATCCTCCTGCAAAATCTTGGAATTTCTCTTTTGCAGTATTGTTGCTGATCTGATTTGCCTAATCGATATACTGAGTAAAGTCATCCCAAAATTACAGCTGCACCTCTATTGCTTACATTTCTAATTTATTGTTTACTGCCTTCCCCATCAATACCACTACCATTCAGGGTCTATATTAAACTCCCACTCTAATTTTCTGCCCCTCTATCTATACAGATTCTACTTCACCAAAACCAATATCCTTCCCCATTTTTGTAGGATTTCCTTGGAACCAGCAAGGCCACCCCACACCTTCTTTTCTTTTTTCTGTCTTTCCTAAAATGGTAATGGACCTGGATATTTATTTCCCATCCCTAGTTAGCCTGCAGCCACGTCTCCATAATCTCAAATACATCAGACCCATATGTACCTATTTGTGTAACTAATGCATCCACTTTACTGTGGATGATTCTAAAACTCCGGCTTGGGTAATAGCTATTCCTTCTTCAATATCAGTGAATCACTTCTGTAATTGGAATGAACATCTCTGAACAGGGCTGCTCTTTTATAATAAACCGAGATTTTCTTCCACCAATGGAAATCATCCAAACTAGTGATGGTAGATCAACAATTGAGCTGTTTTGTCCTGATTTAACTGGTTAACATCCCTTCTGCTTTGTGAAGAGAGAGGGAAATGTTGATTCCTCTCTGTAATCCCCATTGATGCATTCAGAACAATGGGTAGTGCATTCATTGGCAGTGGCATTTTTTTCAAGTTACTGCCTTCTCAAAAATGCAAGCCTGACATTAGATTAAGAACAATTAGTGTGTGTACATTAATCTACTGAGTGAAATATAATTTGCAGTATGTGCTGTTAAACAGATGAAACACTTAGTTGGAAGCCATCAGTAAAGAAATATGTGAACAGACGGAGGTACAGTATTTATGTGAACTAGCTGTATAATTCTGGTCATTTATAGAGAGGTCAGAGCACCACTGCTTAAGGTATCAGTTGATGCTGAGAGAAATAGGTTAATTTTCTTGCCAACGCACATGAACATTGAATTGCCCGAACAATATATCATCTTTAGTTTAATAGCTCTGTCAGGCATCTGTTTATCTGACCAGCACAGAATTCTTAAGAGGGATCTCCTCAACATTTGTCAGAGATCATGAAAAGCAATTTGAGCATTCTTTTGCTCTAAAGGGCTTTGGAGTACACTTCTGAGTACATAAAGCAAAAGAATGAAGTAATTATGCATACAATAGCACGAATCATCCAACTAGTCAAAAACCTCTTGCATTACAGTTACCTGAAATATTTGAATCCTTTGCTTGAATTTAAAGTAGCTCTATAGCAGCACAAATAAATCTGGGTTTATATAGAGATTCCCCATGATTTCCAAAGTAGCCTCTGCCCATTGTAGAGTGATAGTGGTGATAACACTCTCCTTATGATATCATTAACTGGGGTGGCCCAGTGATTAGCACTGCTGCCTCACAGCTCCAGGGGCCTGGGTTCAATTCCCACCTCAGGCAATTGTCTGTGTGGAGTTTGCACATTATCCCTGTGCCTGTGTGGGTTTCTTTTAGGTGCTCCTGTTTCCTCACACAATTCAAAAAATGTGCAATTTCAGGTGAATCAGCCATGCTAAGCTGCACATTGTATTAGGAGCATTAGTCAGGGGTAACTATAGGGTAGGGGAATGGATCTGAGTGTGTTACTCTTCGGAGGGTTGGTGTGGACTTATTGGGAGGAAGGGCCTATTTCCACACTGTAGGGAATCTAATCTAAAATTCCGTTTAAAGGCAGCTTGCAGCCTATTGAAATTGAAGCTATTAGAGGCATTCAGCATTCTTACTGACAATTGCCACTTAGAATGCAGATTACTTGCAAGACCTTATTCCTCCAACTTCATTGTCATCATTACCTGATGACTTTTCTGTGTTTTCACTCGCCTGTACTGGGAGTGAAATAAGCACTCCTTGCCATGCAGGTTGAAATTTAAAGTACAAGTTTTGTACACGATTTGTGGCAGAAAATGTTAATAAAACTTGCCCATCCAAGTTATTTTATATCATTCTGGTCTGAAACAGGAGAATGTAACCCTACTACTGGTTGAACTGATAAAGTAACACTCAGGTAAGTAGTCAATTTTCATAACAACACGCATAAAGTGAAATCAAAGAGCATGAATGTGTGCTCTCCCCATAGAGGATAAACAGTAGGCTGTTCTCAGACATTAATATAAAGGTGAAGCATTCCAACCATCTCAATGTTCACCTATTTAAGATAGTGCAAGGATTGATATTCAGTGGTTTCATATTTTCACCTATCTCCAAAATGCATTGTTCACATTCGATAATTCCCTGAATCACTTGTGTTTCCAGTACACACGCTCCTGTCTCTGGAATGGCAGGGCAAATGTAAAATAAAAGCATTTTTTCTGAAGATTGTATGTACTTTGCTGGTGTTTCATTATTGTACCTTTTTGTCCAATAAAACCAGTGAATTGTTTTACCTTGTGTATCTGGGTGTAAAACTGATGCAAACAAGATACTTTATTACAATTGATACCAATGAAAATGAAATTCAGGTGATTCCTATTTGGGGGTCTTCTGGCACAAAGGTAGGACCCCTACCTCTGCGCCCAGAGGCTGGGGTCAAGTTCCATGTGGTCTAGAGCTGTGTCATACCATCTCTGAACATTAGAAAATATCTATGGTGAGAACAGGAGAAGTTGCCCAGAGCCATGCTGATGTGAAAACATCCAACCTCATCTGACCTCAGAAACAAAGCATATTCAGACCTAGTTAATATGTGGATGGGAGACTGTCTGGAAATATCGTGTAGGCTTTAAGGATATGGTGTAATGTTAGTGTCCCTATCTCTGAGCCAGGAGATCCAGGTTCAAGCTGCAGCTGCTCCAGAGGTCTATAGTAAAATCTCTGAATAGATTGATGAAAAAATATCTACAACATCAGTCTTATGTCGAGTCAGTCAGTTTGAGAATCCACTTCTTCCTATAATAATGTACTTAATGGCATGTGAGAATCACATTTGTGCAGAAGTGGTTCAAATGTAAACTAGGGGTTTGGATTTTCCACAATCTGTGTTTTACTTCTTAAATTTGAATCAGGAGAAAGTGCCCCAACTGGACAGATCTTCATTCTGGGAACCACCTGGGCCTATTGGGTACACCTTTGGTGCTCCAGGATTTTCAAGGAAAATGTAAGACAAAATAACAGCACCTCACTCCTCACATCCCCTCACGCCCCAACCCCTTCACATAGTTCTTGGGGCCCATCCATTCCAACAAATGCTGCTCCACGCCAACCTATGAACCTGCATTTGCCCCACAATCCTTAATTCCTCTACTCAGGCCTTTCAAACTGCCCAGTGCTAACCTGTGCCCCCACCACCCATTACACTTACATATCCAGACCGATGCACTCAAAATACACCATGAGCAAACCTTAGGACCCAAAATGAGATGAAATAAGTTGTAAGTATCTATTGGTAAATTCATAATTAGGCAAAATGTTCTCATTACTAAATGCCCATTCACTCTTTAATTCCTTCAAGCATTTAATCCCTTAAAACAACATGCATTTTTATTCATAGCCCCACATCAGATGCTTCATAACCACTTAGAGCCAATTAAACTGTAAACTGGCAGGCATCCCTCTGTGATAATGATATATGAAATCAACAGCAGACATCCCAAACTGCAGACTTTTTTAAAAATTTAAGGCCGGGATTGAAACACTTTCAAGGTTTGACAGCTCCAGTGAGTTTATCCATTTCATTAATACAAAATTGTTATGGTGCCAAAGAAGGCCATTCAGCCTGTTGTGTCTGCACCGGCACATACATTTACTTTTAACAATCCCAAGGGACACTTGACTGCTCCAAAGGGTGTCACTTGATCATTCCAGATGGGTACCAATTCCTCTCCAAAATTGGTACCCTAACTCTAAAAAAAAATGTTTAGACCTTTCCAACAAAGTGTGCAAGGAGTGTTTTTGTTTGGACATCTCACTTGTCAAGCTTAGCCCTGTTAGAAGGTGACAGTGTGCAGGACTACAGAAAGACAAAGTACAATACACCTTCCTGCTAGGCATGTATTTGGGTGGAGGGGGTGGGGGCTTCCACAAACAGGGCTCCAAACCATTTTGGCTAAGCTGGAAACCCTCTGTATCCCTGCGAATATTTAGTCCTAGCTGTAATTGAGGGCATAGTGCTTTGAGCAAGATTTGCAGCAATATGTTGCTTGCAGTATGAATATTCACACAAGCTGGCTAATAACCCAGAAGTGGTCCTGGCACCTCCAGTTTGTTGGATACAAAAAAATATGCTCAATGTGCTGGTTATTATTTCTTCTTGTGGGCTACAGTGAGTGTTAGGGAGAGGTTGGAGTGTTGGAGGCTGAGTGGTGACCTTATAGCTGTTTATAAAATCATGAGGGGCATGGCTAGGGTAAATAGACAAGGTCTTTTCCCTGGGTTGGGGGATTCCAGAACTAGAGGCCATAGCTTTAAGGTGAGAGGGGAAAGGTATAAAAGGGATCTAAGGGGCAACTTTTTCACGCAGAAAGTGGTGTGTGTATGGATTTATCTGTCAGAGGAAGTGGTGGAGGCTGTTACAATTACAACACTTAAAAAGCATCTGGATAGGGATATGAATAGGAAGGGTTTAGGGGGATATGGGCCAGGTGATGAAAAATGGGACTAGATTAATTTAGGCTATCTCATCAGCATGGACGAGTTGGATCGAAGGGTCTGTTTCTACAGCAGGCATCCTTTATTACTAGTTCTACATTTTGTGTCAATAGACAGAGTCAAAAGCAAGCACTTTATGGAAGCTGCAGACATTTTTAAAAGAAGTGCTGTACATCTCTATGACAGAACACACAGCTTGCTATTTTAACTTCACGCCACCACTAAAACTCATGAATGGGTCAGGCAAAGAATTAAAATTTTGCAAACTGGGACTCCATGTCTGACTTGCAAAGTTCTAGGCTACCAAAACAGCAACAGTGGCATTTCAGGCCATCAATGAGATTTTCTAAGCACACCAAAGCCCATTTAAGATGCAGATGTCACAATGGTAATAATATTAGCAGTACAGCTAAGGCCTCATTCCTGATGAACGGCTTTTGCCCGAAACATCAATTTTCCTGCTCCTCGGATGCTGCCTGACCTGCTGTGCTTTTCCAGCACCACTCTAATCTTGACTCTAGTCTCCAGCATCTGCAGTCCTCACTTTCACCTAAGTAATACTAATGTCAAACCCATGGCATGTCTCTCTCTCTTTGTAACTGCGTCACCTTGGCAGAAGCAAAATAGTCTGATGAAGCCAAGCGGTGTTTAAAGAAGGCGTTCTGTTTAAATAAAGAGTTCTTCCTGCTTGCCAGTCAGGGAAGTGTCCTTGAGCAACCCTGATCTTTCCTCAATTGCACAAGAATGTGCAAGACATCCCTTTCCCATTCCCCAGTCCCCATTTTACAAATGTTTTCAAATCTACTTGTTCACGGATGTCATTACACATCTTTCTGACTTAAAGGTAAGGACACTGCCAGTGCACCACAAGAACCCCAAATCTCCAATTACAAGGAAATCCCTAGCCCAATCTTTCACTGGTCAACTGACAGTCAGCCCTGTTGCTGGGCAATACTGTGTGTAATTATCTAAGAGATCCTGGCTTTAAGTCAGTTGTGTGGGGCGGGGGAGGTTTGAATCGTCAAATTTTCAAGTTCAAAGCATGTACCTTTCCCATTGTCTCTGCTATTATCACCACCCTCTAACCCATCTAGGTAACTAGATGATATTACCTCAATGGCCATGAGACTCCTATTTGAGATAGTTGAATTTTTAAAAGTTGTTTCTCACCTCTAATCCATGATATGGTGCTACTGAGTCAGACAAGACACTAAAATTTGATAGAGGCAGGTCTGTTATCTTTATTCCCTACTTGTTGCTCTATTGGGATTCAGGTTGTAAGTTTGCTCACTGAACTTGTAGATTTGTTCTCAGACAATTCATCACCATGCTAGGTAACCTCATCAGTGAGCCTCCGGTGAAGGGCTAGTGTTCTGGCCCGCTTTCTATTTATGTGTCTTGGTTTGTTAAGGTGGGTGATATCACTTCCGGTTCTTTTTCTCAGAGGTGGCTAAATGGGGTCCAAATCAATGTAGTTATTGATGGAGCTCTGGTCTGAATGCCAGGCCTCCATGAATTCCTCTGCATGTCCCTGTTTAGGCTAACTTGGGATCTCTTACCAATCTTTCCATTTCAAATGTTGCTAGTTGACATTTTTCCTGATTATTCTGAGCTGCTTTCTGTTTTATGCTAATATAGAATAATTGTCGAGTGTGTGTAGTGTCCTGTAGTTTCAGGTTTTTCTCTGTTGTATTTAGAGTGGTAATGGGAGTCATGGGTATAATTGATTCATCACATTAATGACAAGAGGTATTGTTAGTGGGGATTTGCAGATAATTTTCGGTTTAATCTGTTGAAACATGGGTAATATTTTTTATTTTGCTCAACTATTGTCTGTTAAATTTTGAATTGATAAGTTACTAAAGTGATTCCATGCTCATGGGAAAATATTTACTCAATTTGGGAGGAACCAACTCCTACAAAAGTTGAATTTTCAGAAGACATGTTTTATGCATTGAATGAAAGCATTTAATTGTAATTTTCTTATTATTTAATAGTACGAAATTTAAAATGCTCTTGTAGAAGTTGCCCTTGCAGCCAAAACTATAGAAATAAAATGATTAAGTAAATTAAGGACATCAAGCACTGGAACAGTAAAAGAAAGTAGTCAGACTCAGTATTCATTATTGTATGGTATGTATGGTAAGTGAGATCATGTTTTACATCTTGGAAAAAGAAATGAACAGTGAGTTCTTAATGATGAGCAATGACTAAAACTCCATAAATGGTACCAAGTCTCCAATACCTCTATTTTATGTTAATTATGATTTGACAGTGTAGTCATTAAACTTCTATTACAATTCCAATGTTTGCTTTTCCTCTTGACAGGATCCTCAAAACTGCCTGTTCTTCCATAGTTCTGCTCTCATTCCTTTGCCTCCCTCTCAGAACTACAAAAAGGATTTTTTAGTGCTTACCTTCCTCCGGTCTGATCCACAGATTATTTCTAATCACCTCATTGCCAGCACGTCTTCCTTCCTATCCCTTTCACCATTCCCCTGGATCAGTTTTGTTCTGTTTTTCTTGTGTTCCTATGCTCCTGTATTTCTAATAGAGGACCATAGATTTCTGGAGTGGTCTACAGCATCATGGGGTAGGGTGGGTAAAAGGCATCAAAATGTTCAAACTTTGATAACCGTTTTGAGTTCTTGGGCAAATTCATTGGGCTGAATGGCCTGCTTCTTTTCTATGACACCCTGGTTTACTCTTCAGTCACTCTAACACTGCAGCATTAACTATAACAATCTTCCATCTAAGTGCAGGAGATATGATACCTGATAAATCATCTCATCTTTTTCTGTCTTCCATGGCCTCAAACATGCCTCTGAGTGGAACAGTGATTTACATGTTTGCTTCTTCCAAAATAGTGTATTTTATTCATTCCCCACCCCCCCCCCCCCCCACCCCCCCACCCCCCCCATCTCATTGACACTGGGAAGGCTAAACACATTGGGTAATCCCTTGTGGAACATCTCCACTGTATCTGTAAATGCAATCATTTCCTCACCTATCATTTTAATTCCCTACGTCTTTGACCTTTTTGTTCTCAATCTCCTACTCTAGTTTAATAAATGTTGTTATAAGTTTGAGGAAGAGCATATTATCTTTGCTTAGGCTCTTTTGAGCCTACTGTTTTTAACAATTTTAGGTCCTTACCTCCGCCTTCCCCTTTTTGTCTGATGATAGCTGTAGGTGGTGATTTTTGCTTTCCTAATGGACCTCTCCTTTAGACACACCTTTTTGTTTCTTTATTGTCCACATACAATATTCCTATCATCATTTAATGTCCACCTTTCTCCACATCTGAAATCTTTTCTCCAATATTTTCTTACCCCAGCCCCTTTCTCTATCTCTCGACTTTGTTCGAGTGTCTCTAACATTTTCCAGTTCTGGTGAAAGATCATTGCCCTGAAATTTGAGTTCTGTTTCTCGTTCATTGATACTGCCTTACCCACTGAATACGTGCAACGTTTTCTGTTTCCATTTCAGCTTTCCAGTATCAAATGTATTTTGCTTTTAAGTGTTACCAGTGACCTTTCCATTTTCTGTAGTTACTAATGTCCACTTTGATGTATCTGAATAACAAAAGTAACTTTAATCCAAATTTGTCTGGTGAATAAATCACATCAGCTGTCCATTTTATAAATGGATTTCATACCCACTTGTTTTAAGTTGAAAATGAAGTCATGGCTGGTGTGTGAAACTTCACATCGTCTGATCGCATCGCTTAACTCATAGGGTATCTTTGCTTGTTACTTTTCCCGAATGTGTATTTCACAACTTTTGTAAACCTTGAACTTATACTGCCTTTTAAAGTCCTGTCTGGAAGTCTCAGTAAAAATAGATTAGAGTTCTTCATCTTGGAGTTGAGAATGTGGTGCTGGAAAGGCACAGCAGGTCAGGCAGCATCCGGGGAGCAGGAGAAAAGCCCTTCCTCATCTTGGAGTTTTATTTTCTCAAGAATTGATACAAATTCATTTAAAAAGGAATTAAATTAAAATTTAAATTTAAAAGAAAAACTGAATCTTCTTCATGGTCACACAAAATCAACAAACAACAAATCCTGCAAGGTTATGCCTGTCTTATTTGTTTGATCTATTGAAATTGTTGTAAATTGGTTGTACAATACCTTGAATGTACAGAAGGCTGCTGATAATGCGAACTGCTGTGAAGGCTACAGCCACAATAAATGTGTCCTCTGGTAATTGTGTCTCCACCCATTGGAAACAGTTTCACATCACTTTCTCAATCTAGACCAGTCTTAGTTTTAAACCGTTTTACCCTAACCTTCTCTGTTTTAAGAATATTCCCAGTTCTCCAATCTACCCATGCAACCGCAATCCTTCTTTCCTGGGAAACATTCAAACAAATCTCTCCTGCACTATCTCCAAAACCTAAGCTTCTTTCTAAAGTAAGTTGTCGATATCTGGATACAACACTCCCCATGCCATAAAAATAAAGATTTCATTGTGGGATGTCCAAATTCACAATCTATCCTTAACACCAACTAATTAAAATGAAAGAAAGTTGCCATCACCAAGAAATTAGAGGTCTCCGTTGTGTTCTCTTCTTTGCTCAGTTGTGAGTATATCACTTCATACGTGTAAAGAATTGCTCCATTCTGGCAAACAAATGTCAATGCACTTAGCAATGAAGTTGGTTGTTGAATGTTAGTAATGCCTGCAAGTAGTTTCACTTTGAATCAGCACGTTTTCCCTATAGATTTTCAGATAGAATTTAAACTTTCAATTGGGCCTTGGTTCTGGATTTTCAAGATGCTGTGGGGAATTATTTTTTGCCAATGGGAGAGATCCATCATGGATGTTTTAGTTTTCATTGTGTGGCTGTCAAATTATACAACAGCATACTGTGAAAAATGAGCAAAAACATTTACAAATAACAAAGTTTTGGCACCAGCACTGACTAGAAAAGGTAATATTTTGATTCATTTCTTACATTACTTTATATAGCATACACTTTGTTCAGAACTGTGATTTTTCTTTGAGGTAAGTTGTTTATTTCTGTTGTTGTGGGCAGAGGAAATGTTTATGAAATGTATAGCTGGCATTATCCATAAACACAGCACTACATTTTGCATATATACTAGTGACTCTGATCTCTATCGCAACCATCGCCTTGCTCAAACTTTTTACTGTCTCTAATTTGTTACATTGCTGGCATTCCTATCTCTCAGTCAAATGTGTGAGGCTGAAGCAGACTGTCTCAGCTCTGGTGACATACTTAATGCTGAGTTGAGCTTTTAACTATATATCCCCTCTCTCATCAAACCTGCCTACACCCACCTCAGTCACATCACCTAATGTTATCACTGTCAGATTTCCTTTTGCTGCAGAAGGTCCCTACAAATGGTTTTACTACCTCTCGACTTTATGGTTGTGACACCCTTTCAGCAATCGTTCACTTTGTTGTCCATCTCTGAGAGATAACAGTAAATGCATGGATGAAGATACAGTGGAGACCCTTGGGACCCTTTATAAAACCAGAATTGATTTATTAAGTATTAAACGAATAACACACACTTTTAACCATGAAAGCTATCTCAATCAATGTCTTTCATGACCCTGATTTCTGAAAGTACACCCAAACCTTATGACCTGGGAGAGTTGGCAGCTAGCCAGGCTGGAACTCTGCTTGATGTCTTTGCCATGCCTCCTGATGTAGGGTACTTCTTGCAACGTTAATCTTTGAAGTACTGCTGAACAAAGAGATTTCTTCATGCTCTTCATACGCAAGTCTTTATGCCATGTGTGTGCCTTACTTGAAATTATCTGTGCATGTGACCAATCCTGAATGTTTTGTCCAAATGTGTGCCTTATTTGGCACAGATAGTAGTTACTGATTTTCCTGCAATCTTAGCTCTTTGCAGACCTGACTGCCTCATTGTAATTCCATTCATGTAACAGGCCATTGTAAAGCCTCTTATCAGTTCCTGTTATCTTCAGCCTTATACAACAACTTGTCATAAACTCGAGTTTCTCCAAATCTGCTGCCTGTATCCTAAATCATACTGAGTCTTTTTCATATAGCACCCCCATGCTTATTCTCCTTTTCCTTTGATCAGGCACCACCTCAAAGCTCCATAAATATAGTTACTGTTGTGTAAGAGTATCAGGACCCTGGACCAATTGTGCGGTGATGCTATGGAATTGCACATCACTGACTATAAACATGTGAGCACAGGTAGAACAGCCATTACAGCCAACTCTCTGGAGTACTCCCAGGCACAAGAGGATGAGTACACAAAGAAGATACATTAGGACCATGCCTAATGTATCCATAGCATCATAGTCTGGTATGTTATTGATCAACATGAAGAACGGTATTTATTATTAATGTATAATAAATAGTATTACTTTGAAGTTTATGCTTGAAGACAGTTATTGGCTTGGCTTTCTCCTCACCCAGTCTGCCTTGACCCCAAATTCCTTGTGTAGCATTAAACTGTATGAGAAAATCGTGACAATGATTTCAACAGAGCTGGAAATCTGTTGGGGATTAGCAGAGAGGCAAAATATTTTTTTGGTCGCATAAATAATTGAGATGAACAAGGATGATGTTGAGGCAGACAGGGATATGAGTAACTGAAGTATTTAAAGAATATCACCAATCCTTCATGAAGGTACAGCAAAAATGAATTTTACGCAAGTCTTTGAGAACTTAATAATTGCCCTAAAGCACGAATTGAAAGATAATTAATATTTTAATCAAGAAAGACCTTGTTTATATTAGTAAAATATTTCTCTGGAGCAAGTTGAAATGATGAACTACTGTTCTGTTAAATCTGTGACAGGATGGCAGCAAACATACAACAACAATAAATCTTCAATTTATATAGCACCTTTTACAATATAAAAACATTTCAAGGTATTTCACGGGTACATCAGAAGATAAGATTCAACTGTGAGCCTATGAAGGATATATTAAGAAGGGTGTCAAAAACCATAGTTAAGGAAGGAAACCTTAAGGTCAGCGTTTAAAGAGAAGATATGGTTAAAAAATCCAGAGCTTAGAAATCAAAGCAGGAATAGGCCATATGATCCCTTGAGCCTGCTTCGCTGTTCAGTGAGAACATGGCTGGACTTTGAATGAGCTCCTTTATGCTGTCTTATCCCCATATTTCTAGATTCCCTTAGTTCATAAAATGTGTCAAATTCTGGCTTGAAGTACCGAGTGACTGGGCATCCACAGCCCTCTGGGATAGAAAATTCCAAAGATTGACCATGTAGCTTTCAGTGAAGAAAAATGTATTTTTTTTTATTCATTCATGAGGTGCGGGTGTCACTGGGCCAGCATTTAGTGTCCATCCTGAGATCCCCTTGAGGAGGTGGTGGTTCTCATTCCTAACCTCCCTAGCTTTTGCTTTGAGACTATGAGTTTTCACGTTTCCAGTTTGGGCATTAAAGAATTTTGTACATTTCAATCTACTCAACTATTACTCTGTAAAGGTAAAAACAATGACTGCAGATGCTGAAAATCAAATACTGGATTAGTGGTGCTGGAAGAGCACAGCAGTTCAGGCAGCATCCAACGAGCAGCGAAATCAACGTTTCGGGCAAAAGCCCTTCATCAGGAATAAAGGCAGTGAGCCTGAAGCATGGAGAGATAAGCTAGAGGAGGGTGGGGGTGGGGAGAGAGTAGCATAGAGTACAATGGGTGAGTGGGGGAGGAGATGAAGGTGATAGGTCAAGGAGGAGAGGGTGGAGTGGATAGGTGGAAAAGAAGATAGGCAGGTCGGACAAGTCAAGGAGACAGTAACTGAGCTGGAAGTTTGAAACTAGGATGAGGTGGGGGAAGGGGAAATGAGGAAGCTGTTGGAGTCCACATTGATGCCCTGGGGTTGAAGTGTTCCGAGGCGGAAGATGAGGCGTTCTTCCACCAGGCGTCTGGTGGTGAGGGAGCGGCGGTGAAGGAGGTGGGGAGACTGGGCGCCTCCTAGCAGAGCGCTTTAGGGAACATCTCCGAGACACCCGCACCAATCAACCAAACCGCCCCGTGGCCCAACATTTCAACTCCCCCTCCCACTCTGCCGAGGACATGGAGGTCCTGGGCCTCCTTCACCGCCGCTCCCTCACCACCAGACGCCTGGAGGAAGAACGCCTCATCTTCCGCCTCGGAACACTTCAACCCCAGGGCATCAATGTGGACTTCAACAGCTTCCTCATTTCCCCTTCCCCCACCTCATCCTAGTTTCAAACTTCCAGCTCAGTTACTGTCTCCTTGACTTGTCCAACCTGCCTATCTTCTTTTCCACCTATCCACTCCACCCTCTCCTCCTTGACCTATCACCTTCATCTCCTCCCCCACTCACCCATTGTACTCTATGCTACTCTCTCCCCACCCCCACCCTCCTCTAGCTTATCTCTCCATGCTTCAGGCTCACTGCCTTTATTCCTGATGAAGGGCTTTTGCCCGAAACGTTGATTTCGCTGCTCGTTGGATGCTGCCTGAACTGCTGTGCTCTTCCAGCACCACTAATCCAGTATTACTCTGTAAACCTCAGTGAACGTTGGCCCATTCTTCTCCACCTATCTAACAAGAGAGCCTTCTAGTCAAGGAAATTATTCAAGTCAAACGTTTATTATTTATCCATGAAGGGAAGTAAATGCTCTCTCAGATAAGGAGAGTGTACCCAGCACTCCAGGTGTGATCACATCAAAGCCCTTTATATTGCAGGGAGATTTTGTTACTATTGTGTTCCCTCTGTAATAAAATCTAACCGTACCATATCGTGCCTTGCTCATTGCTTGACCTATCTTGTAAGTCTATGTCTTTTTATTTTTGTGCTTTTGAAATTGCAAGTTGAAATAAGAAGAACTGTTTGAAACCCAGTATTTTGAAAGGATGGCTGCATGTTTTAACAGTATGTAACTTGACACCCATGGCAAGCATTGTAAATAATGGTTTGAACAAGCAATATTTAACGTGCTGGAGCTGAGGCTTAGTGTATAGTTGCAACTGGTTGCTGGGGTGCAATGAAAAGTTGATTGGCCTATGGAGTAGTGATCGGTTGTCGATGGCAAAAATCTTTTGCTTGCCAAAATCCGCGTGATTGGTTGAAACGTGACTGAACAGTTTAGAGCTGGGAGCAAATTAGAGAGAGGATTTGATCTCCCCGGGTACTCTGATTTCCTCCCACGTCCTAAATGTGTAGATTAGGTGAATTGGCCATGCTAAATTGCCCATAGTGTTCAGGGATGTGTAGGTTAGGTGTGTTAGTCACGGGTAAATATATAGTAATAGGGTAGGAGTATCGGTCTGGGTGGCTTACTCTTCAGAGGGTTGGTGTGGACATGTTGGGCCAAATGGCCTGTTTCCACACTGCAGGGATTCTATGATTCCACCAAGTCAGAAACAATCTCTCTGTTCTCTGCAGTCAAAACTCACTTTAAAACCTGAAAAGTACAAGTTCATCTTGCTTCAGCAGTTGCTGCAGGCTGTGACTTTTAATAAAAAAAATCAGAAACATTTTTCAAATGACCCTGTCATTCTCTGCCTTTTAGAAACTAGCCCAAACGTTTAGAAAACTTTCAGGTCAGCAGGAACCAACTCAGCACAAATTGGGGAACAAAGGCAATTGAAATGTATTTCCATTTTATTCCCCTCCGTCCATGTGTCTTTCTTCATGTCTGTACACCTGTCTTTGCCTGTGTAAGAGGGCAGTTCATAAAGGCATTACAGTTTCAATTTATAGTATTAGACAGCAAGATACAACTGTTTACTAGTAGCTGGAGTCTAATGTTTTGTCATAAATAATAATTCTTCTGATCTGTGCTTTCTATCAACCTGGGTCTGAAATTGAGGTGAACTGGGAAATTTTGCTTTTTGAAAGATGTCTTTAGCTTTTGTGACGACTGTAGGAATAACAGGGATTGGTTTCCAGTGCACTACCCCAGTGAATTGTGACAATCGGCATACTAAGTTTCTAAGAGTTTGTGGATAACAGACACTCAAATATCTGTGAATTTCAACATTCACCAGCTCTCAGTGACCAAGACAGCTTTTGCCAAGTTTTCAAAGAAATCAATTAAAATGAGGGGTAGCACTCCACAATTACAGCACCCAGGATAGATCATTTGTACCTTTAATATAGACCATTTCTCAATGCTCATGCAGCTCAGTAACCTGTTTGGAGAGGTATGACATTAGGTGAAGAGAAAGATAACAAGGTTGAATATACTCAAGTACTTTGGAAAGGAAAGGCAGACCGGTGATGGAGCAGTGGTTTCCAACAATGGAGGGGTAGAGGTGACTTTTGTCTTGCAAGCGGAAGTTGACAAATGCAGTTTTGTGGAAAAGGGGGTAAATATCCTGGCAGAAGTACTTTTCAAACTGTCATGAGGAGAAACAGACTGGTCTGCAGTTTAATGAGAATAGGGCCAAGTGCTGGATCTCACAGAAAGAGGAACAATGATGTAAGTGTAGAGGTTAAGTCAAGTGGGGTGGGGTGAGGTTCTTGCAGGAATCTCAGATGAAGGAGCCTCTCACAGCTGAGCTTGGAATTGAAGGTGAAAAGACAGCGGAGAAGAGTTTATGAGGTGGTTGTTATTGGAAGAAAGAAGCCATGGTTTGCTCTGCATTGCAGGTAGATCCTGACCCAGGGGGCAATTTTGCCAGGTGCTTAAGAAAGTCTCAGGACAAATTGTAAAGCCACTTGTGCTTTGTACATGTTCAACTCTGTAGCCCTTGGATTTCATTACACACTGCACTTTCAGGCTACCTGTGAGTAATACGGTGCAACGTGTTCTGGTCAGTTACAAAATGGGCTGGGTTTTCCCAATCTCTGCTTGATGAGATGGAAGCTGGGTCCTGGGAAAAAGTGGGAGCTGTGTTAGGCAGATGAATGAAAGTGAGGAGTCAATTGAAATCATTGAGTTCCAAATTAGTCATGCCATTTGCCAATGGAAGAATGGCTGCCACCCACTTTGCCCCCAGCTCCACCCACCTCTCTCTTTTTATCGCAGCCCCTTCCCCTCCCCCAGTCCTGATGAAAGGTTCCAACCTGAAATGTCGACTCGCCTTAACCTCAGATGCTGCTTGCCTTGTTGTGCTTTTTCTAGCTCCACTCTGACTCTGTAGCGTCTGCAATCCTCACTACCTCCAGTGCCAAGATAAAGGTGCAGGCCTCCTGCTTAATCGAGGCAGTCCATGCTTTAAGGAGGATGTCACTGGCATTGAGGCAGCTGTCTACAACTTAGATGCTGTCACAAGAGTGTCGCAAAGTTTTGTCTATGGGGTTTTCCTGCTAGGTCCCTTTAAAATATAGTGTTGATGCTTCTGAGGTGCTTTTGGGGTGCTTTCTGAGTTTCCTACCTGCCTCATTCACACCCACTACTCCCAGTAGGGCTGCAGAGGCTCCACAGATGCTATCTGTCTGTTTGGGCCAACCGCTGGGGGCTTCTCCCCACGCTATGCTTCACTGGGCAGTGAGGTAATGTCCCCTACTACCCTCCCCCACAGTGAGGAGGATTCTGTTGCAATACCCCTGTGCCCATCCGGCACGTTTAGGCTCAAGAGCTCCACTTAGTCACCATGTTCCCATCCTACATTCCAGGCAAAAACTCAGCCCAAGATGTTTACTGATCTTATTTATGAGTTGGACCTCAATCTATTCATCAATTTTCTAGATATCTATGGTCAGAATTTCTCACAGGTGGTGATGACCCTGACCACTGGCTGGACAATGAGCCAAGTTGTTTGTCCTGATGAAGGGCTTTTGCCCGAAACATCGATTTTACTGCTCCTCAGATGCTGCCTGACCTGCTGTGCTTTTCCAGCACCACTAATCCAGAATCTGGTTTCCAGCATCTGCAGTCATTGTTTTTTACCAAGTTTGTATCTGCATGTCATGAGACCATTTTCTTTCCTTCTATGGGTATTGCTGGTAAGATCAGCATTTGTTACCCATCCCTGATAAGCCTTAAATTTGGTGGCTGGCCAGGCCATTTCAGAGGGCAGTTAAGAGAGAACTATGTTTTGCACTGACAAGTAAGGATGGCAGTTTTGTTTACCGAAAGAGCATTAGTGAGCCAGATGCATTTTGCTTTAAATAGTTTGTTTTCAATTCTAGATTTTATTAATTAACTGAATTCGAATTCCTCAGTTGGCGTGGTGGGATTTCAACCCATGTTGCCAGATAATTAACCAGGGGAAAGTGAGGGCTGCAGATGCTGAAGATCATAGCTTAAAAATGTGTTGCTGGAAAAGCGCAGCAGGTCAGGCAGCATCAAAGGAACAGGAGAATCGACTTCCTGAAGAAGGGCTTATGCCCGAAACGTCAATTCTCCTGTTCCTTTGATACTGCCTGACCTGCTGTGCTTTTCCAGCAGATAATTAACCAGGGCCTCTGAGTTACCAGTCCAGTGACATGACCGCTGTGTACTGCCATAACCTTGAAGTGCAATTCTCTCGGCCAATTGAAAGGCTGTCAGCTCTTCAGTTTCAGTGGAAAATGCAAGGACTACAGCAATTTGTGAACCAACCATCCTGGATCAATGTAGGAGCGTGGCAACGTGACGGTAGGAATCGTTCAGGGGGGGAAAGCTCGTGAAGGTAGGGTTTTGTTTCCTGCAGGGTTGGTTTGTGCTGCCGGAGGAGGAGAGCCCATGTGTCACAGTTTTCCCAATAAGGAAGTTGACGAGTTTTACTGGATGGCCTCCTTGTCATCTTTTTCCACCTCCACCCCAGCCCAAGCCCCACCCTCACATCCCTCCCTACCCCTCTGCTGCTTGTAAAATGTCAGCAGGAATAGGAAGAGGCTATTACTTTGCAGTGGTGACGTTGCCACTGGCAGCTGAATGAGAATAGGCATGGCACCTCCTGTATCCTATGTGCTTTTATGACCCCAACCCCCAGCCAACTTCCATATGAGGTAACCCATCATGGCCACTTTATTCCATATCTCAGAGTAGCGTATTATTAAATGATTTGTATTGTCACCACAGTAAATGTAATCAAAAATGCTGTTTGATTTCAGTATAGCTATCTTTCAGCAGCAGACAAATCCTCTGTTAGAACCGTACTGTGGCTGAGATGATTTATATTAACATCTGTTTGAAGGAGATAGGGAGCAGCTTTTGACTCAGCAGATTTCTTTTCTTCATTTTCTAACATATTTATGGGAGAGCTCTTTATCTTTGTGGCTCATGATGTCAATTGTTTTTTTGTGGCACTGCATTCAGGTTGCTTATTTTAAATGTTTGTGGAAGCTATCTTCTGTCCTCTTATTAATTTGCTTGGATTTTCCAATTTCTAATATTGTAGAGTTGCCATTATCTCATTTAAAATAAATTTGGCCATGGACGATGATAAATAATGACAATTGAAGGATCTAAATGATGATGTTCATTGTTACAATAGTCAAACTCCTGCAATGTTCTTGCTTCATCTCCACATCACTTTCATTAATTTATGTACTGAACTATATCCTGAACTGTTTTATTGGTCAGTGTGTGATGCTGGCAACGTGTTCTAATAACCCGAAAGGGTGGGAAAACAGGTGGAAGAATAGGGTATAACAAAATTGATCAGCAGTTCTTTCATCTTTTTGATGAGGAGTGCTAACCAGTTGCCATTCGATAGGAGGAAGGCCTTTATTTTCAAATGAAAATATTTCTGACAATGTTTCTCTGTTGCCCTTCTGCGCCTGTCCAAGTTGAAATTAGGGTCTGAAATTCCACTCTTGTGTGTTCCTGGTTCAGTTGAATGTTGGACACAGGATTTAAAATCAGGTATGGTATTGCTCTATCAGCATGTGCCAGTCCTCCATTTCCCCCAGGATCACCGGAGCACTGGTACTCCCTGTTGCAAAATACACACTTGATTATTCTGTGGATATGTCCTCCATGTTTCGGAAATTGGAGTGATTCCAAGATGGAAATCCTCAGTGTCTTCCTCACCCCTTCCGGTCATTACTTTAATGTGCTTAAAATCCTTTTTTTGTGTGCTTTAGTCTGTTGGTATATTTTGGAGTGCCCATTTTTGATTTTTGTTCAGGTACCAGATGATAGGATGCCAACAGTCCCTTGGAAGTATCGCTGTTTTTGTTAAGGATTTCTTTTCCTCTTTCTAAGCTGGATAGCGTGGATCTCCAGAGAATTCTCCATAATGACATGCCTGTATAAAAGGTAGGCTGGTTCACAGATCCAGAGGAAACCTGTTGATAGAGGCCACCAGGAAGTTGGCACTGACACCTCAAGGTGGCATCCTGTTGTCCTGTCAAAAGGTTAAACATTGAAGGAGCTCATGCGTCATGACACTAGATTGGCACTCGGTATAATGCTTACTTAGGAGAAAGTGAGGACTGCAGGTGCTGGAGATCAGAGTCAAGAGTGTGGTTCTGAAAAAGCACAGCCACTCAGGCTGCATCCAAGGAGCAGGAGAATCGACCAATTATGCTTATTTGTAGAGGCTGTGCAGATTAAATGGGCCAAATGGCCTCCTCTTACATTATATGAAGTCTGTAATCAGCGATGGTTGTGTGAATTATTTTACAAACTCCATTACTTAAAGAACTTTCTATGACCATGCTCATATTTTCGGATCTATCCCGAAATTCATAATTGACAATTTGACACTGCCCCCATCTCCAATTGCCCAGTTGGGAATTATAGACAATTGCTCTTTCCCCTCCAAACCCCATCTAGAACTGTCCATTTCTCTTATCCTTACAATATAATATTGTACACTGTCTAAATCTAGTTACCATGTCAATGAAATGCAAAATGAAAATTTTATTTTTCCTTATCTCTCAGTTTCAAGTTCATTACCACAACTTTATGAATGGCATGTGCCAGTTGATGCGATGGTGTCTTCCTATGTTTTTTCATATGCCACATTTATCATTGATTGCTTCTATAGCGTACTTAGTTAACCCTGTTCTTCCATTTAGGAAAACTCATTATGTGATGAGATTTTGAGTCACATCTGAAAACCTGTTGACCATTTCCCAGGTATTCATGGGGTATGCTGTTCTGTTATAGTTCCCCAATTCCTGATATCTGTCATAGTTGCTGAAGAAGTCTCTATTCTTGGATTTTGGGTTTAATCCTTCCTTTATGTTAATATTTGCAACTCTAATTTTGAAAGTCTCAGAATGTCGCTATCATGAAATCTTCCATTTTTTTGTGTTTTTGATGAACGCCTCTGTTGTTTTCCCAGGATTCACTTTTAAGGCTACAAGCAATTAATACAAATACAATTTAATACAAAAGCAATTTTCCAAAGGAATCATAATTTCAGTTAATACTGGGAGTCTATCCATTGCTCAACATGTCGGCACAATCCAACAACTTATAGCAAGCACTGAATCAGAATCTTCAAGTTGCATGTTTATAATATTACATACAGTCCGTTAAATTCCATTATTTCTTCTCTACAAAATAACCATCATTCTTTCTAAATGTATAAAGGTTTGATTGTGCCTCATATGCATTTAATATTTCAACTTCCTTATAAATTCTATAATTTCCAAACCTTCCTCAGTATCCAATGTTTTATCCGATCCTACTTCTAATATGAAGGGCAGTGCTTCAGGTCAGACCTGACCCTTCTCCCTGGTAAAGTCACAACCCATGTCTGTATATCCACTTGATTTTGCTATTCACAGTGGGAAATCAAAGCCCAACACCTTATTCTTGATTTCAGCCATTGTTCTTCAAGGTAACCCCCTTGGAGTGCAGGTACATAAAGTAGAAAGTAGAGTCGCAGGTAGATAGGATAGTGAAGAAAGCGTTTGGTATGCTTTCCTTTATTGGTCAGAGTATTGAGTACAGGAGTTGGGAGGTCATGTTGCGGCTGTACAGGATGTTAGTTAGGCCACCTTTGGAATGTTGCTTGCAATTCTGGTCTCCTTCCTATCAGAAGATGTTGCCCCAGGGTTGGAGTATTTGAGCTATAGGGAGAGGCTGAATCGGCTGGGGCTGTTTTCCCTGGAGTGTCAGAGGCTGAGGGGTGACCTTATAGAGGTTTATAAATCATGAGGGGCATGGATAGGACAAATAGACAATGTATTTTCTCTGGGATAGGGAAGTCCAGGTCTAGATGGCATAAGTTTAGAGTGAGAGGCGAAAGATATAAAAGGGGCCTAAGGGGCAACGTTTTCATGCAGAGGGTGGTGCGTGTATGGTATGAGCTGCCAGAGGAAGTGGTGGAGATGGTACAATTGCAACATTTAAAAGGCATCTAGATGGGAAGGGTTTAGAGGGTTATGGGCCAAGTGCTGGCAAATGGGACTAGATTGGGTTGGGCTATCTGGTTGGCATGGACAAGTTGGTTCCATGCTATTTACTCTATGACTCTATAACTTTCTTTCCAACATTCTGTCTGAAAAAAATTTTATTTCCCAATCTAAGGAAATTTAGGAATAAATTTTAAAAATAAGATTTAAATTTAAAAATAAGGGAATTCCAAATTGGACAACCATTCTCTGCTGCAAATGTTACAAGATTCCAAACTAGTTAGTGAGGTCCAGATCTCAGTGCACAGCTTTTCTTTGTGGAGAATGTGTTGACTTGAACAGTCCTACAGCTCTCATCTAACAGTCTAGTGTCAAAGCTGGTCCCTATTTATATGTTCCTGCAGACAATTAGTATCACAATCTGTTTCTCTTGACCATAACAATGACAGTTACGAAATTGTAACAGTGCAATTGATCTGACATTGACACTGCATAGTGGTTACGTAGTGTTGCCCACCTGGTGAATAGGAGTGCTCTGCTGATGTTTGGCACAAATTGGGCGACTCTCTTTGCACCTTTCTCATTCAGTTGCATGTCCTCTTAACAGTTCCTGAAACAAAGTGAGTACTGTACCATTCACTGTCTTTTGTGTGGAATGAGTTTTGCTGTTTAATTTCCTTTCACTTTATTTCTGCCTGACACTTCTCCTCCCTCGGCTGAACTTTACCTCCACTTACAATTCTTTCAATATCCTTGTAAAACCTGTTTATGCTGATAGTGAGTCTCGTATGGAGATAAAGTTAAGCTCACATGCGCCTACAATTTGGACTAGTTTCACAGAAATTTCTCATGCTGTATTGGGTGCACTTACTTAACAATTATAAAACTTCACTGGAAACAAATGTGATCATTCCAATAAGCTGGAGTGAATGTCCTAGGGTATTGAGTGTAACTGCCCACTTTAACAGGGATTAGAACATCAGTTGTTTGGTTTTTACTAAATTATATTATTCATTTTTGTACTAAATTCACATTAATTGTTCATAGCTTTGGCTTAGTGTATGTTCTTTTTCCTACTAATTTCCTGTTTTTTTAGCCAGGTTGTTTAGATATTCTACTCTAGTTACTCTCTTGTTGGCCTGAGTTAAAGGATTATATATTGCAATTGACATCTTGCTTTTCAACGAAGAGCTCAAAAGATACAGTTGGATTTATTTTAATGGATGAAGTAAAGAACTGGGTATGGGAATATTTGAGTCACCTCAGGAAGCTCATTTGAACAAGATGAGCATAGTCAGTTACATATTGGCAATGCTTGCATTTATTTAGTGTTTTATTATGTTATTATCTTTGTAGCATTTTGATTCACACGATGAATCACTTTGAACAGTGGTGAGTCTTGTAATGTTGGTTAAGGCCAAGGTCCAGCAGCTTTTCTACACTGGCAATTCTGCATTAGCTGCAGTGAGCCAAATAGCCATTTCATCTGTTGGTTGGCAGTATCATCTGAGAGAATTGTTTGACTGCTGGACAAAATAATGTTCCTATGGAGAAATGGCAGTTTCTTTTAAGTCTGTCCTCCATAATACAGAAAGAAAAACTTTCAAAGTGGCCATTAGTGATTTGTTTTTCTTTTGTTGATTGATTTCTTCAGCATGTTCCTGTTTGAGTTTCAGTAAGTTTTTATTATCCACTTAATACAGTGTTTCTGCAACAGATGGCAAATTTAGATCTTTACAGAATAACAGACGGACAAACATAGAAGCTAGCTCATATGGTCTGCTTAATGATGCCTTATGTAGCTTATGTAGGACTAGTTTTGTTAGGTTATGTGCCTTAGGTGACTGCTTATGCAGTTGATGTGGATATATTCCCCCTAATGGATGCATCAGTTAATGGTTCATAAAAAAATAATTAGATTTATTGAAGGAGCTAAATAATGTATTTTCTATGAAGTACAGTTCTCTGTAAATCCATTTCCATTTTATTTCTTTCTTATGGTTGTCATAGCTCCCCGAGGGGAAAAGACCCACCTCAAAACAGTTCAGTTTAACAGGATACCTAAAACCTGGGTACGTGTATTTAAAATGTCCACCTTCTATCAAACTGCTAAGCTAAAGAATTGGAGAAAGTGTTCAATAACACTTAAGTGTTAGACAGGTGGTCACCTTCAATAATAATAATGCTAACCATGCAGGATAACTGCACTCTGAAAAGAAATAAACTCAGGAAAAAAAGACTAATGTGGCAATAAATGATGAACCACATATGCTATAAGTGAGATGACGAGGATGTTTGTGACCTTCACAAATCCTGCAGTGTGAATGGTGGTGAAGACCAGGCATGTGAATATATGATGGAAGGGCGAATATTCAAAAGCACAGTACAGATGTTATACAAGTACCACATTAGTAAATGACAGTGAAAAGGTGGAAACCTTAGTGTGTGGAAACTGTATTGAAACCAAGGATGACATCAAAACAGCACATATTCTGACTAATTACTTGGGGCCGGATTTATAGACTGGTGGGCTTTCTCACCCTGTCACCTGAAGTGTCAAGAGGAAGTGAATCACCCTTGATGCTGGCTAACACAAAGCCATTTCGCACTCTGAGAAACATTGACTGAATGCAATCATGTTCTCGATGGACTACATTGGAAGGAAGGAACACAGAAGCATTGAGTCGGTTGCCTACGTACTGAGTGTGGAGAATGCAATCATTTTGGATTTACATAAATTATATGAATTTAGAAACTCAACGAAAAGAAAGCAAGCTTTCAGCTGATACCAGCCAAGTGAACAGTGGAATTACAGGATGATTTTCATAAACTATGTGTGGGCAGAAGGAAGTAATTTTAGTTTGGACAATTGTGAAGTAAAGCAGAAAGGAAGAAAAAGTAGATGATGTATGGATTACATGAAACATGTTAGGGTAGTTAAAGAAAGAGCTTGCATTTATGTACAACCTTGCTTCATGTCCCGATGTCATAGAGTACTGCATAGCCTGTGAAGTATTTGGATGTGTAATCATATCTGTAACATAAAGAAAGACAAAAACCAATTCACATACAGGAAAGTCCAACAGATTGCAACAAGGTAAATTACTAGACTATCTCTTTTTGTTAGTGTTGTCTGAGGGATAATAGTAGGTCAGTACTCCAGAGGAATTCTCCTATTCTTCTTCAAATGATCCCATGGGATTTTTTTCATCTTCGGTGATGGCAGTTCGAAACTCTGTTTAATGCTTCCTCCAAAATGTGTGGCCCTTGACAATGCAGCACTTCAACAGTACTGCTTTGAAGTGTCAACCTAGGTTAATTGCCCTGAAACCTGGATTGGGGCATGAACTACCAATTTCCTGACTTGAGGGTCAGTGCTCTCACTTGCCCAACAACTGACATAATGATACCGAAAATGAAATCAGAACCTTCATGGAATCAATGGGGGACATATCCAACCAGAGCTAATGGAATATGGTATTACATAGCCATAGCTGTACAATATAAGTCAAAAGGTGTTATCATCAAATGTTCTGGAGATATTGCACCTAATTATGGTCAGGAGAGAACAAGGAAGTAATTTAAGCATCTGCAATAGTAAGTGAAGAGTCTTTAGACTGAGCTTGCAGTACTAAGAGTTTAGTTCTGAACAGCAGAGTGGTTTGAGCTCTCCTGGCGCTATTTAAGGATTTTGAGAGGTTGAGGAAAGCAAACTTTGTATACTGTTTTCAATGAAAATGCTAGTACAGAAGAAAGGGACATCGGTTTGAATTATGACAAAGTACGTTTAAGACATGCCCCATTTCCTGTTGACTCATTTTGATATGTTTCCACCTCTCAAATTTGGGGCTTTTTTTCACAACTCTGTTTTAAACTTTGCAATCAGGTTGTCGCTCTTGCTCTGAATAGACTGTAATCAAGATTATGAATGATATTTGTTGCCATTATGAGGCTGATAAATGTTCCTTCTGGAAGATGAGCAGTATGGGTATGATAAGACACTGATGTCCAGTGCACATAGAGGGATTTCAAACCTCTGCTGTCAGGGTCAAGCTAAACAGTGCATCATTTAAGTAGCCTCATTGCTGAGTTAGATGTCCACTTGCAGGATTGCCTGTTGACATTTAATCCACAAATATCTAATGTTATGGACCAAGCCAGATCCCTTCAAAACATTTCAAGAAGGTAACCCAGACCCTGACTTTTCTAGTTGTTTTAAGCAGATATAAATGGGATAGTCCAGGAGAGATGCAGCTGGTCAAAAGCCCTCAGTTTTAAACAAAACAGAATTTATTCACAGAGTACCGAATGAAATATAAACAAAAGAGAACAGAACGCAGAATAACTTAACTTATCCGAAAACCCAACAGACTATCCCAACTTAATGATGATGATCCAAATGCCCGCAACATTCCCCATAAACACTCCCTTGGCAAAAAAGGTAAAATCAGACTCAGGTTCTTACAGGAGAGAGAGAGATGTTAGAGAGGTTAAGCATGGAATCTCTTTCCACTGTGCCTTTTTCTTTGGATTCCCCAGCTTAAACTGACCAGCAGCTCTGAACAACCAGACTGCTAAAACTAAACCAAACCAGAGAAAAGCTGAGCTGGGAGAACTGGCCGCTCTCCTTTTATTGTGCAAGTGTTTTTTTTAAACTTAAAAGCTTCTCCAAGTAGGTAAACCCAGACATTTTGGATCCCATGACGTTATGACCCCTCTGAATAAAAAACTAAGGACAACATAACCTTGTAAAGGAGCAGCATTATCAGACTAATGTGAACCCAAAGTCCAGAGCAAATACCTTGGAATAAGATTAGTAAAGGTAGGAATTTCCATCAAGTAAAAGCCAAAAACTACAGATACTTGAAATCTGAAAAAAAAGAGAAAATGCTGGAGAAGCTTAGGTCTAGCAACATCTGTGAGAGAGGAAAAGATAATCGTTTTGGGTCTGATACGGCTTCTTTAGAATCAAATCAGTCTCGCAATGTTACTCTCACCAATGCTGCCAGACCCCCTGAGTTCTCCACCATTTTCTCTTTAGGAATTTCCTTCTCCAGGTCTCGCACCATTAGTTCAGCTATAATAACACTCATTTGCTATAGTGTGAAGCTCTATTTGATCTTTGCCAAATAGTCTCTCAACACTAAAGATACAAAGGGATTTCAGTATTGTCCCATAGCGAGATTTTCTAACACTCAGTCATACTTACTGGCATTTGTAATTTTGTTGTGGTCTTATAATCATTGGGAACCAGGAGGAAACTCATCATGTAATACCTCACATTTAAAGAAAGACATTTTCACCTTATCGGTCTAAACGAGTTTTGGACTCTGCTGAAAATGAGGAACACTATCTAATTTATTTTGCTGATTAGCGTTGTAGTTTAATTTTTAAGTGAAATTGTAATTTTGGTCACGTACTCATTCAAGCTTTTTGCTGAATGTTAGAAGTTACAAATTGTTCCAGAAGCTCCTCATAAGGAATGAACGTTAGCAGACAAATCTCATAATTAAAATCTCGTGCACTCAAAATATGATCCATTTCAACAATGATCTTTTATTCATCATAGGTGCAGGAATTTTTAGAACCAACATTGCAGATGTATTTAATGAATATGAAATAAATGATTCCATTTCAATAACATTACATATAATTGAATTTCTACAAAATGCAGAAAGACTGTAGCTCTAAGAAGAATATAGATATAAGAAAAGAATGTCATAAAGGGATTTTAAGGATTTTATTGAGACATGGTAGAAAATGCAATTGTCAATTTCTACTTACAGTGCAAAGTTAAAATGGCTGTTACGCCTCGACTGCTGCATTAGATTTGGCCTGATGGACAAATAACAATTTATTTAAATAATTTGGTGGCTCTGTTGTGTTTACAGTGGAGAACTGATAGAAAATAATATAGAAAATATATACCAGCAGTATATAGGACTAGAAAAAAGGTTCTGTTAGATTGCATGAGGAACTAATCACTAAATTGAAAAGTAGAAACTCAACAGTAATGATGTCTCTTCTAAAAGAGAAAGCATATAATGTGGCGAAGGGCAGGGGGAAACCAGAGGATTGGGAAACTTACAAAGACTAACAGAGGGCCACAAAAAAGAAATGAGGAGGGAGAAAATTAAATTTTAGAGCAAGCTAGCCATTAATATAAAGGAAGGCACTAAGACTTTCTTTAGATATATAAAGGGCAAAAGACAGGCATTGGGCTGCTGGAAAATGGCGGTGGAGAGATGGTAGTGGGGAACAAGGAAATGGCTGGGTTTCCTCCCACAGCACCAAAGATGTGCAGTTCAGGTGAATTGGCCATGCTAAATTACCTGTAGTGTTAGGTAAAAGGGGTAAATTTAGGGGAATGGGTGGGTTGCGCTTCGGCGGGTCGGTGTGGACTAGTTGGGCCGAAGGGCCTGTTTCCACACTAAGTAATCTAATCTAATTGAATAATTACTTCATGGTGGAAGACAGTAATATCCCAAAATTCAAGAGAGTGTGGGGGCAGAGCAAAGTATGGTGGCTATCATGAAGGAGAAAGTGCGAGAAAAATTGAATGGCCTGAAGGTGGATAAATAACCTGGACCAGATGGCCTACACCCCAGAGTTTGAAGAGAGATAGCTGAAGAGATAGTGAATGTGTTAGTGGTGATCTTTCAGGAATCACTAGAATCAGGGAGGGTCTCAGAGGACTGGAACATTGCTAATGTGACACCCCTGTTTAAAAATGAAGTAAGGCAAAAGACGGACAATAACAGACTGATTAGCCTAAGCTTGGTCTTGGGTAAGATCCTGAAATCCATTGTGAAGGATGAGATTTCTGAATACTTGGAAATGTGTGGTAAAATAGGGCAAAGTCAGCATGGTTTCATCAAGGGGAGGTCATGCCTGACAAATCTGCTAGAATTCCTTGAGGAAGCAATGAGCAGGTTAGACCAAGGAGAGCCAATGGACTTCAAGAAGACCTTTGCAAGATGCTGCACAGGAGGCTACTGAGTCAGATAATGGCCCATGGTGTTAGAGGTAAGGTGCTAGCATGGATAGGAACTTGGCTGTTTGGCAGAAAACAGGGATAAAAGGGTCTTTCTCAGGATGGCAGCCAGTGACAAGTGGTGTGCAAGGCTCAGTGTTAGGACCACAGCTTTTCACTTTATATATTAATGATCTAGATGAAGGAACTGAGAGCATTCTGGCTAAGTTTGAAGATAATACAAAGATAGATAGAGGGACAGGTAGCATTGAGGAGGCGGGAAGGTTGCAGAAGGCTTTGGACAAGTTAGGAGATTGGGCAAAGAAGTAGCAGATGGAAAACAACTTGGGAAAGTGTGAGGCCATGCATCTTGATAGGAAGAAATAGAGTCATGGACTATTTTCTAAATGGGGAGAAAATTCAGAAGTCTAAAGTACAAAGAGATTTAAGAATTCCAGTCCAGGATTCTTTCAAGGTAAACTTGCAAATGCAATGATCGCATTTATTTTGAGAGGACTTGAATATAAAAGGAGGGGTGTATTTCTGAGGCTCTATAATGTCTGGTCAGGCCACATTTGGAGTATTGTGCGTGGTTTTGGGCCCCATATCTCAGGAAGGATGTACTGGCCCTGGAGCGTGTTCAGAGGAGATTCACAAGAATGGTTCCAGGAATGAAAAGCTTAACATATGAGGAATGTTTGAGGACTCTGAGTCTATACTTGATGGAGTTTAGAAGGATAATGGGGAATCTAATTGTAACTTACAGAATACTGAATGGCCTGGATAGAGTAGATGTTGGGAAGATGTTTCCATTGGTAGGGGAGAGTAGGACCTGAGGGCATAGCATTAGATTAAAAGGAAGACCTTTTAGGACTGAGATAAGGAAAAACTTCTTCAACCAGAGAATGGTGAATCTATAGAATTCATTGCCACAGAAGGCTGTGGAGGCCAGGTCATTGGATATATTTAAGACTGAGATAGATAGGTTCTTGAGGATCAAGGGGATCAGGTGTTACAAGGAGAAAGAGGGAGAATGGAGATGAGAAACTTATCAGCTCATTATTGAGTGGCACAGCAGACTCGATGGGCTGAATGGCCTAATTTCTGCTCCTATGTCTTATGGTCTTATGCCTGAGCTACGTGCTATTGGGAGAAGGTACATAAAATTAGCAAAAGGAATGTATGGTTAAAAGACAGGTGTGGGAGAATTGGGTTCCATTTGTGGGGCAGTGGCATCAGGACTGGAGAAAGGTGTGTGCTTGCACTGGTATGCCAATCTTCACGTGAAACGTGCTGGGAATGTCGTCTTGTAGCAAAATGTACAACTAGGGAAATGGAGGGAGTTTTGAAGCTGAATAATGGGAGTGAGAGATCACATTTGGATAGAAGAAATCAAAAGATCGAGTCAATGCAGAAGAACAAAATCACATGCAAAGTGAAGATCAGAGAATGGCAAGAAGGGAAGGAAAAATAATCAAAAATGAATGTTACAAAAAATAACAAGAAGAAAAGCTTTGTATCTGAATGTATGCGACATTCAGAACGAAAGACATGAACTGAGCATGTACGTGGAAGTAAGTAAATATGATCTGATAGCCATTACAGTGATGTGGCTACATGTAAATACCTGGAAATTGGTTGCTGGAATGGAATGAGGAACTTGGTGAAATTTGAAGAATTGACCAAAGCTGTGACAGATTCTGGTGGATTCCTAAGTTCTTGAAAGGGTAGCTCAGGAGTTGGAAGACACATTGGTGTTCATTTTCCAAAAGTCATGAGTTTCTGGGAAGGCTCCATCAGACTGGAAAGCATCAAATATCATTCCTCTGTTCAGGAGCAAGGGAGCCAGAGAACAGGGCACGACAGACCAGATAGTCCGATGTCTGTTGTCGGAAAGATGCTAGAACTGATCATTGTGGTTATAGCTGGGCACTTAGAAAAACTCAAGGAAACTGGGAAGGATTAGCCTGGTTTGTGAAAAGGATATCATGTTTAACCAGTCTTTTGGAATTTTCTGGTGAATGATTTTCACTTGCAGGAGTTCACTGTATCAGTGCTAACGTACCATCTGTATAGATGAGGTGAGTGGCATTCATGGGCCTTTTTTTTGATTAGCAGCATCTGACAAGTAGAGTCCTGCAGGGGTCTGTGCTGGGACTCCAGCTTTTTACAATTTACATCTAATAGCTATGTGTGTGTGTGTGTGTGTGTGTGTGAGATTGGTTGAGTTTTGTTTAACAAAGGAAATACTTTATAACGTAATATGTGATATTTTGCCAGAGCCGCTGGTTTAGTTGACATAAAAATTGATTGCATTCTTAGATTTTGAATTAGTGCTTTGAAGATCGGACCCATGAAAGCTACAAACGAATGACTAGATATTTATTTTCACCTATTTACTGGTGTTTTTAATGAAAAAAAAAGACGTGATTACAAAACAAAGGAAAAGAAGATGGTTGTCCTTGTATCCAAGTTTCTACAAGTAAGCATGCAGGTGGGAAGAAGAGGGTTCAAGTACAGGAGCAGAGATGTATTTTTGCAATTGCAGAGGACCTTGATGAGACCACTCTGGGAATGTTGTGTGCAGTTACAATCTGCTTATCTGATGAATAATGTTTTGGCTTTGGAAGGATTGCAATGAAGGGTTACCAGACTGATTCGTGGAATGGCTCGACTGACACTTGAAAAGAGATTGGATTGGTTACGGCTACATTCAATGGAGTTTAGAAGAATGAAAAAAATGAACCTATAACATTCCAACAGGGCCAGACGTGTTAGAAGCAGGAAGGATGTCCCAATGACTGAGTAGCCTGGAACCATGGTTAAGGATGTGGGATGGGCTATTTACAAATGCGATGAGGAGTAATTTCTTCACCCAGAGAGTGGTGAGCCTGTGGAATTCTCTGCCACTGAACACATGGGAGGTCAAAACATTGAATGTTTTTGAGGAGGAGTTAGATGTAGTTGATAGGGCCAAAGGGATCAAAGAGTATGGGGAGAAACCAAAAATTAGGTACTGAATTGGATGATCAGCCTTGATCTTATTGAATGGTGAAGCGGCCTTAAGGAGCTGAATGATCTACTCATCCTATTTTCTACATTTCTATAAGAAACCAGTCAACACTTAGTAAGGAGAGCATCTGAGGTTTTGTAGAATAGGCTAGGAGAGCTGATCTACCTGAGGGATACCTAAAAAGTAAAAGAGTAAAGGGACACATAGCTATCATCAAGGCAATTGAGTTTTAGTTATTATTAAACAAAAAGAGTCACAAGCTTATATTTAGAAATAGAATATCCAGAAAAAACATTCAGTTAACAAATGTTGAAGAGTGCTTTACACTGGAGGTTAAGCTTCATGCTTAACCTGAAGATCTGGGAATGCATCAGATGTAGATTAGATTGCATCAAACCAGATTCCAGCTTCTTACCAATGTTACCGGATCCTGGGACACCCTCACTAACATAGTGCAATCAAGTTGACAAGACTCACCTCCTACTGCTAGAATCTAGGTGCCTCCTGATGCCCCGAGACCCAATTTTGACACATGTATCATGGAAATGATGGTGAAGTCTGAGTGCAGCAATGTTATTCAGCAGTGTCTCTGCCTATAAGAGCACAGGAGAATTAATACTATGATCCTGGGACCTCGGTGATAAACACACCGTGAACAGTGGACAATTTGAAAGACAATGGACAAGGAACACTGAGATGGATTTTGCGAACTAGTTTCAAAGGACCGGATGCCAAAAAAATAGAATGGAATTTGGCATTCTATCACTGATCTGACAATATTGATGTGATAGTGTGGGTATTGAAGACTAAAAGACACTGCAAGTAATGGGATATTTCTAGGATCTAGCAGCTGTGGGGTGATCCCAAAGATTTGGGAATTGTGGACAATATGATAACGCGGGTAAGACGCTGTTTTTCTGCTACTGGCTTTAAAGGATCATGCCGTATTGGAATGCTAGAGAAGGAGATCTTAAGGCTTTGGAATACCCCAGGAAAGAGCTTGGCTGATTCACTTGACTTCTCCAACTGTGTTTTCAACTCTACATTATTTGGTTGAATGGTATGTTTGTACAGTACTGGAATCATAAGATTGCAGAAACTTAACATGCAGAAAGAGGGCATTTGACCCATCATATCTCTACCAGTTCCCCAGAGAGTTACTCAGCTAGTCCCCCTCACCAACCCTATCTTCATAGCCCTTATCTTCATCACTTTCAAATATATATCCACCTCTCCTTTGAAACTTCCTATGGAACCCACCTCCATCAATCTCCCAGGGAGCACATTCTAAATCCTACCAACACTGTGATTATAGAAGTTTCTCCTCATCTCACTCTTAGCTTTCTTGCTGACAATCTTGAAATTGTGACCCCCTAGTTACTGATATACCAACTAATGGAAACAGAATATCTTTCTTTAATCTCCAAATTGTTAATAATTTTGAACAACTCGATAAGATCACCCCTTAATCTTCTCTGCTGCAAGGAGAATAAGCCCAATTTCTGTAAACTTTCCTTGTTTCTAAAAGCCTTCATTCCTGGAATCATTCTAGTAAATCTTCTTTGAACTTGCTCCAGGGCTTTCACATCCTTCCTTAAATAAGGTGTCCAGTAATGAACACAATGCTCCAATGTGATCTGACCAATAATTTGGTATAGCATCATTTCCTTTTATACTCTCTGCCTCTAGTTATAAACCCAAGGGTCCTATAAACCTTCTTAACAACAGTTTACTATCCTGTGACACTTGAATATCTTCATGTCCTTTAAGAGCATCAGCTTTGTCATTTGCGCAGAAGAACTTTATTGCCCATGACTGAAGACAATCTCTGGAATCATTTTATTTTGTGGCTGCTAACTCTTGCGAAGGGATGCAGCAAGCTGCTGATTCATCTTTACATCGCGACTTTTGCCCAAAAATGCTCCGTAGCAAAGTGAAAGCCATAGTTGACCAAAATGCTGGATTCTCCTGTCACTGGGTAGGATTTCCTGTCTCCATAACTGGTGGCAAGTGTTAAAATGTGAGTGGCACTGCAGTAATACCATGTTTAATGTCCTTTGGTGATTAGTCCTGACCTGCTACCAATTAAGTCCATTGCGCCATCAAGTTAATGTCATTGTAATAGCCTCAACTCACCGCTGGTTTAGTTACTCAGACAATTCTTGCTGGCAGGAAAAAAAGAGTGGGAAAACAGGGTAAGTCTTCCTGCCAGGTTGGTGGAGAAGCTGCCCCAGTCCGTGGGAGTGGAAGTGGGGCAGGGGCAGTGAATGGCCACTGAAAGCCACTCCCATCTGATCCTTCTGTACCCTTTCTTCTTGTGACCACCCCTCACCTAACCTTCACAGTTGTGTAGCCTGGGCTTCCTGTAACATTTAACACAGCACTACCTCCAACCTCCTGTGACAATCTCCAGCTTCCAGTAACATTGATTGCAAGCTTTTGAAGGGGCAGGACTTCAGTGTAGAGGTACTGATACATTAGCTGCTAAGTTTATGTTTGAAACTTGATCCTGCGAAGTTCCTGGTGGGGGCAGAGCCCAAAAGACATCTGCCACGAACAGCACTAAATTTGAACCATTGTAGAAACTAAAAACAATACAGTGAGCCTTTGAGTGACGCATTACAGGGTCTCTACTTTTGCCCACATGAATCTTGTGTTTGCAGCCTTTTCGATTCTGATCTCCAGAATCTGCATTTCCTCACTTTCTTCTTTGTAATGGGGCCTGACCTTGTGGTAATTGCCCTTTAGTTTGTTAATGATTCTAATCAGAGATCAGAAAATTAATCGGCACAGGATCTGCTATTGAGTCATACAAATGTCAGTTGAACAGTCTTGTCCCCTGATTTCATGGTCATGATGATTTCATCTTGCAGCTGATTGTCTGGCGATATTTAATCATAGCACAGAGGCAGTCAGGCTTGAACATGCCAACTTAGAAAGTGGGTAAAAGCTGACTGACAGCCTCAACCCAGATGACAGATCTAAACGAAAAGTAAGAATGGTTAGGTAAACACAGTGCACTGAGCCATAGGCTGGTCATAAGTCAAACTGTCAGCATATTAATAACTTAACAGTGTTGCTCTGAGAGAAAAAACTGAAATTGTGCAACCATCTGACTGTTTGGGGGTACTACCACAGCTATGGTAAAGAAACAAAGAAGCAGGAGTATTGTGGGTCGGGGACTAGATATCGCAGAGCTGCTTCCCTTCTGACTGAGTTGACCATCTCCCTGGAACCTCTCCACCCCAAGCCCCAGAAATGTTGCCCCCTCCCTCTCCCACTCAGATTCCAGCCCAACAAAAATTCCTTCCTGAAACTTGAGTCCTGGTGATGTTGTGACTCTTCAGCAGCATTGGTCAGGCCAAGAACAAGAGCTGACATCTTCTGATTGGATCACAGCTCTTGCTGGGCAGGATTTCCATACGTAGGGATGACATTCCAAGAAAAGGCCACCACTAGACTCTGAACTTCCTGTTTGAAAAAGTATATTGTGGACCTTACTCAAAACTGTCAGGATGGATGCCCATTCCTTTCAGCAAGCAAGCAAGCAAGACACCTGATGGAAATTGATGTTTCCTACCACAGACACTCCAGTAGTAACTACTGCAGTTGTTGGATCCATGCGGATGCAGTTGCGTTTGGAATGAGTAAGGCTTTGTGGTTTCAGTGTAAAATGTTCTGATCAACTCTCCTTTGCACAGGCAATTAACTGCTTGTTTGAACTCTGACTAATCTTTGCTGTACTCCCACACCTAGCAACAAAACATTATTTTGAGGTTAAAACCCATTGGCTATCCAATTTGTTCTTTCACTCAAGCAGACTGTGATCTGTTTCTACCCTAACTCCGTTCAGTCATTCCACTCGTAGCTGGAGGTAGCTCATAATTGGGATCCTCGGGTGAATGGCACTGATGTGGAAGTGTTGGCAGTGAGGGGAATAAATTGTGATGGAGGCTAAAACACAGATTAGAAGGCGACAAATGCAGTGTCACCTGTTAGAAAGGAGGAAGAGAGAAATCTTGGAACTACACATCTTTAAGCCTAACATGAGTCATAGGGAAAATCCTGAAATCTGTAATGGAAGGTGTAATAACAGGACTCTTAGTAGATAACTATCAAGTGGGGCAGTATCATCATGGTTTAATGAATGGGACATCATGTTTAACAAAGCGGCTACAGTCTCTGGAGATATAAATAGAGTAGAATAGGGAAAACTGGTGGTTATGGGTTATTTAGATTTCCAGAAAGCTTGTGATAAATCTCACGTTAAAGATTAGTTTTGGAAAAAAAGAGCACGTGCCATTGGCAAAAATGTTTAGACATTGAGCGAGAATTGCTTAATGGACAGAAACTAGGGTAGAAATAATAAGTGGATAAAAGCAAATTACTGCGTATGCTGGAATCTGAAACCAAAAGAGAAAATGCTGGAAAATCTCAGCAGGTCTGGCAGCATCTGCAAGGAGAGAAAAGAGCTGACGTTTCGAGTCTAACTGACCCTTTGTCAAAGCTTTGACAAAGGGTCAGTTAGACTCGAAACGTCAGCTCTTTTCTCTCCTTACAGATGCTGCCAGACCTGCTGAGATTTTCCAGCATTTTCTCTTTTGGTATAAATAATAAGGTCATTTTCAGGTAGGCAGGCTGTAACTGTGGGGCACTGCAAAGATCAGTGCTTGGGAACAGCTCACAATTCCTATTCATGATTTGGATGGTGAACCAAATGAAATATTTCCACATTTGCAGAAGAGAGTGGTGGTTGGGAATCAGAGTAGGATTGGAATAAGAAATGTTCAATGTAGCCCACAAAGGGACAGGCATAACTGGGGCCCATGCAGGGACCCATGGCCATCCCTTTGATCTGAAGCAAATGAGTGGAGTAAAAGGAAAAGACTAATGGATAAGACACGATGTGGGAATGGCAGGATTTGAGGCAACATTTTTGGATTTGTTAAATTGGTGAAGTGCCTATTGGTTGTTTTTGTGACCAGTTGAACCAGTCACAAAGGCCATCTTGCTCTCCTCGTAGTCGCTTGCACTTTGGGACGTGGTCCAGAAGTGATATGTCTGCTCGAATTTCTGTTTCTACTTGTCTAGCTACTGACAGAGGCTTTGGGTTTCCTTTGTTGGGGCCTTTGCTGCTCCATGTTGCAAATTCCCCTCCCATTGTCCTTGTCGATTCTTGACTCACCTGTCCTTCACCCAGCAGTCTGGGCCATGACCCTCCTTCACCCAGCTCTCTGATTATTGCCCACACCTCTGGCCCACATTCCACCCCAATTCGTTTTTGACTTTGCCCCTTGCCCAGATGTGGCCCAAAACCTCCCAGGCTGACAATCCCTGGAGGCCCAGTGTCCCGCAGTTGGTGAGGCTAGGTACCTAATCCCTCATGGAAGTCAGGTGCTGTCGTTCTGCCAATGTTGCTCACTACATTTAATAAGGAGATAATACTGATGCCAGAGAGGGGTCAATAGCAAGACTAATGGAAAAGTGACCAGTATAGATATTTTAATGAACCTGTTCAAATATGTTTTGTCACAGCATCGGAGCAGGTCAGGCCTACTGGGCCAGAGGCAGGACATTACCACTGTGCCACAACGGCACCAGGGAACTAGTCTGAATTGGGTTAGAGAGAATAAGATTGATACATTGATTCTAACTGAGGCCATAGAGTCACAGAGACATAGAGATGTACAGCACAGGAACGGACCCTTCAGTCCAACTCGTCCATGTTGACTGGATATCCCAAACCAATCTACTCCCACCTGCCCCATACCCCTCCAAACCCTTCCTATTCATATACCCATCCAAATGCCTTTTAAATTTGCAATCATAATAGCCTCCACTATTTCCTGTGTGAAAAAAGTTGCCCCTTAGGTTTCTTTTATATCTTTCCCCTCTCACCTTAAACCTATCTCCTCTAGCTCTGGACTCCCCCACCCCAGGGAAAAGACTTTGTCTATTTATCCTATCCATGCCCCTTATGGTTTTATAAACCTCTATAAGGTCACCCCTCAGCCTCTGACGCTCCAGGGAAAACAGCCCTAACCTATTCAACCTCTCCCTACAGCTCAAATGCTCCAACCCTGGCAACATCTTTGTAAATCTTTTCTGAACCCCTTCAAGTTTCACAACATCTTTATGATAGGAAGGAGACCAGAATTGCACGCAATATTCCAACAGTGGTGTAACCAATGTCCTGTACAGCCATAACATGACCTCCCAACTCCTATACTCAATACACTGACCAGTAAAAGAAAGCATACCAAATGCCTTTTTCACTATCCTATCTACCTGCAACTCCACTTTCAAGGAGCTATGAATCTGCACTCCAAGGTATCCTTGTTCAGTAACACTCCCAAGGACCTTACCATTAAGTGTATAAGTTCTGCTAAGATTTGCTTTCCCAAAATGCAGCACCTCACATTTATCTAAATTAAACTCCATCTGCCACTTCTCGGCCCAGTGGCCCATCTCATCAAGATCCTGTTGTAATCTGAGGTAACCTTCTTCGCTGTCCACTACACCTCCAATTTTGGTATCATCTGCAAACGTACTAACTATATCTCTTATGCTCAAATCCAAATCATTTATATAAATGATGAAAAGTAGTGGATCCAGCACTTGTGGCATCCATTGGTCACAGGCTTCCACCCCCTGTTTTCTATCTTTGAGCCAGTTCTATATCCACGTGGCTAGTTCTCCCTTTATCCCATGAGATCGAACTTGCTAACCAGTCTCCCATGGGAAATCTTGTCAAATGCCTTACTGAAGTCCATATAGATCACGTCTACCACTCTGCCCTCATCAATCCTCTCTGTTACCTCTTCAAGAAACTCAATCAAGTTTGTGAGACATGATTTCCCATGCATAAAGCCACGTTGACTATCCCTAATCAGTCCTTGCCTTTCCAAATACATGTACATCCTGTCCCTCAGGATGCCCTCCAACAACTTGCCCGCCACAGATGTCAGACTTACTGGTATAGTTCCCTGGCTTGTCCTTACCACTTTTCTTAAATAGTGGCACCATGTTAGCCAACCTCCAGTCTTCTGACACCTCACTTGTGACTATCGATGATACAAATATCTCCGTAAGAGGCCCAGCAATCACTTCCCTATCTTCCCACAGATAGGGTCAGGTCCTGGAGATTTATTCACTTGTATGCATTTCAAGACATGCACCACTTCCTCCTTTGTCATATGGGCATTTTTCAAAATTTCACCATCGATTTCCCTACGTTCAAATTTTTCATCTCCTTTTCCACAGTAAATATTGATGCAAAATACTCATTTAGCATCTCCCCATCTCCTGTGGCTCCACACAAAGACCACCTTGCTGATCTTTGAGGGGCCTATTCTCTCCCTAGATACCCTTTTAAATTTTAAAAAACCCTTTGGATTCTCCTTAACTCTGTCTCATGTCCCCTTTTTGCCCTCCTGATTTCTCTCTTAAGTATACTCCTACTGCCTTTATACTCTTAGAAAGATTCACTCGATTTCTCCTGTCTATACCTGACATATGCTTCCTTCTTTTTCTTCACCAAACCTCAATTTCTTTAGAGGTGTTGAAGTTGAGTAATGGATTTGGCAGGAAATTTGAATAAAAATGACTTGTTTGATCGGAAATTCAGAACAAAGGGCCAGACCCTTAAAATTAGTGTAGGGAATCCAAGTGATTTCCAGAAGACACCCAGCGACTATGGCAAGGACTGAATGACATCACAGGTTCTAAAAAGAGACTGTGCAAGATTGCAGATGATGACATATCCCTCCCAAATCGTCTCAACGCTTTCTACGCTCGCTTTGAGCAGAATTTCGGTAGAATGGTAACACCTATTCTGACAGTCCTGACAAACCTATCCCAAAAGTACTTCATCAGAAGTCAGATCAGTTTTCCTTCGTGTGAATCCAAGGAAAGCAATCAGACCACATGGAGTACCAGGCCGTGCACTCAGAGCATGTGCCGATCAACTGGCAGAGATCTTCTCGGACATCTTCAACCTCTCCTTACAGCAGGCTACTGTCCCTGCCTGTTTCAAGAGGGCCAATATCATCCCTGTGCCTAAGAAGGCTCATGCAACATGTCTCAATGGCTACCGCCCAGTGGCCCTAACCTCAGTGGTTATGAAGTGCTTTGAAAGGCTGGTCATGGCATTAATCAACTCCAGCCCCCCCACCACTCTTGACCCATTCCAATTTGCCTATCGGATCAACCGATCCACATCAGATGCCAGATCACTTGCCCTTCACTCCTCCCTACAACACCTTGACATCAAGAACAGCTTATCTATGCTACTTAATTCTGTGATCTGCCTGTATTGTTCGCAAGACAAAGCTTTCACTGTGCCTCGGTACATGTGACTATAAATTCAACTCAATTCAATTCAGTTCAAGTACTTCTTTATACAAAGGCTAGATGAAATCTAGAACCTTCTAATTCTTTGTGATAGAGTTTCATTTCTTATCTGTCCATGTCCAAACAGAGACAGTGGTAATTACAAATGTTAGGCAGGACCAGACTTTGGACTTCCTACCCCCATTTTTATAATGTGGATTCTTCTTGTCCAGGTTAAGTGTGTAGGGAGTAAGTCTCTAATTGGCATTGCTGTCCTTGCCTACTCCATTACATGGAAATGATATATCTTTGCAATTTTAATGGAAGTCAAGCCCCTTTTATTAGAAGGCATGGTTCGTACACCTCAAATTTGTGAACTGTAGGGAGGTGTACCGTGGAGGCGGGATTCCATTGTAGACCTGTGACAACAAAGACTCTAAAACAGAATACATTGATATATTTCAAGCTGTCACTCAAAGATACCAACCATCTGGTGAGTTAGATGGCCATCTGTTCAGCCTTCAAAGGTGTCAGTGTATCACATTTAGAGCTATTGTTGACAAAGCTATGTGATAAAATGCTATTATGAATGCTTGTCTGAATTCCACATCCACTAACATTTTCAGTGCTGTTGTGGTAACTTACCAAGCTGTGAAGGACTCACGTTAGGCCATTACACAAGCATGCAATAGCTTGATTTTTCTTTCAAATGGTTTTTCCATACCTGCTCATCTATTTAGACAGGGTTAAGAATTGTTAAGAGGCATGTAGCGTTGTTCAGTGAGAGTATGAATGGCTGTGTTTGACAGTTTAAGCTTGTAAATGGGGTTATGTTTTTGCAAGGTCATTTTTAATGCCTACTTGCTGATTTTGACAATTCCATGAACAATTCAAAAACTTGCCATTGAGCTGTACCTCCCGGTTACTGGAAAAATGGGTATGGAGGATGCAATGAGATCAGAAGGACCAGGGGTGGCGAGAAGGTAGAGGGGATATGTGTTGGTGGGGGTGGGGGGGAGGGGGAGGTGAGGGTCTGAGAGCTCAGAGTCCCGAGAAGAACAAGTAACCATTTTGAGGATTCAAGCCTAATTGAACATAGGCAGGCCTTGGTAACAGTGGCATTTACCTGCTTCCCCTGGCACTTTGGGCTTGCTTTGAGAAGTGACAGGTCTTTGTAGCCTGTGCCTTGTCTCTTCAGGATGAAGTAACTGTGAACAGGTACTGTCAGTATCAAGGTGGAATCGTAGCATTCCCACCACGAAGAAAAGATCCTTTTGATGTACGTCTATGAAATGGGTGAAGTGTTGAATGATATGAGTGCAATTGGGAGCCAAAATATTTAGAGAACACAGAATGCCTCTGTTAACTCTCAGGTGGACAGTTGTGTGTGGGGGTGTGACTTAATGTTGAGGTAGATTTTTCAGGAAAGCAGTGGTCTGAAGAACTTCAATTATTTATTTTAGGCTGCAGAAGATTTAATGGAAGTATTCAAATTGATGAAGGGTTTCGACAGAGCAACAAGGACATATTGTTTCCAGTGACGATAGTCAGTAACCTGAGGACACAGGTAAAAGGGTGATTGACAAAAACACTTGAGGTGAACTGAAGAAGCTTATTTTTAAATAGTGCGTTGCCATGATTTGGAATGCATTGCCTGAACAGGTGTTGGAAGTAGATTTGATATTAATATTCAACAAAGAATTGGCAAACAAGAGTGTGATGTGGAAAGAGCAGGAGAGTGGTTTAAATTAAATATCTGTCCCAAAGTTATAGAATTATACAGTCATAGAGATGTCCAGCACGGAAACAGACCCTTCAGTCCAACTCGTCTATGCTGAACAGATATCCTAACCCAATCTAGTCCCACCTGCCGGCACTTGGCTCATATCCCTCCAAACCTTTCCTATTCATATACCCATCCAGATGCCTTTTAAATGTTGCAATTGTTGTAAAAACAATGACTGCAGATGCTGGAAACCAGATTCTGGATTAGAGTGGTGCTGAAAAAGCATAGCAGTTCAGCCAGCATCCGAGGAGCAGGAAAATCGATGTTTCGGGCAAAAGCCCTTTGTCAGGAATAGAGCTGACGAAGGACTTTTGCCCAAAACATCGATTTTCCTGCTCCTCGGATGCTGCCTGAACAGCTGTGCTTTTCCAGCACCATTCTAATCCAGAATGTTGTAATTGTACCAGCCTCCACCACATCCTCTGCCAGCTCATTCCATATACACACACCACCGTCTGTGTGAAAAAGTTGCCCTTTAGCTCTCTTTTAAATTTGTCCTCTCTCACCCTAAACCTATGCCCTCTACTTCTGGATTCCCCGACCTTGTCTGTTTATCCTGTCCATGCCCTTCATGATTTTATAAACCTCTATAAGGTTACCCCTCAGCCTCTGACACTTCAGGGAAAACAGCCCCAGCCTGTTCAGCCTCTCCCTATAGCTCAAATCCTTCAACTCTGGCAACATCCCTGTAAATTTTTTCTGAAGCCTGTCAAGTTTCAAAACATCCTTCCAATTAGAAGGAGACCAGAATTGCACACAATACTTCAATAGTGGCATAATCAATGTCCTGTACAGCTGCAACATGACCTACCAAAAACCTATACTCAATACTCTGACCAATAAAGGAAAGCATTCCAAACAACTTTTTCACTAGCCTATCTACCTGCAATTCTACTTTCAAGGAACAATGAACCTGCACTCCAGGATCATCTTATTTAGCAACACTCCCTAGGACCTTATCATGAAGTATATATATCCTGCTTTGATTTGCTTTTCCAAAATGCAGCACCTGACATTTATCTAAATTAAACTCCACCTGCCACTCCTCAGCCCATTGGCCCATCTGATCAAGATTCTTTATGTAATCTGAGGTAACCTTCTTCACTGTCCACTACACCTCCAATTTTGGCGTCAACTGCAAACTTACTAATTATACCTCCTATGTTCATATCCAAATCATTTATATAAATGACGAAAGGTAGTGGACCCAGCACCGATCCTTGTGGTACTCCAGTGTCACAAACCTTCAGTCTGAAAAACAACCCTCCACCACCACCCTCTGTCTTCTACCTTCGAGCCAGTTCTGCATCCAGATGACTAGTTCTCCCTGTATTCCATGAGATCTAACCTTGCTAACTATGAGGTTAAACGCCTTACTGAAGTCCATGTAAATCATATCCACTGCTCTGCCCTCATCAATCTCTTTGTTCCCTCTTCAAAAACCTCAATCAAGTTTGTTAGAGATGATTTCCCACGCACAAAGCCATGATGACTATCCCTAATCAGTCCTTACCTTTCCAAATACATGTAAATCCTGTCCCTCAGGATTCCCTCCAGCAACTTGCCCACCACCGAAGTCAGGCTCACTGGTCTTCAGTTCCCTGGCTTTTCCTTACCACCTTCCTTAAATAGTGGCACCATATTAGCCAACCTCCAGTCTTATGACACCTCATGTGACTATTGATGATACAATGCAAATATCTCAGCAAAGGGCCCAGCAAACATTTCCCTAGCTTCTCACAGAGTTCTAGGTACACTTGATCAGGTGCTGGGGATTTATCCACTTTTATGTGTTTCAATTCATCCGACACCATCTCCTCTGTAATATGGACATTTTTCAAGATGTCACAATCTATCCCCATATTCTATATCTTCCCTGTCCTATTCCACAGTAAACGCTGATGCAAATACTCATTTAGTATCTCTTCCATCTCCTGCGGCTCCACATAAAACCTGCGTTCCTGAGCTTTGAGGGACCCAATACTATCCCTAGTTACCCTCTTGTTCTCAATGTATTAATAAAATCCCTTTGGATACTCCTTAATTCTAAATGCCAAAACTATCTCATGCCCCATTTTTGCCCTCCTGATTTCCCTTTTAAGTATACTCCTACTGCCTTTATACACTTCTCAGGATTCACAAGATCTATCCTGTCTATACATGACATATGCTTAGTTTTTCTTAATGAAAACCTCCATTTCTCGAGTTATCCAGCATTCCCTACACCCACTAGTCTTTCCTTTCACTCTAATAGGTATATGCTATCTCTGGATTCTTGTTATCTCATTTCTGAAGGCTTCCCATTTTCCAGCCATCCCTTTACCTGCGAACATCTGCACCCAATCAGCTTTTGAAAGTTCTTGCCTAATACCATCAAAATTGGCCTTCGTCCAATGTAGAACTTCAACTTTTAGATCTGGTCTATCCTTTTCCATCACTATTTAAAAACTAATAGAATTATGGTCACTGGCCTCAAAGTGCTTCCCCACTGACACCTCAGTCACCTGCCCTGCCTTATTTCCCAAGAGTAGGTCAAGTTTTGCACCTTCTCTAGTAGGTACATCCACATACTGAATCAATAAATTTTCTTGTACATTCGCAACAAAGTCCTGTCCAGCTAAACTCTTAACACAATGGCAGTCCCAGTCTATATTTGCAAAGTAAAAATCCCCCACCATAACCACCTTATTATTCTTACAGATAACCGAGATCTCCTAATAAATTTGTTTCTCATTTTCCCTCTGACTATTGGGGGGGGGGGGGGTATAATACAATCCCAGTAAGGTGATCATCCCTTTCTTATCTCTCAGTTTCACCCAAATGATGTCCCTTCGTATAGTCCCAGGAATATTCTCCCTAAGTACAGCGGTGATGCTATCCCTTATCAAAAACTCCACTCTCACTCCTCTCTTGCTTCCCTTTCTATCCTTCCTATAGCATTTGTATCCTGTACCATTAAGCTGCCAGTCCTGTCTATCCCTGAGCCACATCTTTGGAATTGTTAGGATATTCCAGTCCCATGTTCCTAACCATGCCCTGAGTTAATTTGCTTTCCCTGTTAGGCCTCTTGCATTGAAATAAATATAGTTTAATTTATCAGTCTGACCTTGTTCTCTGCTTTGTTCCTGCCTGTTCTGACTGTTTGACTCACTCATTTTCCCAATCTACTAGTCTCAGGTTGGTCTCTTTCCTTACTATTTCCCTGGTTCCTACCCTACCACCTTACTAGTTTAAATCCTCCCACGCAGTTCTAGCAAATTTCCCTGCCAGTATATTAGTCCCCTTCCAATTTAGGTGCAATCTGTCCTTCTTGTACAGGTCTCTTCTACACCAGAAGAGATTCCAATGATCCAGAAATGTGAATCCTTCTCCCATATACCAACTCCTTAGCCATGCATTTATCTGTTTACAGTTGATGAAGACACAATGAACTAAATGGTTTCCTTTTGTGCTGTGTCTTTCTGTTATTCCCTAATTTTACAATAAGCAAAATTCTTCAAGTGTTGTAACGCTGACATCAAAATGGAAGTGCTGGAAACAGTAAGTCAGCTGGTCATTAGAGACATAGACAGGTAGTCATGTTGATGGTACTCCATTGGACCCAGTTTAAACTTTTGAGATGAATATCCTGTACGTTTTTTTAAGTTGTGAAATATTATTTCATCTTCAATATTTGAAGTCAAATGAAAGAATTGATATGTACTAGATAGGGATGAACTACCTGTTCATCAGAATATTAGCAGTGTTATGGACCAGGCCAGACCCCCTCAAAATATTTCAAGAAGGTAGTCCAGACCCTAACTTTGCTAGTTGCTTTAAGTAAGTGTACTGTAGATATTCCAGGAGAGAATCAGCTGGTCAGAACTCTTAGTTTTAAACAAAATCAATTTTATTTATAAGATTATTGAATGAAATACAAAGAACAGAAAACAGAACACTGAATAACTTATCCTATCCCGAAAACCCAACAGATCATCCCACTTTAATGATACTGTTCCAGCTTACTTACAACAATCCCTATCAGCACCCCTTGGTACAAAAGGTAAAACCAAACAAGTTTGTACAGGATGAAGTCAGAGAGAGAGAACTAGCTGGGTCCTGCTTCTATCAGTCTTTCTTCACTACTGCCAGAGAAAGCCTGAGCTTGGAGAACTGGTCACTTCCCTTTCATTACACACAGTTTTTCTAAACTTGAAAGCCTTCTGCCTGAGGCAGTATCTGTTAGCTATAAACAAATTGGCCCTAAATCCATCTAAACTCAGACACTTTGGAACATATGTTTTTATGACCTCCTGAAGAAAAAGTCAAGGACAACCTAACCTTGTTCAAGGAGCAGCTTCATTCCAGCAGGAATTTAAAAAAAGTTGAGGCCAGCCTTCATGTTTGGTCTGTATACTCTTGAGTTTAGGTGATTGAAAGATGGCTGAGCCAAAATTATATCATTTGAAGAGACTCTACTACATATTTTGTACTGGTAGGTGAATATAGAAGAAGAGACGTAAAATTAGAGCAAAGCCATATATGAGTGAAGTCAATTGCTAGATTTTACTTAAAAAGAAATGAGAAGCTGAAACTTTCTTCTCTGAAGATTGTAGGTTCAAAGACAAATGAAGTATTTAAAACTGAGGTGGAAAACCTTTGTTAGGTATGGGCTGTAGTTATTAGATCGGCAAGCAGGAGGCCGGAAGAACACAGCAAGCCAGGCAGAATAAGGCGGTGGAGAAGTCACCATTTCTGGTGTAACCCTACTTCAGGACTAGGGGTGGGTGTACAGGGAGCTGCAGATAGGGTGGGGGAGAGTCAGCGAAGGAGGGGGGCCTGGGATGGTGTGGTAGGGATAGGTGAACACAGGTAAAGGGTATTAGATCAGCCATGATCTCTTATGGTCCCAGAATTCACCTGGGCATGAACTCGGAAAATTCGCCCAGCACTTCAAATGATGAGATACTTTTAAGAGCCGAATTGAATAGCATTGAAGGAAACACTGTCAGGTCTTGTGATTTAGGAGTTGTGGGTTGAGACCAACCAGGAAATGTATTGAGTCGATAAAATGTGGAGGTGGAAAGCAGTTCAGACAGCATTGGAGGAGGAGCAGAAAGGTTGACATTTTGGGTCAGGACCCTTCATCAGGACATGCTCCTGTACTATATGTCATCCAAAGTTACCCAGAGTCTTTCAGCTGGTTCATGTCCAACCTCCCCTTTTAAAGGTTTAAACTGCACCTTGGCAAGATCTTCTCAAGCTTTTAAATGTATCTGTATATACGTTCCAGTTCAAGGTTCAGTAAATATCTAGGTATCCATCAAACATTGTATTTCTGTGACTCTGATATCAGTCACACGGAAATCAAGTAAGGTGGGGACCAACGTTAATCTAATTGAGTCTGAAGAGTCAACTACTGGTTATACATGCAACTTCTTAGGAACTACTTATGGGCTACTTTGGCATCTGAGCTGCTAGATTTGATAAAGTCCTGACCACTGAGTTGCAAGAATGTGCCCAATTGACATCAACAGCTTGCTTGCTCATTTCACTTGGGTCTCAGTCTACCAGGAGCTTGTGTGAAGTTATGGCCTGTGAGAGATATGGCTTGAATCTCTGCCAGGTCTTCTGTTGGTGAGACCATATTAAAAGACCATTTCATTGTGATGACTAACTATCCTTTTAAGTTTCACCTATGACCAATTCCGAATTTGCCAGCAACTGAAAATCCAGCCAGTTAACTTTGCACTTATATCTCTCTAGGTGCTGTCAGACCTGCTGAGTGCTTCCGACCTTATCTGTTTTTATTTCAGATTTCCATCAATGGCAGTTTATTGCTCATTTAGCATTATTTTTAATAAGTTATTGTTAGATTACCAATTGCTGTCAAATGTCTGATAGCTTTGCATTGTCTACAATAGCCATTGAAGACTGCATTAATGCTGTCTGAAGTAAGTTCACAAGGAGTTTTTAAAAACCATATTGCTCAGATGAACATTTCCTCATTGAACTGTTTCTCCCCATTGCTATTCAAAGGCTGATTTTCTGAGCAATTGTACCCTGTAGTTTCTTTGGATTAACTGCTCCACTATCAGCTTCAGGCTATTATCCCAATTGCACCAACAATAATTTGTATTTATATAGCACCTTCTAATATAACACCCCCAAGGAGCATTAGCAGTCAATTTGGTACTCAGTCACTTGTATCTGAAAGAAATTATCAAGGCAAGTGATGAATAACTTGGTTGAAGAGGTAATTGTAAAAAAAAATCTTGATTGAAAATAGAATGAGGAGGCAATGGGTTTTGGGAGAGCCTTAGGCTCTTTCATTGCAAAATGAAAACTAAACAATCAAGTGAAAATTTATCCAATATTTATTTTACGTTCTTTCAATTCTGAAAGGCTTGGGTTGGATCTTGCTATTAATGCTGCTGACATCTCTGATTAAAAGATGTGCAGGTTTGATGGATTGGCAATGCTAAATTGCCCATAGTGTCCAGGGATATGTATGCAGGCTAGATGGATTAGCCATGGTAAATGACAGGTTATGGGGATAGGTTGGGGTCTGAGACGAGGTGGATACTCTTTGGGGGGGTCACTGCAGACCCAATGGGCTGAATGGTTTCTTTCCACACTATAGGGAGTCTGTGGTTATATACTGCTCCTTGGCCCTCTCTCTGTCTGCGAGCTAACACCCTTAATCCTGCTGTATTTGGCTCCCTAAATTTCTTTCATTGTGCTTCGCTGACTGGTCAACTCTATCTGCTGTATATAAAATAATTCTAATTAATTTAAATTATAAATATTTTTTTAAATATCTTTCCAAATTCTTCTCATGTTCTTGGGCAGTATGGTCCACAAAAGTCCCTCTTTCACTGTGGCACAATGCAAGTTCTGTAGGTCACAATTTAGAATTCAATAATTTGTTCATTTGAGACCCTAACCAACAAGGCAACAGGAGCTCCGTGTAGTAACTCTGAAGTTTTGCTGAGATCATAACTGATACCTATTGAAGCAGTAGCTTTACGGGCATACCATGGCCCTTTGCTTTCCAGTTTGGATTGGGATGCAGGTCGCCACTCTGTCTCTGGTCTATCTCTGGCACCTCAAGGACATTCCACTTCCAGATTAGACAGCAGGATAACTTCACTCTCAAACTTTTCACAAACCTTGGTCACAGAAAGCTGTTGTTGGTTAACTCTTTCCAAGCCACAACCCACAACACAATCAATTACACAATTATATACTGATTGGCCAAGGTTAGGCAAGTCTTGGTTAAAGGATGACATGAACTATTTCTATAGGTATGTGAGGAATAAAAGGATGACTAGGGTAGGAATACGGCCAGTCAAAGACAGAAGTGGAAAAATGTGTGTGGACCCTATGAAGATCAGAGAGATGCTAAATGAATATTTCTCACCTGTTTTCACTCAGGAAAAGGAGAATATTGTAGAGGAGAAGACTGAGATACAGGCTATTAGACTAGAATGGATTGAGGTTAGTAAGGAGGAGGTGTTATCAATTCTAGAAGCTGAGAAAGTAGACAAGTCCCCTGGGCTGGATGAGATTCTCTGGGAAGCTAGGGAGGAGATGGCGGAGGTGATTCACTTTGGGAAGAATAACAGGAAGGCAGAATACTGGGTCAATGGAAAGATTCTTGATAGTGTGGATGTGCAGAGGGATCTTGCTATCTATGTACATAGATCCCTGAAAGTTGCCACCCAGGTTGATAGTGTTGTTAAGAAGGCATATGGTGTGTTAGGTTTTATTGGTAGAGGGATTGAGTTCTGGAGCTGGGATGTCATGCTGCAACTGTACAAACTTCTAGTGTGGCCTCACTTGGAATATTGTGTACAGTTCTGGTTGCTCCATTAAAGGAAGGATGTGGAAACATTGGAAGCAGAAGAGATTTACCAGGATGTTGCCTGGTCTGGAGCGAAGGTCTTATGAGGAAAGGCTGAGAGACTTGAGTCTGTTCTCACTGGAGAGAAGGCTAAGAGGGGATTTGATAGAGACATACAAAATGATCAGAGGATTAGATTGGGTGGACAATAAGAGTCTTTTTCCGAGGATGATGACATCAGCTTTTACGAAGGGGCAAAGCTGCAGATTGAGGGATGATTAGGTTCTTTACTCAGTGGTAAGGGTGTGGAATGCCCTACATGCCAATGTAGTTAACTCAGCCACATTAGGGGCATTTAAACATTACTTGGATAAGCATATGGATGATGATGGGATAGTCTAGGGGCATGGGCTTAGATTAGTTCACAGGTCAGCACAACATCGAGGGCTGGAGGGCCTGTTCAGTGCTGTATTGTTCTAAGTTCTATGAACAATCTCTAATAGCCTCTTAAGGGTGATGGGCATTGACAGGTGTCACGTCCTATTATTTTTTGTCTGATTCCTTAAGTTGTCAATTTTCAATGGGGTCAATCTTCTTCATTAAGTTTTCTCATTTTTCTTTTAAAATTTTACTAAGATAAGATAGTTTGAAATGTTCAATAGCCCTTCAGGAAAGGGGAGGTGTGTGCAGTCAGAACTCAAAGATTGATATCCTTGAGTTCATGTCTAAATTTTGGCTCAATTGGCAAAGTTCCCATTAAATCAGACACTCATAACTATCCATTTGGTTTTCCTACAAGCTATACGTTCATTTAAAGTTTGTTTTTTGTTTCTGCTGTTTGAAAGCTTGGAAAGAATTAACATTATCCTTTTTTTCCAAAAAGAAATGTTCAAGATATATTATGAAAGGTTTGCTTCTAATTTCAAAACTACATAAAAATGAATACTGAAAATCACCAAGTGCTATTCTAAACAAATTGATATACAGAGTTACCTGAGAGCGAGTGAAATATTATTCAATACATTGTCTTAGGTAATGACAGTCTAAAGGATGATCGCAGCTACATATTTTTGCAAAGTTAACTTTAGTGAAAAAGTTACATTTAGTCAATGGCTTCATTTCTAAAATAATTACAATAGACAGCTGTGGCCATAACTTTTTCCTTTTTCTAATGACTCCTCTTTTGTCACTTCATTGATGCTAAAAACTGGCTAGGTAAAAACAATGACTGCAGATGCTGGAAACCAGATTCTGGATTAGTGGTGCTGGAAGAGCACAGCAGTTCAGGCTGCATCCGAGGAGCAGTAAAATTGACGTTTCGGGCAAAAGCCCTTCATTAGGAATACAGGCAGAGAGCCTGAAGGGTGGAGAGATAATTGAGCGAAGGGTGGGGGTGGGGTGAAAGTAGCATGGAGTACAATAGATGAGTGGGGGAGGGGATGAAGGTGATAGGTCGGGGGCGGGGGGAGGGTGGAGTGGATATGTGGAAAGGAAGCTAGGCAGGTAGGACAAGTCATGGGGACAGTGCTGAGCTGGAAGTTTGGAACTGGGGTGAGGTGGGGGAAGGGGAAATGAGGAAACTGTTGAAGTCCACATTGATGCCCTGGGGTTGAAGTGTTCTGAGGCGGAAGATGAGGCGTTCTTCCTCCAGGCGTCTAGTGGTGAGGGCGCGGCGGTGAAGGAGGCCCAGAACCTCCATGTCCTCGGCAGAGTGGAAGGGGAGTTGAAATGTTGGGCCACGGGGCGGTGTGGTTGATTGGTGGGGTGTCCTGGAGATGTTCCCTAAAGCGCTCTGCTAGGAGGCATCCAGTCTTCCCAATGTAGAGGAGACCGCATGGGGAGCAACGTATACAATAAATGATATTGGTAGATGTGCAGGTAAAACTTTGATGGATGTGGAAGGCTCCTTTGGGGCCTTGGATGGAGGTGGGGGAGGAGGTGTGGGCACAGGTTTTACAGTTCCTGCAGTGGCAGGGGAAGGCGCCAGGATGGGAGGGTGGGTTGTTGGGGGGGGCGTGAGCCTGACCAGGTAGTCACGGAGGGAACAGTCTTTGCAGAAGGCGGAAAGGGGTGGGGAGGGAAATATATCCCTGGTGGTGGGGTCTTTTTGGAGGTGGCGGAAATGTCGGCGGATGATTTGGTTTATGTGAAGGTTGGTGGGGTGGAAGGTGAGTACCGGGGCATTCTGTCCTTCTTACGGTTGGAGGGGTGGGGCCTGAGATGCGTTGGATGTGGACGAGATGCGTTGGAGGGCATCTTTAACCACGTGGGCTAAAGAGTTGGGGACATGTGTGCTTTCTTCCTCAGCATTGGAACCTACAATCTTGTAACAGCAATTGGTGAACTAGGGATTCCTCAGCCTTGGAATCTACAATCTTGTAATGGCAATTGGTGAACTAGGGATTCCTCAGCCTTGTCTTTGCATTTAAATTATTAATGGTTTTAATCTGTTCCCAGTCCTATGGCATATTTCTTCATCAAGTGAGGCTAAGTGGAGTTGCATGATATTACTGTACCAAGACTTGCATTGGCTCCTGTTAAGCAGTGTGATATAATTACACAATTAAAGTATAATCTAATATTATAATAATTTATATCAGTCATGAAATGTTAGTTTCCAACTAATTCTACAGCAATACCTGACTCACTATGAACAATGCTGCAAAAGCTATGCTAGTCATCATTAATTGAGCACAATTGACTGAATTGCAATATTTTACTTTGCATTGATGATGTCATTCCAGTCCACAAGTTTTCTGCCTAAAAGGCACACTCTTGGTTCATTGTCTGCTGTGAGGTATATTCCTTAGCAAATGTGGATTTCTACTGCCTCCAAAGCAGGCCTCAAATCTACTTCATCCAAAACAGGAATTGAACCAGTACTGTTAATTACATGCTAGTCATCAAGCTCACTGAGCCAAAGCACCCTGCATTGATGCTGATGATCTGTTATTGTCCACAACTATAGTGGAAAGCAATTCATTATTTCACTGGATGAATACAGTGTGACTTCTGTGCTGAGCAGTATAGAACAATATGATTTTGTGTTTGATCTCTCACTTGTGTTGAATTAACTGACCTCATCTCAAGTTGCACTGGGGTAATCTGTGCAACATCGGTTAGGATTTGCTGTGCAGAACACGGTTGACAAGCTGCCAGATCCAAGGAACTTTAGCCTGAGGAGGAACAGGAAAGTGAAAGAAAGAGGACAAGGCAATTCTGTCATTGTAATTATTGGCCTTTGCTTTAAAATTTGAAGTATTTATTTGTTGTATTACTCTAAATTTCTCAATAACATTGGTGTGTGCAAATTCTTTCTGAAGCTTTAAGCTTAAAGTAGTTGAAATAATAGTGTGCATTTGTTTCAACGGTGTTTTCCTTTCTTAGTGGAACTATATTTATCTATTATAAATAAATTAAACTTTAAAGTGGCCCCATTTAATTGAGCTATAAAACGTCAAACTTACAAATATGGAAGCCATTACAATGTTAGTATTACAAGCACTATCCTATTAACTTCAGTTAGTTTTTCAAAAGCTGCTGAAATGCTGCAGTTTCCTTTTCAAAATCTGCTCACTTTTATTTAATAATCTCAGCAAAAAACACTTTTAAATCAGCTTTGCTCTTCTGCCAAATATTATCATATTTCCTCTACTTGGGGTAATGCCTTTCTTGAATTTTGAACTCCAAAGGAAAAAAAATCATTCTGTTTTGATCCCATTTTGATTTATTTCACTTGAGTCTCATTTTCAGCCCATGATCTCTTCTGATTTCTGCTTCTGTTGATCTTGACCTAATACTGATTGCTACAGCCTCCACTTCAACTGGGATTCCATGGACATCATTTTCAGAATTGAGAATCTATTTGGTTCTGCCAGAGAGTCTGGTGCAAATGACTTTAATGCAGGAAAATGATCCTGATGTTACAGAGCTTACATATCAATTTCCATGTATCCAGCGGAAACTTTTCACTGACTTAAGGCACAAACTCCATGGACCAAAGGGCCTCTTCTGTACTGTACGATTCTCTGAATTCATCCAATGACTTGGTGGTTTGGAAACTCCTGTCTGATATTTTGATCTGTTTGGTGATTGAGACCTCCTTATTTTCTCTAAGCTGTACCTTGCAGTCTCCTCATATAATGCTTACAATCCTGTTGGCAGATTAAAGAAAGCTATTGAAAATGGAGTCACAGGTAGACAGAGTGGTGAAGGCTTTCAGCATGCTTGCTTTCAGCAGTCAAAGCATTGAATACAGGAGTTGGGATGTCTTGTTGCAGCTGTACATGACGATGGTGAGGCCACATTTGGAGTACTTACTGCATGCTGTTCTGGTCACCCTACTATGGAAAGGATATTATTAAACCAGAAGGAATGCTGAAAAGATTTACTAGGGCGATACCTGGACTGGAAGGTTTGAGTTAAAAGAAGAGATTGGATAGGCTGGGACTTGTCTCCCTGGAGCGTAAAAGACTGAGGGGTGACCTTATAGTGGTCTGTAAAATTATGAGGGAGATCAATACGGTAGAATTGACAGCTTTTCCGCATGGTAGGAGAGTCTAATACTAAAAGGCATAGGTTTTAGATGAGACAGGAGAGGTACAAAAGAGTCCAGAGAGGCAGTTTTCCCAATAGGTTGGAGATGCCGGTGTTGGACTGGGATGTAAAAAGCTAAAAATCAGAGTGGTGCTGGAAAAGCACAGCAGGTCAGGCAGCATCCAAGGAGCAGGGAAATTGAGGTTTTGGGCAAAAGCCCTTCATCAGGTGGATGAAGGAGCAGCGCTCCAAAAACTAGTGCTTCCAAATAAACCTGTTGGACTATAACCTGGTGTTGTGTGAATTTTAACTTCTCACATAGGGGATGGTGAGCATCTGGAATGGGCTGCCAGAGGTAATGGTGGAAGTGAGGACAGGTACGTGGGGGTATATGGACTAAACACAGACAAATGGGATGAGTCTAAAATTGTGAAAACTGGGCGGCATGGGCAAGATAGGCAGAAGGACCTGTTTCCAAGCTGTAGACCTCTATGACTCTTGTAGAAGTAGCTGGCAGGCATGCAGCTGAATTTGTTGGTGTTGTAAAAGAGGTTCTACTCTTTTACGAAAGACTTTGATTTTATTTGACAAAAAAATTGAAAGAACTGCAGATGCTGGAAATCTGAAATTTCTGTTTTTGTTTTGATTTTTCTTATTTTATATACCGGTTTGAACATGTTATGGACTCACATCTGGGGCAGGTGGGACTTGGGTCTCTTGGTGAGAGTCACAGACACTGCCACTGTGCCAGGCAAAAGTGAGGACTGCAGATGCTGGAAACCAGAGTTTAGATTAGAGTGGTGCTGGAAAGGCACAGCAGATCAGACAGCATCTGAGGAGCAGGAAAATCAACGTTTCAGGCAAAAGCCCTTCATCAGGAATAGAGGCAGGGTGCCTCCAGGGTGGAGAGATTAATGGTGGGGGTGGGGGGGGGGGCAGGCGGGGTGATGAAGCTGGGGAGAATGTAGCAAAGAGTACAATAGGTGAATGGGTGTAGGGAAGGAGGTGATAGGTCAGAGAGGAGGGTGGAGCAGATAGGTGGGAAGGCAGATTGGCAGGTAGGACAGGTCATGAGGACAGTGCTGAGCTGGAAGGTTGGAACTGAGGTAAGGTTGGGGGGAGGGGGAATGAGGAAACTGTTGAAGTCCACATTGATGTCCTGGGGTTGAAATGTTCTGAGGCAGAATATGAGGCGTTTTTCCTCCAGGCGTCTGGTGGTGAGGGAGCGGCGGTGAAGGAGGCCCAGGACCTCCATGTCCACAGCAGAGTGGGAGGGGGAATTGAAATGTTGGGCCACAGGGCAGTGTGGTTGATTGATGCCGGTGTCCCAGAGATGTTCCCTAAAGCCCACTACTAAGAGGCGTCAAGTCTCCCCAATGTAGAGGAGACCGCATCGGGAGCAACGGATACAATAAATGATATTGGTGGATGTGCAGGTAAAACTTTGATGATGTGGAAGGCTCCTTTGGGGCCTTGGATGGAGGTGAGGGAGGTGGTGTGGGCGCAGGTTTTGCAATTCCTGCGGTGGAAGGGGATGGTGCCAGGACGGAAGGGTGGGTTGTTGGGGGGTGTGGACCTGACCAGGTATTCACGGAGGGAACGGTCTTTGCGGAAGGTGGAAAGGGGTGAGGAGGGAAATATATCTCTGGTGGTGGGGTCTGTTTGGTGATGGCGGAAATGTTGGCAGATGATGCGGTTAATGCGAAGGTTGGCAGGGTGGAAAGTGAGGACCGGGGCGGGGGGGGTGGGGGGGGGGGGGGGGGGTTCTGTCCTTGTTACGGATGAGATGTGTTGGAGGTCATCTTTAACCACGTGGGAAGGGAAATTGCGATCTCTAAAGAAGGAGGCCATCTGGTAAGTTCTGTGGTGGAACTGATCCTTCTTAGAGCAGATATGGCGGAGGCGGAGGAATTGGGAATACGGGATGGCATTTTTGCAGGAGGTAGGGTGCGAAGAGGTGTAATCCAGGTAGCTGTGGGAGTTGGTGGGTTTGTAAAAAATGTCAGTGTTAAGTCAGTCGTCCTTAATGCAGGTGGAGAGGTCCAGGAAGGGGAGGGAGGTGTCAGAGATGGTCCAGGTAAATTTAAGGTTAGGATGGAATGTGTTGGTGAAGTTGATGAACTGCTCAACCTCCTCATGGGAGCACGAGGTGGCGCCAATGCAGTCATCAATGTAGCAGAGGAAGAGGTGGGGAGTGATGCTGGTGTAACTACGGAAGATCAACTGTTCTACATAGCCGACAAAGAGACAGGCATAGCTGGGGCCCATACGGGTGCCCATGGCTACCCTTTTGGTCTGGAGGAAGTGGGAGGATTCGAAGGAGAAATTGTTAAGGGTGAGGACCAGTTCAGCCAAACGAATGAGAGTGTCAGTGGAAGGGTATTGTTGGAGATGTTGGGAGAGGAAGAAATGGAGGGCTTGGAGGCCCTGGTCATGGTGGATGGAGGTGTAGAAGGACTGGATATCCATGGTGAAGATGAGGCGTTGGGGCTGGGGAAACAGAAGTCTTAGAGGAGGTGGAGGGCGTGGGTGGTGTCTCGTACGTATGTGGGGAGTTCCTGGACTAGGGGGATAGGACAGTATCGAGGTAAGTGGAGATGTGTTCAGTGGGGCAGGAGCATGCGGAGACAATGGGTTGGCCAGGGTGGTCAGGCTTGTGGATCTTGGGAAGGAGGTGGAACCGGGCAGTGTGGGGTTCCCAGACTATGAGGTTGGAAGCTGTGGGTGGGAGGTCTCCTGAGGTGATGAGGTTCTGTATGGTCTGGGCGATGATGGTTTGGTGATGGGGGATGGGATCATGGTAGAAGGGGCGGTACGAGGAGGTGTCTTCGAGTTGGCGCCTGGCTTCAGCAGTGTAGAGGTCAGTGTACCAGACTACCACAGCACCCCCTTTATCTGCTGGTTTGATGGTGAGGTCGGGATTGAAGTGGAGGGAGTGGAGGACTGTGCATTGTGAAGGTGAGAGGTTGGAGTGGGGGAGGGGGGTAGACAGGTTGAGGCGGTTAATGTCTCGGCAGCAGTTGGAAATGAAGAGGTTGAGGGCAGGTAATAGGCCACTGTGGGATGTCCAGGTGGATGGAGTGTGTTGGAGGCGAGTGAAGAGGTCCTCGGAAGGTGGGCAGGAGTCCTGATTGAAAAAGTAAACTCGGAGGCGGAGGCGGCAGAAGAAGTGTTCAACGTCACGGCGTGTATTAAATTAATTGATGTCTAGACAGAGGGGGATAAAGGTAAGGCCTTTGCTGAGGATTGATCGTTCGTCCTCAGTGAGGGGGAGGACTGGGGTGATGGTGAAAACTCGGCAGAGCTGGGAGCTGGGATCTGGTGTAGGTGTGGAGCTGGGATTGGGGTCGGAGCCTTCAACTGGAGTGGGTGTGGTGGTAGGGGGAATGGGGCTGGAGTCATGAGCAGGGGTGGTGTTCCCCTCAGGATTCTGGGGAGCGAGGATGGTGACAGTGGGATCTGTGGGGGGGGGGGGCGTGTGAGCTGAATGCAGATGAGTGGCATTGGTGGGGGCAGAAGTGGTGAACACGGCAGTAGAAGGGGCGGAAGTCGCTGAAAGTGTGATGTCAGCGATGACATGGGGGGGTGGAAGTGAAGTCACGTATGGTGCATGAGGAATCGTGTGGGGCGGAAGTGGCTGTGGAAGTGGCCTTGATGGGGATGGAAGTGACATCATTGATCACCATGGGGATGGTAGCTGTACCAGCCATATGGCTAATGGTGTCCGAGCAGTTCCAGAGGCTGGGGGAATAATCTGGAATGTTTGAGGAGCACTGGATGTGGGGATGGGTGTATAAAAGTTTGTTGTACTTACAGTTTTTGATTTTTGAGATGGTGTTGAAATACTGTTTGTTGAGAGTATCAATTCTTCTTAGAATATTATTACAGATTGGGTCCTTTGCCACTGTGCCAGACACGCATTTAATGTAGTTATTTTGATCAACCTGTTCAGCCACTTGTTTGAAGCAGGTGGGTCTTGAACCTGGACCTTCTCCCTCCAGAGGTAGGGACATGCCCACTATATCATTAGAGCCCTCAGGCTCTGATTTTACCCTGGTCTTCGGATGTGGGAAAGACTCTGAAAGGAATCAGCCCAATTTGACAGGAAGCGAAGTTGGAAAAAGTAGGAGAGCTCACAAAGGGATGTTTAGAACTTGCAAGATCTATCATCCCATCACTGCCTTTTTAGATAAATTAGATTACTTACAGTGTGGAAACAGGCCCTTCGGCCCAACAAGTCTACACCGCCCCACCAAAGCACAACCCACCCATACCCCTTACCTAACACTACGGGCAATTTAGCATGGCCAATTCACCTGACCTGCACATCTTTGGACTGTGGGAAGAAACCCACGCAGACACGGGGAGAACGTGCAAACTCCACACAGTCGCCTGAGGCGGGAATTGAACCCGGGTCTCTGGCGCTGTGAGGTAGCAGTGCTAACCACTGCGCCACTGTGCCACCGTACCACCTTCTTGTATCTTAAATCTCCCAATCTCATTCCTGCTGATTTACCTGAAATTCCGCTCCCCAATGCAGTGGATTGAGCAAGACAAAACAGTTGAGAATGTTTGAAACATGTCTGAAGCTGAAGTGATTAGATGTGAGTCCACTGGCTTTTAGATGTGAGTCCACTGTAACATAACACCCTCCTGGATCCTTCCTGGAGAATAGGTAAAGCATTGGCGCAAACCCCGATGTGGGTATTTCCTTGTTTTTCAAGGAAATGAGTTTCAAGGAGGAGTTGATCTGGCTGTCTCAGAGGGAATGGTCCATGCGGAATATTGACAAGGGAAGGGGAAGGGAATATCCATCTGTTGTTGGGAAAGAAGAATGTATTGTAGGTGCCCTCAACTAAAGCTAGTCCTTATGCACCAAGTTCTGAATTCATTAAAGAAAGATAAATAGTTTTGAAGTTAAACGTTTGCAGTTTTACCAGAATTACTCGTTTGTCATCTGCATTCATGATCGCAACTAATCTAAAAGCAAATTTATGGATTCTAGAAAATGACGAAAAATAATTATCTGAAGGCAGGGCTGGACTTTCCAGCTGCTGTGGAGATGCAATTGAAGTTGGTGTATTGGAATGTTGAGGAAATTACTTAGTCTGAGACTTTGAGTCTTGTTTCAAGAAGCTTCATTCTTCGTGAATTCACAGAGAAGCTGCCACAGTCATCACCGTCTCACAGCACACTCCCAAGCTGAACAATCAGCCTATACTTATACAATGATACAAACAACTTCGCTTACATTCCACATTCAAGTAATGTTGAATACAATAATTCAAGATAAAGATAAGCACAGTGTAGCCACTCCCTGTGTTCTTTGATGTTGCTCAAGGACAGAGAAACTAACAAGCTCAAGATACACTCCCTATATTTCATCAAACTATACTTACACAACCTCAGTGTTTATCTCCAGCAGTATTTTTTCATTACACTACGAGCCTGAGAGCCAGGTCACCTGTTACCTTGGTCAAGTATCCCATCAGGCAGCATTATGCCACGTTCTTACTCCTCTCACAGGGAAAGCAATAGGGGATTCCCATTAAACCATAAGACATAGGAGTGGAAGTAAGGCCATTCGGCCCATCGAGTCCACTCCGCCATTCAATCATGGCTGATGGGCATTTCAACTCCACTTACCCGCATTCTCCCCGTAGCCCTTAATTCCTTGTGACATCAAGAATTTATCAATCTCTGCCTTGAAGACATTTAGCATCCCGGCCTCCACTGCACTCAGCGGCAATGAATTCCACAGGCCCACCACTCTCTGGCTGAAGAAATGTCTTGGCATTTCTGTTCTGAATTTACCCCCTCTAATTCTCAGGCTGTGTCCATGGGTCCTAGTCTCCTCGCCTAATGGAAACAATTTCCTAGCGTCCACCCTTTCCAAGCCATGTATTATCTTGTAAGTTTCTATTAGATCTCCCCTTAATCTTCTAAACTCCAATGAATACAATCCCAGGATCCTCAGCCGTTCCTCGTATCTTAGACCTACCATTCCAGGGATCATCCGTGTGAATCTCCGCTGGACATGCTCCAGTGCCAGTATGTCCTTCCTGAGGTGTGGGGACCAAAACTGGACACAGTACTCCAATTGGGGCCTAACTAGAGCTTTATAAAGTCTCAGTAGCACAACGGTGCTTTTATATTCCAACCCTCTTGAGATAAATGACAACATTGCATTTGCTTTCTTAATTACAGACTCAACCTGCATGTTTACCTTTAGAGAATCCTCAACTAGCACTCCCAGATCCCTTTTGTACTTTGGCTTTATGAATTTTCTCACCATTTAGAAAGTATTCTTTTTTCCAAAATGCAAGACCTCGCATTTGCTCACATTGAATGACTTCCCAATGCACTTCCCATTAGGATGCATTTCTGCATCTGGGGACTGTCCCAGGGGTTTACTGACAGATTCAATACTGCATCCAATCTGTGAGTGCCACGTTCAAACACCTAAAGATGAGAGTCTTCGATCACCATGACGGCTGTGCTGATGCCAGGACCCTTGTGTGTAAGGCAAACATCCTTCCAGCTCTTCCTTATGGTTCTGAAACCTGAACTATGTATAGACTTTGCTTCAAGAAATACCATCAGTGCTGTTTGAGACAGCTTCTCTGTGTAGCTTGGGACTCTGTGAAAATTCATGATCACTTGAGCAGCTCTGAATAGCTAAGGCTGAGGAAGTCCTAGGAGAGTGAGAGTGTTTAAGAGGATCACGAGGAGGCGTGTATCGTAGGTCAGCATCACTGTGAAGCTGGGCACAATGACTATAAGGCCAACTGGAACCAGCAAATTCTTTCAACAGGGGAGAAAAAGGGGGTGAACAGCGACAGCTGGATAAATACCCGAGGAGTGGGGTCAGTCAGAGCAAATGTGGAGCTCCAGAGGTAATGACATGATTCAAAAATTGACCTAAGCTTGGCTGCTCAGTAAGCCAAGAACTGAGTAAGTAATATCTGGAAAGAAGTAAAGTACTTGCTTTCTGTAGTTGCAGTCTGCTTGGAATAGAGGATGGGAGACAAAGTGGATTATCAGTTCCTGGGTTATTGTCTTAGTTGATTTGGTCAATAAGGTTCGAAATGGCGGGAGAACTCTGTCCCGTGGATTGCTCTTCCAGCACTATGTGGGGAATCAGCGACCCTTCCAGTTTCCATCGTGACCATGTATGCAGGAAGTGTGATTAGCTCCAGCTCCTGATTTGCCACATGGAGCACCTGAAGCTGCCGATGGACTCACTGTGGAGGATCCATGAGGCTGAGGATGTTGTGGATATCATGTTTAGTGAGCTGGTCACACCATCAATAAGGGCTACACAGACAGAGAAGAGTTGGCTGACCACCAGAAAGACAGGCAAGCGCAAGGGTTCCCTGTGGCTGTTCCCTCCTCAAGCCGATATATCATTTTGGAGACTGCTTGTTGAGCACTGACTTCTCGGGACAGCAGCAGCAGCCAGTTCAGTGGCACAACGGCTGGTTCTGTTGTGCAGCAGGTAAAGTCAAAATGTAGGCGAGCGGTGTTGACCAGGTCTGCAGTCAGCGGCACAGGTTGGCATTTCTGTGGTTATAAGTAAGATTCCAGGATGGTGGTACTACGGCCAAAGATGTCTTTGAATGGGCACAGGACAGTCTGAAGAGAGGAGGGTGAGCAACCAGAGGTTATCGTCCATGTTAGTCCTAATAGCAATTCGGCGGAAAGACAGATGAAGTCCTGCAAAGGGAGTTCAGGGAATTAGGTAGGAAGCTGAAAAGCAGGACCTCGAGGATTGTAATTACTTCCTTTGCCATGTACCAGTGAAGCTAGAACTAGGAAGATAGTACAGTTAAATGCGTGGCTAAAGAGCTGGCAGAGGAAGGAGGGCTTCAGGCATGTGGATCACTGGGATGTCTTCCATGGCAGGTGGGACCTGAACAAGAAGGATGGACTGCATCTAAACTGAAAGGGCAGTATCATCCTGGCAAGGAGATTTACTCATGCCACTCAGGAGAATTTAAGCTAGTATGGCAAGGGGTTGGGAACCAGAAACCTAGGTCAACAAGTAAAATGACTGAGGAAGAGTCAGAGACTTAGGACAGTAAGACTAAGATGAAGTAGAAATTGGGAGAGGTTACTGAGCATGGCAGGACTAGTGGTTTGAGGTGCATTTATTTTAATGGGAAGAGTATGACAGATAAAGCAGATGAACCCAGAGCTTGGATAATACATCTAAGTAGCTATTATAGAGACTTGGTTGAGAGAGGGACACGACTGGCAACTTTATCTTCTGGGACTTAGATGCTTCAGACGAGATAGAAGGGGATGTAAAAGAAATTGGGAAGTTGGGTTACCGCGAACAAAAAATATCACAGCAGTACAGAGGGAGCACTTGGAGTGCTCATCCGGTGAGGTCATATGGGTGGAGCTCAGGAATAGGAAGGGTGCTGTCACATTGATGGAAATGTACGACAGGCCTCCCAATAACCAGTGGGTGACAGAGGAACAGAAATGTGGATAGATTATGGAAAAATATAGAAACATGAGGGTGGTGGTGGAAGATCTCAACTTCCCCTACATTGACTGGGAATCGTTTAGCGCAAGAGATTTGGATGGAGGGAGTTTGTTAGTTGCATCCAGGACAGTTTTTTTGAAATAATAGGGAAGGGGCCATACGAGACCTTGACATAGAGTCATAGAGCCGTAGAGATGTACAGCATGGAAACAGACCCTTCAGTCCAACCCGTCCATGCCAACCAGATATCTCAACCCAATCTAGTCCCACTTGCCAGCACCCGGCCCATATCCCTCCGAACTCTTTCTATTCATACACCCATCCAGATGCCTTTTAAATGTTGCAATTGTACTAGCCTTCACCACTTCCTCTGGCAGCTCATCCATACACACACCACCCCCTGCGTGAAATAATTTCCCCTTAAGTGTCTTTTATATCTTTCCCCCCTCACCTGAAACATATGCCGTCTTGTTCTGGTCACTCCCATCCCAAGGAAGAAATTTTGTCTATTTAGCCTATCCATGCCGCTCATGATTTTATAAACCTCTATAAGGTCACCCCTCAGCCTCCGACGCTCCAGGGAAAACAGTCTCAGCCTATTCAGCCTCTCCCTGTAGCTCAAATCCTCCAACCCTAGTGACATACTTGTAAATCTTTTCTGAACCCTTTCAAGTTTCACAATATCCTTCCGATGGAAAGGAGACCAGAATTGCACACACTATTCCAAAAGTGGCCTTAATCAATGTCCTGTACAGCTGCAACATGACCTCCCAACTCCTGGACTCAATACTCTGACCAATAAAGAAAAGCATACTCAATGCCATCTTCACTATCCTATCTACCTGCGACTTCACTTTCAAGGAGCTATGAACCTGCACTCCAAGGTCGCTTTGTTCAGCAACACTCCCTAGGACCTTACCATTAAGTGTATAACTCCTGTTAAGATTTGCTTTCCCAAAATGTAGCACCTCACATCTATCTGAATTAAACTCCATCTGCCACTTCTCAGCCCATTAGCCCATCTGATCAAGATCCCATTGTAATCTGAGACAACCTTATTCACTGTCCACTACACCTCCAATTTTGGTGTCATCTACAAACTTAGTAACTATTCCTCTTGCGCTCACATCCAAATCATTTATATAAATGACAAAAAGTAGTGGACCCAGCACCGATCCTTGAGGCACTCCACTGGTCACAGGCCTCCAGTCTGAAAAACAAACCTCCACCACCACCCCTGTCTTCTACCTTTGAGCCAGTTCTGTATCCAAGTGGCTAGTTCTCCCTGTATTCCATGAGATCTAACCTTGCTAACCAGTCTCCCATGGGGAACCCTGTCGAACACGTTACTGAAGTCCATGTAGATCATGTCCACTGCTCTGCCCTCATCAATCTTCTTTGTTGTTTCTTCAAAAAACTCAATTAAGCTTGTGACCCATGATTTCCCATGCACAAAGCCATGTTGAGTATCCCTAATCAGTCCTTACCTTCCCAAATACATGTACACCCTGTCCCTCAGGATTCCCTCCAAACACTTGTCCATCACTGATGTCAGGCTCACTGGTCTATAATTCCCTGACTTGTCCTTACCTCCTTTCTTAAACAGTGGCATCACGTTAGCCAACCTCCAGTTTTCAGGCACCTCACCTGTGACTGATGATACAAATATCTCAACAAGGGGCCTAGCAATCACTTCCCTCACTTCCCACAGAGTTTTAGGGTACACTTGATCAGGTCCTGGGAATTTATCCACTTTTATGTGTTTCAAGACATCCAGCACCTCTTCCCTGTAATATAGACATTTTTCAAGATGTCATCATCTATTTCCCTGCATTCTATATCTTCTATGTCCTTTTCCACAGTAAACACTGATGCAAAATACTCATTTAGTATCTCCCCCATCTCCTGCAGCTCCAAACAAAGGCTACCTTTGAGGGGCCCTATTCTCTCCCTAGTTACCCTTTTGTCCTTAATGTAAAAACCTTTTGGATTCTCCTTAAGTCTATTTGCCAAAGCTATCTCATATCCCCTTTTTGCTCTCCTGATTTCCCTCTTAAGTATACTCCTCCTGCCTTTATACTCTTCTAAGGATTCACTCGATCGATCCTGTTTATACCTGACATATGCTTCCTTCTTTTTCTTAAGTATACCCTCAATTTCTTTCGTCATCCAGCATTCTCTGTACCTACCAGCCTTTCGTTTCACACTAACAGGAATATACTGTCTCTGGATTCTTAACATCTCATTTCTGAAGGCTTCCCAGTTTCCAGCCATCCCTTTACAAACTTCTTGCGTAATACCGTCAAAATTGGCTTTTCTCCTGTTTAGAACATCAACTTTTAGATCTAGTCTATTCTTTTCCATCACTGTTTTAAAACTAATAGACTTATGGTTTTGAGGAAAGAGGCTGATCAGGTGATCAAAGTTTCAGTGGGGGAGCATTTTGGGAACAGTGACTATAATCCTGCAAGTTTGAAGTCATTTATGGATAATGATAAGAGTAATCCTTGGATGAAAGCACTAAATTGAGGGAAGGTAAAACTACCACGCTATTAGGTAGGAACTGTGGAATGTAGATTGGGGGCAGCCGTTTGAGGATAAATCCACATCTGGCTTGTGGGGATTTTTTGCAGCGAGTTGATCAGAGTTGATGACCCAAGATGTTCCTGTGGAAATGCAGGATAAGGATGGCAAGATTTGGGAACCTTGGATGACAAGATAAATTGAAAGCTCAGTCAAATAGAAAAAGAAAGCATAGGTAAGGTTTAGGGAACTGAAGACAGACAGCGCCTTCAAGGAATGCAAAAAGTTTACAAGGATGTTGCCAGGGTTTGAGGATTTGAGCTATACGTAGAGGCTGAATAGACTGGGTCTGTTTTCCCTGGAGGCTGAGGGGTGACCTTATAGAGGTTTACAAAATCGCGAGGGGCATGGATAGGGTAAATAGGCAAGGTCTGTTCCCTGGGTGGGGGAGTCCAGAACGAGAGGGTGAGAGGAGAAAAATTTAAAAGGGACCTAAGAGGCAACTTTTTCACACAGAAGGTGGTGCGTGTATGGAATGAGCTGCCAGAGGAAGTGATGGAGACAAGTATAATTACTCCATTTAAAAGGCAACTGGATAAGTATATGAATAGGAAAGGTTTGGTGGGATATTGGCCTGGCAAATGGGTCTAGATTCGTTTAAGCTGTCTGGTTGGTATGGAAGAGGTGGACCAAAGAGTTTGTTCCCATGCTGCATATCTATGATTCCATGAATGCGAAGGTAGCATGAAAGAACTCAAACAGGGAATTAGAAAGGCTAAAAGGCATCATGAAATGGCTTTGACATCAGGATTGAGGAAAATCCCAAGGCATTTTATAGATATTTAAGGAGCAAGAGGGTGAGTAGGGAAAGAGTGGATCCACCTAAGGACAAAGGAGGGAATTTATGCATGGAGGTGGAGTAATGTGTGAGGTCCTTAATGAATATTTTGCATCAATATTCATAAAGGAGAATCACATGGTGCATGGTAAGTCTTGGGAAGGTTGTGTTGATATTCTCGAGCATGTCAATATAAAAAAGGAGGAGGCCACAGATTCTTAGAGATGTACAGCATGGGAACAGACCCTTTGGTCCAACTCGTTCATGCTGGTCAGATATCCTAACCTAATTTGGTATTTGCCAGCACTTGGCCCAGATCCCTCTGAACCCTACCTATTCATATACCCATCCAGATGCCCTTTCAATGTTGAAATTGCACCAGCCTGCACAACTTTGTCTGGCAATTCATTTCTTACACATACTGTCCTCTGCATTAAAAAGTTGCCCCTTAGATTTCTTTTAAATCTTGCTCCCTCACCCTAAACCTATGCCATCTCATTCTGGACTCCTCACCCTAGGGAAAAGATCTTGACTATTTACCCTATCCATGCCCGTTATGATTTTATTAACGTCTATAAGTCACCCCTCAGCCTCTGACGCTCTAAGGAAAACAACCCCAGCCTGTTCAGCCTCTCCCTATAGCTCAAATACTCCAATCCTGGCAACATCCTTGTAACTCTTTTCTAAACCCTTTCAGGTTTCACAACATCCTTCCTTGGGTATTTTCAAATGCATAAAGATAGACAAGTCCCCAGGACCTGATGGCATCTATCCCAGATTGCTGAGGGAAGTCAGTGAGGAAATTGCTGTGGCCTTCTCCGAAATCTTTATATCCTCTTCAGTCAGAGATGTCCCAGAGGACTTGAGAATAGCTATCATAAGAAGGGCAAGAGGGATAATTTGGTAAATTACAGGCTGGTGAGCCTTCCATTAGGGGTAGGGAAATTATTGGAGAACATAATTAGGGATAGAATTTACTCACGTTTGGAAAAATTTAGATCTATTAGTGATAGACAGTGTATCTTTGTGTGGGGAAGGTTGTGTCTCACAAACTTGATTGAGTTTTTTGAAGAAGTAACAAAGATGATTGATGAGAGCAGGGTGGTAGGTGTTATCTATATATAAAAGCAAGGCCTTTGTCAAGAAGCCTCACGACAGGCTGATACAGAAGGTGAAGTCACATGTTATCCACAATGAGCTGGTAAGAAGGAAACAGAACTACCTTAGTCATAGAAGATAGAGATAGCAGTGGAAGGGTGTCTTTCTGACTGGAGATCTGTGACCAGTGGTGTTCTGCAGGGATTAATGTTGTGACTCCTGTTGTTTGTAATATACCTAAATGATTTGGAGGAGAATGAAGGTGGTCTAATTATTAACTTTGTGGGTGACAAGAAGATAGTGAGCTGTGGATAGTGAGGAGGATTGCCAGAGGACACAACTGTTAGGCTGGAGACTTGGGGGAGAAATGGCAGGTGGAGTTTAATACGGACAATTGCTTGGTGAAGCATTTTGAAAAATCTAATGCAGAAGAGAAGTATAAACTAAATGGCAGAATTCTTCAGAACATGAACATACAGAGGGATCTAGGTGTACGGATCCATAGTTCCCTGAAAGTGGCAATACATGTAGATAGAATGGTCAAGATGGCATATAGCACACTTGCTTTCAGAAGTCAGGGCACAGAGTGTAAAATTTGGCATGTCATGTTGCAGATACATAGAACTTCAGTTGGGCCACATTTGGAATATTGTGTACAGTTCTGGTCTCCACACCTGATGAAGGAGCAGCACTCTGAAAGCTAGTATTTCCAAATAAATCTGCTGGACCATAACCTGGTGTTATGTGATTTTTAACTTTGTCCACCCCAGTTCAACACCAGCACCTCCACATCATAACACAGAGTTAACTAACATGGCATAAGCCATTGTCTTGCAAGATGAAAAGCTCCAATAATGGAGCATTTAGCATCCTGTGCTTTATCATTAGGGGTAAAGTAATCAAAAGCAAGTAAGTCACATTATCCTGCATAGAACATTAGCTTAGCCATCAACAGGACTATTGCATTCAGTTGTTTGGGTCACACTTTAGGAAAGATGTGAAGGTTTCTCTACCTTAGAGAGCTGTGACAGCTAAATCTTTGAATATATTCAAGGCTGAGTCAGACAGATTTTTAACTTTATGGGAGACAAGAATTAAGGAGGGACTGGTAGCAAAAATGGATTTGAGGTCAAGATCAGATCAGTGGTGAACTTCCTGAGTGACTGAGCAAGCTCTAGGTATGACCTACACCTACTTGTTCTCATGTTCTTGTGTTCTTAAGTAGGGTACATCAAAGTGATATTCATGATGTTGTTCATACGGATATAATAGAATGCAAACATTAATAACATGATGCCAGCTACTAAAAAGGCAAATCAAAACATCTACTTTCAATTTACCAAAGTACATCAAAGCAAGTGAAGTGCTTTCAAAGGCATATTGTAAAATCACATTTATAGAACCTAATTACTTTAGGAGTAAGTTTCACTGCTGTCTCCCTACACATTATGTGGCTTTCTACCATTAAATGTGTATTGCAAACAGCAAATAAAACAAACGCTGATGTTGCTTAGTACCAGTCCATGTATTAACTAAAAATAAATAGAAGCAGAGTAGATTGAAAACGAAAATATTTGACCCACTTCAGGAAAAAGACTTTGTCTGTTTATCCGATCCATGCCCCTCGTGATTTTATAAACCTCTATAAGAACACCCCTCAGCCTCCGGGACTCTAGGGAAAACAACCCCAGCCTATTCAGCCTCTCTCTACAGCTTTAATCCTCCAACTCTAGCAACGTCCTTGTAAATCTTTTCTGAACCATTTCAACTTTCACAACATCCTTTCGATAGGAAGAAGAGCAGAATTGCATGCAATGTTCCAATAGTGGCCTAACTAATGTCCTGTACAGCTGCAAAATGACCTCCCAACTCCTGTACTAAATGCTGTGACCAATAAAGGTAAGCATACCAAACGCCGCCTTCACTATCCTATTTACCTGTGACTCTACCGTTTCGGGTGAGAGGGGAAAGATGTAAAAGGGACTTAAGGGGCAACTTTTTCACACAGAGGGTGGTGCGTGTTGGAATGAGCTGCCAGAGGAAGTGGTAGAGGCTGGTACAATGGCAGCATTTAAAAGGCATCTGGATGAGTATCTGAATAGGAAGGGTTTACAGGGATGTCGGCCAAGTACTGGCAAATGGGATTAGATTAGTTTAGGATATCTTGTCAGCATGGACGATTTAGACTAAAGGATCTGTTTCTGTGCTGTACATCACTATGACTCTATGACTCTAAGTGATTGCAATATCTTATTTTAATTTTAATCCACTGTTTATAACACACTTCATTTCCACACACCTATTTTTGGGATACTGATTTTTTTGAAAAAGAGTTTTCCAAAACTACTGGGTCTGGCAGCATATGTGGAGAGTGAAAAGTTAATGTTGTGAATCCAGTGAGTCTAGTGACCCTTCTGCAGAATACTGGAGTTGAAACATGAACTCTGTTTTCTGTTCGCAGATGCTGTCAGACCTGCCAAGTTTCTCCAGCAATTTCTGTTTGAGTTCGTTTCAGATCTCCAGCGTCCGCAATCCTTTAAAGTGAAAACAAGAGGTTCTGGATATCACAGCAGGCCAGGCAGCATGGAGTGAAAGCAAGCTAACGTTTCAATAGATTACTCTTCATTAAAGTTGAAGTGAAGTGTGGAGGGGGCAGCATTTATGCAATAGTGGGTGGGGCGGGGAAGGCAGTTGGAGTACTGGGGGGGAATGGATGTCGATAATGTAGATTAAGTGATCGGAATATGAGAATGGCAGAACAATGGTGTGTCTGACTGCTAGACTGTAAAGAACTAACAGTCCCATTGGGGTGGGGGGGGGGGGGGGGGGGGGAGGTGAGGGGAGAGAGGGTGACAGAGAATGCAAGCAGCAAAGCTAAATGATAGGAAAGGAATGGGTTCACAGTCTGAAGGTGTTGAGCTCAATATTGAGCCCAGAAGGTTGTAAACTGCCTAGTTTGAAGGTGGGATGCTGCTCCTCCAGTTTGTACTGTGATTCGCTGGAGCATTGTAGCATGCCGAGGACAGGCAGGTGGGCAGGATGTTGTGTTAAAATGACCAGTTTTTAGGGGAAGTGAAAACTTTGTGAAAATCCAGAGTCATTCATGAGTGTTGCAGTGGATAAAATATCCCATGTTGATCTTAAACTCTGACTTTCTAAGCAATTTGTATCATGTCAGGGTCCTACAAAAATATATTCTGTAGATGTTTAGAGTACTAAGAAACATAGAATTACCAGTTAGGTTTAAAGCATTGGTAGTTGAGGGTATTATAGGAGTGATTTCTGCAACAGAAATAAACTAGCTAACTGTTGGCAGCTTAACACTTAAGCCCATGGTAGGAATATATCCAATATCCTATTACTTCTCCAGTGCTTGCTAATTGCCATTGGTAAAGATTAGCCAGAAAGAGAGAGAGAGAGAGCTTTCTACCAAAGAAATACTTTAATCAGAAAGTTGACAACTTCTAATGACAATTGTGAAGTTTCTTTGACATTTAAAAATTGCATAGTGTGTTTTAAACCTTTCAAGCAGTTTCATGTATCTGTAGGAAGAGCTTGATGATGTAGAATCTGTGTGTGAAAGACTTCCAAGATTCTTCCATCTTTCTTGGATTCTCGACAGCAGTCATGATACTGGAACCCTGCAACTTTCTGATAAGAGACATCTCTTTTAGCTTTATCTTCCAGCGCCTGACATAATATGAGCTCTAAAGATGTTCTTCAACAAACAGAATTAATTGAGTGAAGCAAACTTGAGTTAATATTGATTGTTCTGAAAATTTAATACTACTTGTGAATTTTCTATTTGTATTGAGAAAAGGCATACTCCATAGTATCTTTTCAATAAAGCACTACAACTCTAAACATCAGTTATTTTTCCATTTCAGCTTATCTCTGGCAAAAGAAACTTATTTTATGGGGAGCGGGAGGAAATAATTTCTCTATCCCTATTGCAAAAAAAGTGAAGAAAGAGTCGGTGAGAGAGATGAATTGGATGATTCTTTCTAAGAGCCAGCACAGACCTGATGAGCTGAATGGCCTCATCTGTGCCATCTTTAATTCCAACAATCACTGTGGTGATTGAATTCTAGATTTAAGCCTCCATTCTGAGACCAATTTGTAATAAAACTAACAGTCAACAGCATGCTAGATGCAAATGCAATACAAGGTGAGGAAGGTGATGATGGAACAACTTCTATTCTCACCGTGTTAGCATTAAATTCCTAGTTGTTCAGTTTTAGCTCCTCATTTTGCAATTCAAGTGTTTTTCTTAACTAAGGAGTGACAATGAAGTGTTTCGATCAAAGTGTGATTATTGAGGACAATTGGCTATTATCTGCAGTTTATAAAGCAACATAAATATTGATTGATCAAAGTTTAAAGAAGTATTTAATGAGTCACAATTGGTTCCACATAGCAATGCTACTTCTCATTTGAATCACTGGACTTGGAAAAACAGAACTTTTTATTTAATCTTCACTCATGCTGTAACACTATACAGATATAATATACAATTCTTACATTTTTCCAGGGTTGATAACTATGATAAAGAAGAAAAATGGACTTGTTTCAGACAATTTAAAAAGAAGCCAGCTAAAACTGCAGCATTTAGCGCTATCATTCACTCCTAGCAAATGTTTGTTTTCCTTTTGACACGTTTAGATCATAATAATTGAAGAGTTGGTGTTAAAACCTGTCAGAACAGGCATTAAATGGACAGCACAGAAAATAAATAAGGCAAGTTCGAAATGGCTCAATAATCTAATCAGTCATGAAGCCTGGAAGTGTTTGGAATCAGTGCCAAGGATACAGAGTTTATTGCAACAGCCAAAGATGGTTTCTGTCTTCAGAGTGTTTAGCTGGAGGGAATTGTATCTCACCCTGAAATAGGTGTCAGATAAACTACTCCTACCTTTTAAAAATGATGCAGATAGCACCGAGTGACATTTTAACCCATACTGTAAACTAACAGATTCACAAGGTATACGCAAAAAAATAGGACATGGCTTTTGAATTGAGATTCGATCATAGGTGACTCAGTGGTTAGCACTGCTGCCTCACAGTGCCAGGGACCTGCATTCAATTCCGGCCTTGGATTATTGTGTATGTGGAGTTTGCATGTTGTCCCTGTGTGTGCGTGGGTTTACTCTGGGTGCTCCAGGTTCTTTCCACAGATGTGCAGGTTAAGTGGGTTGGCCATGGTAAATGCGGGGTTACATGGATTACGTGGGATGCTATTTGGAGGGGCGGTGCAGGCTTGATGCACTGTAGGGATTCTATGTTTTGTTATCACTCCATGAGATGTAGCAAAAATAAATAACGTATTTCAACACTTGTTCAATAAGTCAGCAAGGATTAAACTGACTGGCACCCACTTTTATAAACCAAGACCTTGTTTTAAAACTCTCCATTCCAGGATAGAACTGTAGAAACCCACTTCGGGGAAGAAAAAAGATAGAGAGAGAGATGCTTGATCTCTGGCCTCTTCTACAGATGGCTGTGTAAAGGATTGGTCAGCTGAACTGCAAATCAAATCTACCACCTTCAATAAGAAGTTTGCTCCCTTTGTACAGGCGTCATAGCAACCTTGTTTCAGTGAAACCTCCTGCAGGCAGCTCAATAATAAACCAATCCAGTGTATGAGTTATTAGTGTCTCTCTGAGGTGTTGGGTGATTTCCTGGAGTCGAACGCATCTGGTATGGGAGAAGCACAACACTGATGTGCCTGATAATCCAGTTAATTTAATGACATTCCAAATAGTTTATGTTCCTCACTGGGAGTTAATATTTTGTGAGCCGAGATTAAATTCATAGCAATATTGGAATATAAATTGAACCAAAGTTTCTACCAACTTAGCAGAATAGACGTAAGTTTTCAAGGTTACTGTGATATTTGATACATGTTTTTTTTTAAATAGAAAATGATGCAATGAGAGTTTCACTTGCAAAAGTTACATTTGTTCCCTGTGACAGTATGAGATGTTATCTAAAGTAAGTTGTGCTACAGATCTAAATGAATGATGATACTTGTTTGAGGGATAGACTAACCTACTTTTGTTACTACACATCAGAAGCACATCCTTACTGTGCCCATCAACTTGAACTGCTCGTTGTGGCTTTAACTTGCATTTTTAGCTTGTCACACTATCATCCTGTTGAGACTTGTAAGGATGGTGTCTTTTTATTTTAGTTGTGGGCTGAAATGGGGAAGAACTGACTTTTTTAAAACCAGTATTTTAAAGGATTGCTTCATCTTTTTCAAAGCCAGTAACCTTACGCTCGTGGCAAGCATTGTTTCAATAGCTGTATGAACAAGCAGTAATTGAAGTTTGGATTGTTGTTAAATTGAAACTGAGGGCTTCTGTACAGATGCAGTTGGGTGGCAGTAAGAAGTTGATTGGTCTTGGGAGTAGTCACCAGTTATATATGAAAAAAGCTATTTGCCTGCCACAACCATGTGATTGGTTCTAAATTTAGGTTTGCTCACTGAGCTGGAAGGTTCATTTTCAGACATTTTATCACCATACTAGGTAACATCATCAGTGAGCCTCCGAATGAATCACTGATGGCATGATCCACTTTCTATTCATGTGTTTAGGTTTCCTTGAGTCAGTGACATCATTTCCTGTGGTGAGATCATTTCCCGTGGTGATGTCATTTCCTGTTCTTTTTCTCAGGGTATGATAAATGGGATCCAAGTCAATGTATTTGTTGATAGAGTTCCAGTTGGAATGCCATGCTTCTAGGAATTCTCATGCGTGTCTCTGTTTGACTTGTCCTAGGATGGATGTGTTGTCCCAAACTGGTGTCCTTCCTCATCTTACACACAGATAAGGAAGAACGCCACTTCAACTGGGACAACACATCCATCCTAAGACAAGCCAACAGAGACATGCACAATAGTTCCTGGAAGCATGGCATTCCCACCGGAACTCTAGCAACAAACACATTGATTTGGATCCCATTTATCACCCACTGAGAAAAAAAACAGGAAATGACATCTCCGCAGGAAATAATGTCACCCACCCAAGGAAACCTAAACACATGAATAGAAAGTGGACCATGCCACCAGTGCTTCATCGGAAGCTCATTGATGATGTTACCTAGAATGGTGACGAAAAGTCTGAAAATGAACCTTCTAGCTCAGCGAGCAAACTTACATCCACAACCTCAACCTGAGCTACAAATCTTCTCAAAACTTGATTGGTTCTCAGGTAATTGAACAGCTTGGGGCAGGGAACAAGAGAGGTGATTTGATCTCTACCAGATCAGGAGCTGTCTTTCTGTTCTCTACATCAATAACTTCTTTGCATGTGAAGAAAACCAGTTTGACATTGCTTCAGCAGTTATTGCAAGCTGTGACTTTGACCTGATAAGGTGAACCAGCCACCTTGTATCTCTTGCAAACCAGTGAAAGCATCTGGAGAAAAATGACTAAAAAGCAAGGTTCTGTCTAGCAGAAAAATAGTCTGTACTTATATTTAACTCTTCAACTTCTGTGATGTCTCTGAGAGTAGCAGGGCTTGATTTCCTGTGTGCCATCCCACTTACACTTTGCACAGTGTGCTTTTTTTAAAGGTGTACTGTGATGATTTCTTGAAGATTAAATAGCAAAATCCTCTTTTCTCTCAATCCTTGGAATAGCAGCTTCCAAAGTACCCTGGATCCTGGAAAAGTCCCATCAGATTGGAAAACTGCAAAATGTACAATGCCTGTTAAAGAAATGAACAGAAAGCAGGAAATATACACCAGTTGACCTAACGTCTGACATTGACAAAATGCTGGAATCCATTCGTAAGAAAGTAGTACCATGATAATTTTTAAATAAAAATCCCAAGTAGAGTCAAAGTGTTCTGTGAAAGGACAACCGTTTTGACAAATTTATTTGTATTCAAGCATGATAAATGTGTGGGAATGAGTTGATGTGAAAGATCACTTACAGCGTAATTGTTACTATGTGAGTTAGGAGCAGAACATACCAGGGACATGTGGGACAGTACGCTAGCTCAGTGGTTAGCACAGCTGCCTCGCAGCACCAGGGACCCAGATTTGATTCTTGTGCGATTATCTAGGTGGAGATTGCACATTCCTGGAGTCATAGAGGCATAGAGATGTACAGCACAGAAACAGACCCTTTGGTCCAACTTGTCCATCTGGCCGACCAGATATCCTAACCCAATCTAGTCCCACCTGCCAGCACCCAGCCCAAACCTTTTCTATTCATATACCCATTTCAGGTACCTTTTAAATGTTACAATTGTACCAGCCTCCACCACTTCCTCTGGCAGCTCATTACACATGTAGCACCCTCTGTGTGAAAAGGTTCCCCGTTAGATCTCTTCTATATCTTTCCCCACTCACCCGAAACCTAAGCCCTCTAGTTCTGGAAACTTCCCCACCCCCCTGGGAAAAGACTTTGTCTATTTACCCTATTCATGTACCTCATAATTTTGTAAACCTCTATAAGGTCACCCCTCAGCCTCCGATGCTCCAGGGAAAACAGCCCTAACCTGTATAATCTCTCCCTAATGCTCAAATCCTCCAACCCTGGCAATATCCTTGTAAACCTTTTCTGAACCCTTTCAAGTTTTGCAACATCTTTCTGATAGGAAGAAGACCAGAATTGCACGCAATATTCCAACAGTGGGCTAACCAAAGTCCTGTACAGCTGCACCATGACCTCCCAACTCTCAATACTCTGACCACTAAAGGAAAGCATACCAAACACCCCCTTCACTATCCTATCTACCTGCGACTCTACTTTCAAGGAGCTAGGAACCTGCACTCCAAGGTCTCTTTGTTCAGCTGTACTCCCTAGGATCTTACCATTAAATGTATAAATCCTGCCAAGGTTTTCTTTCCCAAAATGCAGCACCTCACAAAAAGTAGTGGACCCAGCACCGATCCTTGTGGCAATCCACTGGTCACAGGCCTCCAAACTAAAAAACAACCCTCCACCACCACCCTCTGTCTTCTACCTTTGAGCCAGTTCTGTATCCAAATGGCTAGTTCTCCCTGTATTCCATGAGATCTAACCTTGCTAACCAGTCTCCCATGGGGAACCTTGTCGAATTCCTTACTGAAGTTCATATAGATCATGTTGACCGCTCTGCCCTCATTAATCTTCTTTGTTACCTCTTCAAAAAACTTAATCAAGTTTGTGAGACATGATTCCCCACGCACAAAGCCATGTTGACTATCCCTAATCAGTTCTTGCCTTTCCAAATACATGCAAATCCTGTCCCTCAGGATTCCCTCCAGCAACTTGCCCACCACTGATGTCAGGCTCACTGGTCTTCAGTTCCCGGGCTTTTCCTTACCACCTTCCTTAAGTAGTGGCACCATATTAGCCAACATCCAGTCTTATGACACCTCATGTGACTATTGATGATACAATGCAAATATCTCAGCAAAGGGCCCAGCAAACATTTCCCTAGCTTCTCACAGAGTTCTAGGTACACTTGATCAGGTGCTGGGGATTTATCCACTTTTATGTGTTTCAAGACATCCGACACCATCTCCTCTGTAATATGGACATTTTTCAAGATGTCACAATCTATCCCCATATTCTATATCTTCCCTGTCCTATTCCACAGTAAACGCTGATGCAAATACTCATTTAGTATCTCTTCCATCTCCTGCGGCTCCACACAAAAGCTGCGTTCCTGATCTTTGAGGGACCCAATACTATCCCTAGTTACCCTCTTGTTCTCAATGTATTTATAAAATCCCTTTGGATTCTCCTTAATTCTATTTGCCAAAACTATCTCATGCCTGGTTTTTGCCCTCCTGATTTCCCTTTTTAAGTATACTTCTACTGCCTTTATACACTTCTCAGGATTCATTAGATCTATCCTGTCTATACATGACATCTGCTTCCTTTTTCTTAATGAAAATCTCAACTTCTCTAGTTATCCAGCATTCCCTATACCTACCAGCCTTTTCTTTCACCCTAACTGGAATATACTTTCTCTGGACTCTCGTTATCTCATTTTTGAAGGCTTCCTATTTTCCAGCCATTACTTTACCTGTGAACATCTGCACCCAATCACTTTTGAAAGTTCTTGCCTAATACCGTTAAAATTGGCCTTCCTCCAATTTAGAACTTCAACTTTTAGATCTGGTCTATCCTTTTCCATCACTATTTAAAAACTAATAGAATTATGGTCACTGGCCCCAAAGTGCACCCCCACTGACACCTCAGTCACCTGCCCTGCCTTATTTCCCAAGAGTGGATCAAGTTTTGCATCTTCTCTTGTAGGTACATCCACATACTGATTCAGAAAATTTCCTTGTACATACTTAACAAATTCCTCTCCATTTAAACTTTTAATACTATGGAACTTTCATGGGTTTCCTCCGGGCACTCCAGTTACCTCCCACAGTCCAAAGATGAGCATTTTGCGTAGATTGGCAATGCTAAATTGTCCATAGTGTCCAGAGATGTGTAGGCTAGGTGAATGAGCTGTGATAGATGCAGGGTAAGAGGATAGGGTGGGCCTAGGTGGGGTGCCTCTTCGGAGGCTGAATTGTCTCTTTCTGCACTGTAGGAATTCTATGATTTGATGATTCTTAGATATATTAGCATGAATTGGGGATAGGTAATTAATAGAAAATGGAAAGTCTGGACATCTTTAGGTAGATAAACTTTGGACAGCCGCAGGGTTCAGTGTTAGAGTTTCAAATATTCGCATTATAACTTATAAACATTTTAATGAAATGTTTATTGAAGGGTGAATGCTTCAATGTGTGATGTCTCCCATTTAAGACAGAAATTAATAGAGAATTTCTTCTGTCATTGATCTTTGCCTGCTGAGGTGGAGAATCCCAAAGAATGTTGAGCATTGTATATATTCATGGCTGGATAAGACAGACAAATTTTTGATTGAAAAGGGATTTGAGGATAGTGGTGGAACAGGCGGAACAGTGGAGGTAAAGCTACAATTGGATCAGCCATGGTCTAATTAAATAGTAGAAAAGGTTATAGGGGCCACTGGACAGACTCCAGTGCTGATATGTGTCAGTGAATCAAAACATCCTGTGGTGATGTTGCTCCATTAGATCACAATACAATCTATTTTCACTCGTGATTGTTTGGAATTTGTGCAGACAAAAATCATTATCTGTGTTCAAATGTATTCACTTATTTCAACTATTATAAATCCCACCATGGTTCTGTGAACATTACTTAGATAATTATTTTTCTTGTTTTTTTGAAATAGAAAGAGATTAATTCCAAGCATCTGAAAGTTGTCTTCTGTTTTGGTTCATCCACAGGGTACAAGTCGAATTTTATGTGAATGAAAATACATTCAAAGAACGTCTCAAGCTGTTTTTCATAAAAAACCAAAGGTCAAGTAAGTACCTTCCAATGATTACTATCATTTCTGTAGCTAAGCTTGAAGGAAATCATACCTTTGTGCTGACTTTGCTCAAGACAGGATGAAATGAAACTTTAGAGGCTCAGAATACTTAACTTTCTTTGGATTATTTTTTAGCTGTTCTAAAAGTGGCTAACATTTTCATACCTTGTCCCCCAAGATCTTGCAGCTTGCTGCTTCCTTTTCACCCTGACAGACAGTAATAGATGAGAATAACTCCCCCCTCCTATTTATTTCTCAGCCCCCTTGGGCTGCCCCTACATTCCTGATGAAGGGCTTATACCCAAAACATCGATTCTCCTGTTCCTTGGATGCTGTCTGACAGGCTGTGCTTTTCCAGCACCACACTTTTTGACTCTGATCTCCAGCATCTGCAGGCCTCACTTTCTCCTCCAAGGTTAACTAGTAGCCAGCACTGCTTATGACTTAACGTCAATTGTAAAACAAGACGTGAGGGGGATACAGGATGTGATTATAGCCTCTGGATGGGAATGCAAGTCAGGCCAGTTCCTGACTTTGGAAACTCTAGTTGGTCAGCTCTGCCCTCTTGGGGAGACACCCAATACCCACTGCATACAGAACTTGGACGACATGTAGCAATCATATCAATCCTTTGAAATAGATATCAAAAAATGCACTCTAAAAATCCATTCTAGTAGTCAGTGACAAAACACAAGCGTGCATATTTTTTTAAATGATTCTGCCACAATGCAAATGAAAGTTTAAATCCATTCATGTGGTCAAATTCTTGTAAAAACTGGTGAACTTTGCTTACTGTAATCACATCAAAGAGAGAGAATCATTTGACAACATATCAACCTGCTAAAGAAGATTTCTGCAGCTCTTAAAACTCAATCAGTTGTTCATAATGGAAACCATGACAGATTGTGGACAAAGAAGCCCGTTGACACTTCAAGAAAAGATGGCTTTTTCTTTCAAAGCTGTGGTCAGTCAAAATAGATCAGGAGTAGGTGTTTTTTTTTTGTTTAAGGGGAAGCTGCAAACCCTTCTCCTTAAATTTAAAGGGCTTTTAAATCACTTTAGATCATAACATTGTCGTTCCCGAAGACTGTTTTCTAGTCTTGAATGCATTATAGTACTTTCCCCAGTGAAAAGAAAGTGCACATGTGAGAACTTACAAAAAGCTGATCAATTAAATGTCAAATTATCTGTGCAGGGCAGAGTTCTATGGTCAATCTTTGCACTGAAAATGTATCTAACTAATAAGGCAGCAACTTATATGATGCTTGAAATGAACAAACTGTTTTAAGAATTCTGTCTGAAAATAAGGACTGTTTCAGGTGGCTTCCAAAACCCAGCCATTCTGCCTAAAATACCTTCACACAGGAAAAATCAAAATGCACCTTGATTGTCAATTGCAACCCAATATCGGTCAAACTGTGTGCATGGTCATCACGTCAGACATTTTTCACTTTCAGAATGGCCACATGAAAATTGCTAGTTTCCTGAGTGGATAAGTAGGGTGACCTGTCTGTTGAGTTTGGGGTTGGGGAAGGGGAGGTTGGGAGCTCCAATTGCCCCAGTCTGGTTGCAGGCCAAGGCATGGATGAGAGACAATGGGGTGGCCTCTGAAAACTATACCTTTCCCTCAACTCAAACATCTCACAACCGCTCCCTCCCTGCTGCATGTGCCCCTGAACAAAAGTTTAAAAATGCCTTTTTACCACAGGATTCTCTGAGGTGAAGGCCTCAACCAGCAATTTTCAGGACTGAGGAGCAGCTGGCCTCTGATTGGCCAGTAGCCTCTGCTGTCCTGGATACCAGTGTCAAGGCCTGTGATAGGGTGGGAAACCCGCCCACGCTCACTTGCCGGCTCTTAATGAGTTGATTGACGCGCGAAAGGTGGATCTTTCTTGGTGATGGAGATTGGCATGTTAATTGCCATCGACAATGCTTGCCTCCACACACTGAGAAAAACAAAAGGAAAATCACACACTTAGTAGACCTCTACCCAGGGACCCACAAAGGTTCAGTCATTGAATATACTCAAGGCTGAAGAAGGGAAAGTTTTGAATTAAAGGGAAGGTGAGGATTATGCATAATAGTTAGGTTAGTGGCGTTAAGGCCAAAATTGAATCAGTCGTGTTCTTATTGAATGTTGGAACAGCCCCAAGTGGCTCTAAAGCCAGTTCATGCTCTCAAATGTTGTTCTTCTGTTCTCAAGTTCATTTATATAACCATTTCATGGAGAGTATTTACAGGCTATTAAAATTATTTATCTGCCTGATCTATAAATTACCTTGTGCATTGAAAGTCTTGATCCCCATTGTTTGTTCTCTCTTCATTCTATTTATTTTAATCAATTCTAGTAGGTAGCTTCCTCTGCTTTGATGAAATATCATTTGAAATATTAAGCTATCTTTTCATTCAGATCAGCTATGCATTTACAATATCTTTTTTTAATTTCAGATTTCCCATACTTGAGATTGTTCCCTTTTATCTATTAAAACTTATTGAACTGCTCCATCATTCGGATAATTATGTCTTCTGGGTTCAAAGAATAATGCCAATGTACTGCAGGGATCAGTGTCAAGTACAGTGCAATGCGTAGCCAGCAAATATGAATTATACAGCATCTTAAACTCCACTAAGTGATAAGAGGAAGGCTTGTGTGTAATTACAAACATGCGTGTGTGATGGCCTACTCACCAGTGCCTGAATTTTCGCATTAGAAGGCTTTTATTGGATGGTCCTGCTTTCTTTTAGCACTGATAAAATTCAAATGAAAATTGTCTAACGACATGCACTTTTTGAGACTTTGGGATTTCCTCCTTGATTCCTGAATGACCTTGCTACTTTTGCAAATAATGCACTTCAATTAGGTTTGGTAAACAGCAATCAAATGGAAATTGTTGGTTACTTCTGCTTTGTGCTTTTGGAATGTTGGGTTTATAATTATTCAGCTATCTTCTGATGTTTCCTTTAAAGATGGGGGTGTATGTGTCCTTGTGGTTTGAAACGATGGCTTTGTTGTACACGTATTTTGACTCAAGACTGTGTGAGCTGATTGTCATGATGAATGTTACTAACAACTCCACACTATTTAATCATTTTTGTCTGTTTTGTCTGCTGTCATTGGAAGAAAAATACTTTCTAGTCCAACCAGAAGAATATCCTGTAGTTAAGATTTCATTTATTGCATGTTAGCACCTAGGTACAAGATGGGTCATCTAATAGGAGACCAGATAAAGGGTGCAGGCTCCATCCTCCATCTTCAAAGCCCATGTGAAACACAGGATAGGTTCTGTAACATTGAGAGCTGTGGACTTTGCTGAGCAACATGGTTATATCAAGGGTATTGTAAAGTGTATGATTCATGTCCCTGGCAGTGGTGCTCTTTTTGCAAAGGAGGTGTTCCGAGATCCCTACTGATTCAGAAGGAGGACTGGTCTGTTCACTGCAGCAGAGAGTATTCACACCGGTCAGTTTATTACTGTGGAAAGAAGGCTCAGTTGAACACTGGAAATGTCCACCTGTGGGTACTATGCCAGAAGGCACCATAGCATGTTGTCCAGAAGGGAAGCCAGGTCACCGTGGTACCTTGCCTGTGCCTCTGGTAGTTCCACCGCAGTCATTTCCCACAATGCCGAGATTAAGAAAAGTCATGTTAAGTTACCATCAAGTTCTAAGAAAGTTGCTTCCTATGCTAACAGAGCCATTGTTGGTATTCATACTAAGGACATTGTTACAGAGTCTTTGAGGAGGACCTAATTGTTAGGTCTCACTCCTTTAGGATCTGGGGCTGACCTGCTTTCAAACCCAGATGACACCATCATACTGGATGGTGTTCATGGCATCCTCAGTTTTATACCATGTACACTAGGTTTACTCGTTTGTGTTTTTGAATAAACTAGTTTTGGCACACAACAGTAATTTTTTAATGGAAAATATCCTTGGATAAAAAAATGTCAGTATGGTATTATAAAGATTATCATGTACATTTACTCACATTTTAGCCATATAACTTAATCAACTTTTTTATGGTTTGAACATAGAATTGAATTTAATTATGGTCTCGTAAGTGAAGAAAATTTATTAGTTCAACTGAGGAAAGTGTATTTTTGCATTTGACTGAGGATTTTTGAATCATTTCAGGCCTAAGAATACGTCTGTTCAACTTTTCTCTCAAGCTCCTCAGCTGCTTATTGTACATTATTCGTGTCTTACTTGATGATCCCAGAGAAAGAAATGGATGGTAAGTACAAAAAGATTCATTTCTTTAGAACTCAAATAACTCTTTGATTACAATGTGGTTTTAAATTTGTACAAGTGGAGCATCATGATTATAAACATTAGTTGTCCAATAAGTCAAAACCCATCTTGCCATTTTACTCCTGTCGAGGGAATACCACATTCATGAAGATTCTGCTACACGTAGCCTAAATAGAGTGAGCAATCTTTCTTTGATGTGTATGAGACATGTCATGTATGCCATAAACCTTCCCAAAGGCAGGTCTCTGGCTGATTGTCTGTTGTACTTTATCCTGTGCCATATTCATCATTCATAGTTTGCCAATACCATTCACCATTGTGGACAGACGGAGGAGGTAGGTTCCAAACCTATCTCAACTAGGACAGAAACTTAGACTTTGTAGTTAGTGATTCTGAACTAGACACTAGCCGCTAACTAACTGAGTGAACTGACCTAACTGTAATTGTAAACTTATAAGGGTTAATTGTACATGGTCAGACTTCTGGCATGGAGCTTTTTGGTATGTAGAATTCACCAGGGAATTGCAGGTAAGATTGGATCATTTTCTGTTAGAAAACAATAACAAGATCCTATCAGCAGTCTCTTCAAGGAGAGCAGCATTTATACACTCAGCCGCAGGAACAATAATATTATTATCCACATCAATTCAACTATCTCTTGTTCCCATTAGTCAGTAATAATTTTGTACTGTATTTTGACAGCTCATTTCTTGTTTTACCATTGAATTTACTTTGTGTTTCCTGGATATAGGTTCTTATTGATTTCAGTTTGCTAGCATTCACTGAATAAGAATTTATGTCACTTGGTAGCACAGCTAAAAACAGAGGGACAATCATCAAGCCTTTTTGTCTGGCATTTATCAGGTCAAAGACAAGAATGTCAACTTTCAAACAATCATGACAATTTATACCGCAGTAGAAAAGGGTGCTGATTGGTCTGCAAGTTGCTTCTGGTTGAAGCATTGTCGGGGGAAAGTAGCAGGAACCATAGGCTGTCCCACCTCTCAGGTAATTCAACAGAAGCCTGAGGCCTGAACTTATTCTGTTTTGCCCGAGTATTGATCACTGCACAAGAGTGATGTTGCTTCTAGCAAATGTAAATGAGCCATGTTATGAACATGACTGATTATCGAAAGTTAGTTGTTGTTTGTTGACCAGGGGCTTGGAATAGGTCAGGTACAATATGTCATCGAAGATTGTGATGCTGGAAAAGCACAACTGGTCAGATATCATCTGAGGAGCAGGAGAATTGACGTTTTGAGCATAAGCTCTTCATCAGGAATCAGGGTACAATCTGTAGTCAATTGGCAAAACCCAAAAAAAACTCTCTTCAGTCCCAGATGTGATTTTGCAATTAAGCAGAACATTCTGAATAATCATGTTTTCATTAATAGAACTACTGCAAAGCAGAGAGAGTCCATTCAGCCCATTGAGTCTGTACCAAACCTTCAAAGAGCATGCCACAAAAAACCCAGCTGCCACCCTATTGTAACTTCGCATTTACCATGACTGATTCACCTAGCCTGCACATCCCTGGGCACAAAGTGAGAAGTTTAGCATGGACATCTTTGGTCTATGGAGGGAAAGCAGAGCACCTGGAGGAAGCCCACACAGACATGGAAAGCATGCAAACTCCACACAGTCATTCAAGGCTGGAATCGAACCTGGATCCTTGGTGCTATGAGGAGGCTATTCTAACTGCTGAGCCCATTGTACCACCCTTAGCTGCACCCACAACCAATTTAACACAATCAGTTAAGATTGTAACAAAACTCATTCATGCTTGCTAGAAACATTATGCACTTATATGCAGGGATCCGTTCTCTGCAAACAAGATGAAAATATTAAATCCTTATCACTGAGGTGAATTACTCAGGAGCTTGGGAGCCTATACATCCCTGTTTCTTTCTCCATCATCTAAAATGATTTTTCAGTGAATAAGCACTTTGTTTGCCTGTAGTATAAGTTATTATGAATATAACTTTTTTAATATAAATTTGATGAACCTTTAGTTTGGACCAAAATATATCTACAAGATGATCAGATTTACTGCTTTTGCTGTTCTGGATAATACATTATGAATAAGAAAAGAACACTGGTGCTCTGTACACTCTTTATTTCTGCCACAAATTGTGATCCTGATTTTTCTTTTTGATGAGATGAGGTGCATCTGCATTATAGCAAAAATGGGAAACCCAAGTCCAATCGTAGACCTGGAATTTCTCATTTTTGCAGGGATGGAATTCGTGCACACATGATTCTCAAACCACTGGCCATTTAACTAACCATTTACCTCCAATGAAACCTGGTTTAGGAGTCTCTGGTGTCTGGAACTTTAGTGTGGGGATTAGACCAGGTAAGAATAGGACTCTTCTCAGAACATTTCTTTTAATAGCCAGAATACCCCTTTGAACAGTTGTTGTACCCTTGTGGATATGGCCCATGATATCTTAGGATGGGAAAAGGGTTTTAGGTTTCCCTTGGACTATTAAGTATGGACAAGATTGTGTATGTGAAAGGTGCACAAACCCATTGGAACTTTCCATCATGACATGACGTTGAGAAGCGTTAACAGGTTTTGACCTTTTGACAAGTCATTTTGATACAAGTTTTTATGAATAACCATACATCTGTGTTGTCTTCACAATAGAACATCTAACAAGTGAGCATTTTTGATGGATAGCTCTAACTGCTTCTAGAATGAACATTTAATTTTTACATAAGGAATTGAGCAGTTGAGTGAAATGCCAGTCTAAAGAGTGATTACTTGAAGGAATTTCAGTGTTTTGGATATCTTTGATGTCAGAATCTTTTTTGTTCTGCAAAAGTGACATTATCAATAGAGTGATAATTTTATTTTCTGCCATGATGGCCCCTGACTTATGCCCATGTTAGATAGATGATAGGTGAGTTTGCACAGAGTTAGGAGGGAGAAGGGGAGGTATGAGTTTGTAAAGATTTGGCATGGGCAGATTGGAATGATCGCAGGCATAGGGGGTTTGAGGAGCCATTGAAAATGTATTGTTTGACAAGAGGATATAAAGAACCATGGAAGAATAGGTAGGTGTCAAAGGGTGGGGAATGGTTCTATAAGGCTTTGAGGGTAGGTTCAGAAGCATACATTGGAACGTGTGGAGTGAAGAGAGGATGAGCAGGAGGAATGTTTTATGTTTTATATTTAAACTTTGAGCACAATGCTGAAATCACTAGGCTGGTTGTTTTGCCCAGCCTGCTTTAGGAACCAGCAGTGTCCTCTGCTGTCCCTGGGTCATCAGCCCATCATTCTGGTCTGACAATGGGGAGTGTGGGACGGTCATTTTTAAAGATTGGGGTCTCATAGTTTGGAAGTCTCCAGCCTCTGTGCACCCAATTCGGGAATGGAAACCAGGTCCTCTCTCTCCAATTGTCATGTTAATATAATCATTTCTCATCCCATCAAACATGTGGATTATCAGAAATGACAAATGCTTTACATCATTAATCAATCTAATAATAATGTGTGCAGTATGTAACTGAGCATTATCCTCAACTTGAGAATGTTTTACAACCTCAGAATAGATAGTGTTATGAAGGTGTAAAGGGTACTGTACTTTAGAGTTGAAAGCTAGCAAGGGCTTAAAGAAGCACATAGAGTACTGTAAAATTTACAATTTAACATTTGGTCCAGTAGCTAGCAGTACCTGGGTTGCTATGAGACAAAAACAAATTAACATTTGGCCAATCAGTTTAAATTAAGCCCCAAGATACTAAACTCCAGTCAAGTTTGATATTTTGACGATATTAAAACCAATGAAATGATCCGATGCTTTGGGGTATAAAACAGGAGAAAAAAAAAACAGGACTTCAACTTTTCAAATATTGACTGGGAACACTATAGTATGAGTACTATAGATGGGTCAGTTTTTGTCCAGAGTATGCAGGAGGGCTTCCTGGAGCAGTATGTAGACAGGTTAACAAGAGGCAAAGCCACATTAGATTTGGTACTGGGTAATGAGCCCAGCCGGGTGTTAGACTTGGAAGTAGGTGAGCACTTCAGTGATAGTGATCACAATTCTGTTATGTTTACTTTAGTGATAGAAAGGGATAGATGTATACCACTGGGCAAGAATTACAGCTGGGGGAAAGGTGATCGTGATGCGATTAGGCAAGATTTAGGAAGCATTGGATGGGGAAGGAAACTGCAGGGGAAGGGCACATTAGAAATGTGGACCTTATTCAAATAAAAGCTAATGTGTGTCCTAGATAAGTATGTACCTGTCAGGCAGGGAGGAAGCTGTAGAGCGCGGGAGCCGTGGTTTACAAAGGAAGTGGAATCTCTGGTCAAGAGGAAGAAGAAGGCTTATGTTAGGATGAGGTGTGAAGACTCAGTTAGAGCACTTGTGGGTTACAAGGTAGCCAGGAAAGACCTAAAGAGGGAGCTCAGAAGAGCCAGGAGGAGACATGCGAAGTTGTTGGCGGATAGGACCAGGGTAAACCCTAAGGCTTTCTGTAGGTATTTAAGGAATAAAAGAATGCCAAGAGTAAGATTAGGGTCAATCAAGGATAGTAGTGGGAAGTTGTGTGTGGAGTCAGAGGAGGTAGGGGAAGCACTTAATGAATATTTTTCAACAGTATTCACTCTAGAAAATGACAATGTTGTTGAGGAGATTACTGAGATACAGGCTACTAGACTAGGTGGGATTGAGGTTCACAGTGAAGAGGTATTGGAAATCCTGCAGAGTATGAAAATAGATAAGTCCCCTGTGCCGAATGGGATTTATTCCTCCTGGGAAGCCAGAGAGGAGATTGCCGAGCCTTTGACATTGATCTTTAAATCGTCATTGTCTACAGGAATAGTGTCAGAAGACTGGAGGATAGCAAATGTGGTTCCCCTGTTCAAGAAGGGAAGTAGAGACAATCCTGGTAATTATAGACCAGTGAACCTTCCTTCAGTTGTTGGTTAAGTATTGGAAAAGGCTATAAGAGAGAGGATTTATAATCATCTAGAAAAGAATAATTTGATTAGAGATAGTCAGCAAAGTTTTGTGAAGGATAAGTCGTGCCTCAAAAACCTTATTGAGTTCTTTGAGAAGGTGACCAAACAGGTAGGTGAGAGTAAACTGGTTGATGTGATGGATATGGATTTCAGCAAGACGTTCGATAAGGGTCCCCACAGTAGGCTATTGTACAAAATGCAGAGGAATGGGATTGTGGGAGATATAGCAGTTTGGATCAGTAGTTGACTTGCTGAAAGAAGACAGAGGATGGTGGTTGATGGGAAATGTTCATCCTGGAGTTCAGTTACCAGTGGTGTACCGCAAGGGGCAGTGTTGGGTCCACTGCTGTTCGGCATTTTTATAACCAACCTGGATTAGAGCGTAGAAGGGTGGGTTAGTAAATTTGCAGACGACACTAAGGTCGGTGGAGTTGTGGATAATGACGATAGATGTTGTAGGTTACAGAGAGACATAGATAAGCTGCAGAGCTGGGCTGAGAGGTGGCAAATGGAGTTTAATGCGGACAAGTGTGAGGTGATTCACTTTGGTCGGAGTAACCGGATGCAAAGAACTGGGCTAATGGTAAGATTCTTGGTCGTGTAGACGTGCAGAGAGATCTTGGTGTCCAGGTACACAGATCCTTGAAAGTTGCCACCCAGGTTGACAGAGTTGTTAAGGAGGCATTAGCTTTTATTAATAGAGGGATTGAGTTCCGGAACCATGAGATTATGCTACAGCTGTACAAAACTCTAGTGCGGCCGCACTTGGAGTATTGAGTACAGTTCTGGTCACGCCATTATTAGAAGGATGTGGAAGCTTTGGAAAGGGTGCAGAGGAGATTCACCAGCATGTTGCCTGGTATGGAGGGAAGGTCTTACGAGGAAAGGCTGAGGGACTTGAGGCTGTTTTCGTTAGAGAGAAGAAGGTTGAGAGGTGACTTAATAGAGACATAAGATAATCAGAGGGTTAGATAGGGTGGACAGGGAGAGCCTTTATCCAAGAATGGTGATGGCGAGCATGAGGGGGCATAGCTTTAAAATGAGGGGTGATAGATATAGAACAGATGTCAGAGGTAGTTTCTTTACTCAGAGAGTAGTAAGGGTATGGAATGCTTTGCCTGCAATGGTAGTAGATTTTCTAACTTTAAGTACATTTAAGTCGTCATTGGACAAGCATATGGACGTACATGGAATAGTGTAGGTTAGAGGGGCTTCAGATTGGTATGACAAGTCGGCGCAACATCGAGAGCTGAAGGGCCTGTACCGCGCTGTAATGTTCTATGTTCTATGAACAGCTGGAGGAGAACGGCCAAGCCACCTTATGCAGCCTGTCCGCAGAATGGCCCTCTTAAAGGTACCTTTATCAATCAATGACCTGTGAAACAGAAACCCTAAGAAGAAGAAAAGAAGACAGAGGAAGATACAAAGAGAGGATTCGACAGTTGGTTGGCTTTAAAATTTGAATTTTTGGGGAGTTTTATCGAACCAGTATTGTAGAAGGGGGAGGGGGTAAAAGAGAGGTTAAGAGAAAGGAGTTGTAAATAGTTGTTAGTTAATATTCTCTGATGGACTAAAGAATAAAGTTCTTAGAATTTTTGGAATTTAAGTAGTGACTTTGGGGATAGTTCTTTGCTTCTCGAATTTTAACAGATTACAGCACGGGGTGAATCTTTTTTGTTTTGCTGGTTTAAATTAGCAGAGGGGATTACCCCATATTGTAAAATAGTGATCAGAGGCTCAATCTGTCTGATAAATTCCAGCTAAATAATCATTGAGGAGGTATTCCTAATTGCCAGAGAAGTTCAAAATAATCAGTTTCTGATATGTACAGCAATGAAAACAAATTTTACTAATGATGGGATGTTTGAAATATCATGATGAAAAGAAATAGTAATCCATCTATTATATTAATCATATCTGCGGTGCTACATTACATTTGATGTTTTCAAACTAAATAACTTCTGATATATCACAGTGTAGATACTAATGAGTAAAATTTGTTTATGGTTTTTGTGTCATTCTGTAAAATCTAGAAGCATATTGTTAGGCATTTGTCCTTGACCCTAATTTATCATGAATACAGAAATGACCCTTTTTATGACATAACAATTAACATTAATAGATGAAATGAAAGGTAACCCCATATCATACAAATCAATTACATTTTGTTACCTTAATACTACCCACATGGAAATGGACTGGAATTGTCAGCTTTGGACCTGTGAATACCCAATTTCAGTGCCTTGCAGAATTTGCACATTAAAATTACCTATCACATGTCTCAGGTGTGTGTATCAGCCACCTATCTGTCGCCCTTTGGGAATGTTGTGTCAGCCACCCCATCTGTGGGAAAGGGATGCTCAGCAGTAATGTCCCCCCCACAATGAGAGGCTTTAAAATTCCCCACGAAGGATGTAACTGGATTAACATCCCTAATTGTGCCAGGAGTGGTCTGAGTTGAGAAGTAAAATGTGATGTGGTTAATCTGTGATTGCCCTCAGATCTAGGAACCCAGCAGTACATGCCAACTTTGTGTTTTGTGCCAGATGGAAGAAATGGTGATAAGATGCAGTCATTTCCTCACCAGTAACTATCCTGAGGAGTCACAAATGGATCATTGTGCAATCATCAGTGAACATGCCCTCTTCTGACCTTTTAATGAGGGATGGTCATTAATGAAGCAGCTGAAGATGGTTGGGCCCAGGACATGATCCTGAGGATCTCCTGCAGTGATGTCCTGCAGCAGAGTAGACTGATCTCCCTCAACCACATTGATCTTCCTTTATGCTGGGCATGATTCCAGCCAACAACAGTTTACCTCCAATTCCCATTTACTCCAGCTTTGCGAGGGCTCCTTGATGTCACTCTCAGTTAAGGGGTCAAGGACAGTCAACCTTCACATGCCCTCAACACTTTTGTTCCGTGTTTGAACAAAGGCTAAAATCAGGCCAGGAACTGGCCAGCTGATGTCCGTCAAAGAGCAGCTGCAACAGAAAACCATAGGACACGCTTGGTTAGGACAAGAATAATCAGAGATTGCATCCATAAGTAGGGATATGCACAACCTTTTCTGTGGAAGAAACCAGTATTACAGCATGGCATGTGAAATCCCACTTCAGTTCAAATAAGTTTTTATGTAGCAGAGCTAGAAGAATGATTATGTTTGTCCACTTAAACAATCTCTTTGAAAAACACTACTTCTTGATTATTACCTGATGGTTGCCCATCTCTTGAAAAAATATGACCATGAAAACAAAAGTGGCATAATGTAACAAAACCATTACAAAAAGAAAGTGGCATGCATTTGTAAATTGAAGAGACTGGCCTGAGGTTATTATTTAATGCATTTTTATTTTGTTTTCTAGCTGGGGCTGCTCCAATCAAAGCCACAATGTCACATATATTGAGCGGTAAGCTTGGGAATTATATGTCTGTATATTAAAACTGCATCAAAGAAAATCTCTTTTATTGCTAACTTTTAAAAATAAACATTATAAACATATGTAGCATGCATAGATAGAAATTATGCTAAATGAATGCAATGTTTGCAAATGCCAATGAACAGATATCAGTATTAACTTTGCAGGATCCAGGATCCAAGAGAAAAATAAACCCTGACAAGTGAAGATACATTCATGTTACACAGCTCAGAATGATGGTTGTTTGGGCCTTAAAAGTTCTGGAGTTTTACAAAAAGGGAGGACCAGATTCAGTACATGCAGTGAATACACCCAAGACCCCTGTGGATGAGGTTTCAAAACACATTTTGTTAGATTAGATTACCTACAGTGTGGAAACAGGCTCTTCGGCCCAACCAGTCCACACTGACCCTCCGAAGAGTAATCCACTCAGACCCATTACCCTCTGACTAATGCACCTAACACTATCGGCAATTTAGCATGGCCAATTCACCTAACCTGCACATCTTTGGACTGTGGGAGGAAACTGGAGCACACCCACAGGGAGAATGTGCAAACTCCACATAGACAGTCACCTGAGGCTAGAATCGAACCTGGGTCCCTGGTGCTGTGAGGCAGCAGCGCTCACCACTGAGCCACTGTTCTCCTACCTGAGTTTTCTTTGCTGAAGCTACCTGTTTCAGTGAAGCTTTAAGAAGGCCTCAGTAAGCTCCCAGGTTCATCACCTGTGAGGGGCATTTCTAAAGGTTTGCCAAGTGATATTTGGACCTGGTGGCATTTGGATAGGGTGACAGCTACACATTTTAATTTCATTCAACTATAATAGTTGGATTCTGCAGAATTGAGTATCTAAGCTTATTGTTCTGCATCCGCAATTGGTTTGTGAGAAGGTCTGAGACTCCGGATACTGCCAGCTGAAGAAAGGAATCAAGAAGGGAGGGTTATTTTAGAGGGGAATCCCAAGGTGGGGAGCTACATGGATTGTACCAGTGACTGATACTAACTCACAAAAGATACACTGATAACTAACAATAATGCTGAGAGTATTCAAATGTCAGTTTTCAGCCAATTTATTTCACTCCATGTGGTATTGTAAATAGCTGAAGGCCCTAGATTCTACAAAGGCGAGGAAATTCAGTAACATTCTAGCAATTGAACTGAAGTTTGTGTTGTGGGACTAGCTATTCCTCTAACTACATAGTTCTGATAACATTGAAGTCTGGCTGGCAAGGATTAAGATTCGTCCTGACCCCAAAAAAAATGATGAATCCAACCTGGCCAATTACCACTCTGTCAGTCTACAATTTATCATCAGCACAGTATTGGAAGGGGTTTGTAACAAAGCCATTAAGTTACACTTATTCAACAATGACCTCACTGATGCTCAGTTTGGATTTCACCAACCCACTCAGTTCCTGGCCTGATTTTAGCCTTTGTTCAAACACGGAACAAAAGTGTTGAGGGCATGTGAAGGTTGACTGTCCTTGACCCCTTAACTGAGGGTGACATCAAGGAGCCCTCGCAAAGCTGGAGTAACTGGGAATTGGAGGTAAACTGTTGCTGGCTGGAATCATGCCCAGCATAAAGGAAGATCAATGTGGTTGAGGGAGATCAGTCTACTCTGCTGCAGGACATCACTGCAGGAGATCCTCAGGATCATGTCCTGGGCCCAACCATCTTCAGCTGCTTCATCAATGACCGTCCCTCATTAAAAGGTCAGAAGAGGGCATGTTCACTGATGATTGCACAATGATCAGCACCATTTGTGACGACTCAGGATACTGAAGCAGTCCATGTCCAAATGCAGCAAGACCTGGATGTGGCAAGAAATATTTGCATTACGTAAATGCCAAGCAATTACATTTCCAGCAAAAGAGAATCCAACCACTGCCCATTGACATCCAATGGCATTATCATTGCTGAATCCCCAATCCTGCCACTATCATTATCATGGGGGTAACCATTGACCAGAAATTGAACTGGACCAGCCATATAAGCACTGGAGCTAAAAGAGCAGTGAGTAACTCCCCTCCCAATTCCTAAATGCCTGTGCAGCATCTATAAGTCCCAAGTCAGAGTTGTGATGAAATACTTTCTTACTTGCCTAGATGACTGTAACTCCAACAACACTCAAGGAGCTTCATATCAGCAAGGACAAAGCAGTCTACCAGCACCCTTTCTAATACTTTGAACATTTGCTGCCTCCAAACACCAGTGCAGAGTGGCAGCAGTGTTTACACTCTCTACAATACAATGCAGCTAGTCACCAAGATTCTTTCAACCGCTTTTTCTGACCCACAACCTTTGCCACCCAGAAGGGCAAGATCAGCAGTTATGTAGAAACATCTCCACTTGCAAATTCCCCTCCAGGCCGTGCATTACACTTCACCCTCTTGCTGAGTCAAAATCCTGGACCCTCTTCTAACACACTTCAACCCCAGGGCATCAATGTGGACTTCAACTGTTTCCTCATTTCCCCTTCCCCCACCTCATCCTAGTTCCAAACTTCCAGCTCAGCACTGTCCCCATGACTTGTCCTACCTGCCTATCTTCTTTTTCACTTATCCACTCCACCCTCCCCCACCCGACCTATCACCTTCATCCCCTCCCCCACTCACCTATTGTACTCCATGCTACTTTCTCCCCACCCCCACCCTCCTCTCACTTACCTCTCGACCCTTCAGGCTCTCTGCCTGTATTCCTGATGAAAGGCTTTTGCCCGAAACATCGATTTTACTGCTCCTCAGATGCTGCCTGAACTGCTGTGCTCTTCCAGCACCACTAATCCAGAATCTGGAAGGGCCGAATGGCTTATTCTTGATCCTAGTTTAGATTGGATTGTGGGTGAGACTGGAAATCATAGCAGTGGCATAGATTTTATTGGAGGCAGGGTGCCAGACCAAAGGACCTGGGCTCCTTACAGCCAGCAAGCAAAGCTGGAAAACTACATGCTTTATCGTGAAGGATTCCCATCAGTTTCTGGGATTCCTGAGGAGCCAGAATTTTAAGGGCCAGATAATACTTGAAAGAAACAGAGGCATGGAGTTCCACTAAAATACTTAAATCAGCCGCATCGCCTTTGGTAGTGAATTTATTGCCTGCCTTCTCTGCCTCTGTTAAAAACTGATGGGGGTGCATCCAATGTGGATTGTTTTTAAGATTGAGGTTTTGGGGATTTTAACATTCCACCCAAAGTAACCCTGAGTGTTTTTGCAGGGAGTAAAATTGCCTTTTTATTTCTCTTACAGCATGTGATCAGGGGCGAAGATCTGAAAGGGCTTGGATAGGCAGAGAACACTTGTGAGAGCACTGCCCCTCTTTTATGGCCAAATGCAGGGCTTCTACACAAATCAATCTCTCCAACAGCACTCTAGATTATGGAGAATGTTTCCATTCAAGCTTATCACCTTCTGTTTCCCCTAGCCGACTGGTTTTTATTTGTTTACAGCTCATAAATTGCAATATTGAAAATAAATGCAGCTACTCAAATGTTAGGAATTGGTTCACTGTAATATTGATAACACACTGAAAGAATGTGTTTAAAATGAAATTTTAATCAAGGTACAAAGGCTTTTTTAAACAAAATTTTTATTATTCTTTTCCATTCCTGGAAAGAAATAATTCTGGAATGGGAATTCTGGTCCAGCTGGCTGTGTGGCAATAACAGCCTGGGTGCCGGGGGAATACACATCCAGCTCTGAGAAGACAAGGTTCCACGATCCTTTTCCTGGAAATGTGCCTCCACACTGCTGCTTCTCTGTGTGACAACAGAATGCAGGAGGGAGACCATTGTTTGGAAGCCCTTGCCAACCCTCACTCCTCACATAAATGGCAGCCACGTGAGCTTCCATGGTAACATTGCAAGACTGGCTGCTGCAGAAGCTTTTAGTAGAGATGCCAGAATATGGTGGCCACCAAGAATGGACCATGTTGGACAGAGTGATCTGGTCAAATCTTCTGACAATAAATGATGGCTTAGCAGCATTGCTCACATCCCATGAGTGAACAAAAAAAAGCTGTTTGATAGCTTGGCTTCTCTAATTCATTATCTGAGTTCTCCGCAGTGTAGCTATTATACAATTTCATCTCATTGCACTCATTAAGTCCCTGAACACTTACATTTCATGATCCAACATATCCCTTGTGTCCAAAGTACATACGGATCCAATCTCTGAGTTGATCAGTGATTGTCGGAGAATAATGATCTATCTGTCGAGCAGTCTTTGCATACTTAAGGTCTTTGAAGTCTGAGCAGAGAGTAAGAGAGTAGGATTCTATGCCACCTCTTACGTGGTCATTAAATTTTTTTTCAGCATTGCAGCCATGTCTTATGTGATTAACTCTTTACATTGTTCCCAGTAACCATTTTCCAACTGTAATGGTAATCACAGTAGGGTTTTGCCCACTTAAAGTGGTGGACATACTGAAATTAGATTTTCATCCTTCTGTCGACCACTTCCACAAGAACCTTCAAAACACTATTTTTCTCCTTATAGCTTTCTTCCATACTGAAGCTTGAGTGCATATCTCCTTTGTAGTTTGTTTTTCATTTATCATCAGAACTCATGATTTCAAGCTTGCACACTCGTGTCAAAATTTAAATGCAAGTTGCAACTACTATGTGGTCAGGTGACGTGCAGGATAATGTTCATGGTGCTGGTATATGGCATGAATGAGCTGAGGTATTTCTTGACACCGACTTGCTTGCCTTGCCCTGTTGACAATTTTGCAACTCTGATGGAGAGAGAATGAAGTCAAATTATATATTTCTTACATGATGTTACAGAACTACTCAGGATGTTTCAAGGTATTTTGTGGATCATATGAATGGATTCTGATTTTTGTTTTCCCATAAATACTTCTCATGTTTTGTAAATTCTTCTTCTAAGTAACATTCTCTATTTGAGGGTCCCCTGAATTGGCACTATATGAATTGACTATGGGGCAGGCTAAGGAGGCAAGTCCCAGTTCTACCTCAGCCGGAACAGGGTACAGACCTGTTCTTGGCATTATTCTGATCCATGAGCTAATCACCTGGCCAATAACTTGCTTGTGTGTGCTCAAAAAAGTAAGTACACTATGACAAATATATTTGAAATACAAACTAACCAGTGTTATTATTTTGATTTACCACCAGGTCCCCTATAATTTGGGTAGATAGGAGTCTTCCCTTGTGGGGTTTACAGGTAAGATGCAACTAGTTCAACAATGATAGCTTTAATAGACTTTTTTAGTTTACAATATAGTCAAATTGAAGCCCATATTAGCTGGAGTGCTGAGGTTTTAGCTGAAAGATGAAATTAAATAACTGGCAGAACAACTTTCTTTCAATCCCACATTTTTCTATTCTTGCTCTGACTCTGCGTGAACTTAATACATTATTTATTCTCTACAACTAATCATTATAGCGCACAAAATGTATAAAACAGGTGCCATGCCTACAAGCAACTTGCTTATTGCCTTTTGCAAATGTTTCTTAAACTTATTGGAATCATAAATTTCTGTCGGGCTTTCTGTAGCATTGAGCCAATTTACATTGATAGTTGCAATAAATTCGGTCCTGTCAATTTCCTTGCTTTTGTATTTAACTACAGTGTAGATAAGGTCAGATTTTACAGAAATTTGGAATCTACATATGACAAGTCTAATTCAGCTTTCTGTGTTCTGTAATTTATGCTGTCTGCAAAAAGAGAATTGAAATGTGTTTGTGCCTCAATTAGTCATTTATTTTTGGACTTGTTGTTAAACTGTGTAGCCTAGAGCTGTGACTGCTCAGGCCATGTCCGAAACTCAGGACAGAATTAATGAGCAATCAGTCAATGAAAATTGTTTTGGCCAAAGAATGAAAACAAGTGATAAATCTGTGCAGAGTTGGTAAAAGAAGCAAAACGACATGAGGGAGAAAACGTTTTTTGTGCAGTGAGTGGCTAGGGTCTGGATTGCACTGGCTGAGAATATAGTGGAGTCAGGTTCAATTAAGACACTCAAAAAGCAATCCGATTTTGCTTTGAAGAGGAACAATATGCAGTATTATGGGGAGAGGCAGGAGAATAGAACAAAGTGAAAAGCTCTTTCAGAAAGCTGTTGCTGAGGCCACTGATGACCTATTGCATCTTAACAATTCTGTAGTGTGAATCCCTAGCAAAATGCCCACAAACAATTGCTTCCTTTCTCCTGGTAACAGCTATGACTTGGGACAGCACACAAACGAGTGTTGTTTTGATGTTTCTGAAGCCATGGAAAATCCCTGATTTGTCACAGAGTCCTCTTCATAGCTCAAGCAGCAATGAGAGCACCAATTGGTGAATATCCCTTTAAGTGGTAGTATCCCTTTAAGTAGTGCTTGTAATAAACATCAGTGCTGTATTAATTTCCAAACAGTTGGTTGCTGATGAACAGCATTTGTGATGAACACCAGCAGGTATCTTTAGTGGCAATCAGCTATTTATTAAGCCTCTGGTTGACTATTCCTCGTGCTGGTTTCAGCTTCTTGTGCATAGGTGCCTCTGCACTAGCAGCAGGCTCTCTTGGCACTTTGGCCTAAGACTTCATCTTGGCCAGCTCTTTAGTGCCTAAACTATTTGGAGACGATTGCTGCCCTTTTTGTTGTTCCTCAGAGTATAAGATACATCCTTTCAGCTATAGCATAAAATCCCCCTGGGAGATAGCAAACATTACATTTTGGAGAAATAAAATCAGCACTGGGTATATGAAAAGCAAGACTTGGCCTGTCAGCAGCATTTCTTCCTTTTTTGTGCAGCTACAAAGAAATTTTTTTTTGAGGTATTGAAAAGTGCTTCCCAAGAGTTAATTGAGTGAACCTGGCTGGGGGTTTTGTGTTTCCATTGAGATAGAACACTCTGGCGTCCAGTGATAGAAACATATTCATTAATTACCACATACTTTAATGCAGGTTTGACTAGACTGAACCATTATGAATTCACAGTGCAAATTTTCAGTTTAAATGTTGATACGTTCCTATCATAAAACAACAAATAAACAATGTGTTTTTATAATGCCTTTCATTTGCTACCTTTTTGTAGTGCCTTTCATTTTTTCATTGTTGTATAGTGCTTCACTACTAATGTCTAACTTTTAAATATAGTCATGTCACGAGACATTTTTATTAAATGTATTGATACCCTGTCTTCTGATGAAGACAGTGTAGTACTGAGACAAAAAAAAATCAATGCTAAATAAACCTACTGCTTTTTCTCAGCAGAAATCTTTGTGTATCTCAAATTATGTTTCCCAGCTCCCCAATGCCAGTCGATGATCTGCATGTCCTTTCTGTTGAAATAGCGCCTGATTGTGTGATTGGCCTTGGCAGCTACACTAGGTGTGCATCAGGCTTGCTGCAACTCACATGTTCCTGTTTTATGTTGCATTTCAAAAATCACTGCTAGCCAATCTGATCATGACTCCCATGAAACTCAAGATTAGCTCCAGGCATTTGCCAGGAACAACTCTGCCACACTTACAAATATTTGAGTTATCTGTGAAAGGGGTGAGGCCACTTCTACTAGTAATTGATAATGCAGGAAAGCATTGCAGAAAGAACTGAGCGAAGGAGAAATTTGAGCCCTGCCGTGTCTGTATTACAGGTGCTGCATTACCTCCTAATTGTCACTTACACTTGAGTTGCCTTTATGTTGTCTACAATCAACCTGCAGCCCAGAGCATGATCCTCAGATGCCAGTCAGATGCACCCCTTGTTGATAGGCCATTATCATCTGGTTTTTCTATATCAGGGAGGTGGCACTGACCAGAGTGGCAACTTCAGACTAGGCTACCAGGGTCTGGTGGTGTGACCTCAGTTGCTGGTCGCCTTCAAAAAGACTGCTCTCCTTTGCACAGTCTCATCCACCAGGACCTCCAGATTCCTGTCAGAGAATATTAGTGCCACTTCTCCCTGTTCTGACCTGGTCTTTACTGACTGAGAAGAATGGTTTCAGAATGCCAGTTCTCATCCAGCTGTCAGACGCAAAGCCTAGAGACCGTGAGGAATTAAGTGTTCCAAGTTTTTAAGTTCTTGAATACAGTGAGGTCCTAGCTTGAGGTGATGAATCCACACTCAGAGGTCTTAAAGGAATCTTGGACAGATGCTTATTAAAACATAATGGAAGTCTCCTCATGAAATCTCAAACACCAGAGAGAATAGCTGGAACATGAGAATTCGCGTATTGCTGGACATCGGAGAGAATTTGTGTATCGCTGGACATCAGACTGCTTCTGGAAAAATTAACAAACAGTGAAATTCACAACTGATCTTGGAGGAACTGTTGGGCGAAGTTCATAGCACAGAATCAGATAAGTTAATTGTTGTTTTAAGTCTGTCCAAGAGAAAGGCTGCAGTAGTGAGTATAGTGGATTCTTTCTTGATTATATGTTTTTGGAGATAAGTCTCTTGATTAAACTTAAAATATAAGCCATAGCTATTAATTTAACCTGGGGCAGTGTTTGTAGAGGAATAAGACGGTGTTATTTTCTGGGTCTGTAGATTGTGAAGGAGCAAAAATGGCCTTTGCAGTGATATGTACTTCTTGTCAGATGTGGGAGTTTAAAGAGAGTTTAAGGGTTACTGCGGATTATATCTGCCATAAATGCTGTTGGATGCGAATCTTATCAGATCGAGTGGATCGATTGGAGAGACAGTTAGAAGCGATGAGGAATTTGCAACAGCAACAATATGTGATGGATGGCAGTTATAGGAAGGCGGGGGGGTAGGAGTCTCAGATACAGTCACATAGATGGGTTAACTCCAGGAAGGGTAAGAGAGGTAGGCAGCTAGAGCAGGAGTCTTTTGTGGATATACCCATTTCAAACAGGTATGCTGTTTTGGAAAATGTAGGGGGTGATGGATTATCAGGGGAACATAGCACGAACAGCCAAGTTTCTGGTATTGAGACTGGCTCCAATGCAATGAGGGGTATGTTGAGTTCCAAGAGAGCAATTTTGTTAGGGGATTCTGTAGTCAGAGATATAGACAGATGTTTCTGTGGCCAGCAGAGAAAAAGCAGAATGGTGTGTTGTTTCCCTGGTGCCAGGATCAAGGATATCTCAGGGAGGGTGCAGAATGTTCTCACGGGGGAAAGGGGCCAGCAGGAGGTCATTGCCACATTGGAACCAACGACATAGGAAGGGAAAAGGTTGAGATTCTGAAGGGAGATTACAGAGAGTTAGGCATGAATTTAAAAAGGAGGTCCTCAAGGGTAGTAATATCTGGATTTCTCCCAGTGCTACGAGCGAGTGAGGGCAGGAATAGGAGGATAGAGCAGATGAATGCTGAAGGATTCACATTTTTGGATCATTGGAATCCCTTTTTGGGGTAGAGGTGACCTGTACAAGAAGGACGGATTGCACCTAAATTGGAAGGAGACTAATATACTGGCAGGGAAATTTGCTAGAACTGCTTGGGAGGATTTAAACTAGCAAGGGGAGGTGGGGGGGGGGGGGGGGGGGGGAAGAAACCTAGGGAGATAGGAAAGAGATCGATCTGAGATGGGTACAGCTGAGAACAGAAGTGAGTCAAACAGTCAGGGCAGGCAGGGACAAGGTAGGACTAGTAAATTAAACTATATTTATTTCAATGCAAGGGGCCTAACAGGGAAGGCAGATGAACTCAGGGCATGGTTAGGAACATGGGACTGGGATATCATAGCAATTACAGAAACATGGCTCAGCGATGGGCAGGACTGGCAGCTTAATGTTCCAGGATACAAATGCTACAGGAACGATAGAAAGGAAGGCAAGAGAGGAGGGGGAGTGGCATTTTTGATAAGGGATAGCATTACAGCTGTGCTGAGGAAGTATATTCCCGGAAATGCATCCAGGGAAGTTATTTGGGTGCAGCTGAGAAATAAGAAAGGAATGATTACCTTATTGGGATTGTATTATAGACCCCCTAATAGTCAGAGGGAAATTGAGAAACAAACTTGTAAGGAGATCTCAGCTCTCTGTAAGAATAATAGGGTAGTTATGGTCGGGGATTTTAACTTTCCAAACATTGACTGGGACTGCCATAGTGTTAAAAGTTTAGATGGAGAGGCATTTCTTAAGTGTGTACGAGAAAATTTTCTGATTCAGTATGTGGATGTACCTACAAGAGAAGGTGCAAAACTTGACCTACTCTTGGGAAATAAGGCAGGGCAGGTGACTGAGGTGTCAGTGGGGAAGCACTTTGGGGCCAGCGACCATAATTCTATTAATTTTAAAATAGTGATGGAAAAGGATAGACCAGATCTAAAAGTTGAAGTTCTAAATTGGAGCAAGGCCAAGGTGTTAGGCAAGAACATTCAAAAGCTGATTGGAGGCAGATGTTCGCAGGTAAAGGGATGGCTGGAAAATGGGAAGCCTTCAGAAATGAGATAACAAGAATCCAGAGAAAGTATATTCCTGTCAGGGTGAAAGGAAAGGCTGGTAGTGAATGCTGGATGACGAAAGAAATTGAGGGTTTGGTTAAGAAAAAGAAGGAAGCATATGTCTGGTATAGACAGGATAGATCGAGTGAATCCTTGGAAGAGTATAAAGAAAGTAGGAGTATACTTAAGAGGGAAATGAGGAGGGCAAAACAGGGACATGAGATAGCTTTGGCAAATAGAATTAAGGAGAATCCAAAGGGTTTTCACAAATATATTAAGGACAAAAGGGTAACTAGGGAGAGAATAGGGCCCCTCAAAGATCAGCAAGGCAGCCTTTGTGTGGAGCCACAGAAAATGGGGGAAATACTAAATGAGTATTTTGCATCGGTATTTCCTGTGGAAAAGGATATGGAAGATATAGACTGTAGGGAAATAGATAGTGACATATTGCAAAATGTCCAGACTACAGAGGAGGAAGTGCTGGATGTGTTAAAGGTGGATAAATCCCCAGGACCTGATCATGTGTGACCTAGAACTCTGTGGGAAGCTAGAGAAGTGATTGCTGGGCCTCTTGCGGAGATATTTGTATCATCGATAGTCACAGGTGAGGTGCCAGAAGACTGCAGGTTGGCAGATATGGTGCCACTGTTTATGAAGGGCGGTAAAGGCAAGCCAGCGTACTATAGACCGGTGAGCCTGACCTCGGTGGTGGGCAAGTTGTTGGAGGGAATCCTGAGGGACAGGATGTACATGTATTTGGAAAGGCAAGGACTGATTCGGGATACTCAACATGGCTTTGTGTGTGGGAAATCGTGTCTCACAAACTTGATTGAGGTTTTTGAAGAAGTAACAAAGAAGATTGAGGGCAGAGCAGTAGATGTGATCTATATGGACTTTAGTAAGGCTTTCGACAGGGAGACTGATTAGCAAGGTTAGATCTCATGGAATACAGGGAGAACTAGCCATTTGGATACAGAACTGGCTCAAAGGTAGAAGACAGGGGGTGATGGTGGAGGATTGTTTTTCAGCCTGGAGGCCTGTGACCAGTGAAGTGCCACAAGGATCGGTGCTGGGCCCTCTACTTTTTGTCATTTACATAAATGATTTGGATACAAGCATAAGAGGTACGGTTAGTAAGTTTGCAGATGACACCAAAATTGGAGGTGTAGTGGACAGTGAAGAGGGTTACCTCAGATTACAACAGGATTCTGGACCAGATGGGCCAATGGGCTGAGAGGCAGCAGATGGAGTTTAATTCAGATAAATGCGAGGTCCTGCATTTTGGGAAAGCAAATCTTAGCAGGACTTATACACTTAATGGTAAGGTCCTAGGGAGTGTTGCTGAACAAAGAGACCTTGGAGTGCAGGTTCATAGCTCCTTGAAAGTGAAGTCGCAGGTAGATAGGATAGTGAAGAAAGCGTTTGGTATGCTTTCTTTTATTGGTCAGAGTATTGAGTACAGGAGTTGGGAGGTCATGTTACAGCTGTTCAGGACATTGGTTAGGCCACTGTTGGAATATTGCATGCAATTCTGGTCTCCTTCCTATCAGAAAGATATTATGAAACTTGAAAGGGTTCAGAAAAGATATACAAGGATGTTGCCAGGGTTGGAGGATCTGAGTTACAGGGAGATGCTGAACAGGCTGGGGCAGTTTTCCGTGGAGCTTGGGAGGCTGAGGGGTAACCTTATAGAGACTTACAAAATTGAGGGACATGGATAGGATAAATAGACAAAGTCTTTTCCCTGGGGTTGGGGAGTCCAGAACTAAAGGGCATAGGTTTAGGATGAGCGGGGTAAGATATAAAAGAGACCTAAGGGGCAACTTTTTCACGCAGAAGGTGGTGTGTATATGGAATGAGCTGCCAGAGGATGTGGTGGAGGCTGGTACAATTGCAACATTTAAGAGGCATTTGGATGGGTATATGAATAGGAAGGGTTTGGAGGGATATGGGCCGGGTGCTGGCAGGTGGGCCTAGATTGGGTTGGGATATCTGGTCGGCATGGACGGGTTGGACTGAAGGGTCTGTTTCCATGCTGTACACCTCTATGACTCTATGAGAAGTCATAAGACCATAAGGCATAGGAGCAGAAATTCAGCCATTTGGCTCTACCATTCAATCATAGCTGATAAGTTTCTCAACCCCCATTTTCCCACCTTCTTCCTCTAATCTTTGATCCCCTTAACAATCAAGAACCTCCCTATTTCTGTCTTAAATATACTCAGTGACCTGGCCTGCACAGCCTTCTGTGGCAATGAGTACCACAGATTCACCACTCTGGCTGAAGAAGTTTCGCATCATCTCCATTCCAAAGGGTCTTCCCTTACTCTAAAGCTGTGTTCTTGAGTCTAGTCACTCCTGCTAATAGAAACCTCTTCCCAACGTCCATTTTATCCTGTCCTTTCAGTATTCTGCAACTGTCAACTAGATCCCCCCATATCCTTCTAAACTCCATCAAGTATAGATCCAGAGTCCTCAAACTTTCCTCATATGTTAAGTCTTTCATTCTTGGGATCATTCTCATGAACCTCCTCTGGAACCATTCCAGGCCACGACATCCTTCCTGAGATATGGGGCCCAAAATTGCTCGCAACTTTGTAAATGTGACCTGACCAGAGCTTTATAAAGCCTCAGAAGTACATCCCTGCTTTTATACTCCAGTTCTCAGGAATAAAAGAATGACTAGGGTAGGAATAGGTCCAGTCAAGGATAGTAGTGGGAAGTTGCGTGTGGACGCTAAAGAGATTGGGGAGACACTGAGTGAATACTTTTTGTCAGTATTCACTCAGGAACAGGACATTGTTGCCGATGTGAATACTGAGTCAGAATTAATTAGAATGGACGGCTTTGAGGTATGTAGGGAAGAGGTGTTGGAAATTCTGGAAAGAGTGAAAATAGATAATTCCCCTGGGCCTGATGGCATTTATCCTAGGATTCTCTGGGAAGCAAGGGAGGAGATTGCAGAGCCATTGGCCTTGATTTTTATGTCCTCGTTGTCTACATGAATAGTGCCAGAAGACTGGAGGATAGCAAATGTGGTTCCCTTGTTCAAGAAGGGGAGTAGGGACAACCCTAGTTACTATAGGCCGGTGAGCCTCACTTCTGTTGTGGGCAAAGTCTGAGAGAGAATTGTAAGGGTAGGATTTATGAACATCTGGATAGGAATAATGTGATCAAGGATAGTCAGCATGGTTTTGTGAAGGGCAGGTTCTGCCTCACAAACCTTATTGAATTCTTTGAGAAGGTGACCAAGGAGGTGGACGGGAGTAAAGCGGTAGATGTGGTGTATATGGATTTTAGTAAGGTGTTTGATAAGGTTCCCCATGGTAGGCTACTGCAAAAAATACAGAGGTATGGCATTGAGGGTGAGTTGGAGGTTTGGATTAGGAATTGGCTGGCTGGAAGAAGACAGAGGGTAGTAGTTGATGGTAAAGGTTCATCTTGGAGTGCAGTTACTAGCGGTGTTCCGCAAGGATCTGTTTTGGGACCATTGTCATTTTTATAAATGACCTGGAGGAGGGGCTAGAAGGTTGGGTGAGCAAGTTTGCGGATGATACGAAAGTTGGTGGTGTTGTTGACAGTGAGGAAGGATGTGGCAGGATAAGCTGCAGAGCTGGGTAGAAAGGTGGCAAATGGAGTTCAATGTAGCTAAGTGTGAAGTGATTCACTTTGGTAAGAGTAACAAGAAGATGGGGTACTGGGCTAATGGTCGGATACTTGGTAGTGTGGATGAGCAGAGGGATCTTGGTGTCCATGTACACAGATCTTTGAAAGTTGCCACCCAGGTAAATAGTGCTGTGAAGAAGGTATATGGCGTACTGGCTTTTATTGGTAGAGGAATTGAGTTCCAGAGTCCTGAGGTCATGTTGCAGTTGTATAAGACTTTGGTGCGGCCGCATCTGGAGTATTGTGTGCAGTTTTGGTCGCCACACTATAGGAAGGATGTGGAGGCACTGGAACGGATGCAGAGGAGGTTTACCAGGATGTTGCCTGGTATGGTAGGAAGATCGTATGAGGAAAGGCTGAGGCACTTGGGGCTGTTTTCATTGGAGAAAAGAAGGTTTAGGGGTAACTTGATAGAGGTGTACAAGATGATTAGGGGTTTAGAAAGGGTTGACCATGAGAACCTTTTTCCACGTATGGAGTCAGCTATTACAAGGGGGCATAGCTTTAAATTAAGGGGTGGTAGGTATAGGACAGATGCTAGGGGTAGATTCTTTACTCAGTGAGTCGTGAGTTCATGGAATGCCCTGCCAGTAGCAATGGTGGACTCTCCCTCTTTATGGGCATTTGAACGGGCATTGGATAGGCATATGGAGGATAGTGGGCTAGTGTAGGTTAGGTGGGCTTGGATCGGCGCAACATCGAGGGCCAAAGGGCCTGTACTGCGCTGTATTTTTCTATGTTCTATGTTCTTGAAATAAATGCCAACACTGTATTTGCCTTCCTAACTACCGACTCAACCTGCAAGGATAGGCAATCCTGGACTAGGACTCCCAAGTCCCTTTACACTTCAGCTTTCTGAATTTTCTCCCCATTTTGAAACTTGTCAATGCCTCTATTCTTCCTACCAACGTATGACCTCACACTTTCCCACTTTCCAAATCAGAGTGCATTCCAGAGAGCTACGTTTTTCTTGGTTTGATCCCGGATAATGATGTAAACAAATCTGCAAGATCTCATGATGTATAAAGGAACTCTCAGGTTCATAATGCTTGCTCTTTTTAACTGTATTAATTTCTGCAGTGAAGTTTGTTTTTTCTTTAAAAACCAGGAAATCTTGTGACATAGCTCTTTCAGTTAATTGATTGGTATTTGAATTTCTCTTTAAATGTTGATGGTCTCAATGGAGGTTGTAACAGATTGAATACTAATTAATAGATATTGTTGGTAACTGGGTTTTATAGTGTAGAGAATTCAACAACATGTGAGAATAGTGATGAGTTGGCAGGAAATACAGTTTGATGAAATCATTAACTTTGACAAGTTGTGTGGGATTGCTGAACTTCTTCCTGCTCTGTATTTATGTTCTTGAAGCCAGCATTCCAGTTAGCAACTTCTGATGTTACTAATATGGACATACATCTGGTGGGCTCAGGCTCCCAGCAATGTGACATATCAGTTCTCCTATTCATCTTTTTGAACAAGATCTCCAGTGCATTCTTTGAGAATTTTACTTCAGCAATTTCCACCATTGCTCAAAGTATCACAGACCTGACTGACTTTTGAAGAACCACATATCACTCATTGCAGCCTCTTACACCACCCCTTGACAAAGTGCAGGTTGCTTTCAAGTAGTGTTGAATAAATGGCATGGCCTGCACTGACTACATGTGGAAACCATGTAAAACAGCAATTTGACCCTGCTGTCTGCAGTGCAATGAATGGGTTAATTGCATATTGCAATGCTCTCTGCTTGGGGGGAGAAATGGCTCTGCCCTAATGGTGTCATTATTTGTGTGGATGTGTGTCATTTCTTTCTGTTCTGTCAGAGTTGGGAATGCTGTTGTAAGATAGTTTTCCCCAACGTTTTGCATCTAAATGTTCTGTTGCCCATAATAAGAACATCACTTGCCCGATACAGTAGAGACTGCATTTTGCACTTGTATAACTGCAGGGCTAGAGGGAAAGAGCATCTAAGAGTGTAGGCAAGAGACAAAAAAGCTCACTGTAAAGCCAGGAAGTTAGAATTATTTGTGACCCTCAGCCCCCTCCTAGGGTTAGCTGAGGGTTTTTTTTCAATCCTTTCCCTCCTTCTGTTGAATGTGTTGAGTTCTTGCACACAAGAAGTCTCAAAAGTACTAAATCATCACCCCAGAGCCCTGCTTCCTATTATTTATACATGAACCTTGATGGTGAGGTTTTGTTTTTGACTATGGGTAACTATTTGTTTGTGTCTTTGTTCAATATTTGCACATCTGCACTTCTGGTAAGGATCACCAGAAATCAATCTACCAGATTTTTGCCCCTTAATCCTGGGTCACTAAGTCTAATGGTAGGTTTGACTGAAATCAGCTAACACTGTGCAGGCTGAGGATTGCAGTCTCCCTGGTAAGCATGTCACGACTGGGTAAGTGTGCTGAGCAACCAGAAAAGCAGGTTAGGTTCAGTGCCAGTAGTGATTTGTTTCTATGAATCCAAGATATGTTAAATTGTTTCCCTATGGAGTATTATCTTGCATAAAACAATCAGAATAGAAGCGACCTGTCTGGCTAATTCTGAGTCAGAATTAGCTAGCATTTGCTAACAGCTGGTTATGTATAAAATGGGAACATGCGGAAAAAAAAAAATTCAGGTTCATGCTGACACTTGCACATCTGCTGGCAAACATTTCGAGAATATTTATCTTTGATACAACCTATTTGTTTTTGCCTTTCCTCAGTTATTGACCAATGTTTCAACCTTCCAGCACCAATTTTGCAATGCCGCGTTAAACATTGCTGTTCCTTGTGATACGTTGAAGATATTTTGCTTGACAAGGTTGCCTGGAGCTTTTCATGTTTATTATTGCAGATCGGCAGTAAAGTCATGGGGAGCATATTACAGATAGGAGAGTGCAATTACAAGGAAAGATCCAAAATACTGGGAGCTTCCTTCTGCAGTAGAGAAATTGAGAGGAAATTTAATGCAGATTTTAAATCTGGCATGTTTTAATAATATTATGGTGACTTAATGTTAAATATTTTTTGTCCATCTTTCACACATACAAAAATCAGTCCCTCATCCCAATCCAGGATAGGGGTTGGGAGGTCATGTTGCAGTTGTCCAGAACATTTGTTTAGCCACATTTGGAATATTGTGTGCAATTCTGTCTCCCACGTATAAGAAGGTTGGTGTGAAACTTGAAAGGGTTCAGAATAGATTTACAAGGATGTTGCCAGATGTTGGAGGGTTTGAGCTATCGGGAGAGGCTGAATACTCTGGGGCTGTTTTCCCTGGAGTGTCGGAGGCTGAGGGGTGACCTTATAATGGTTTATAAAATCATGGGGCCTCGGATAGGATAAATAGACAAGGCCTTTTCCCTGGGGTGTGGGAGTCCCGAACTAGAGGGTATAGGTTTCGGGTGTGAGGGGAAACATTTAAAAGGGACCTAAGGGGCAACTTTTTCATGCAGTTTGGTACGTGTATGGAATGAGCTACCAGAGGAATTGGTGGAGGCTGGTACAACATTTAAAAGGCATCTGGATGAGTATATGAATAGAAAGGGTTTTCAGGAATATGGGCCAAATGCTGGCAAAAGGGGCTAGATTAATTTAATTTATCTGGTCGGCATGGATGAGTTGGACCAAAGGGTCAGTTTCTGTGCTGTACATCTCTATGACTCTATGACCTTCTCCTAATTGTTCACTCATCCAGTAACCCTTTTTATGAATGCTCCCTCCCCTCTCCCATCCAGCAGCCCATTCCCCATCTCAGCTCTCCTCCTACTTCTCACACAATAGTAATACCCATTCAGGACTCTCCTCACCATCACCATTCCCCACCCCCCACCCCCGACACACACACACACACACACATACGCACTCACTCATTGAGCTGCTTCTCTTTTCCCCTTTGGTCATGTCGCTGGTACCTGTGAAACAAAGTTGTTATCCTAGGTTCGAAGCCTGTATGTCAGTAAGATGCATTGCTTGAGGCTGCCGCTCACCTTTCCTGGCTCAGCCTCACAGATGCGCAGGCCTTCACGCAATGGGCACTGTGAATGGGTTACTCCTGCAGGCCTCTAGCCATGCACGTAGGCTCGTAAACATCCCGAGTCCATTCAAACTGACTGCCAGTAGTGTTTTCTGAAGTTAAAAGAGCGCTTTCCGCTCACCAGCCACTGTATGCTTTCCGATGGAATTGTTTGGGTGTTGGCCTATCCCCTCAGTGTTTTGAGGCTGGGGTTACCCCTCCTACTCAGCCAAGGGGGATGCTCCTGACCCCAAATGTGACCTCCGCCACCTCATACAGGTCTGTGATCCACTGTTTAGGTATTCTTCATTGAAAGTGAAAAGTGGATACTCGTCCACTGCGCAAATTGTTTCCTTTACCTTAAAAGAATGAAACTTTTAAATACAGTATTGTGAAATGTTTGCCACAACTTCACTAATTCATGCAACATTACTCAGGTAAGTGAAGTGTTCTAGTTTGAGATAATATACAATATTATAATTAAGATAACATCAAGACCTTCACTTGAGTACAGACTGTTAAATGGGCAACTTGTATTTTTCCTGAAGGTCAAATCAGAGTTCAGGATCTCTGTCTCCATTTGAATGTTGTGAGTTAGTTCAGTTTGGCAGTGGTGTTGTTGCATACCTTTTGGTTAATAATGATATAATACAGGACAGCTGTAGGTTATTTTGTAACAGATAGTTCTTCTTTTCATGTTTTCACACCTGACATGAGGTCCATGAGGCTCAGATGAGCGAATTATTAAGAACGCTTCTCTTGGGCCCTAGAAAAGTTACCGGTGAGATGATGTTAGTCGTTAAATCTTGTTATCATTAAAATTTGCAAAGCAACGACTCACTGTATGTTGCATCAATTAGCTTTTTGTTAGGATGAAAACAGCAATGGGAATGACAGAAAATTGCTCATGAAAAACACCAAACTAGAGAATAGTTTGATTTTTTTAAAACCCTGTGACTACTGATATAGTTCACTGAGTGATAAAGTCCCAAGCTCATCAACACAATGACATGTTTATTCAACCGTGCATCTCATTGGATGTAACACAATCATACATCTGTTACATTGTCAGTCTTACATAACTAAACAGTGCAGTCTATAATAGATAGCGTTAAGAGAATACTATTAAGTAAGGAAAAAAATTCCTTTATAAAACGGCCCTTCTCTCACTAACAATACGATCAGAGCTTCAATGTCCCAAGATATAAGCACTGACAATGTAAATGATTTTACCTGTGTTGGAAAAGAACTGGTATTATCACTGAAAAGCTGATACTGCTGTCTTAATTAAACATATATTTTGGAAATACTTGCCAAATAATTTAAAATGCCCAAAAAGATGATTTCTTTTGAAAAGAAAGCTGATTAAATCCTTGTTCAAAATCCTTGAAGCTCCTTTAGCCAGAGAACGTGTCATGTTAATTTCTGCCATTTCCTTTCAGGTTACAGTGGCCTTGATAAGTTTCTTTGAAACAATGTTGCTGGCTTATCTCAGCTATAAGGTAAGTCTTTCCATTTGAAATGGTTGCTTGGCAACCCATTGCTTGCACGAAGTCTCCACATTCGGGGATCTGTCAGATTGATTTTACTAGTTGGTCATGATACAGAGGTCTGCAGAATTTGCATAAATTGAATGGATGTGAGGGAACAATCTTTACCGGTTCAGCTGTTAACCAGTAATTGTTTCATTTTACCACTCAGATAGCAAAAGTTTGCAAATAGCTATATGATAGTGGATTAAAATATTAAATAGTGGAAGAACATGATAGGGTTACTGTGTACAATGAGTATTAGTTCTTGTGAATATATTAACAAATTATTAAGAACATACAAGGACATGTTGTCCATTATTTACAATAGCAAGCATCCCAGAAATAAACATACAAAGTGTAGGAAACCAGAAGATGGTTAGATTTATTTGCTTGGGCAACAAAAGAAGGTCAGTTATTACTTCAGTATACCCGGGCTTTGTTTTTAATAAAGCTTGGGAAGATGCAACCTTGTTGTGTCAGAGGCAATTAAAACAACCAGGTAGGAATTAATTAACCTGCCACAGAGCTGAACATTGCATAATTTTGGATCACTTATCCTGTTACATTGGCAAGTTTCCGAGAGAGGTTACATCATCATTTTGATGTCCACACTGGCAGAAAGGGCTGTTTGGAGCCAGAAGCTTAGAGAGGCATCCCGAAAGGAATTTCCCGGAATGGTTTCAGAGACAAGGGACTAGTTATGTGGACAGATTGTAGAAACTGGGATTTTTCTCATCCATTTGGGATAGCAAGTGGTGACATTTCAATTCAGGGAATTGTGAAATCAAAAGCTAGTCTAGTGGTGACTGTGTAACCATTGTCGATTGCTTTAAAAAGCCCATCCAGTTCACTAATGTCTGTTAGCGGAGGAAATCAGCCCTTCTTGTCTGTTTTGACCTGCATGTGACTCCAGACTCTAAGCAATGTGGTTGCTCCTTAACTCCCTTTAAATAAACCTGTTGGACTATAACCTGGTGCTGTGTGATTATTAACTTTAACCTTCAGGAATGGCATAGTAAGTTCTGTGAAATTGCTACTAAGTCCAAACAAAAGAGTGAAACTGGATGGACACCCTTCTGTTGGCCTAGGCACCAGAAACAACAATGGCAAGCAGAGCCCTGCAAAAACCCTTCGGTTACTATTTGAAGAAAAGTCCAAAGATTGGGAGGCCTGTTCCACAGACTAGTCGAAGTTCTGAAGATGGGTCACCCGACCGAAGATGGGTCACCCGACCCAAGATGTGTGCTCTCATTTCTCTCCACCGATGCTGCCAGACCGGCTGAGCTCTTCAAGCATATTCTGTTTTTGTTTCTATCGAAACCAGTCAAACTCACGGAGTCATAGGTTGCGAATGCCAGTATTGCCATCCCTGGGTATAGCCTGGCCCAAGGTTGGTGGCATATCTGGAACCAGTTTCCCTGGGAGTCCTCAACCTTAACCTTCCATCCCTTGGCTGATTGTCCCGCCTCCATTCCCACTTGTGTTAAACATAGTCACTTACAGCTCATTTCCGTTTCTCTGAAAGCATATTAGGGATCTAGAAATGGTCCCAAATTCCCTTTCCCATCTCCTGAAAGGGGGCGGCAGGGTTGGTCAGTGGTTAGCACTGTTGCCTCACAGCACCAGGGACCCGGGTTCAATTCCAGCCTCAGATGACTATCTGTGTGACGTTTGCACATTCTCCCCGTGTCTGCGTGGGTTTCCTCCGGGTGCTCCGGTTTCCTCCCACAATCCAGACATGTGCAGGTTAGGTGAATTGCCATGCTAAATTGCCCATAGTGTTCAGGATGTGTAGGTTAGGTGGATTAGTCAGGGGTAAATATGGGATAATAGGGTAGGGGAATGGGTCTGTGTGGGGTTACCCTTCGGAGGGTTGGTGTTGACTTGTTGGGCCAAAAGACTTGTTTCCACACTAGGGATTCTAGCCTGCTTTCTCTTTCCACAGATACTGCTGGAACTGGTGAATAATTGCAGCATTTTCTGACTTTACTTTCAATTCCATCATCAGCAGCGTTCTGCCTTTATATGGCTAAATTTTACATCTGCTCAAACAGTGTTTAAAATCATGCAGAGTTTAGAGAGAAGAAATTAAAAAAAAAGAAACCTTTGCTGGATAGCAAGGGCTGTAAATCAGAAGACACCAATGAAGGGAATTGGCAAAGGAACTAGAGAGAATTTTAGAGAGGAAGAACTTTAATATGAGACAAGTGGTGCAGATTTTTAAAGTATTGTCTGAAATGTGGGTGAAACAGATTCAATAGTTCCTTTAAAAAGGAACTTAGATAAGTAGATTAAGAAGAAAAGAATTCCAGGGGTAAGGATGAAGGAGTCAGCTTGGATTCAGTGGGCCCAATAGCCTCCTTATGATAGATTGCACCGAGGACTACAAACTCCACTAGGAATTTTTAAAAGCAGTTTGCTACACTGTAATGCTTGGCATTTCAATCAGTTGAACCCCACTCTGTACATTAGCGCTTAAATAAATGAGTAATAACACGATTAATAGACTCCAGCACTGCTCAGCTAGGCTCTCCTTCTTCCTCATAGGTAGCTGAAATTTAGTTATTTTGTCTAAATAATGCACTTTAAGTATAAGGAAGTGCAGGTCTGGACAAACAATCAATTGAAATTCAATTTTTCATACAAATTACACAGGCAAAGTTAATTAGTGCATTTTAAATCTTGAATTGTATTTTAAATTTAAGATGCCATTTCTAAACTTTAAGGTTGCTTGCACGTCAAAGATGGTTGAGAGATTCTGGCTGGGGGTTGGTGTGGATTTGAACAACCAGATTTCCACTGGGAGCTAAAGGCTTAATTTAGTTTCAACTGGCAGCGGTGTGAGACCATGCAATTTTAAGTATTGAGCATCATTGATGTATCACTAGTTCACTGCTTATTCTCGAAGTGGTTCCTGGCCTCTGAGAATACCTCTAGAGGAAGAAGGCAGCAATGCGTGGAAATGATAGTACTGCTGGCTTTGGGGAAATTGCTTTTTATATGTCGAATAAAATCAGATACGACGGAATCTGGGAATTGAAGTTTTGACATTTTGCTCACATGTTTAGTTTCTGCTGGGCAAGTAGAATCAAAACTGATTTAGTGCTTGTCGATTTATAAGCTCTTCAAATTCTTCACATCCAAAAAATGACTACATCAGTGAAATGGGCTGACAAATGTACAGTCTTTCCTACTTCTTCACCTCCAGTTTAATACTCCAAAGCTTCATTAATGTCAATGACTATTGCTTAACTGGTTAAGTGGTTGTTGAGTCACTTGAGAGACATAGAAGTGAGCGTTATTGCCAGCAGATTTTAATTGCCCATTTTTCTGCTTTGAGGGTAAAAATTGCATAACAGATTCACCCAGAAGACTATGCAAATAATTGGTGATTTGTGATGCTGTATTAAACAAAATGACAGATTTAAACCCTTGTTCCAAATAAGAGTGAAAAAACCCACTCACTCAGCTATGAGCTTCTTTATTGTTTAATAAATTTCACAGTTGATATTGGGTCTGCAAAACTGCAGAAAGATTACCCGCATGATATATTCATTCTACAGTGATACCATCTTAATTTTCAAAACAATATTTTACAATTGCAACTGTTGCGCATGATAATTTCAAATTCGAAGGAAATATTTCCAGTTTAGGGATGGGAACTTTACTATATTTTGTGAGATCACCTTGCTGGACTTTGGAATACTTTAAGAAATGGAAAGGTTAGTAATTTTGCGGCAGATGAAACTTGTGTTAAATCTGACTCACAAGCCACCATAGTCTGCTGTGGTCGAAACTGCATGGTATTCTCATATTCTGTTGATAGGGAAAAGAAGGGTTTCTTTTCCAACTTGGATTGTAAATCTGTTTTAAAAATGAAAATTGTAATAATATAATTCATTAACTGTCTTGCTTTAGAGGTCAGTTCCTCTGCAGCATTACTATATGTTGAGTTAATGAAATGTAAATTGTCTTTAAGAAAACGAGGCTGCGAAAAGACCACCACATCTGTGTCTCCAACACCTTTGGTTTCTTAAATCAGTTAATTTGCAAAGATAGGGAATTGACAACCAGGTAATGGAAAGTTCTTTCTCTGGGTAAAAAATGTATTTCCCTGGTCACTTTTTGAGTGGATGAGCAGCAAACTGTTCCCAATGTGAAATTAATAATCCAAAAAATAATAAAATGTAATAATTGTAATCATACTTGCACTGAAAATCAGAAGAATAATAATTGAATTAGATAGTTTAACTCGCAGAATGCTTTGATGCATAACAAAGTTAGATTTCACATCAAAGAAAAAATGTGTGAACTAACTCTCAGTATTGAAATCAAAAGTAAATAAATAGTGTGATGGTGAGATCTTTTCAGATTTACCTTTGCACAGCTGCATAGAGAATTACTACAGGCACGAAGCAATGCTTCAAATTACCAAGTCTCCCTGAGAATGTTTTCAACTCCATATGTTCTCCTTTCATTGTTAGAATCTAACCCTCTGTGTCAATTGAGTTGGCATTTGGATACTCATGTGTGGAGGTATATATGTGATGAACTTAACCTTCCATTATGCCACTTTGGAAAGACTGCAAGTCAAGTGTATAATTGTTGTGCCACTCCCTATGTCCTTCAGTCACTCAAGAAGACTTTGAGGTTAGCAAACTGTTTGCTGGAGAAACCACTGGTTCATTTACTTCACTAAACTGCACATTGTCACTTACATCTTGCAAGAGTTAGAATTACATTAAAATATTCCACAAGTGGTCTCGCAGAGTGACAAGATTTTGGTTTGAAATTATTATCTGATGATTCTACAGCATCAATTTACAAGCTAAGCTTGTAATGTGATTGCTTGATAGAAGTGACTTTATCTCTTCCTGCTGAGAGCATGCTCATGGGGTTACAGCAGATGGAGTCCCTATGCTCAGTGGTGTCAAAAGGCAACCTTGCATGGCATATGGATTTGTGCAAGTCCACATTACTGGCAGAGTTAGCATTTGCTCGCTGCTGGTCTTCCCCAATTTTGTTTTGTGAGATCATATTGCTGGGATACTTTAATAACTGGAAAGGTGAGTAATTTGGTAATGATGAAACCAGTGTTAAATCTGGTTCAGTCTGCTGTGGTCAATACAGTGCCTTATTTTCTCTTGATAGGGGAAAGGGATGATTTTCTTTTCCAACTTGGATTGGAAATCTGTTTTAAAAATAGAAGTCGTAAATATATCATTAGTTAACTGTCTTGTTTTAGAGGTCAACCCCTCTGCAGTATTACTATATAAAGTAGTAATGTAATTGTGCTGCCATACATCTGTCAAATTCATTAATATAGAAAGGTTGCAATAAAGTTTTATTGGAAGAGAGAGGAATCTCACTGACATAATGGAAAAAGATATGATGAAAAATTAAAGCCAAATTTAATTTTGGCATGTCATACAATTATCTTACTCCTCTGTATGGGAGCAAATCCAATAAATAGGGCTCAGCTCTGAATTCAGTTACTCAATTATGCATTATTTGCAGACATGGATATCAAAGTAAAAATGTATTCAGTTGTAATCTTTTTGGTGAACAGCTATTATGGTGGGTTAAATTTCAATATAAAGCATAATATATATTGCGTAGTCCATTAGTTGGTAGTTAGACCACTGGAATCTTCCTTGCTCCTTCAGAGGTGATAATGTCAGTACCATTTGTCCCATCTTATTTTTCCACAGCCAAAATATTAGTGAAACTATACAAAAAGAACTTTATGGATTAGTTTCAGTTTGGAAGTGAATACAATTATAATTGTCCATTTGCAGAATGTAGAGCTAATTTCACAGCTCTACACTATGCGGCTGATGCTGCTCTGTGCCTCTGCATGGCCATGCAAGGAACAGCTGAACTTGCATAATAATGCAAGGTCAGTGAATTTAAATAATTTCATGGTTTTCCCACTGCTTATTACGTGTTGTGCCAGGACCGCAATGAAGTGTTAAAAGCATGAATCATTGTTATTATCTCTGAGTTCCAGGAGGAAGCTATTGTTGAAGCAGCAGAGTGTGAGTAAGGAGGAGAAAGTGCCGGGAGAATTGCAGGTGACAGAATTTGTTGGTCAGAGGGCAGCCTCATGGCCTCGTTCAGTTGCTGAGCCCAAAGATTCGGAACTCGCCACAGAATTTGACTTCAGTGATTCAATCTGGAATTAAAGCTCATCTCTTTTCTTTATTTGTTCACTGCATGTGGGTGTTGCTGGCAAGGTCAACATTTATTACCCATCCATAATTGCCCAGTGACCTATTAAGAGTTAGCCATCTTGTCGTGGGACTTCGGTCACACATCGGTTAGACTAGGTAATGAGGGCAAATTCCCTTCCAAAATGACATTTGTCAACCAGACGTGTCTGTCTGACAGTTGACAATGGTCGCAATTACGCAAGATTTTTAATGTCAGATTCTTAAAATGTAATTCAAATTTTACCATCAGCCAGGGTGGGATTGAAACTGATGTCCCCAGAACATCTGAATTAATAATTTAGTGATAGTACCACTAAGCCACCATCCTTCAAGTGGTGACTGTGATATGATTGCTGATTGTCATTAAAGCATACTTGGGTCATTTATGTCACTTAGGGAAGGAAACCTGCTGACATGTGACACCAGATTTACTGCAATCTGGTTGGCTCTTAATGCCCTCTGAAATTGGCTCTAGCAAGCCATTCAGCTGGGTCAAACCACTCCAGAAAAGCCAAAAAACAAAAACATCGGACCTGGCCAACTCTGCAAAGCCCTCATTTCACACACATTTGTGCCACAGTTGGGAGAGCTGTCCCACAAAGCAGTCAAACAACAGCTTGACTTCGTCACACTCATGGAATCATACCTTCAAGAAAATGTCCCACACATTCCCATCATGTTCTGACCCACTAGCAGCACAAAAGCCCCAGACCCGTTAGCACAGTGGCCCACAGTTTGGAGGGATTTAGCCTGGATATCATCAATGTTGATAGCTCATGGTATCAGGTTAAACATAGGAAGTTGCCTTCTTGCTACCTATCAACATCCACCCTCCCTCACCCAACTTCAGCTGGTGAATCAGTGCTCCTACATGTTGGAGACCAATTGAGGGAAGCAGTGAGAATGGTAAGGGTCGTTCTGGGTGGGAGACTTCAATCTCCTACTGATTATTAAGACCACTGATAACAGAGTTGGCTGAGTCTTAAATGACAGAAGATGTCTGGATCAGCTGATCTGGAAACCAACAAGAGGGAACACCTATTATTCTGGTTCTACCTGTCACAGATGCATCTATCCATGACCTGATTGATAAAAGTCACTACTGCATGGTCCTTGTAGAGATCAAATCCAAGATTCACTTTGAGGATGCTCTGCATCATATTGTTTTGGCACGCTCAATGACGCTGAACTGTGAGCCCTCAGCATCAGCTAACCTCATGGTTCAGAATAGTTCTCCACTCAATCATTACAATCCAGAGTTGGTGACATAGTGATTACAGTTGGGAGGACATTCCCCATGGTGTCTGCAAAATTGAATCTGTTGAGGTGATGGCCTTGGGCTATTGTCAAGAGAATGTTAATTCAGGGATCCAGGTGACCTAGCAGATGATGGAATTTGAATGCAATAAAAATCTGGAATTAGAAATCTAACAATGACTGTGAAACCATTGTTGATTGTTGCAAAAATAGATCTAGTTTACTAATGTCCTCCAGAGAAGACAAGTCGCCACCTTCTCAAGGGCAACCAGGGAAGAATAATAAGTGCTGGCTCACCAATACCCATAAACCATGCACAAGAAAAAAATACCAGGAGAATCATCTATGGTTTAGTAAACAGCATCTTATCCACCAATATCTGCCAGCAGTAGGAACCTTTCTTAGCATTGGCCAAGCATTGACCAGGGTCACAGCACATGTGACCAAATCTTGGCTCTTACCACCTATGTCAAAAAAGGGTTCCATAACAATCTGAAGACAGGCATTAAGCTAATGACCTCAAAGCTACCCTTGATGCATTATGGCTCACTAGCCTGCCCAGACTGCTTCCAACCTGGATTGGGACAGTCGATAAAACACTTTTGCAGCAGGTGATCTAGAATCGATCTTGAACAAGAGCGAAATGCATTGAGAAGTCTGGCCAATGACCTACCACACAGTGAAATGCTAGCCCCAACTCTGATCTGTTTGTGCAGAAATAAGCTGCCGAACACTCTGTCTCACAAGTTCAGCTCTGCTGATGACATCTGTTGTACCACACAAGCTCCAACCTTCCGTGCCCTTCCAGACCCTTAACAAAGATGTTACAAAATTGAATGATTGCTACAAAACTGGGTTTGAAACTCTCCAAGCGTTTCCAACATATTCCGTCACCACAATGCCAGTCCAAAAAAAAACTGCCTAACTACAAATGGCCAGAGGTTAAAAGACACTCGCAGACCAATATATTTGTGTGCAACTCGAGGTAAAACTTAGTTCTTCTGCTGACATCCTAAAGCAAAGGTCCATACTAGAAACAACCTGTTAACCAAACTCACTGGATCTATGTGGCACAGTAGTCTGGACCTTGGCACTTGCCCTGTCTTATTCCACAGTGGGGTATGTTCACTATAGGGTATCACAGGCACATTGTGCTGACATCCAGTTTGAAGGGGAAAATGCACATCATAATAAGAGCCCTCAGACAACACTACTCCCCTGGCTTTCTTTCCTCCTGAGCAATACTCCTTCCCTGCATCTGCTGACTGACTAAAACCAGCAGGCGGCTTGAAACTATTCATGCTGCGCCTCATAACCTTTCCTGGAGCTTCCAACCACACAGCATCAACGTTGATTTCACTGGTTTTCTCACCTTCCCTCATCACAGATCCAATCCTCCAACTCAGCCCCATGCTCTTGAACATCTCCCACCTGTCCATCTTCCTTCCCACCTATCTGCTCCACCCTCTGCTCCAACGTATCACCATCAGCCCCGCCTACATCCACCTATCGCCTTCCAAGCAAACTTCCCCCTCAGTCCTATCCCTCTCCTAGTTACCTTTCAGCCCCATCGCCACCGCCACCACAACCACCTTCATACGTTCCTGATGAAGGGCTTATGCCCAAAACATCGACTCTCCTGCTCTTTGGATGCTGCCAGACCTTGCTGTGCTTTTCCAGCACCACACTGAGCTCCAGCATCTGCCATCCTCACTTGTTTCCAACCTGTTCAATCCACTTACTGCCCATCTTCCATCCTGGTGTCCCATTTAGAGCATCCTTCCAGAGTAAGATGCTCTAGAATCATTCTTTAGATCAAGGAATGAGAAACATAGGAATCCGTGTGATAACTCGGATGGTCAAATGGCAGGCCTTAATGTACCACAGGGAGAGTGATCCTTGCTAAACAAATACAAGAGAAGCCAGGGCCCTTATGCAGCCAAACTCCACCTCTGAAGGTTCTGTATAAATCACTTACACAATTGTCAAATGGTATTGCATATTACCCAGGCGGATCCTCTCTAAGGACTTTGAACCGATATTGCAACTCAAGACTGGGCATTCATTAGGCACTGTGGGCCATCAGCAACAGCAGAATTGTACTCCAGCACAATCTCTAACCTCATAGCCTGGTATATCCCCCATTCAACCATTACCATCCAGTCAGGGGATCAACACTGGTTCAATGGAGATTGTAGGAGAACATGCCAGGAGTAGCCCCCCCGGATGAGGTGTCAACCCGGTGAAGCCACCAAACAGGACTACCTACATGCCAAACAGCATAAGCAGCAAATGGTAGACAAAGCCAGCGATCCTCCAACCAATGAATCAGATCTAAGCTCTGCAGTCCTGGAACATGGGCGGCACGGTGGCACAGTGGTTAGCACTGCTGCCTCACAGCGCCAGAGACCCGGGTTCAATTCCCGCCTCAGGCGACTGTGTGGAATTTGCACGTTCTCCCCGTGTCTGCGTGGGTTTCCTCCGGGTGCTCCGGTTTCCTCCCACACTCCAAAGATGTGCAGGTCAGGTGAATTGGCCATGCTAAATTGTCCATAGTGTTAGGTAAGGGGTAGATGTAGATGTAGGGGTATGGGTGGGTTACGCTTCGGCGGGGCGGTGTGGACTTGTTGGGCCGAAGGGCCTGTTTCCACACTGTATGTAATCTAATCTAATCTAATCTAATCTAATCCAGTCATTAATGGTGGTGGACAATTAAATAACTCACTGGAGGAGGAGGCTCCACAAATAACCCCATCCTTAATGATGGAGTAGCCCAACATATCAATGTAAAAGATGAGATTAAAGCATTCACATCCATATTCAGCCCGACGTGCCAAGTGGATGATCCATCTTGCCTTCCTCAGTGGTCCCCAGCATAACTGATACCAGTCTTTAGCAAATTTGATTCACTCCATATGATATCAAGAAATGGTTGGATACTGCAAAGGCTAGGGGCCCAGACAACATTATGTCAATCATACTGAAGTCTTGTGCTCCTGAACTTGCTGCTCCCATGGCCAAACTATTCCAGTAGTGTTATAATATGGTATCTACCTGATAATATGGGAAATTACCTAGGTATTTCCTATACACAAAAAGCAGAACAAATTCAATGCTGCCAATTACTGCCCCATTAGTCTACTCTTGATCATCAGTAAATTGATGGAAGATTTCATCAATGGGGCTCGGTAATAACCTGCTCAGTGACAGTTTGGGTTCCACCAGAGCTACTCAGCTCCTGATCTCATCACAGGTTTGGTTTAGTCATGGACAAAAGAGTTGAATTCCACAGGTGAGGTGGAAGTGACAGCCCTTGACTTCAAGGCTGCATTCTACCGAATGTGGCATCAAGGAACCCTGGCAAAACTAGCTATCAGAGGCAAGCTCTCGACTCTGCGAAGTCATACTTGATGCATGGGAAGATGGCCAAGGTTGTTGGAGGTCAGTCATCTCAGTTCCAGGACATATCTGCAGGTGTCATAGGCCCAAATATCTTCAGTTACTTAATCAATGACCTTTTCTTCTTCATAAGGTCAGAAGTGGGCATGTTCACTGATCATTGCACAATGTTCAGTCCACTTGTGACTCCTCAGATACTGAAGCAGTCCATGTTCAAAAACAACTGGACAATATCCAGGCTTGGACTGACAAGTGGCAAGTATCACTTGCACCCACACAAATGGCAGACAATGACCATCTCCAACAAGAGATAATCTAACCACCATTCCTTGGTGTCACTGAATCCTCACTATTAACATCCTGCGGGTTATTATTGACCAGAATCTCAACTGGACCTGTTAAGCAAACACAGTGGTTCAGAATATTCCAGCAAGTAAGGTCACCTTCTGATTCCCCAAAGCCTATCCATCATCTGCAAGGCACAAGTCAGGAGTGTGATGCATTACTTCCCACTTTCTTGGATGAATGTAGCTCCAAGAAACTCCATACTATCCTGGACAAAGCAGCCCATTTGATTTGTACAATATCCGCAAGCATCCTTTCCCTCTACCAGTAATGCTTAGGAGCAGTAGTGTGTACTGTACACACTGCAGAAATGCACCAACGATTACATTAGATTAGATTACATTACAGCGTGGAAACAGGCCCTTTGGCCCAACAAGTTCACACCGACCCGCCGAAGCACAACCTACCCACGCCCCTACATTTACCCCTTACCTAACACTAGGGGCAATTTAGCATGGCCAATTCACCTGACCTGCACATACATCTTTGGACTGTAGGAGGAAACCGGAGCACGCGGAGGAAACCCATGCAGACACTGGGAGAATGTGCAAACCCCACACAGTTAGTCGCCTGAGGCGGGAATTGAACCCGGGTCTCAGGTGCTGTGAGGCAGCAGTGCTAGCCACTGTGCCACCGTGCTACCCACAATCCTCACTATCCTCAGGACATACGACAGCTTCCACCTAGAAGGACAAGGGCAGATATATGGGAATACCACTACCTGCAAGTTGCCCTCCAAACTACTCAGCATCCTCGTTTGGAAAAATATCACCGTTCCTTTACTAGTGCTGGGTCAAATTCCTGGAAATCCCTCTCTAACAGCATGGTGGACTGCAGTACATGGACTGCAGTGATTCAGGAAGTCAGCTCACCACCACCTTCTCAAGAGTGACTAAATGCTGGGCAGCCACTGATGTTCACAGCACACAAGTGAATAAAATGAAACAGAAGTGCTGTATGAAAGGCAGAGCCGAGTGATCCCAGAAGCAATGGATCAGATCTAAGCTCTGCAGTCCTGTCACATCCAGTCATGAAGGGTGGTGAACAATTAGACAACCAGCAGGAGGAGAAAGCTCTGTAACTATTCTCATCCTTCACAATAGGGGAGTCCAGCATTGCAGTGCACCAGATAAACCATCTCTGGTCAACATCTGCCAGAAATGCTGATAGAACATCAGTCTTGGTGTCCTTCTGAGTTAGCCTGAATTGCAGATGTCATATGAGTTAGGAGCAGGACTGCAACATTAGGCTATGTTCCTCTTGAGGCAATTCAGATCTCCCTGCATGATGAAACAGCTGAAGGCACTGTGTTGAAAATTTGAGCCCCCGAAATAGCCAAGTCCTTAGCCAAACTGTTCCAATATGGTTAAATCACTGGCATCTACCCAGAAATAGGGAAACTTGCCCAGATATGTGCTGTCCGCACAAAGCTGGATAGGTACACTCTGCTAGTTACCATCCCAGCAGTCTAATCTTGATCATTAAAATAATGATAGAAGGTGTCATTGCCAGTGTTACCAAGTGGAACTTATTCTACTAGTTGTTCTGCCCCTAGCCTTATTACAGCCTTGGCCAAAATATCAACAAAAGAACTAAATTGCAGAGTTGAGGCCTAGATGATTTGCCATGATATCAAAACAGTATTTAATTAAGTGCAACATTAGGAGCCCTTGTAAAGTTGGAGTCAATGGTAAATGGGAGTGAAGAGGGAGAGTCATATCTAACATAAAGGTAGTTGGCCATCTCAGCTCCAGGACATCTCTGTTGGAGTTTCTGAGGATAGTGTCTTAGGTTTAACCATCTTCAGCTGCCTTATCAATGACCTTTGTGTCATGATAAAGTCAGAAGTAAATGGTCAACACCATTTATGATGTTTCAGGTATTGAAGTAGTCCAATATGTACATGTTCTGCAAGACCTGGAAAATGCATATCTGTGGGTTGATAAGGAACAATTACACTTGTGCCACACAAGTGCCAAATAATGTCCATCTCTAGTTAGAGGGAACCTAACCATTGTGTTTGACGCTCATCAATATTATAATCACTGGAATCTCTCACTATCTACATCCAAGGATTTGCCATTGGCCACAAGCTGAACTGGACCATCCATATGAATACTTGGTCTACAGAAGCAGGTCAGAAGCTGGGAATTCTGCAGTGAATAACTCACTATGGACTCTCCAAGGCCTATCACATTTATAAGACACAAGTGAGGATTGTGCTGGAATGTCCTCTACTTGAGTAGATAATTACACCTCCAGAAACACTCAAGAAAATTAATAACATTCAGTGCAAAGTAAGCCCCATGATATGCACCAATCCACCACATTAAAATGTTCACGTGCACCACTGTCTCTTTATAGTGGCAGCAATGCATACCACCTGTAAGAGATCCTGTAGCAACTCAAGACTTGGGAATTATATCACCGTTCTGTCACTAGTAAGGTCCTGGAATTCCCTTTCCAACAGGCCGTGGCTGTATGTACACTCTCAGGGACAGTAACAGTTCAAGCAGGCAGCTCAGTACTACCTCCTCAAGGGCATGGGCCATAAATGTTGGCCCAGGACTCTGTGAAAGAATTTTAAAAAAATGTTCAGTTCATTTCTAATTGTATTCTTGAGCCCAGCTTCAAAGAGAATTGACATTGTGACGTGCAGCTGTATAATGCTGATAGTCGATAAACAAATTCACAATCTGCATTTGGGTGCTGATGCTTTTCCCTCTGCAGGAGATTATGGAGTGTGCACTTATTTCGGACTCCTCTGCAGCAATGGTTCTGAATCCAGCCTTTGCTTTTCTGAGGATTAGTTGGACTGATCTTGAGTTCATGCAAACAAGTGACTGTGTCCTCTAGCTTATATAGGTGGGGCAATTGGATTGAAATTGTCACAGTGCAGCAGTTCAACTCTTCCATTCACCACAACGTTCTGCTGTCTACTACCAGTTTGTGCCCAAACTGAAGCAGTACCAAGTAGCCAGTCAGTGGTAGTGGTCAGTATAGATGATGTTGTTATCTCTAGTTGTAGCAGTAAATATATAAATCCTGTCTCCTCATCTAAAAGACAATGGGCAAATGCTTAAGAGCAACTGAGCAGTGTGAGCCACGGTGAGATGTATTGTGGAATCACACAAGGTGATTAGCTTGATGTCGAGATCATTTTGTTGCAACATCTTCACTTTACTCAAGAGGTATGATGAGATTCTCATGAGGGAGCAGCAAGTTCCCAATTGGCACTCTTTGTTGGTTGTCGAACACCTTGTTAACAGCCCAACTCACCACGGGTTGCAGCCGTACCACAATCAGGGTTAGACATCCATGGCTGACAAAGGAAGTCAGGAAATGTATAAAACAAAACAAAAGAGTGTATAAAGTAGCCAAGAGCACTGGGAAATCAGAAGATTGGGAAGACTACAAAAACAAACAGAGGATAACAAAGAGAGAAATAAGGAAGGAGAGGATCAAATATGAAGGTAAGCTAGCCAGTAATATTAGAAATGATAGTAAAAATGTCTTTCAATACATAAGAAACAAATGTGAGGCAAAAGTAGAAATTGGGCTGCTCCAAATTGATGCTGGAAGGCTGGTGCTGGGAGATAAGAAAATAGCTGAAGAACTTGATAAGTACTTTGTGTCAGTCTTCATAGTGGAAGACATGAGTAATATCCAAACAATTAAGGAGAATCGGGGGCAGAGTTGAGTATGGTAAACATTACTAAAGAGGAAGTGTTAGAAAAGCTAAAAGGTCTAAAAATTGAAAAATCTCCTGGCCCTGATGGGCTAAATCCTAGAGTTCTGAGGGAGGTGGCTGAGGAAGTAGTGGAAGCACTGACTGTGAACTTTCACAAGTCTCTGGAGTCAGGGAAGGTGCCAGATGATTGGAAAATCACTGTTGTAACCCCCTTGTTCAAGAAAGGATCAAGACAAAAGATGGAAAATTATAGGCCGATTAGCCTAACCTTGGTTGTAGGCAAAATTCTAGAATCCATCGTTAAGGATGAGATTTCTAAATTCTTGGAAGTGCAGGGTCGGATTAGAAAAAGCCAGCATGGATTTAATAAGGAGAGGTCATGCCTGACAAATCTGTTAGAACTCTTTGAAGAGGTAACAAGTAGGTTAGACCAGAGAAAACTAGTAGATGTTATATATCTAGACTTCCAAAAGGCCTTTGATAAGGTGCCTCATGGGAGGCTACTGAATAAGGTGAGGGCCCATGGTGTTCAAGGTGAGCTACTGGCATGGATAGGGGGTTGGCTGTCTGACAGAAAGCAGAAAGTTGGGATAAAAGTTTCTTTTTTGGAATGGCAGCTAGTGACAAGTGGGGTCCCGCAGGATTTAATGTTGGAGCTACAGCTGTTCACTTTTATATTAATGATTAGATTAGATTACTTACAGTGTGGAAACGGCCCTTCAGCCCAACAAGTCCACATTGACCTGCCGAAGTGCAAGCCACCCAGACCCATTCCCCTATGTTTACCTCTTCACTTAACACTACAGGCAATTTAGCATGGCTAATTCACCTGACCTGCACATTTTTAGATTGTGGGAGGAAACCGGAGCACCCGGAGGAAACCCACGCAGACATGGGGAGAATGTGCAAACTCCACACAGTCAGTCGCCTGAGGCGGGAATTGACCCCCAGTCTCTGGTGCTGTAAGGCAGCAGTGCTAACCACTGTGCCACCGTGCCACCCAGTGATCTGGATGAAGGGACTGGGGCATCCTGGTGAAGTTTGCCAATAATATGAAGTTAGGCAGACAGGCGGGTAGTATTAAGGAAGTGGGGAGGCTGCAGAAAGATTTAGACAGTTTAGGAGAGTGGTCCAGGAAATGGCTGATGAAATTCAATGCGGACAAATGCGAGGTCTTGCACTTTGGAAAAAAGAATACAGACATGAACTATTTTTAAACGGTGAGAAAATTCATAAAGCTGAAGTACAAAGGGATCTGAGAGTGCTAGTCCAGGATTCTCTAAAGGTTGATTTGCAGGTTGAGTCCATGATTAAGAAAGCAAATGTAATGTTGTCATTTATCTCAAGAGAGTTGGAATATAAAAGCAGCAACATGTTTCTGAGACTGTACAAAGCTCTAGTTAGGCCCCATGTTGAATACTGTGTCCAATTTGGGCCCCACACCTCAGGAAGAACTTACTGGCACTGAGGCGTGCCTAGCAGAGATTCACATGGATGATCCCTGGAATGGTAGGCCTAACTTGTGATGAACTGCTGAGGATGCTGGGATTGTATTCATTGGAGTTTAGAAGGTTGAGGGAAGATCTAGTAGAAACATACAAGATAATGCATAGCTTAGAAAGGGTGGATGCTGGGAAGTTGTTTGCGCTAGGCAGGGAGATTAGGACCCATGGGCACAACCTTAAAATTAGAGGGGGTCAATTTAGAATGAAAATGAGGAGACATTTCTTCAGCCAGAGCGTGGTGGGCCTGTGGAAATCATTGCCACGCAGTGGATGCCGGGACGTTGGGTGTCTTCAAGGCAGAGATTAATAAATTCTTGATCTCGCAAGGAATTAAGGGCAATGGGGAGAGTGTGAGTAAGTGGAATTGAAATGCCCATCAGCCATGATTAAATAGCAGAGTGGACTTAATGGGCCAAATGGCCTTGCTTCCACTCCTATGTCGTATGGTCTTATGAATGGGTGTAGCCAGCTCTCTCAAATCCAGATTTTTGAGTTTTGTTTTTTTTTCATTAGCATAAGCAGCCTTCAAGGTCTCAAAAGAGTTAGCAGCTTCAATAAATGTCTCTTGGCTGTTATTCTCTCTGAATTTTCCCTGGTGCTTTTTCCTCCTGGATTGGAGAACTGCATGTAAGAATCAGTGTCTGAATTTATGTTTTGGTCAAGGGTTGTGTTTGTGAGATATTACTATATTGCAATAATTAGTTAGTAATGAGTATCATATTTATTATTTGTTTGAGTTTTCCAATAATTACGTTATTCTAAATTCCTCTTTCTTCTGTTTGTATTTTAACTGTAGTGTTTAAATATATTGTTCTTTGCGAAATGTCGAATAGTTTGACCAGTCACATTATACCCAGAACATGGCACTTCACATTTGCCTATACAATAAGAACAAGTTATTCCTTTATTACCTCCTAAAATATTTTGAGGGGATCTGGTCTAGTCTGGTCCATAACACATTGCTAACACTGCTCTCATAGATTTGACTAGCGCTCATTGTACACCCCAACCATAATGCAGTGTCAGAACAAGGGCTAGTGCTGCATGACCCATCTGAGTCTTGCACAGAGACATTGACAAACTATGTGATGTGTCAGCTGAGATCCCCATGTGCCTTCTCAAAACTTTTATTTTTCTCCCCCTCCTTCTGTGCCTTACTGAGCTCCCTGTTGTGCAGATGTAGAGGGCGCATGGTGGCCCTGGAGATATTCCTGTCCAGATGGGTTAGAAATGCTGAAGGTCATCTTGCCTGAGGTGAGGTGAAGCTTCCCAGCCTGAAATTCAAAGGAATGTTTTGTGTGTGTGTGTGTGTGTGTGTGTGTGTTGGGGTGGGGGAGGGAGCTGCAGCGGGGGCCAGGCCACCTCTGCAGTACATTACCAAGGGAGCTCTGTGTGCCTCTTCCTGTGGCTGAGTGCTTCCTGACACTGTCCTGTCTCCATATGAGGATGGGGCACCTGGAATGGAGTCAATGCCCCTGGCCTGCTCTCATCCTAAAGACCAAAGCCTGAGATGATGGAATACAGCTGTGTGCGATACTCCAACATCCCATGAGGGTGCTGGCCCTGTGGCTCCATTGCAGCTGCCAAGCTGTTGATGGGGACAGCCAGACTGTCACAGGAGTGGCTGCATTGCCCCAGAGGTGAAGTTGGTAAGATGCAACGAGATAGCTCGCCCGATCTCTCAGTGGTTTCATTCCATCAAACTCGGTGGGAGTCACAGTTAGACAAAAAAAAAGCAGGATTCTGTTCTGTAGAATAGGTACACATTGGATATAATCAGGCAGACCTTGAAAGATTGTACACTTTCACTTGCAAAAACCAGTCTGACTCAATAGAAAGAGTGATTGTTTGATCTATGTTCCTTAAAATGCTGCAACAGTCTACTTCACCTTGTTCTCCAACTGGAAGATCCTTGAGAAAGAAAATGTGAATGGTGTAATCAGTAAACTCTGACTCAAGGGAAGCTGATACTGTTTAATCTACCTGTTCAGTTCTGTTATGATGCATGTTTGAAGCAGGTGGGACTTCAACCACTGTACCACAAAAGCCCCTGACTAAAGGGAAGCACCAAGACATGGTGGCTCAGTGGTCAGCACTGCTGCCTCACAGACCTGGGTTTGATTCCACCCTTTGGTGACTGGATGTGTGGAGTTTGCATGTTCTCTCTGTGTCTGCATGAGTTTCCTCTGTTCCTCCAGTTTCCTCCCACAATCCAAAGATATGCAGCTTAGGTGTGTTGACCATACTGAATTGCCCATAGTGCTCAGGGATGTGTAGGTTAGGGGGGTAAATATAGGGGAATGGGTCTGGGTTGATTATTCTTCAGAGGGTTGGTGTGAATTTGTTAGGCCAAAGGGTCTGTTTCCACGCTAGAAATTCTATGATGTTCAATACTGAAAGCACCTTCACCATGCTATCATTAATAAACAGGTTGTTTAGAAGATTTTGACAGTTGTTTTGTTTTTGGCCTTGCTCAGAGTTTTGAGATGATCTACACAAATGCACATGTACAGTTGGACCCATTGGGGAGAACTGTTTCTTCGTACTGCGGCCTGAGTTAATGTTAAGGTGGTGCAGAAAGGCTACTTTCTAATGTCCGACTCATTCAGTCTGAACTATTGACTGCAAGTGTCAGAGGCTCATTCAACAGGCAACCCTGCTGCCTCTTGCCTAACTTTGTCTTCAGCTGCCTTTTGTTTTCTCACGCTATTCTGTTAGTCAATCTAACTGAGTAACCTTGAAGAACTCCAACAATTAGTTCAAGCATTAGGAATTATCTTGTGAAGATGCCAATGTTTTGTTTTGCTCTGTGGCACTGGTAGGTGCCTGGACGAGGATGTATCTCTGCTGCCCCCTTGGCATTTGATACCATGTGGTGATTGTGATCTGAAGCTTTGTGACATTATTAATCCTTCAAATAATGCTGGCACTGTTGAGCACCACAGGATGAATGAACATGGAAGCTGGCCAGGAGAGAGGGAATGGATTATTTTTTGCCGTGGTCCTAATGAAGGAACGATAGCCCATTTAACTTATCAAGAAACACAATTTTGGCTTCAGGCCCACACAGCCATGATGCTTGGTTTTTGTAACCTATCAGGACACTTGTATCAATGCAATTTCATTGGGCTGCTTTTTAATTCAGGGATGAAGTTACTGAGGCCCTTTAGCAAAATGAAGATGGCAAAATCACGAGGCAAAAGGAATGGAGTTTTGTGACAAATGGAGCAGCTAGCTTTAATGTTGTTTTCAGGAATGTTTAAATTAAATCAATAAATTCTTGTGTCCTGCCAGATGAAAACCTTGCAGAAACTATGTTGCCTAAGGATAGCTAACAATCCCAACATTTTGCATTTATTGACCACTTCTAATGTTGAAAAAGATGCCTTGGTCCATAAAGCTCCAAAGAATGTCTCAAATAGAGCAATGGCTTCATGGAAGGCAACAAGCTTCCCTAGCAGTGCCTGATCTAATGAAGCATTTGAATCATCGATCATTGCTTGCAGTTCCCTGTTGCATGATGGGGAAGCCAATGACTTTCAGTTGAAATATAAGTAATTAGGAGTCTGTTGCACATTTTGAGTGGGACTTTATGGCCTCAGCTGTGGTGATTTTGGTAAGGGGGGGGCTTTTCAGTTGGTAGGAGGATGGTGACCCCACCACCTTCCCACTTTCACCCTAATTAAGTCCAGGCCATGAAGACCCTTGTGTGTCCTTTCTTCTCCATTGTCAAGTAATGCCCACTTTAAGGGCCTTACTCTGCCATCCTTCATATTAATCTACCAGAGAAAGGGCAGCTCTCCATGTGGAGAACACGGTGAATGTACCCATGCAGGGATGCAGATAGGCTCCCAGGATTTTGGGCGGGTAGCTGATCGAAGGACTTGATTTTGAGAAGTGGATGGCCACTGAACACCAGGACCATGTTCTTTCTGCTGAGCCCCTTCCCCTGCACCCAGCCCCACTCCCTTCTCTCACTGCAAGCTGAGAGTCCAGTGATGATACTAGACTTTGTGTGGGTGTTATGCCTGCAGCAGCCACCACCCTCCCAGTGGTACTGCCACTCAGCAGAATTCTTGGCCTTTGAATGGTTGCAGCTCTCCCAGGGAAGGCCCACTGCTAGCCTATCGAATACCTGAGTGGAGCTGCATGTGGCAGAGTTGCCTGAAATAAGATGACACTTCGTTCTCCAGCACGTGGCCAAGGTACCTTCACAAAATCATGCAAAATTGGTGTACATGTCCAATAGAATCTGATAGAGAAAGGTAGCCTTGTGTTTAAGTTCCAAGAAGCACTACAACACAAAAGCATGAAGCAGCAGGAGTTTTATTATGGAGGTGTTCACATCACAGACAGTGAGGTTAGAGAGAGTTGTTTAATCTGCCCAAAACGGTGGCTGATGTCATGATTATGTCACACGATCAGACTATAAAGTGACAGTCCATCATACTTGCAGAAAAACATAAAACTATAGGACCTGATAAACAATGCAGCAATTGGGAGTTTAGATTCCATGTTTTGGGAACTTAAATTTGAACACCAAGTGGTCTATGGTGAAGTTATGATGAAAGCTACTGAATTGTTTCCAAAACCGAACAGGTTCACAAATGTCTCTTATGGAAGGGAGACTCCCACCCTTAAGGTTCTTGCCCCCTGGTCACTCTAATCCTACACTATGTAGCAGGATGAGATCCCATACCCAAAGAACAAATATGTAGTGGTAACAAGCACATAGAATGCTGGACGTGTAGCAGCACCATCGAGAAAGAGTAAGACTGAGTTAACATTTCAAGTTTGGTGTGATTTTTCAGAAATATACAATGGCCACTGAGAGAGTGCAGATGACATTTAATCGAATGATGCCAAGATGTGGGAGTGCAGATATGCGGAGAAACTGGAGAAGCTGGGTTTGTACTTCTTAGAACAGCAAGAGATGTACAAGGTTATGATTGGTTTTGATCGATGAAGTAAAGGGAAACTGTTTCTAGTGTCAGAAGAGCCAGTAACAAGAGCACAAAAATTTAACTTATTGGTAATTGAACCAGAGGCAAAAATAGTAATAATGTTTTACATGGTGAGTCATAATGATCTTCATTTCACTGCTTGGAAAAGACTATCGAAGCAGATTTATTGACAATTTTTAGAAAGAAGTTGGATAAATGCTTGAAGGATAAAAGAATTTTTAGTATTTGTAGGGACAGAATAGGGCAGTAAGATTAGTTGGATATCCCTCGCACTGTTGGGCCAAATGGCTTCTAAGTCTGTATTATTCTTTAATTATGGAGTGCTAAACGCATTAGATATGGAGGCAAACACAGCTTGCTGCACTCAATTTTACTTTTAATAGGCATCCGTGGATTGCACACAGCACTGATTGAATTAAAAAATTGAATAATAGGATACTTTTTTTTGTATGTTAATTGTTCTATATTGTGCCATTTTTCTGATTTGTGTAATACTGAAGTCATTGAAGTCTCTGACCTTTTACTTGCGGTTATTCTTTCTCACAGGGGAACATTTGGGAACAAATTCTACGAATATCCTTCATCCTGGAGATGATCAACACCGTGCCCTTTATCATCACAGTGAGTCTGTCTGTGCTATCAAATATTCAGTGGGGGTCTGGCTGGCAGAAATTATAAAGTTAATATTTTTCCAATGTGAACAGCATGTTTAAAGTTTATCTTTTCACCAGGGTTGCATTCCAAAGAAATGGCAGAGGTATCTATTTTAACCAAATTGCTTTTTTCTTCATTTTTATAAAAAGCACAGGAAGGATAAACTCATGCTGTTCACACCTACCAGTTGTTTGAAGGTTGTACCTGACTGACTTCAATTTTCTGTCGTAATTGTGCTCAAACTGCAAAATGTTCCAGCTGTAATTCAGAAATAAAGATTGTTCATTTCAATTGAAGGATAGACTTCAAATACTTGTGAATGTGTGGGAAGACAGCTTGTGTGCTTCTGATACATTGTAAATTAAGGTGATGGCTCATTTTATTTACCATTATGAATTAATGTACTCTTATGTTCGCTAAGCAGAGTTCAAATTAATTTCCAGACGTGTGCTACCATCAATGAATCTAATTAAAACAAGGTAGCATCAAACTGCTTAAACCTGACAACAAAATAGTCCTGCTACTTTCTGCTCTCTGTCTATTTTGGTTTTAATCAGCTAAGAAGGTACATGACAGTTTCTAGATCAAAAAAGGACAATGGGTTGGAATTTCCCTCTGCAGGCGAAAAACTGAAGTGGGATGAGTTATGTCCAGTACCGAATGTATCCTGCATTTCATGAAGAAACAGACGCTCACTGGAATTTTCACAAGTGTGCCCTTTTAAGTAGCATGGAGACCATCCTTTGGTCCAAATAAGGGCAATGGATTGGTTTTTGAAGCTGGAGGGGCAAGGAAAGAAATCTTTATCAGGCTCTGAGCGACATGGGCAACGGTGAAATTTGTCGAACAGCTTATGCAGCTAATAGACAGTATATGTAGGAATTGAACCCACACTTTGGGCATCATTTAGATGGGCTTCAGATTGGTTCTTCAGGCCGACACAACTTTGAGGGTCGAAGGGCCTGTACTGCGCTGTAATATTCTGTGTTCTATGTTATATCACCCCATGTTGCAAGCTAGCCAATGGAGCTAACTGACTCCTATTAAACTAAGTTTATAAAAAATAAGATTCAGCCCACTGACTCTTTTGAAAATCCAAATATATTGCATCTCCTGGTTTCCCTTTTATCTGTCCTGCATAGTACCACCTCAAATAATTCTAATAAATTTGTCAGGCAAGATTTCCCCTTCATAAACCCATTTGGACTCTGCTCGATCATGCTGTACATTTCTAAATGCTCTGTTCTTACTACCTTACAATAGACTTCAACATTTTTCTGATTGCAGATGTTCAGTTAACTGTCCTATCGTTAATTGTTTTGATGTCTTCCTCCTTTTTTCAAATGAGGGTTTGGTTTGACAGTTTTTCAAGCCTTGGAACTTTTCCAGAAAGTAAGGATTCTGAAAAAATGCTAACTATGCGTCCAATATTTCGAAAGCTGCATACTTTAATACCTGAGGATGCACCCTATCATATCCACGGGGCTTAATAGCCTTTAGTCTCATTAGTTTTCCTTTTACTTTCTTCTCTGAAATCCATTCTTTCCAACACCATAGTTGCTGATCTTTCAGCTACAGACCTTTTTGTTATTCATTCGTGGGACTGGGCATCATTTACTGCCCTCCCTATTTGCTGTTGAGAAGGTGGTGATGAGCTGCCTTCTTAAATCGTGCAGGTCAAGTGCTGTAGATTGACTCACAATTCTGATAGAGAGGGCATTCCAGGAATTTGACTCCGTGACAGTGGAAGAATGATAATTTATTTTCAAATCATGATGGTGAGTGGTTTGGAGGGGGACTTACAGGTGGCACTATTCCCATGTATTTGCTACCCTTGTCCTTCTCGATGGAAGTGGTCGTGGGTTTGGAAGGTGAGGTCTCAGGTTTGGTGAATTTTTGCAGTGCATCTTGTAGATAGTACACATTGCTGCTACCGAGCATTGGTGGTGGAGGGAGTGGATGCTTGTGGATGTGTTGCCAAATAAAGCGGGTTGCTTTGTCCTGGGTGGTGTCAAACTTCGAGAGTTGTTGGGGCTGCTCCCATCCAGGCAAGTGAGTAGAATTCCATCACGTTCTTGACTTGTGCTTTGGAGATGATGGACCAGCTTTTGGGAGTCTGGAGGTCAGTTAATCAATGCAGTATTCCTGTTCCTGTAGCCACTGTTTTTGTGTGGTGAGTCCAATCAAGTTTCTGGTCAATAGTTGATTGTGAGGGATTCAGTGATGGTAACACCATTGTATGTCAATGGGTGTTGGTTAGATTGCTCCTTATTGGAGATGGTCATTATCTGGCATTTGTGTGGTATGTATGTTGCTAGTCACTTGTCTACCCAAGCTTGGATATTATCCAGATCTTGTTGCATTTGGATATGGACTGCTTCAGTATCGGAGGAGTCGTTGGTGATGCGGAATATTGTTCAATCATCAGCAAACTTCTGACCTAATGATGGAGCAGTGGTCTTGAATGAGTTTTGAAAAGCAGTGTACTGTGCATCATGCACACTGTCAGACATAACCAAGGTGTACCACCATAGAGAAGACAGCTTTCCTGATTACAAGGGCTTTTGGGAGATTTTTAGAATACATTCTTGGTCTTGGTCTTGGTCTTGATCTTGGCAACAGACCACAACCACTGGTCTCATTACTAGATGGGAAAAGGTTAACAAGGATGACATTACAGGTACTGAAGTTCTGACTCAGCCCTATAATATGTGCAGGATAAACTGCCGACGACACCCAATATACTCATAGTGACTCAGTCAGTATTTGTTGGTGTCTAAGGCTAGACTGACCAAGGTCACAGTAGGTTGGTCTCTACCACACCAAGGAATTTGATTTCACATTTATGCCCTCAGGACTATTAATATGTATGTGGGAAGAAGCTCATCACACACTATGATGGGCATTTCTGTGCCTGTTGTTGCACATTTGGGCCAAGGGCTAGAGACGTGGGTACAGGACTATAACAGGAAATTTGCAATGATTCAAGGAGCAACAAAACCAACAGCCATCCAGTATGGTTTGTAATTTGAGGTGGATGTATGAAAAACCCATAGTCAGTTCCGTACAGAGTGCCTGTAAATGAAGGGCTATGCTTTGTAGACTAAATCCAGCAGGGTTTACTGAATGGCCTCCAGACTCCCTTCACTGGTTAGCAGTCATTGCCACTTAAGGGCAGCCATTAACTTCTGTGTGGGAAGGCCACCTGCAAGATTTCTCAGCCCAGACTGTATTGGAGGCAAGCTGGGGGAGGATGGGCTCAACACCTCACATGCTCCTGTCCAATCACATGCAGCTGAACCTTACCTTTGGGAATGACAAAATTCTCATCTTGAGTGTCTTCCCCTTCCTTCGGTCATTCTTAGATATTTTATAATCAGTGTGACATTACAATCTACAGAGTAGAATAGACAAATTTTGCGATGTATTCTGAAGTTCTCTGAAATTGTATGTTCAATCAAGCTGCTTTGATTCCAGATATTTTGGTCTCCATTAAGGAATCTATTCATCCCAGTATTTCTGAACTGCTGGTTAGCCAAGCATGCCCTGGAGAATATGATTGTGAGTATGAGAACCTTGAAATGTTTCCCAATTTCCCCTGTACATTTTTGAATAGTATCATGGGATCTTTTCATCTGTGGTACAGGTGTACAGGACCTCTGTTCAGCATTTCACTGAATACCTAGAATTTAGAAACTGATAATCCAGTGGCCGTAATTAATGGAAAAGTTATATAATTTCATAATTTGTATACAATCAGGTCATTTTAACATATTGTTGGAATGTAAAAGTTGATTAAGTGCAAACATCATCATTGGTTTTATCTGCATCTTTTTCTTCGGCGATCAAGCCTTTGTATTTTAATAAACATATGTAACTTCTGTCAAAAAGAATAGAATGTGGCATTAAAATTAAATAGGACTTTGCCCTTAATTTTAACTTTTTTCTATTAATTTAGAATGATCTTCACAGAGCTATCCAGCGAACCCAATCTGCTATGTTTAATCAGGTTCTTATACTTATATCCACTTTACTGTGCCTCATTTTTACCTGGTAAGTGTTGTTATGTCATATTGTTCTGTGAAAATGCTTATTTCTGCATGATTAAAATTTGCCAATGAAGTTTTTTTTGGAAATGCAAATAAAATCCAAAACAGTCCATTACCCATTGAATTCATTAAACTGTTCTTCAGGAATGTGAGAGCAAGACATTAACAATTTCCTGGTCCACATTATAAATGCTGTACTTGTTTAAGTTATTGACTGTTAACTCTGACCTTATTTAATAAGCACAAGTAACTTGTTATCTAATTAACTTGAGCTGATTTGATTTGCATTTACATCAGGGTTATTGCTACTTTCTTGATCAGATTTGTGACTTATCTGTATTGAATAGAACAACTGATTCCTGAACTAAAAGTTACATTCTAACACATTTGAATTAGGAAACCAGACTTTCACAATGGAAGGACATACTTTAAGAAACCATGTCCAATAGAAACCTGTACATGCTTAGGTTTAGTAGTGTTAGCGTGATTAATCATCCCTTCCATTTAGACACACTTAAACCACTTCGCAAAAATATATGCCTTTTACTGGAAAGCACACATTTATTATAAAACACGCACAACTCACAAATGTCTGAATATGTCTATATATCTGCATTTCATTTCACTACTTGAATGTCATCGGTTCTCACCTGCTAAGGTATCTCTTCTGCCTACTCAGAATCTCATGTTTATAATCTTTGTTATTCTACTAATTTTGAGTTACTGTGAGCTGTTCCTGTGCACCTCCCAGTGGTTGATTTTGGAGTGGTATTGATAGAGGTGGCCAAGATTGTGAGATTTTCTATGGATTTTCTATGAACGCTTGCTCTGTACCTGAATCATACTGTGGCTGTCCATATCTCTGATACTTGTTCCTCAAATGAAAACTGATTCTTGAGTCTTAATTTGCTGACTCTGATATTCCCAACATCAACATCTCAAACTTTGTTAATCCTGTTTTGTGTCACATAAAATGTCATGGTCCTGAACCTTTTTCCATTTTTTGGGGGTATGTTTGATGTATTTATATAATCAGACCATCTTTTGTTGCAGCAAAGAATTAATATTGCCTTGGCTTGTTTCTCAACTGTAGCAAAGCGCAAAGGGGGAGAGAATAAATGGCAGCTAGCGGAAACTTTGCAAATTGATTTACCAAACGATAAACCCTGTAGATAAATTATTTGTAAAAGCAATCTAACAGAAAAACAGATGTAAACATTTTTGCTAAGTTAATGATTTAATAATTGACAAACTATGAATTGTTAGGGGCAGCACGGTGGCTCAATGGTTAGCACTGCTGCCTCACAGCACCAAGGGCCCAGGTTCGATTCCAGCCTCAGGTGACTGTCTGTGTGGAGTTTGCACATTCTCCCCGTGTCTGCGTGGGTTTCCTCTGGGTGCTCCGGTTTCCTCCCACAGTCCAAAGATGTGCAGGTCAGGTGAATTGGCCATTCTAAATTGCCCTTGGTATAAGGTGCTTTAGTCAGAGGGAAATGTGTTTGGGTGGGTTACTCTTCAGAGGGTGGATGTGGACTTATTGGGTCGAAGGGTCTGTTTCCACACTGTAGGGAATCTAATCTAAATGTCAGTAAGTGGATATTTTGAGAATAGTTACCATAATATAATAGAATGAATAAATCACTTGGAAAGGAGAAATTGTGGGTGGAGGGTAGGGATGGGGAGAGACAACGTAAACAAGATTATTTATTTGCAAAAGAGGAAGAGAGAAGCAAAAACCTTATGCTGCTAAATGTCAGAATTGTGGAAATGCAAAAATGTAATATCTGTCCAAGTGCCTGTGCACTTGTAAAAGTATGTGCTGATTAGGAAAAGTGGGCATACTTTTCTACAGGTTATTGTTTAACTAAGCTAATAATGATTTGTGACATAATTGGAAAGGGACCAATGGATACTTAAATGGTTAAGGCTCCAAACAGATTGCTGAATGAAGTTTAGGTGCTTTGAACTGTCAGAAGCTTCGTGGTATGGATAACAAGTTTGTTTAAAGTGAAAAGCAGAGAGTTTTGATGAAACATTCACAAATTGGCAATAACAAATAACAATCCTACCTCCCTTAGGATTTGGCTGAGGTTAAACTGTGCAACATAACGTAAATGAGTCTATCCAACTTTGCAGAGAATGAGTCATTAATGAGAAAGAAGAGAACAGGAAAATTACAGAAGAATTCAGAATGAGCATAATAATGGCAGACCTGGTTGAATGTACCAAAATATGAGAGTATATTTTGGACACAAGATTGAGGATACAACTTCAGTAGAAAAGCACTGGGATGTAGATGAAGAAATACTGTAAAGACTACATCATGTTATTTTCCTTTAGTTTATGTGCTTAAATGGAACAGCAGTGTTTTAAAATCAAGCACTGCAAAAGCAATTGTTGTACATTTGGAAACGAGTCAGTGGAACTCATTGTGAGTGTGTTTACACTGTCGATTTGCAGGCAGTGGGATAAGTGGGATAAATGGAATGAGACAGCATAGTACTGTAGTGTCTGTGCAGAGTGAATTTTGGTCAGTAACTGGTAGCTGATTGATTTGTGCAACTGCAACCAGTTGTGCTCCAGCCTGATGACAACTCTCTGATTGGCTCCTGGGCAGCTGAACAGCTTGTGGATGTGAACAATAAAGGGAAATAATGTTACCAGACTGGGAGAAGCAGGGTCTCTGCAGCTAAGCAATTCAAGCCTTAAGACAGTCTGTTATTTTTGTCCCAATATTTGTAGTAACCTATTGCCTGTAGCCAGCGACTGAGAAAGTGAACAATTAATGTCTAAAGCCTCTGTGACTTCAGCAAAGAACTGAAAAAACATGGAAGGAAAGAAGGAGTTTAAAGAACAGAAGGTCTTGGGAAGAAAAAGGAACATTTCATTGAAGCCTGTGGACTGGTGCTATTGTACTATGTTTCCCCAGCTATTTTGCACTACCTATACTACTAATTTTAGTCTTTGTCTGTGTATGTAGATATTTTTAAAGGGGATCAAATTTTTAACTAGTAAAGTTAAATGTTGATTATTCTTTGTTGTCTGTGGTTTGAATTTACTTATTCATAATAAATACTCTTTCTTAAGTTTAAATGAGTCTTTTCTGCTCCCCCAAGTTCATCAGACAGGTATATTGGCTACTTTAAGTACTTTGATTGAATCTTTAACTTTAGAGTTGATCCCAGAAACAATGGAGCTCGAGTATCAGGGAATTTTCCCAAACAGATTGTGACATTATGTATTGAGACTTTATTGAAAGCAGGAGCAGAAGTCATCCTCTCCTTTGTTGAAATTCCCTGAGACAGTGCAGGTTGAGGACGGAGATGTCCATACAGCTTGTGTAGAAACACTTGGAGTCCAGTTTTGCAACTGTACATTGACAGGACTCACACCACATGGTGCAGCTTGGACCAGGCAGTGGTACTTATGGCAGAGATGTGTTTGGAATGGATGCCGTTTACCCACTTAAATGTGTCTTGAGCACTTGCCAAGGATTGGGTGTACAATAAAGGGTCAATAAATGATCCATCCCTTGTGTGGCACCATCTCTGTTCTTGGACTCCTTGTCTGCTCTGAAAGTGGCAGCTCTGTGCTGCAGTGGTAAGTGGTGGAGGCAAGCCCAGCAATCAGAGGCAAGTGAACAGGCTGCCTCCACCTCCTCCAAGGAGAGGGCTGCTTGGGAGTGGCCAAGTTGGGAAGCCAATGTGTATGGGGCAGAATAAATCATTGGCAGAAGGATGAAGACATCACAGCAACTGTCAAACTGCAAGAGCACTCAATGAGGAAGCTGTTGGGATTACAGACTTACTGAACCTTTGAGTATGGAAGGCCTTCCTATTAGTGAATCTGACTGGATGGTCACAGAGTTCCTCATGGCCATGCGGGTACAATTAACAATGCCATCCACCTCGGGGAATCCAGCAAGACTGTGACACCCACTGCCTTCTGTAACTCCTGAGGCCTCATCTCCTGTAAACTTAAAGACTCATGCAGCTCTGGTAAGTAGGTCATTCAGGATCATGGGAAATGCAGTGCGTGCACTAATCCTTGGACGAAGTCAGATGTGAAAACATTCAAGTCCACAGTGAATTTTATAGCTACAGGCAGTGCTGTGAAGTGAAAGGTCTTTGGTGGTGAGGGTACAGGAGTAGATGACAATTAACCTGGAGAATCACAGTCTCTCATAAATCTTTAAACCCCAGTAGATTCTTTGTGGAGTGTATCATCTCTGTGGTCCTTCCTGCTCTTCTGTTCTGCCCTTCTGATGTCACGGGATCCATCCTACCCCGTGCAGAGAGTGCTGGCCTGAACAGCTTTGGATATGAAATCTGAGAACTGTGCTGCTATTGTCAGCTGTTGCCTTCCTTGTACTTAGTTGTTCAGTTGACCTTGGCAGTCTTGCCCCTGTTCTTCTGCCCAGAGGTGCCTTGAGACAGAGGGCCTACCCACCACAGCCCTACAGACACCTATGTCCCAATCTTCCAGTTGTCTTGCAAACTATTTAAATGTTTGTGGTTTGAATGTTATTTTCTGGAGAAGCCATGATTAATCCCATTCTGTGCCTGTCTCCTTTCATCTGGTCTTCCCATAAACCTCTCTAGTCCCTGTGAATCTTCCAATATCCTCCACACCCCATGTTGGTGAGCTCTTCGTGAGCTCTACAGTTCGCTTCATGGGGGATCAGGTAGCATTTCCATCTTGACCCTGCTCTCCTGACTCTGGTGATCAAAGTCAGTGCCAGGTATGGTAAGTGAGAACTGGCGTGCAAATTACTGCTGTTTTCAGGCCCTGCCCATATCCAATGGCAGCCTTGGCATGGCCCCATAATTCAGCCAACTGTTCCAGGCAGTCATTGATGCACAATTAGTTGAGCTTAAGAATGTAATTAATTGGGAAAGAACTGGGATTAACTGAGCATGAGTTGGTATGGTAACAAAATGGTAGGACAAGTTTATTAGGCAAGTGGCCTACTCATGTTCCTGTAATCCTGTATGTTAAGCCAATTGATCATGAGATGGGGGGGAAATGACTTGTTTTCCTTTTAAAATATTGTCTTTTAAATATGGGGACTTGCTCAGAGTATTACTTCCTGCTTAGTTTTGATGCTAGAGTTATTGTCCTAGAAAAAAATATACTTAATAAGCTCCAGTTTTTTTTTGTTATGATTTGGAACCCTATTTTTTCTGACTGCTACTCTCAGGAGCTCATTTTACTGTTGACTCTCCCTGTTTAATGATCTGAATTAGTGACTGATGTAATTGCATCTGTGTAAATTTGTTTTCCTGATACCTGGAATGCAAAATGATTAGTTGAACAGTGTGTTGCCTTTTGAAAACTACCCAAGGATTCTATAGGTGGACCAGCATCAAATCATGAAATGGATCTGTGATAACAGGAGGAAGGTGGTGAATGGACAAGAGATTGTGACCCACATTGAAAGACGAGATCTTCAATGAGGTTAAAGGCCTGATCTATAACATTATTAAAAGAAATAGGACAGGAATTGGTCAATTAGCCTGCCTTGACATTCAATTAAGTTCATGCCTTCATTTAAGTCATTGATATGGATTGTAATTTGCCAATTTCCTTACCCTCATAGAAATCTGTGTAGATCTAATCTGGTGAACAGAAGTTGCCCTTCAATATGTGGGCAGTGTAAATCTTGTGCATCTGCTGGATAAGAAAATCTAATATGACTGTTACTCTATAGTGGACATTGTGTGATTTCTGCTCACCAAACTGCTGAAAATGCAAATACATTTTGTAGGATGATATTGAATTTCTTTTAACTTGCTCCCTAACACTGCAGCTGAGAGTGTAGCCAAGCACAACTCAAAACTAATGATTGCAGTTATGTTATTAGGTCGTTCCAACGTGTTTTACACCACAAAATCCATTTTTCAAGTCTCATGGATACAATGAGTAATATCAAAGTTAGACAAGTAAATAATGGCCTACCATCATTGAAACACAGCCAAACCATGATGAATTCAGACAGGGACTTCAATTTTCTGCCTTTTAAGAGAAAAAGTAGTAAAGGGCTACTTGCAAGTGCTTTCCAAGGAAAAAATAACAAACATATCTCCTAACCTTAGCTTTACACATCCAGACAGCAGGGTGTGTGTGTGTGTGTGTGTGTCTGTCTGTCTGTCTGTCTGTCTGTCTTACAGGGAGCCATTTGTACTGAAATTATCAACTGAGAATAACTGATCAATTGAGCTATCTTTTGTGTATTGTCAGCATAAGCCTGAATATTAAATGATATTCAAAATAGAAAGAATGACTTTGAAGTAGAAATGTATTCACAAGTCATAAATTTTCATGATTCCTATTGTAGGAGCATACAGCACCACAAACAAACATTACAGTTTACCATGCCATGTCCATAAGAACATCAAGACATGAGAAACAGGAACATAGTTAGGCCATTTGGTCCCTTTAGTTGCTGTTCCATTTAGTATGATAATGTCTCATTTTCTTCCTCAAATTTACCTTGCAATATTATCCCTTGGATCATTTATATCCAAAAATCTAATATAATTTTTCTTAAACATACGTAACAATTTAATGTCTATAGCTTTCTACATTAGAGAATTCCAACCTTTGAGAATCTTTTCTTATGTTAGTCCCGAATGGTTGACACCTAATTCCGAAGCTGTGACACCAAATTCTACTTTCTATAGCCAGGGAAATGTTCTCTCTGCATCTAGCTGATTAACTCCGTTCAGAATTTTAATTGTTGCCATGAAATGATTTCTCATTCTTCTGAATTCCAGGGAATGTAGACCTACTCTTCTCAATAGTTCCATATTTAAATTCCACCATCTGCCTTGTGTCCAGAGTATTAGTCCAAGTCACTTGATTGCCAGTGCAATTGCATTTTGACTAAGTCACCATTCCCTTGCCAATTGAGATGTCTCACTGTAGTTGTGTATGGGCCTTCATGAGACCATACCTGGAACATTTATTCCAATTTTGGTTTCCTTACCTCAGAAAGGAAATACTTCTTTGAAAGGGAGAGCAACCCAAGTTCACTAGATCGAATATTAGGACTGGGGGATAGGATTAAGATGATGCATTGGACAATCCTCTCAGTCTGTTAGCTAAGATCATGCATGACAAATCTGTTAGAATTCTGTGAGGCTGTAATGAGCAGGTTAGACAAGCGAGAGCCAGTCAACAAGCTATATTTGGATTTCTAGAAGGCCTTTGACAAGGTGCCACACAAGAAGCTGCTAAAGAAGATAAGAGCCTATTGTGTTCGTGGTAAGGTATTTGCATGGATAGAGGATTGGCTGACTGGCAGAAAACAGAGAATGGGGATAAAGGGGTCTCTTTCAGGATGACAGCTGGTGACTAGTAGAGTTGTGCTGGGAGCAGAATTGTGCAGACGAATTATACATTAGCAATCTGTACAAAGGAACTGAGGGCATTGTTGCTAAGTTTGCAGGTAACATAAAGATAGGTGGAAGAACAGATAGTATTGAGGAAGTGGGAAGGCTGTAGAAGGACTTGGACAGGCCAGGAGAGTGGGGTAAGAAGTGGGAGATGGAACACTTTGTCAAGAAGTGTGAGATTATGCAGTTTCGTAGAAGAATAGAGGCATCGACTATTTTCTAAACAGGGAAAAGCTTTGGAAATTTGAAGCATAAAGGGACTTGGGAGTGCTAGTTCAGGATTCTCTTAAGGTTAACATGTAGATTTGGTTGGCTGTTAGGAAGACAAATGCAAGCATTCATTTCAAAAGGGCTAGAATACAAGAGCAGAGATGAACTGCTGATGCTGTGTAAAGTTCTGGTCAGACTCCTATTTGAAACGTTGTGAGGAATTTTGTGCCCTGTATCTAAGAAAGGATGTGCTGTTATTGGAGGGGTCCAGAGGATGTTTACATGAATGATCCTGGGGATTGAAGGGCTTGTCATATGAAGAGTGGTTGAGGATGCTCTGTCTGTACTGAATGGAGTTTAGAAAGATGTAGAGGTGGAGAGGGATCTGATTGAAATTTACAGAATACTGAGAGGCCTGGGTAGAATGGATATGGAGAAAATGTTTCTACTAGTGGTAGAGACTAGAACCTGAGGGCACTACCTCAGAATAAAGGGACGACGTAACAGAACTGAGATGGGGGGGAATTTCTTCAGCCAGTGGGTGATTAATCTGTGGAACCCATTGCTACAGAGGGCTGTAGGGGCAAAATCAGTGACTCTGTATTTAAGACAAAGGTAGATAGATAGGTTCCTGAATAGTAGGGGATCCAGGGTTACAGGAAGAAGACAGGAAAATGAGGTTGAGAAACAGATCGAATGATGGAGCAGACCCAATGGACTGAATAGCCGAATTCTATTCCTGTAACTTATGGTCTTGCAGATTTATGGTCCTATCCAATGACTTATCCTCATTTCATGCTAATATCACTCCCAATTTCAGAACTCAAATTCTGTAATTACAGGTTGTTCAACAACTTATAGTATTTTTGAAAATCTAAATGCAACACATGCTGTTTTACCCTTAACCACCCTACTAGTTGCATTCTGAAAACAAATGTAACAGATTTGTCAACAAAATGTTCCTTTTACAAATCCATTTAAAATTGCTCAAATCTGTTCTGGATTTTTTTATCAGCGTGACTATATCAAATCCCTAATAACTGCTGCCTTATGATGGTTAACTGGTCTATAGTTCGGTGTTATTATTCTCTCCTTCCTTAGTGTCTCAAATCATGATAGCACAAAGAATATTGCGAATTTAATACTATATTTTGAGCAGTGTAAAGAGATTTTTTTTAAAAATGTAATTATGCTTAGCCAAATTAATAGTTAAATTTTTGAAAATACTACATGAACCAAAACAGTAAAATGTCAATCATATGCAAGAAAGTGCACATTTAATTTAAGGAATCAGATTAAAGATTAAGTATAAACTACAGTTTGTTTTAGTTTCACTATTACACTAAAATATGGAATGTTATGACTAAGTAATCAAAAATTAAAACTTTCTGTTGAAAAGAACAGAATAATGTTATATCCAGCAATATGAAGTTCACATTGTGTAAATTTCTCCATCTAGTGCTCTCACCAGGGAGTTACATTGAATTGAAGCACAGACAATAGAAATGGCAGTGGTTTTCTGATCAGTATTCCCTTCAAGCACAGCTCATACCAGTATTTGTAGGCTGTGCATTAATGTAAGAAATCACAATTTCAGGCAGTGACCAACTCATGTGGCAACAAGACTTGGAGTTAGCAATTGCATTCAAATTTTGTAACCAGTGGCGACTGGATGGCATTGAAGATTTTTGGGTTTTGTTCATTTATACCTAGGAAGCCCTATGCTTCACAGTACATGTGAAGCTTTTGCAAATTTAATGAGTCGTCAGATAACTTGGGCACTCTTACCTTAATATGAATTCAATCAAATATAGCCAAGATCTTGTAGCATTCAATGTCTTTTTTTTTGCCTTTTTTTTCCCCCAGTTGTTGATTTGCATGACTGTGGAAACCCATGGGGCTGTAATCCCTCTGCAATGTGGCATTATTGATTTATCAAGTTTCAATTGAACAATTTGCTGGCTTGAGAAGTTTTCTCCCTACTTAGTGGGCGGAGTGAGCCGGCTTTGAAAATCATCACTGCCATGACCTTCGTGAGCACAGCTGCTTTCTCCATTGAGAGTGTTGTGCTACCATTTGACCAACCTCAAGTAATTACTTCCTCAGAGAGCTTCATTCTTCATAAATACTGTTCCTTTTTAATGCTTGGATTTGACATTCTATCCTGCAGACTTCTCCCTTGGTTATAATCTCCACCTGGGATTCTGCAAATCGTGCCTGAACTTTCAGTTCCTTGTGAATAAACCAGCAGCAGGCAGAGTAAGAGTAAATTGTGTTGTTCTCTTGATGGATGGATTTTGTCAAGTAATATTGGCCGTTGGCTACAATTCTGAGCTTGTGGCTTGGCTGAAATGTATGCAGCCAGCTTTAAAAAAATGGAAACTCCAAATGGGTTTTATTGGATCAATCCATTAATTCATTGCCTTAACAGATCTTTCCCCGAGAATATTGAACCTTGTTCAGTCAATGTGTGCTTGACAACATTGAAACTCCTTTAGCTGAGTTTCTCATCTGGAAATTTTGTTCACACATTAATCAATTGTCTCTCAGTCCACTGCACTCTTGGTTTTGAGCACTGGCAAAATGATCAGTTCTTGGGAACTGACTCTTCCCGAAAGAACCATTGCGCCAGAGATTTATTTGTTGCATTGTTTGCTAGCGGCTTTTCTTCCTGCACTTTCACTAACACCAACCTCACCCCTCTCCTTGCAATGCCACTGAGGCCAAGCAGTCCACAAACATCCATCCACCCCTTACATTTCCATGTCCCTTCCAGATTAAGTAGCAGTTATTGGATACATATGTTTAACAGTAAATGGGCAATACAGAGCAGACAAAAGAGCCCAGAATTCAAATTAGATGTCCCCTGGATGGATGGAGTTCATGTCATAGAGTCAGCGTGGTGCAACAAGAAATGGCAAAGATGCTCTTCCTGCCTTTCTTCTTAACGTAACATTAATTTTTAACGCACAGTCATTCATTGCTTATGTGGTTAAATTCTATTGTGGAGTCACTGTTGTAGTTCAGTCTTTCCGCTGGCTGCAGTCTGACTGGTGAACCTGGCTTGACTATATGGCCACAGTTGGAGCACTTGGTCTCAGAGCTGTCCATTAGAGGCCCTGGCCTTCATGTAGCTAGGCCCAATGTCAACACCCCAGCTACCATCCAGAACCGCCATCACAGAATTTCAATCACTGAGAGCAATTAACATTGAGTGAGATGATTTGATTCGCGGAAAGAGACCCTGCAACCACCTGGGATAAATGTGGATTTCAACAATTTCCTCCTTTTCCCGCCCCCCACGTTATCCCAGTCCCAAGCCTCTAACTCGGCACCGCCTTCCTGACCTGCCCATCACCTTTCCCATCTACTGGCCTAAACTCCCCCTCTGACTTTCTCCCTCAACTTCATCTACTTATCACTTTCTCAGCTACATTTCCCCCAAACCCCACACCCCTCCCATTTATCTCTCAGCCCCCCCTGCCCACATGCCTCATTCCTGATGAAGGGCTTATACCCGAAACATCGGTTCTCCTGCTCCTCGGATGCTGCCTGACGGGCTGTGCTTTTCCAGCACCACGCTATTGGCAATTAAGCCAGTCCCCAGCCAAATGCAATGACACCACTCAGCCTGTCTATACCCGATCAAACTGATTAGACTGAGACCTTAGAAGAAAAGGAGCCTGGAAATGCTATTTTCTTTTTTAAAACGTACATATTTAAGATGGTGGGTTTTTTTGCATCCTGGTAAATAAATTATATTCTACAGTTTGCACAAAAATGTCAAAGGAAACCATCATCAACCGAATATGTACTATCAAAAATAACAAAAGTATAATATAAAATATTTTTTCTAATGCAGAAGGCTTCAATTTTTTTTAGATGTCTTTTGTAGTTGTGTAACGTTAGGGGAGAGATCTTCAGTAGATAATTAATATATGACCAATGAATTCAGAATATTGAATTTAGGCAGGTCAAAATGGAAGAGTGATTTTTTTTTCTGACTTTTAATGGTATTGATTGCTCTGAATTGCTCCCATCAGTACCAAATACAGGATGTGTCAATAAAACAGTCAAAGAAACATTTTAGCTGAAAAGAACCCTACATTGACTACAGGATCCAGAATCATCTCTATCTTACAAAATGACCACCCCATTCACCCCCATCTAAGCAGGAGAGCAGACAAATGACAATTTATCTTCTTCCTCCACTGCTGATTTCTCTTAAACCCTGTCCCTGACCTCTTCTACCTCTAAAAGGGGAAATAAATTTTTGAATCTCTTCATTACTTGAGACAAGCCTTTCAGATGCCCATGATGTCTCCTCTTAACCGCTAAGCGAAAACCTCAACCGATTTTACCCTGTGCTCACCAGCCATCAACCCTCATCTTCTTGCAACTTACCCTTGTGCCCTGTCAAAGGTCAACTTCTCAATGAGATCCACCTCTTGATCTTTTGATCCTATTCCCACTACTCTCAGTTGAACTTCCTTGATGTTACTTGCCATAAAGTTTCCTCACATCAGGTGCGATCCTTTTGTTTTGCTTTCAAAACAGCCATCATTACCTGCATTTTCAAAAAGCCCATCATTAGTCCCTGGGTTTTTATTATCAACCACAATATCTCTGACATTGTTCACCTCTCCATGGTTGTTCAGCTTCCTCTGTATTATTTAATTTTTGACTACCTTTCTTGAAAATCTATACTGGAAGCTCTTTGATCCAGTTTCCTACCCTGTCAAAGCATTAAAACAATGCAAACCAAAGTCACACATCACCGTGATTGTGGTGTTTCATTTCCACTTTGACCACATCATTCTCCTGCAGCTATTTTTCTTTTACATGTACGTCAGTGGGTGTGCTCTCACTTAGTTTCCTTCTGAGTTCTCCAAATGGAACAGGGAATTGGAGCAATGGCGTTTCTTCTGTTTTTACTTCACAGCACCCCTAGAATCTCTCCTTAGTATTTGCCTTTTCATCGTCTACGTGCTACTCCATGATATTATGATCCCTTGATCACATGTACACTGCTCTCATCCTATTGGAATTGTATCACAATCAACAGAGATTTGCTATGTTTGTAACCTATATGACCATGAGCTGAGCTTTCTATCCCATATATTCTCCATTGTAAGGGCAACCCTCTACTTCCATCTCCTTAACAAAGCCTGTTTCTGCCCATGCCTTGACCCACCAACTCTGAAATCCTCATTCAGGTCAAATGTTGCTATTCCATCAGTGCTTCCATCCTCTTCATAAACTTCAGTTCATCCAAACCTCTGCCTATATCTTACACGACACCAAATTCTGCTACATTATCATCTATGCCTCCAGACCCCCATTTTTATGCTCATCCCCATGTTTACATTGCCCCCTTGCCCCCTCTCTGTTTCACACCACTAGCTCTTTATTGGCTGTCACCTGTTCATCTGATGCTGGAATTCTGCGAATTGGCTAAACGCTGAAAGACCCATGTGCAGATAAAATTAAATATCATCCTCTAGTTCCTCGAATTCACTACTAAAAAAGTTTTTAACTTGCACTCATGAGGATAAATCACACAATGCAAGGGAAAACCAACATATTTATATGACATGAGAGGAGAATGTTGATTGATAGGCAAGTGGACTTTGATTAATAGGCATGTTTCTATTGAAAATGTGTCCATTAATGATGATTGACAGTTATCCATGGGCTTCATTTAAATTTTAAGCTTGACAGTTTGATACCGGTCACAGTTGAATCGGTAATGCTGCCATGTATTCTGTTGTGTTTGAACAAGTACAGTGAATTTACATATTCTTTCTGAATTCAAAATTCATTTGTGTGCTAACATGTGTACCTTTTAGTAGGTGCACCACAATGCAAGCTCAAGTGACAATCCTAATTCAGGTTAGCCTGGAAGAATAATGTAACTCGAAGAATATTGTAACTCAAAGAATTGAGAAACAAGTGAAGCTAGCTGTTTCATGCTACAACTATGCAGCACAAGTGGTGTTCACTGTGAACAGGATGCTGCTGTCAAGCCAAGAAGACATCTGCCTATCAAACAAATTAATACTATGGTATATGAATTTCAGTGCTGGTGTGTTGCCAAGTGTGGTAGGCTGCATGTCCTGGAAACTGGAGCATTGTATTAAATAGTATCACCTTTAGTTCATAACACGAAAGGTACAGATTGTACCCAACCAGCCCACACTTGTGAGACAAGTGGAATACCAAAGTCGGATCTGGATGCCAATCGTTCTAAACAGTAAAACCACTGCCAAACCACTTCAACTTAGAAAAGTACCAGAAGGTGACCTCTGGGAAGTCGAATCTTCCTTTTTCGATGTACAGACCAGCTGCCTATTGTAGGTGGCCGAATCACCTATAAGATCTTGAAGAGACCCAGGCATTTCTACCAGGTGGAAAGATCAGTGGTTGTCCCTCCCATTCGCTGTTGTTCCACTTGAGAGTTCAGATCAACACATAAGGGAGACAGTTTGTGAATGAGGAGAGTTCTCTTACTCTTTTCAATTTGACTTGGAATTTATTTAAACTTGAAGTCCAAATTTGATCCAATGTCAAACTTCTGTAAATAAAAACAGATGAGGGAGTTTTTACTTCCCCTGCCTGGAAGAAACCAAGCTGCACATTTTCATTCATTTGCTTTTCTTTCCTGACAGTTCATTTTTAGCAAATCACAGTTTTCTTGAGATTGTGAAGTCTCCAGGTGACTCTGGAAGAAGTCTGAAATACTGTATATGTGCTGTCACTGAAGAGACCCCACTGTAATTGCCTACTACTAAGAAACTAGTGGAGATCTTGCCACTTACATTTGACACCTATCTGTGATGGGCTCAGCATGATTGCCGCTATGTCAGCACCCTATACTTCCTTATCTCATCCACAAAACCAACCTAACTCGCTCTTCCAAATTTCCCAGCCCTTTCAGCCCACCTGATCTTTAGCCTAGCAACCTCCAGGCAACTTCACAGACACAACACCCTGCTCGCTCCCTGATGATGCTCAATTCAAGCAGGCAGTTTAAGAAAGCTCGCAACATCCCACCTGGGAGTTGAATCTGCACCCTTTCCTGTCAGGAGACAGTAAGGTCTGCAGGTGCTGGACATCAGAGTTGAGAGTGTGTTGCTGGTAGAACTTAACAGGTCAGGCAGCATCTGAGGAGCAGGAAAATTGATGTTTCGGGCCAGAGCCCTTCATTAGGATTCCTGATGAAGGGCTCCGGCCTGAAATGTCGATTATCTTGCTCCTCGGATGCTGCCCGACCTGCTGTGCTTTTCCAGCAACACCCTCTCAACCCTTTCCTGTCACCCTATTTTTATAAAAAGACACATCTAGTTTACATTCTGGTGCATACATGCTGATGGTAAAATGCATCCTTTTTAATTGCCTTGAAAACGAGCTTTCAATCCAACGTATTTGGCAGCAGATTTCAGCATTATTGTATAATTGTTATGGGTTCATGGTAGAATTTGAGAATGCAACTTGTTAAGCACAGATTTGCAACAGCAACTTTTCTGTGTTTCCGAAGACCTTTTCTTTTCAGGTTTGGTCACTTTTTTTGTGCTCCTGGCTGTAGCAGATGATGGCACTGCCTGACCTCTTGCAGGAGCTCCATCATCCTGCTGTAGGGAACCATTCTGATGTCAGTGAACAGGGATTGGATTAACTTTCAGTAAAGGGTCCAGCCTGCCTGGATCCAACTCTGCCAGTAAACAACTACCAGTCACTTGTTAATGTGTCAAGCAGGCAAAATGCAGATGATTATAGGGTAGGAGCACAGTTGTAGGTATTCTGTACAAAGCAGACTGTTTTCCTGGTTAATGAGCCCTGTACATATCTCTCATCCTTCAGCACCTGCATTAAAGGAGAACAATTGCTTTTCCATTGACCAGCAAGCATAAATGTATATTACGCTTTGATGTCATCAATTGGCTTCACTGCCTCTTCATGCAGTGCAAACTAAACTCAATCCTCTGCTATCTCGGCTTTACTCATTCAAGACTTAATGGGTGGCATGGTGGCACAGTGGCACAGTGGTTAGCACTGCTGCCTCACAGCACCAGAGACCTGGGTTCAATTCCCGCCTCAGGCGACTGTCTGTGTGGAGTTTGCACATTCTCCCCATGTCTGCGTGGGTTTCCTCCGGGTGCTCTGGTTTCCTCCCACAGTCCAAAGATGTGCAGGTTAGGTGAATTGGTCATGCTAAATTGCCTGCAGTGTTAGGTGAATGGGTAAATGTAGGGGAATGGTTCTGGGTGGGTTGCTCTTCGGACGGTCGGTGTGGGCTTTTGGAGCCGAAAGGCCTGCTTCCACACTGTAAGTAATCTAATCTAATCTTAAAAAAAAGACTTTTGACTTGAGGACAGTTTCATGATTTGGATGTATGTTCATCGAGGTCTAGACTGCTACTACCGAATCAATACTTAGCTTATTGTCAGCTGAATAACTTGATGTTTTAGTCACAAATCTCTCTGACTTGAATGTGTGCTTGAGGGAAACTGTTCAACTGTGAATGAAAATGTGTGCAATAAATCCAGAGCCTTTGATATATGTGGAAGAACGGCAGTCCAAAAAAAACATGGCAAACAAAGAAGCTGAACCAGAAACTTACACTGACCATGTTTTAATGCATTCTGATTAAAATGTGGCGGCTCAACTAAATAGATTCATGTTGACATGATACAGTAGAACCTGTAATGATATTTACTGATGTACTTGTGCTTCCTTTGAATTTGGCTTATTGCCTATCTCAGTCTTTAATCATAAATAGAGCATATGATTAATTCTCAAATGGCCCTCTTGTAGTGCAGAGGTAGAGTCCCTAACCCGAGATCGGGAGATCCAGGATCAAATCCCACCCGCTCTAGCGGTATGTAATAACACCTCTGAACAAGTTGGTTCAGAAAAATAGGTTAAATTAGAAATAATGATTAATTCTCAGTTAGGTTGAATTGTTTTATTACTAGAGAGCAAATTAAATATGATGTGGTTTTGAAATTCTTTTGTTGCTGGAGTGGTTGGCTGGATTACATGGAGGAAGTGTTTAATTAAGGTGTGCAGACATGACACATATATCATTTTGTGCTGGTAGTTGATAACTAACAGTTATCAAACCATATCTTATGATGGTGATATGAACTCTGGCAAAAACCTCTGAATTCTTTCAGCAGCAATTATGTCCTTCCTGAAGAGTGATGATCAGAACTATGCACAAAACTCCAGCTGTCACCTAACCATTGTCTGGTATAGTGTTACAAACCAGTTCCATAGTGAGGTTGCACAATTTATAACAGTTCCAGACTGGATCAAACCATTGAGCTCCAGGTGAGGAGTGTGAACTGGCTCCCTTTTTTCACCCATCCCCTCAGTTGGTCGCAACAAAGTTAAGTTTTAATAGGATCCCATCCATTGCAGATATATTTCTCCCAGTTTTAAATGAAATAATGTTTTTAAAAAAGCCAATTAAGGCAGTCTATCTTGAATTAGCATAGAATGCATTTATTAATTGCTAATCATGAAACAAAATCGTAACAGAGTAGACATATCCACAGATTAAAACAAAAAGATGAATCTGAAAAGATAAAAGTTTAAATAAAAAATGCGGACCATTTTTTGAATTATTTGCGAAGAGTTCATTGTTGAACCTTGCAATGTACATCAATGGTAATGTTGACACTTGTAGTTCAACAGATAATTTGAGATTCTTGGATTTGTAAGTTGATTAAAACTCTTTATCCTGATTCCTTTCAGCAGTGGCTGGCTGGCAGCACTCAGAGTGGAAGATATTTTTTCTTTTCCTTTACCTGCAGTGCAGGGGTGATTAATGGCTATTCTAAGTGTCCCCCACACTACTCTAGTTCACAAAATAAGTCATCAAGCTATTAATATAGAAGGACTGGGAGAAAGTGACGACTGCAGATGCTTTAGAGTCAGAGTCAAAAATGTGGTGCTGGAAAAGCACAGCAGGTCAGGCAGCATCTGAGGAACAGGAGAGTCGACAGTTCAGGCATATGCCCTTCATCAGGGATGTGGGGGTGTGGTAGTGGGAAATGGGGCTGAGATATAAATAGGAGGGGATGAAGCTGGGGGGGAAGGTGGAGGCATGTGGCTGGGAAAGCGATAGGTGGATGCAAGTTGGGGTGATTGTGATAAGTCGGTGGGGAGGGTAGAGCAGCTAGGTAGGAAGGAAGATGGCTTGGTAGGACAGGTCAAGAGAGTGGTGCCAAGTTTGATGGTTGGACCTGGGATGAGAGGGGAGGGGACTCAACTGATTTCCAAATCTCCCCTCCCCCCCACCTCATCCCAGGTCCAACCCTCCAACATTGCACCTCCATGTTCCTTCCCACCTATCCACTCCACCCTTCCTACCGACCTATCACAATCACCCCCCACATGCATCTACTGATCACCTTGCCAGCTGCCCTCCTCCCAGCCCCACCCACCCTCCTATTTATCTCTCAGCCCCCTTCGTTCCCCCCCACCCCCCACATTCCTGATGAAGAGCTTATGCCTGAAACGTCGACTCTTCTGCTCCTCAGATCCTGCTTGACCTGCTGTGCTTTTTCAGTGCCACACTTTTCAACATTAACATACAGTAGTGGTGCAATTTGTTTTTAGTCCTTTTATTGTATATTCTTGGAAGGACAAAATACACAAAATCTATAAGATATGGCTTTCTGCTAAGAAGGTTTCTCTGCCTGTTTTGAAGTTTCATTGACACTCTCCAGGAGCAACATTCCATGAGGCCCACATGGGACTTTGCTAGATAGTGAATATTAGTTGCATTTTGGCTGCAGCAGAATTATTGTAATAAATACATTTTGATTTCAAAGTTAACAATGTCCATGTTACTTTAAGGTCTTGATCCATGGTCATAGCAGGAGTTTCAGCTTTACATAGAACCATAAGACATAATAGCAGAAGTAGGCCATTCAGTCCATCAAGTTTGCTCTACTGTTCAATAAGATCTTCATGGCTGGTCTGATAACCCTTAATTATTCTTTCTTGCCTTTTCCGTATATCGCTGGATTCCCTAATGGATTACAATTCTGTCTGGTGAAACCTTGAATGTACTTAATGGCCCAGAGTTAACAGCCCTCTGTCATAAACAATTCCAAATATTTACCATCCTCCTTCTATCTGCCTTAAATATGTGAGTCTTTATTCTGAAATTATGCCCTTTGGTCCTAGACTCTCCCACGTAGGGAGTCAACCTCTCTGCATTAACCCTGTAAAGTCCCCTTTGAATCTTGTATGTTTCAATAAGGTTGTCTCTCATTCGGCTAAATTTCAAGGAGTGCAGGTCAAACCAAATCAACCTCTCCTCAATTATATCCGGTCTTAGCCAAGTGAACTTTCTCTGGGCTGTCTTCACTGCAATTTCTTTCCACAGATAAGAGTCCCGAAAGAATTCACATTATTCCAGCTCCAGCGGTGGTCTGATGTATAGCTTCAGCAAAACTTCCCTACTTTTTTTTTCTCCATTCCCTTTGTTTCATTTGCCTTCTTTTATTACCCTCTGAACTTAGATGAGAGCTTTCTAAGATTCAAGAATGGAGACTCCCAAATCCCTCTGTTTGGTAGCTTTCTGTAATTTTTCTCTTCTTAAATAATATTCAGCTCCTTTAATCTTCCTGCCAAAGTGTACAATCTCACATTTTCGTACATTATTTTCTATCTGCCATATTGTTTTGTCCACTTGAAGCTGAACATATCCCTCTGCAGATATTTTGTCATTCTCTCCTCTTGCCTTCCCACCTATTTTTGTGTCATCTGCAACTTGGACACAGTACATTCACTTTCTTCACCTGAGTCATTAACATAGATCGTAAGTAGTCGTGTGGCACCTCACCCTACCCCCCACCCCATCCAGGATTTCAACCCCGTGGCACTGAAGGAACAGCTGTATTTCCAAGTCAAGATGATGAGTGGCTTGGAGGGGAACTTGCTGGTGGTGGTGTTCCCATATATCTGCTGCCCTTGTCTTTCTAGATTGTGGTGGTTGTGGCTTTGGAAGCTGCTGTCTATGCATCTTTGGCATATTTCAGCAGTGTGTCTTATACACACTTCTGCTACTGAGCAGCAGTGGTAAAGTGACTGAGTGGTATCACAATCAAATGGGTTGCTTTGTCCTGGATGGTTTTAAGCTTCTCGAGTGTTTTTGGAGCTGCACCCATCCAGGCAAGTAGAGAGTTTTCCATCACACTCCTGACTTGTGCCTTGTAGATGATGGACAGGCTTTGGAGAGTCAGGAGGTGAGTTATTTACTGTAGTGTTCCTAGCCTCTGACCTGCCACTGTATTTATGTGGCAAGTCTAGTCAGTTTCTGATCAATGGTAACCCCTAGATTGTTGATAATAGGAGATTCAGTGACGTTAACACCACTGAATATCGAAGGGTAGTAGTTAGATTGATTTTTGTTGGAGATGGTCATTTTCCTGGCCAATATTGACATTCTACAATCGCCATCATCCTCTTCACTATCAACTTTCCAGCCAATTTTAATGTCATCTGGATATTCTCCAATCATCCCTCCCATAATTTAAATCATTAACATCCACAAACAGAACTGTCCAGTAGACCCTGAATTTCTGTCTGTTCATGCCCATGGGACTTATTTATTCCTACCTTACCTCGATTTCTCCCCTTGTCCAGTCCCTCCCTCATGCTTTGTGATGGTTTCAAAATTTCTAGTTCATGGGTTTCACCCACCTCCTGTTTACCATCAACGTGCAAATCCTTTACACATCCATTCCCTGTCAGAATGGTCTCAGGGCTCTCTGCTTCTACCTAGAAAAAAGGCCTAAACCATCTCCATCCACACTCTTGTCCACTTGACTGAGCTGGTCCTCACCCCGCACAACTTCTCATTTCACTCATCTCATTTTCTTCAGGTCAAAGTTGTGACAATGGGTATCCGCATCGGTCCCAGTTATGCCTGCCTCTTTGTCGGGTTTGAGATTCTGGGGAAAATTTGCAGCTGAGCTTGTGGATCAGGTTGTAAGTTTGCTTGCTAACCTGGTAGATTTGTTCTCAGATACTTCATCACCATGCTAGATAGCATCATCAGTGAGCCTCTGGTGAAGTGCTGGTATTCTGTCCCGCTCGCTAATTATCTATCTCAGATTGTTGTGGTGGCTGATATCATTTCCATTTCTGTTTCTGAGAGTTTGGTAAATGGAGTCTAAATCTATACCTTTGTTAATGGAGTTCTGGTTTGAATGCCAGGCCTCTAGGAATTCCTGTGCATGTCTTTGTTTAGCCTACCCCAGGATGGATATTGTCCCAATCGAAATAGTGTCCCTCTTCATCTGTGTGTATGGTATACCAATGATAGTTGGTCATGTCTTTTGGTGGCTAGTTGGTGCTCATGTATCCTGGTGGCTAGTTTCCTGCCTGTCTGTCCAATGTAATGTGTGTTGCAGTCCTTGCAGGGTATTTTGTATATGATGTTCATTCTGATGGTTGTTGGTATGGTGTCCTTTAAATTCATCAGGAGCAGTTTCAGTGTGGTGGTGGGTTTGTGGGCTACCATGATGCCTGGAGACCAAAGTGGTCTGGTCATCATCTCTAAGATGTCTTTGATGTGTGGTAAGATGGCTCTGCATGTGTTGTGTCTTCCTATTTAGGTCTGTTGTGCAGAAATTGGCCGACTGTGCTTATCGGGTACCCGATGTTCCTGAATATACAATGTATTTCACCTTATCTTTCTGCTTACAAATTTGTGAGCACCAAGCTGGAACCTTGATGGACGTTTGTGCTGTATGAGAGGTTACACCTCTGAAGAATGGAGCATGAGAATTTCCACATTGAATTTGGCTGCTTCCATTGCCTAATCATTTAGAAAACTGTCCAGGAGATAGCGAAGTCTGCAGATGCTGAAAATCAGAGTTGAGAGTGTGTTGCTGGAAAAGCACAGCAGGTCAGGGAGCATCCAAGGAACCGGAAAATCAACGTTTCAGGTGAAGCCCTTCATCAAGAATGAGGCTTCTTGCCCGAAATGTCGATTCCCCTGCTCCTCGGATGCTGCCTAACCTGCTGTGCTTTTCCAGCACCACACTCTCAACTAAAACCTGTACAGCCCGTTTCGAAAGGACATGCCCTTTTCTCACAACAAATGATATTAACAGTGCACGTTTCCTGCTTACACACACTTAAAACATTGATGTAGATTCATGAATTGATATAGAGAGCGCATTGTGGTATCTATCCCTCATGTTTTACAAAACTGAGTGATTTCAGCTTGTGGATGGTTTCAAAGTAGACCCTATGAAAATAGGAATGGGGGTAAGGCTGTGCTGGAATGATGATCCAGATAAAAGCAATATTCTTCCATGTGAGTACTGAAATTTTGGGATTCACCAAAATATGGCAGAGGCAATAAGTTTTGCTAATGAGTAGGGCAAACAATTACATGTAAATTCAGACTGTGACTTGAGAGTGTTATATTACAGATAATCATAGTTGTGCTTAAACGAAAACGCATTGGATTATACAAGAAAGAGCAGATGTGACCTAGGCAGAATCATACAAGCAATATGGATCAGAAGTTATGGAAATGAATTAAAAATCACTGTGAAGAAAGTAAATTTAAGCAACAGAAAACAAAACAAAGGGACATAAACATACCAGATAATTACTGCTGGGTTTTTTTCCAGTACTGTATGTTTACAGGAGCACAAAGTTTGGATTTTTTTCACATAATTGCAATATAATAGATGCTCATGCATTTAAGACAATCTATTGTAAGTTTTCTGAGGTCAGCTTATTGGTATGTTTTCAAACACTGACTCAAACGAGCATAGGAAACACATTAGCGATTGGAATGAGAATTGCACAGAAGTGAAACTGATAAGGATGGGCACCATTAAAAGATAGTGCTAGTAAATCAGAAAACAACTGGAGAGCCTGCAAAGGCACTTCAGCCTATTGGAGCTTTTGGCAAAAATGAAGAGACAGGGAACCACAGGGGATTATGTTGGGTATTCAGAAACAGGCCATTTGCCCCAAATGGTCTGTGCTAAGTTTTATGTTCTGCTCGAGTCTCCTCATCTTCCCTCCTTTAAGACTATCATGGAAACTTAGAAGCAGGAATATATACTCTATACTTGACCCATTGAGTTGCTTGACCATTCAACATGATTGTGGATGATCCTCTCTCAGTACCATGTTCCTGCTCTCACCCCATAACCTTTGATGCTTTAAGCCTCTAGAAATCTATTTCTTTCTTAAACGTGTTTGGTGAATTGTCCTCCACAGCCTTCTGTGGTAGAAAGATTCACTCTCTTAGGAAAGAAATAGCTCTCCATTAGACTCCTAAATGGCCTACCACAGTGTGAGCCCTTGTTCTGTACACCTGGCTAGGAGAGTCGTCCTTCTTGTATTCAGTCTGTCCAACCCTGTTTGAATTTTATAAGTTTTATGGAGGGACTCTCTTATTCTTCTGATCTCTAGTGAATACAGGCCCAGCTGATCAAATTTCTCCTCATGTGACAGACGTGTCATGTCAGGAATCACTCAGGTGAACCTTCACTGCACGCCCTCTATGTCAAGTATATCGTTTATTGGGTACGATATTCCAAGTGTGGTATCACCAAGACCCTATACAGCTGCTGTAAGACTTCCTTACTCGTGTACCCTTATGCAGTGAAGGCCAACATACCACTTGCTTTCCTAACTGCTTGCTTCACTCGCATATTTGTTTACACTGACTAGTGAACAAGGACACTCAACTTTCTTTTGTACATCAACGTTTCCCAATCTATCGCCATTTATCAATACTCTGCCATTGTGTTTTTTCTACCAAACTGGACAACTTCACACTTATCCACGTGATTCTGTGTCTGCACGCATTCACCCCTCTCTGCCAAAATTGCCCTGAAATTTCTTTAAATACTCTTTACTGCTAACAGTCGCACCTGGTTTTATATCATTAGCAAAATTGGAAATATGATTTGATTCTCTCATCCAAATTGTTCATCTATGTTGTAAATAGCTGAGCCTAAGTATTGGTCCCAGCAGTACCTCACTCATCACTGTCTTTCACTCAAACAATGACCCACTATTGCTACTCTCTGTCGCTCATCTGCTAACCAATTCTCAATCCATGCCAGTATGTTGCCACCAATCCTAAGTGATTTGATTTTGCACACTAACCTTTGGGAGTTTATCAGTACTTCCTGAACATCCAGTAAATCGCATCGGCTGACTCACCTTCATCTACTATTCTAGTCACATTCTCAAAAAATCTCCAGAAGGTTTGTCAAACAGTATTTCCTTTTTATCGATACATGTTGACTTTGTCTAATCCAGTGGGTATTTTCTGAGTGTTCTGTGATCACATCCTTTATAATGGATACTAGCATTTTCCCTACAACTGATATTAGATTAATTGTTCCAAAATGTCACTGTTTCTCTCCTCCTTTTAAAATAGTGACATAATGTGTGCCACCCTCCAATCTGCCAGGACTGTTCTAGAATTTATAGAACGTGACAGCCAACACATCTACTATTTCCATGTCACCTCCTATGTTACCTGGGGTGTAGATTATCAGGCCCTAGGGATTTATCAGTTTTCAATCTCATTCGTTTCTCCAGCACTTTTTTTTTGCTCATACTAGGAGTGCTATTTGTGTTGTCTTTGATGAAGACAAATTTATAGTAGTTTAACTCATCTGCCATTTCCTTGTTTTCAATGATCAGTTTGCGCATTGTATACTGTAAGGAGCTTACACTTGGCTGCCCTAATTTTTTTCAATTTTACATATTAATGGAAGATGCTACAGTCCGAATTTGCAATTTAACTCATTGTCAATTTTTGCCTTGCAATCCCCTCTTGATACTCCTTTGCTGAATTCTAAATGGTTCCCAGTCCTCAGGTTTGCTTTTTTTTCTTGCAACTTTATATGAATCTTCCTTGTGAATAATGTTAACCTTGTTTTTTTTTGTTAGCTATCATGAATGTCTATTCCCTTCTCCTTCAATTTTTGTCAGTTTCCCATTAAATAAATCTGTGCTATTCACTTCAACCACTTAATGTGGTTCTGAATTCCAAATTTTTGCCACTTTTTGGTTAAAGGAGTTTCTTCTGGATTTCCCAATGACTATCTTATCATCATGGCCCTGATCATGTTCTTTCCCATGAGTCATTACATTGGCCATCTATTTATGGGGTGATCAATAATTTCATTGGTCTGTGAGTCTGAGGTGACCCCACCTCAGCCATTTCTCAGAGCTCTAACCGTACTTCATATCGTGCCTGGCATTGGAGTTCCATTCACTTTAATGTTTGATGTTCTGCCCCCAAAAATGCCAGTCTTTGCGAGGGGCAGAAGTTCTGGGTCACTGAGGATTGGAGACAATATTGCTGTAGGAGGCAGCCTCCATGGAACACTGGGCCCTGGATCTGGACAGGCTGCCACGGATTAACCTGTTGATCTCCATATGTGGTAGAGGGCCACCTGCCACTGGTAAAATGCCAGCGACAGCAATAAGGAGCCCTTGTCTGGCCTTGGAATTGATTACACAACTAGCTTCAGAGTGGAGGGCTGTCCTCTGACCTTCCTCAATGCCAGCCAGGAGAAAAGGAATGTGACAGCCCTGACACATCTCGTACCCCCCCTCCATCCAATTTTCCAAACCTCCTAGATTCCAGCCCATTCTTTGAACCTTTTTTTGAATCCATTCCATTCTCTCTCTATCCACTCCCTCAAACCCTTTCATAATTATTAAGACCATAGATTAAGCCTCAGCCTCCGTTGGTCAAGACAACGGCCAGTCGAACATTTCCTGCAATGTATTATGATGTACTTCTGGCATTGTCCCTATAGGTTATCACAGTTTTTTGCTAATGTTTCTTCATGTCTTTTTTTTTCCAATGTGGCAGCAAGCATTGCACGTGTTACTCTAATTGTGTTTGAGGTTTAATACAGTTTTAATCTAGCGTCTTTTCAGTTTTAACCCTCTAGAAGTAGAGGAGTGAATGTCATGGTGAGGGCAAGGAATATTAATTGGTTGGAGATGGGACCTGAGCTGGGTATTCCCTCTCAGAGCAGTGCTGACTGGTCTGGTTGGTTGGCAGCTCTGTATTTCCAGCAGCACCGCTGGCAGGGCAGGTAGCTACAGAAACCAAATACCAAACCCGGGACCTTGTGATTCCCAGGAGGGCCTGAGAATTTTGGAAGAGGGAGGGGGGAGGCCTGATAGAGAGAGGGCACCTTTGGGACCATAATGACCTTTGGCAAAGGGGGTGGGGGTATCCTGATGTAGGAAGAGGGCTCTTGTGTGAGGTGCATCCATTTTCTGCAAAAGGCTTGAGCCTTCTAACAACTCCAATGTATGTTGCTATTTCTTTTGTTACTTTAATGTTGCCTGTTTTGTTTATTATGTCTGCCTTTAAAACAGTGATTTACTGCTTTAAACCCAGTTAATCCATTAGGATGATAAAGGCATGATAAGTAACAAGGAGCCAAATCAGCTTTGTTGAGATCAGGTGACAAATGCCAAAAGAGATATTGGAGCGAAGATGTAGAATATCTAAGAGCAATGACGTTATATTTGGATGGCATTGAAACTATACACCTTATATTCAAGAAATATTCAGTTGAGAATATTGTGCAGCAGCAATACTTTGCAATGCCAATGTTCTGTCAATGAGTGATTTGGCATGCGGTTACAACATGTGAGCCTTATTGTCTCGAGATCCCAGTCTCATTTGATCTCCTGTCGGGAGCTGCCAAGAAGAACAGTTTGGAAAATCCAAGTTTGTGGAGGGAAAGGTCACAAATGGAGCATAGGATCCTCCAGTGTAACTATAAAATCATTATGAATGACAATGCAATGTATCTTGTTATAACGACATTCAGTTGAATGCTGTTTTTGTGTGGGATCAAAAGAACAGGATTTTCAACTGCACAGACAGGTCCTACACAGTTTAAGGATTATGATTATCTTATGGGAGAAAACAAATACTGCATCCACTTTTACCATTCTGGATATAGTGAAGGTAATGAGTGGAAATAAAGTATATCAAATTATTAAGCTTTGAGACACATATTAAATTTCCACATCTTCCTCCTATAATGCCCTGCACAACTTCCAGCTGTTCGTCTAGTAGACCGATGAAGGGTGAGCTGAAAGCACAGATTACTTCTGTTAATTTTTGACCATGCCATAATCGCGCTGTAAAATGTTTGTGACCTTGGGAAGGCTTCCAGATATTTTACTGAGCAAATCTAGACTGTATTCTCTTAGTGATCGCAATGGAGTATTACTTCTGGTTGGTGTGACGTGACCACCATTGAGCTCTCTACTTCAACTAATCAGATCATAGGTCACCCCTTCACTTGCTATTCAGCTGTTGACACTTTACTCACATGATCTGACACTTCTGGTCAACTGCAGAGACTTGTTATTCGGCCTGTCCATTCACAATATTTGTATAATCTTGGGCTTTCACTGCCTATAAATTGTGTACCTGTGTGTTTTTTTCACTTCACCTGATGAAAGGAGCAGTGCTCCGAAAGCTTGTGATTTCGAATAAAGCTGCTGGACTTTTACCTGGTGTCAAGTGACTTATGACTATTGCGCTTAACCACCATAGTTCTTCAGTTACAGTCTTAAATTTGGACCTTAAATAGGATCTGACTAGATTAAGTTGTAGAGCTTTGTATTATCAAGTACAACTGTGAGATTCTAATCAGTCATGTAATGTATTGATACTAAAGAAGGGAAATACATTTGAAATTAGTTAGCTGGCGATGTCTTTTTTTTGCGGGGTCTTTAAGAAATCTTGTGAAACAGAAAAAAGTATGCTTTTCATATTCTATTACAGATCATTTTAATATAATCTGAATGGAGGTAATATGTTGGGGAATGGGTTTTATTTTACATTTTGACTTCAATTAATCACAGTGTATCTTTGTCCACTTAGGATAGATTCCCTACAGTGTGGAAACAGGCCATTTGGCCCAATAAGTCCACACCGACCCTCTAAAGAGTAACCCACCCAGACCCATTCCCCTACATTTACCCCTGACTGATGCACCTAACACTATGGGGCAATTTAGCATGGCCAATTCACCTGACCTGCACACCTTTGGATTGTGGGAGGAAACTGGAGCACCCGGAGGAAACCCACACAGACTCAGGGAGAATGTGCAAACTCCACATAAACAGTTGCCTGAGGCTGGAATCGAACCCGGGTCCCTTGTGCTGTGAGGTAGTGGTGCTGTGAGGTAGCAGTGCTAACTACTGAGCCACCATGCTACCCCCAATGTTCTTTAACAAAATAGATTGAAAATTTGGCAATACATACCGTGTTTTTTTTCATGATTTACGGAAACTAATCCATGTGTTTCTCGTAAAGCAAGCCTTTAAATCTCTTGAAGGTTAAGCCAATATTATCTTGCCTGAACAATCCAGATAAAACTGTTATATTAAGTCAATGTTAATATTATGCAACTAGGTTAGTAAATAGTTCTTTATTTGCTGGTACAAAAGAACCATTGTCTCATTGACTTTTGAAAAAAAAAGCTAAAAAATAATTTTAAAGTAGTCAGATTCTTCTTCACTGACTATGCCTATGAATTACAGACAACCATCAACCCTTTATAGATTTGGTATTATAGTTCAATGTTGCTCCATTCAAAATGCCAATCAGGAGCTCCCAGAAAGTGAATGGCTCAAAACGATTATCCTTTTCTGAGCCGCAACGCCAAGACCAAGCCCCTGTTGCATTGCAAATGTTGCTTCCCTGTGCTTGGCATAATAAAACTCTGCAGTATTTTTGACTGAATCTGCTTGCTGTGTGTACGAGCAGATATTAAACATGGTCAAGTTGTTGACCATCTTATGTTTGACATGCAGTACATGCACCTAAGTGCACACAGCGTTATACTTAGATTCAGGTCATATTACATGACTGATATTGATCACTTATGTTTTAGTATTGCTAGCTGTGAGGATACCAAGAGTTTGCACTATCCAAGTTTGTTATTCAGAAGATAGTTTACGATTGACATATTCAAGGCATGACTTCCATTCCTAGTACAGTTGGTAACAGAACAATCAGTTGGTTGGGGTAAAATAGATAAGTTAATATTAACCAAAAGAATTATCATTTAAGCTCTTCAGTAAGCACAGTCCATTATATCATATAACCTCCTATTTCTTCCTCTCAAACAGGGGTTTGTTTGCTTTTACAATTCAACGGGCGTCCTTTCATCAACAATTTAGAAAATTGAAAATATCTTCTCTGCCTTTCCTGTCTATTTGGGATATTTTCTCTGACTCACCTTCCCCCTCATCTCTCTTTTATTCTCTTGTGCTCGAAATTCTACACTTAGTCTCACAGATATTTAAAAAGAGCGTAATGTCTTTTAACTGTTTAACCAAAAAGAAGAAGGTTTAGTAATGTTTTTTTCTTGGATTCTGTAGATTTAAATGCTGGAACCTGCAGTGTCAGGTGGCTGCAGTGATCTCAGGAGGTGAGGGCTGAAGGTCGTGATGTCAAAGTCACTCAAGGCGGGAGTACCTGGGGGCAAGGGGCTCAGCCTTAGGGAGAGCACCCGACTGGAAGGATAGTGATTAAAAGGCTATCTTTAATATAAACTATATAAACTACAAAATATTGCTCCTGTTCTCCCTGGTTTGTCTGTAATTCCTTCAGTTATGCTTAAGTTTGTAGCTTGGGAGATCAGGTATTTAATGCTTTTGCTTTCTAAGTTACTGCAGACGAACTTAAAATTCAATGAGATGACCAGGTAGGAGGGGTAATTCACCACAGTGCCAAGAGTGAAAGCTAAGTCCAAACTGTTGAGTTGTTGTCTTATTTCCTCCGAAGTGCTGAAGCATGCATAGGACCTTGATTTCTCAGTGAATGGTGGTTTTTCCAAATTGTTTTTCGACTGGCACTCACCTCTGAGATTAATGGAAGGAGGGAGAGAAGAGATTCCGATTTCTTTGGGGTTTTTAGTCGATCTTGCGTTCTCTCTCCTTTGTTGCTCCTGCTCTTGATGTGCACTTCTTTTGTTGAATCTGCTACCTGTCATCGCTTTATTCCAAGCTGAATAGTGGTAGCCAAACTTTCACCTTTCAGTATGAGAGTTTATCATACAACTGTGAGTAGAAAAAGATATCCTGTACTGATTTTCAGTGCCTCTTGAATAAAATGGCCTTTTCAATGCAGTTAGTTTCATAGATTGCACGTAGATTATCTATATTTATAAGTTAAAAATCACACAAAGGCAGGTTATAGTCCAACAGATTTATTGGAAGTACAAGCTTTTGGAGCACTCTGAACTACTTGATGAAGGAGCAGTGCTCCGAAAGCTTGTACTTCCAAATAAACCTGTTGGACTATAACCTGCCTTTGTGTGATTTTTAACTTTGTCCACCCCAATCCAACACCGACACCTCCACACTATGTTTACAAAGTGATCACGCTGGCCATTTTAGAGCAGTAGTGCCCTTTGTGAAACTTTTTTTTAGTCTGTGATAATCTTGGGTAATAAAGTCAAGTGATGAAAGCTGAATATTTTCACGATGATCTTAATGTTAGGTTCTCTCTTTCTTTGAATGTAGAACCAAAAAAGTTCCATACGAGTAAAATAACTACAATGAAAGTTTCAACACTAGGGAAAGCTGGATGGATGAGGCATTCAAATAACAAAGGGGATATGCTGTTAATTCTCAAAAGATTTTTGCAGGAGTACCACAAATATGTGCTGAGGACACCCCTGTGGGAATTAAACTTTATACCTGTCATTATTTTATAACCAGCCATAAATTGTTTCAAAATAAATTCACATTAAAACACTGACAGTTGGAAAATCTAAATCTGCATTGACCTTCAGCTATGGATAGCTATTTAGGGGAAATTCAAGCTGAGCTTTCTGATACAGTCTGAGGTTTCTGAATCCTTCCAGCGATGACGATACTGTTAGATACCTCATTGATGTCAGGGCTGTACTGTGTGCAATGCAATCACCTGGTCATAATGTCACTCATAGTGAACTGAACTGGCATCTATGATAATGGGGTAGCAGGAGGAGAATAAGTGTTTGGTTGCACTCTTAGCTGAGTGGACTTGTAAGCTCTTCAATGTAGTCTAATCATTGTAATCATGCTTGATTCTATTGTAGTTGACTATGGGGACATTAATAGACTCTCCTTCTCATGTTAATTATCTGATTCTAGCTTCCTACTTGCAATTGAATTTAGAGAGAGAGACTTTGCTCTTATCCTTTCTTGTATTGTGGAACATCTTAGCTTAATCTTTAATCTGAAATGAATATAGGAAATGTTGAAACATCAAGTATGTCTGTATAGATATCTGTTCAGAGAGTAGATGAGAAGCTTCGAATATGGATCCTTCCTGAAAACTGGAAGGTACTTGAGATTAACAGGAGAGGGGACAAGACAAAAGAAACAAAACACAGCTGGGCAAAAGAAATGGAATGGCCTTTTTATAGTCTGCTTTTTTTGGTACTGAGAATGTGTGTGTCCATGGGTAATCACTTCACTATTTGTGCCTCATTTTAAAGTATGGCTGTTGCAGAATACTCTTTATTGAATGAGGGTTAGTTTCCTGTCTAAATGGTGATAAAGGTCTGATGGATGTGTCAGGCCATAAGATTGCGTAATGTTCTTCAAATAGCAAGCGTGCCATGGGTGCCCAGTATTATGTTAGCTCTGTCTCCCAATTGATTCAATTAGTATATTGCATGAATTAAAAAGTTATTGTTCGGAATTTATTGTTGCCACGTTTTATTACACTTCAGAACAATAAATAAGAGAAGTATAAATTTACACCAAATTGCCACAATAAGCTAAAACTAACATTTGTTTGAGAAGTAAACCTCAACTAGTTTGTAATCTTTCTTAGGCTTCCATTTCTCACCATCATAAACAGTCAAGGTGATGTTTAGTCAGGAACAAATTCACAAAGATCTGTCATTGAATCACACTGACTAGATTTCGGATTGTGTCTGAATGTTTGGATGTTTTGTCTGGTGGAAGCAAGAGCAATGGAATCCTGATTTCGATATTGTCAAAGACATGTTCAAAAGATTACACTCAACAGTGAAAAAGAGTTGCTTTTATTTCTCTTTAGCTAACCATTTCCCTGTTAGCGTTATGAAATTCTAACTGATGATGGTTTTGGCCAGAATATGCTTTCTCGTGTCACCTTATTGCTACATAAAAAAAGTCACACAGTTGTTTTGGTTGAATCTGTTGAGAATCTATATAACTACAAAAAGAATGACACATCAATCCAATAACTTTTAAGAAACAAAGCCATGTACTCCCCAAAAGAAGTAGCAAAAAAAAGCTCGAATCATGATGCACTTTTAAACACAACAGAGATTATCGAACAACCAAGGGATACAGAATGAAAATATCCTCGTTTGAAAGTGTGTGTTAGATTGTACGGCTGGAGATTGGTTGGCAGTATTTTTAACCCTTATAATTTTCCCTCAATTTTCAGCATCTGTGGAATACAACATTTGGAAAGAGCAGGGAATAACTTGACCCTGTTTGATTCACTTTATTTCTGCATTGTCACCTTCTCTACGGTGGGGTTTGGGGATGTTACACCCCAGATCTGGCCCTCCAAGTTGTTGGTAGTCATCATGATCTGCGTCGCCCTTGTGGTGTTGCCTATTCAGGTAAGCAGTGCACAGTATAAAATATGGTTTAAAATATTATCAATAACCTTCAATATTAAAATGATAAAAGTAAGTACTTTTAATAATTGTTATTCCGACACATTTATTTCTGATGTGCTGAACTTTTCAGGTGTTTGATTTATTTCAAGTAATTGCAAAATTCCAATGATTTATTGATCTTTCACTGTACCATTAGCTGGAAAGTATGTTCCCATTTTCAAAGCAAACCTTAATCGTGTCATATGAGAAGCAATAAAACTGAGGCCAGAAGAGGTGATTAACATTTAATATAGGCAGTCATGTACCCAGGAAGTAAAATCATCCTCCACATTGTAATTTTTTTTTAAGATTCATTCGTGGGATAGTGGCATCACTAGCTGGCCAGCATTTATTGCCCATCCCTAGTTGCCCTTGAGAAGATGGTGGTGAGCTGCCTTCTTGAACCGCTGCCATCCATGTGCTGTAGGTTGACCCGCAATGCCCTTAGGGAGGAAATTCCAGGATTTTGACCGAGTGACAGTGAAGGAACAGTGATATATTTCTAAGTCAGGATTGTGAGTCGCCTGGAGGGGAACTTACAGGTGGTGGTGTTCCCATGTATCTGCTGCCCTTGTCCTTCTAGATGGAAGTGGTCTTGGGTTTGGAATGTGCAATAATGACGATATTTCATGAATTTCTGCAGTGTAGGATTTCTTGTAGATAGTACACACTGCTGCTATTGAGCAGTGACGGAGGGAGTGAATGTGGTACCAATCAAGTTGGTTACTTTGTCCTGGATGGTGTCATGCATCTTCAATTTTGTTGGACCTTCACCCATCCAGGCAAGTGGGGAGTATTCCATCATATTCATGAATTGTGTCCTGTAGGTGATGGACAGGCTTTAGACAGTCAGGAGGTGAGTTACTCGCTGCACTATTCCTAGCCCCTGACCTGCCACTGTGCTTATGTGGCAAGTCCAATTGAGTTTCTGGTCAATGGTAACCCCAGGATATTGACTGTGGATGATTCAGTGATGGTAACATCATTGAATATCGAGGGGCAGTGGTTAGATTATCTCTTAATGATCTCTTAATAATTATCTCATGTGGTGTGAATGTTATTTGCCACTTGTCAGCCCAAGTCTGGATATTGTCCTGATCTTGTTGCATTTGGGCATGGAAGTATTTCTGCACCTGAGGAGTCAAAAATGGTGCTGAACGTTGTGCAATCCTCAGCGAACATCCCCATTTCTGACCTTAGAATAGTGGGGAGTGATGCCACACTTGGTCGACTGCAGCCTTGATTTCAAAGATGGTCACTCACCTCACCTCTGTATTTCAGTTCTCTTTCCTTGTTTGAACCAAGGCTGTAATGAGATCAGGAGCTGAGTGGCTCTGGTGAAACCCAAACTGGGTGTCACTGACCAGGTTATTACTGAGAAGATCTTGCTTGATAGCACTGTTGATGACACCTTCCATCACTTTACTGATGATCGACAGTAGACTGATGGGACACTAATTGGCTGGGTTGGATTTGTCCTGATATTTGACTACAGGACAGACCTGGGCAATTTTCCACATTGTTGGGTAGATGCCAGTGTCATAACTGTACTGCAACAGCTTGGTTAGGGCAACAACAAATTCTGGAGCATAAACCTTCAATATTGTTGCCGGAATGTTGTCAGGACCAATAGCCTTTGCAGTATCCGGTTTCTCCAATCATTTCTTGATATCGCTTGGAGTGAGTCGAATTGGCTGAAGACTGGTATCTATAATGCTGGGGACCACTGGACCAGGCCGAGATGGATCATCGCGCTTCTGTCTGAAGATTAAAGAATTTGTTGGGAGGATTCAAGATTATTCCACAGCTTTTCCACGACATTTCCAAAAGGATGACTCAAATAATTTAAAGTAAATTCAATCTCATATAACTTGCATTTTCTTCAAAATCTACTTTACGTAATTTACATAAAAGCAAAATACAGCTGATGCTGGAAATCTGAAGCGTGCAGGGAATGCTGGAGAAACTCTGTTTCTCTCTTCACAGATGCTACTGAGTTAGCATTTCAAGTCCATTATGCCTGTTCTTCAGAACATCAGAAATTTATGTATTTTGCTGACAAATTGCTAATTATTTTAACCATATCATGATACATTTGTGTTGCTACATTTGAAAAACTCCTTAAGAAATGTAGCAAGAAAACCATTTATGTCTTGAACATAGTAACCACACAAAGTTTTTTCAGTTGATTCACAAAACTGGATTTCAGCTGCAGATTGAAGTGCTATTGTCAATCTTTTTCAAAGCTCTGTGTTCAGGAGTTCAACATGGTGAGACTAAATTGCACAATTTGTCAAATTTACATTCTTTTCCCGTCAACTGCAGTGCTAACTTAACATTTCCATGATGTAATTTCTCTTTTTGATAGACTGACTCATGGTTTCCGGCTTTGATCATTGTTCCCATCTCTAGGCCTAGATTTCATAGGAAACAATTCTAAACGTAGACGTGTAGCAAAACAATTAATGAAGGCTGTTCATCTATAACACAGTGCAGGAGAAGATGCCATTTGTAACCAGCCTCCACCCAAGGAGGACGTTTTTTTTTTGGCAAGTTACTTAACATTTCGATTGCCTCCCGTCTACTTCAGTTTTCATTTTGTGAGGTAAATTGGACAGAAAAAGAATGAAGATGAGTAAATCTCGAGGAACTGCATGGCCTTCACCACCGAGACAGACCTGGGCAGTAGATGCACAGGAACACCACCACCGCCAGTTCCCCTCCAAGTCACACATTGTGCAGAATTAAATGGCAAGTATGAAGGCAGGAGAGGTTGTGGGCTCACTGCCACCTTTCCTCCACCTGATTAAGTCTGAGGCAGGAAGGCCCATGGATAGATTTCCTGTCCCGCTACTCAAAGATTTGACTGGGAGAAGGTCCCCTGCTGTCAGTTCAGGCCCACTATCCTTTAACACTCTACTTGCCTCAAGGTCGGCTGTCCATCTCCAACTTGAACAGAGTCCTGATTTGGAGAGCTGCCAATCAACCTGATTGAGTCTTGTCGGAGAGGTCAGTAAGTTGGGAGGGTGGGGGATGATGTGGACCTTGCAGGGCAGAGCATCCGATGTGGAAAGGGGCCCTTTAAGTGAGGTGGAGGCCCTCCCAACTTCCAAGAAATGAGCAGAGTGACCTAGAGTGGGCATCCCATGGCCTCTGAACTGCTCCCACCAGATTCACGCTTTGAGTCTGGGTATGAAGCAGTCTTTTAGTGGCTTCCCCTCGTAAAAAGTGTGGCTAGGTTGGAGCCCCAGTGAAGATTATTTCCTGTTTGAAAACCCACTGGTAGGAAACTGTGAAGTGCTGCCCATCAAAACAAGCATGACGTTTAAAACTTCTGAGGGAAGGGCAATAATTTCGTGCAGTTCTTAAAATTACAGCCTTTCCTTTGTGGAAGACATTTGAAACAGTTTTATTCTACCTAACTGGCTCAGTAACTATGTGTTCTGGGTTGTGATAGTGCAATGGTTGGGCTCCTGAACATTATAAATCAGAGGCCTGCAGGAGTAATTCAATCCCTCTTGAGAAATTAAAGTAGGAAAAGGCAATGTCTTTATTGTGAAGGTGAAGCTGTCAGATTGTCGTCAAAACACAACTGATCTAATGGTCTCGCAGTCCTTACTCAGTTGGGCCTGTATGCACCTTCAGTTCCATTTTCATGTGAACTGCCCGTGGAAGTGGCCAAGTCACTGGGCTGCCTTACAACAGCTAGTGGAAGATGTTCCATCACTGCTGTCTCGAGGTAACTAGGGATGAGCAATAAATGTTTACTCTGTCAGAGATGCCCACATCCAAAGAACTATATTTTCTTCAAACGTAGCACTTTTATCCATGTCAGATTTGTTTAACTGGTTTTAAGTTTGGCATTTAAAATGAAACTCAAAAGCGTCATGTTGTCTTTCAGGTTCCTAGTATCACCGCAGACATTTTTCAAATCAATTGGTTTGATTACTGTTTTTATGTTCAGGCTCTCTAGCCTCAGCTGTTGCCTTCATTGAGTCGTGAATTCAACAAGGTTAAGAGAGACCCCCATACTGTTTTCGCTTATTAATTACACAATTTTCTACCTAGATATGCCTCATTTTCCCAAAAGAGAAGAATGCTGAAATAATCAGCAATAGTGACCCCACTGTGTATAATTTAGGGAAACAAAGTGAACTTGTCTCGTTGAACCAGCATAGTTTGTCTTCTGATGCATTCCCTCATGTTGTGCTCCCATTATTCCTGACCAGCTAAGAGTGAAAATTGTGTGTTTTGTCTTGCCTGCCAGCTGATTCTTATCCTTACTGTCAAAATATGCTTTCACTGATGGGATTTGTCTTAGTAAGGGGGGAGGCTGAAAACTTACAAGTTCAGTTTTTCCAGCTTCTAGCCCGCTTCTTGCACCTGCCAAATAGTTTTGTGTTTGTAGCGCACTCTTTCTTGTTGAGGTTGGGAGAGTAGGGGGAGCTTTTACCCAATAAAATGTGAACGTGATAATGAGGCAGCATACCTCATTGTCATTTGTTTATTTTTTAACATTAACTGCGGATTCAGAAGTGTCAGAACTTTCCAGAACTCCATTGAGATGAAGATTTGTTGGACCTTGGCAGTGTCTTCACACTTACCACCTGAGGAATCTTACTCTCTTCTGTGCAACCCCCATTCCTCATATTCATAATCTGTCCCTGTTCAGGCATCTAGTGAACCAACCCAGCCCTCCCAACTCCAGGGAATGCTGATTCCTCTTTCCTTGCCAAACTTCTGATACCCATCTCAAGCCCTGATAGCGTTGACACCACCACTCCCCCATCTCCCACTTTCTGACCCCACTTCTCCAGATAAGCAGCCCATCCAATCATGGTGATGTCTTCCTCCAACTACATTTGATCAACTTGGTCAACTCAATTGCACTCTCCTTTCTCCCCTCCCAACAAATCCCTATTTGCTCTCCTCCCCTACCCCATCTGCGCAGGCCAGAAATGTGTGATGGAGTGAAAACTCCACAACCGGTGGAGAATCCTGAATTTTGGCTTTTCCTGACTTTTTGCTGACTCACTCACTGCCAGTCAGATCAGTAAAAATACATCCCAGAGTGCTTAATTTCCTAGACAAAGTACCTTCTCATCAGCAGATGAGGAAGCTGCAATCAAATTGTTGTAGTTTGTCGCACTCTTGTCATGTTCTATGTTCATTCAAATTGGCCATTAAAGGTCAGTGTGTTCTTGCCTTTTGGGAGCCAATCCTTTCAGTAGTGCTGTCTATTTTTATTTTGCTGCCACTTACCTTTTCTCGAGCCCAGCACAAAGGAAAGATCACAACTGGGAAATCCTTGCTAGCTACAAAATGAAATATGAGCCATAGGCAAAGTAGATAGCAATAAACTTTTTATCTTGCAAGTACATTAGTTGTATGTGAAATTCCTCTGAGTTGTTCTGAGAGATGGACACACAGCACACTGACCAATTGTGTATTTAACTATAAATTCAATGTTTGTGATGGAGATCCATTGTTGGAGGGTTGCTCAGAGGCCCAGGGCTGCTGGCTGTTTACTTTGTGATCTTTCAGTAAAGGGCCACACATGGCTCCCTAGACTGCGCCCAGACACTACAGATTGATGCTATTACGTTACATTGCACTACACAGCCGAACCAGCCAATACAATGACAAGACATTAAAATCTGACCGTGCAGTTCTAGGTGACAAATTTGTCTGTCATTAGCAAACATCAAGGGTGAAGATACAAGGCCATTTCTTAGAGCATTTTTTACATTATCAGGTGCCAAGAGGCAGGGAGAGTAAGAAAAGCTGCTATTGTAAACATTTCCAGAACCCTTGTTGTCTTGTTTTTGAAAGCATTGTTACACATTCCTGGATTCACCTGGCAGTGTTGTTGCATTGTCACATGGTGTTTCACTTGGTCAGTGACCTGGGCACAAAAAAGACCAGGTGGTTGTCTCGGTTCATCTAGGCAATGGGGCACTGGCTGGGGAAAATGCAAAATGATGCTGACCAGAAAGACCAGGTGTCCAAATATTGGCACTTGGGAAAATCACTGTTGACCTCCCTGCAGGCTAGGAAAAAGTGTTCACCACTGCTCTGCTTTTTACCTCTTAGCTAATCATATAGCTACTAATTCCACATTCTTATATTGCATTATGAGGTACTTCACAGTTGTTCATCTGGATGTAGAATAACGATTTGCTGACCTCGATGCAAACAATCACTTGAATTTAATCCTGACTGGCTACGTTTCCTAGGCCTTTGGAGTTGAGGTCTGCTGGATTGAGGAGATCTCCACTTATCTGCCAGATCCAGCTGATTGTCTCAAATAGGCCACCATGCTCAGACATTTCCCTCACTTCTCAAATTTCTCCTCCATTGTCCTAATCTGTCTTCTGCATTTCAGACTTTCCTCTACTCCAGTCTCCTCAACCCTGGTGTTACATCTTCCTTCTAGACTCTCATGCCTAACTGACGATGCCTCAAACCTGGCTCCTGGCCTCTTGATCTGCCTTACTTAGGCCTCTAATCACCCTCATCCTGGCCTCTGATCCTTCCCAGACCAGCCCTGACCCAGGCCTTCAATCCCCCTTGACCTCAGCTTCTGATCTCCTCAACCATAACCATTTTTGTTCCAGTCCATTCAGTCAAGAGACCCCATCAAGGAAGCCACTGAACATTTAGGTAAAGCAGACATACTGAAGCAGCAGACAAGGTTGCTAGAGACACTGGGAGAAAATTGGATTGGAAATTGGGGAAGACCACCACAGTATCAGTACCATATTGGCTCTGGCTGTCCCCATGAGCAGGGTTGGCAATTTCCATGAAGAGTCAGGACTGCACTTGGGTGTAGTGAGAGGGAAAGGAGAAAGAAAACCTTCCTAGGGCAGATAGGTTCTACGGGTGACACCTTAATGTAAATAGAATCTCTCATTTGTAGATATATATTTTCACTTTACATCATTACATGTCTGATCAGCCATTATTTTAGCTGTGGCTACAAGAATGAAGCTCAAGAGGCTAGCCTTCCTTAGTGCCACACAATATGAGAACCTTGTCTAAAGGAGTGCTCTGCAACTATAAAACATTGTCATATCTGAATGTGGGAGCAACAGATGTTGTAAAGCATTCCAGTGGTTTGTTAACTATTACTGCACAGCAGGAATGTTAGAGAAAAAGCAAACTGAAGAGTTACATTTACGTTTGGGAATAAACAGGAGCTGCTTGCTTTCCAACACTGACAGACTGATAGGCAATGACTAATGACTTCATCCAACTCTGTTCTGTTGAAAGAGGGGTCCCAAATAAGTTCTGCCTGTCCTTCTGTGCTCTTTCATGATGAAAGTGATATTTCGTCAATCACTGCCCTCATCTTCCTCCTCAGACGAATACTGCTGGTCCTCCAGTTGGCCCCTTTTGGTCTGTTCCTGTTGTCCAGAGCACAGTGTGCGCGGATTATGCAATGTATTCTGTCTGTAATGTACTGCAAGAAACCACCCAAACCTGTCCAAGCATGGGAACCTCATCTTGAGGAGGTTTCATGTGGCCCAGGTAGAAAGAGACTGTGGGTTTCTGCCCTTTCTTTGTATTGTGAGTGGACCTTATTGCTACAAACTCTGGTTTGAAGGCTTTTCTATATTAGCTGGTGTGCCTGAGCTAGTATGTGTTCCTCATCACACTCTGTGGCTAGTTGTACTGGAGTCACACAAGTGATCAGCTGTGCTGGATCTACTGGCAAGTGATTTCAATGAGCCTCTGTGGACATGATCAAAAATAAATCAGCTTCTTGTTAACAGTGAGCAGCCACAGCAGATACAAAGGACAGCTCACCATAGTCCTCCATACATTGGGGCATGAAGGGTAACAGGATGCCCCAACATGGACCTTTAACATAGCAGACCTTAATCAGATGTGTCCTTCACAAGAGATGCTGTGTATACAGTAGGAAATTGAAAGTCTGGTAGGAATAAATATACCCTTCCCATTGCCCCCATCCCCTCCAATCCAACCCTTCGCTAAACCAAAGAAAGGCAGCACTGCATATAAGAATTGGTTGTATAATACTTACCAACAAATGTGTAAGAAGAGAAGCTTCAGCACCTTGTGCAGCCTGAGAGACCTTGGACTCTGTTTATGGAAGGATTACTTTTTAAAAGTTGTCTGTGATTACTAGGATTATTTTGCAATGATCAATGTATTGGTTAAGGTTGCTAGTGCTCAGCATTTGTAATCGACATAGTGCAGTCACATTGCAGAATTCTGTGGTTAAAGCTCTCTTCAATATATGCATATACACCGGTAATGTACAAGTGGCTGATTAATTGCCCCTTGAAGAACCTCATATCACGCATAACTCCTCAGAGAAGAAAAAATGTATTCTGCCCACTCTGGGCGTGGTGGCAACGATTCCTCATTTTCACCGACATTCATGATTTGAATGAGGATGGAAGGCAACACAGTAATCGTCGCAGGCTCACCTCTTCGTGACATGCTCCCCGCCCTCAAACCTTTATGTTCCTTTCTGCCTTGCTCTCCCCAGCGACCCCAATAGGTTTCAATCCCCACACCCCCCCCCCATTCCCAGCCAACCCTCTTATTTAACTCCTCACCTCCCCACTTTACCCCCCGAGCCCCAGGCATGCCTAAGTCATGCTGGAAAAGCGCAGCAGGTCAGGCAGCACCCAAGGAGCAGGAGAATCGATGTTTCGGGCATGAGCCCTTCTTCAGGAATGGGCTTCTTCAGGAATTCCTGAAGAAGGGCTCATGCCGGAAACGTCGATTCTCCTGCTCCTTGGATGCTGCCTGACCTGCTGCGCTTTTCCAGCAACACACTTTCAGCTCTGATCTCCAGCATCTGCAGTCCTCACTTTCTGCCCATGCCTATGTCATGCCAAACATCACAACACAGTGTTGCCCCCCCCTTTTGAAGCCAAGCTGTTAGTGACTATTGATGACCCCACCCCCACTTCCTGTGGTAGCCAGTGTCTTCCCTTCCTTTATTCTCTCACACCCTTATATGTTGAGTTGGCTCCCTCTACATCCTAGCATGTAACTCCCACTCTCCTTAATTCACTTGCACAAATTCCCCACCACAGAAGTGGCCCCTGATTACAAGCTTTGACCAGTCACGAACAGGCCCTTCAGGCTGACCCATGCCTCAACACTCTGGTGTGGAGGAACAGCCCTGACCGATGAATGATCAGACCCCAACCAGCTCCCTGAAAGATTTACCTCTAATATCAGACACGTTGTATTTGACGTACAGAACAGACTGGGACCCACTTCCTAGACTGTAATGATATGGATCTCCTGACGCCATAGGCAACCTACTGATGGTGTCCCAGACTCTGGATGGAGACTGAACAATAACCTTGACTTTACTGTTGCAGCACTTTCTGATTGACAATAGTTCTGTCTTTTCTAGACTAAGGATAACTCCCCTTACACTTTGAAATCAAAGCATATTCACTGTATCTGCCTTGTGAGCTGCCGGCATGTAGCATAATGCCGACATTGATGTAGCACAGTGCTATACAGCAAACTGTGTACCCACTATGACAGATCACTGCTGACAACAATGACATGCTGCCTGGCTTTGTGTCTGCACTAAAAGGCAAGGCAAGGCAGAGATGCTGAGTGTGTCCAAGTAAGTACAAAGTGCATGAATGTTAGGAAAGCAAGAAAATAAGCCAAAGATAGACCCTGTTCTGATGCATTTTGCTGTGCTCCAAGCAACTTGGCAAAAGTATCGTAATGTAAGTTGCTGATGAGCTCCCAAGTGCAATATTGAAGTAGAGAACTGCATCACAAGTGAGTTGAAGCTGTGCCATGATGATGTGGTGAGGCTGGTGATCTACTGATTCCAATCTCTGTGTGTGGAGGATGTGGGCAGTTGCTCTTAATGTCATGCCCACTGAGATGGTGGGGAACGTTGGCCAAGGTGGATGCCCACAAAATATACCACTGAGCTTCACCACCCTGACTTTCCTGTCAGAAGTTGGTGCCATCTAGTTTCTCCCTGCTGCTTGGGAAAAATTGCAATTTGCATGGACATGAGGCAAGATTAGAGAATAGTCCACTCACTGTTCTTTAGTGAGAATCTCATCTAACCTTTGAAACCTTATGTGGAAACTTGCACTTCTTTCTTCTCGTCGAGATTTTAAAAATTCTTAATATTGCCCAAGTTGTCCAGGGACTGGGAAAGTGTCTCCTTTGACATAGAGTCCTGAATAGGCATTATTTTGGGAATGGAGTTTTGGTACCGCTGTATCCCCTGCCACTGGGGCAGGAGGTCAGCACCCACTTACCCTGCTCACATGGCCATCATCATTTTTTGCTCCATGAAAATCTCCACCCTTATGTGGCAGCCCACTTGCTACCTCCCTGACCATGCCAATCCTGACCCTTCACTGTTTCCATCTTAGCGAGGCAATGGCCGAGTGTTATTATTGTTGGACTATTAATCCAGAGACTCAGGTAATGTTCTGAGGACCCAGGTTCAAATCGCACCAGGGCAGATGATAGAATTTAAATTCAATAAAATTTTGGAATGAAGTGTCTGATGATGACCATAAAACCATTGATTGTCAGGAAAAACCCATCTTGTTCACTAATATCATCTGGGGAAGGAAATCTGTCATCTTTACCTGATCTGACCTACATGTGACTCCAGACCCACAGCAAAATAGTTGACTCTTAACTGCCCTCGGGGCAACTAAGGATGGAGAATAAATCTTGTCCAACCAGTGATGCCCACATCCTTTGAATGAGTAAAAAAAACTCACTCACTGCCCTGCTCCCTTACTCACAATAATCAGGAGCAGGATGGTAAGGGAGGGAGTGAGCGGCACAGCCAAGTGCTGGCAGTAAAGTCGTGACTAGTTAAGAATCCCCCAGGATTCAATTGATTTGAAATATCTGGAGGGATAAAAAAGTCATTTTTCATCTGCTTGTTACGTTGCACCACTCATTATTGTGGATGGTCCTGTTCTTTGATGCAGAGAGCTATCTACATCATTACTAACACGTCGCAGACATTGTGGCTGCATGTGTGGTGAGTGCACCCCCTGCAGTTGGATGGCAGCAAGTGCAACTAGCTTGATGGGCCCAGCTGATTTTATGCAATAAGCTTAAATTACACCCTTGGCAGAATTTCCTCTGTTCTTAGCAGCCTGAAAGTTGGCTGTTTACAAGGATGACTGGTATGTTTGATGGAAAATGGATAGTGGTTGTCAATTTATTTTAATATATCCAATTTACGCCTTTTCAAAGTTTATCTCAGTATCAAAAATATCTGTTGAACATTAGTAACTGATACAATCAGGATGGAGATATAAAGTCTGTGATAGGGGATGGAGTAACTCAGCCCTCCAAAGTTTTTGGTGGTTGTCTGTCAAAGTGCAAGTAGTGTATCAAGAGTGAAGATCTGCATTGCACTCCAGTGCATTACATACCCTCAGGATAGTTTACAATATTAGCAGATGGAGAAAAACAATTTGTTCTTGTGCTTTTATTATTATAGCCATCAAGTCCCATGGCTGTCATCATTGTTTGCTCCATGAACATTTCCACCCTTAGCTGGCAGCACAGTTGCTATCTCCCTGGCCATGCCAATCCTGACCCGTCACTGCTTCAGCCCTAGCGAGGCAATGGCTGTGATATTTACTGCTTGCAGGTAACCTGGCACTAGATAGTGCAGCACTGCTTTTCATGTCACCTGACCTGGAATCCATGATGTCGTCTGTAACTGTGAATGGGAAGTTATTAGCAGGTCGATGCAATCTATCTCTGGTATCCTTTCATTGCTGCTATTATTTCTCAAAATGAGCATAAGTAAAAGGGTAAACACACCCAGAAACGTGTTGGGCCACAACTGTGGGTTTATCAAAAAAAAGGGTAGTGTCAGAGAACTTGGAACACAGTTTTCTAAACAATAAAGTTGGGGAGATGGTGATGTGGTGGTAAAATCTCCAAACTAGTAATCTAAAGGTTCAGGCTGATGCTGTGGGAACAGGTGTTCAAATCCTGCTACAGCAGATAATGGAGTGGAATAAATCTGGATTGAAAGCTGGTGACCTGAAAGTACTATCAATTGTCACAAAAATCCACCTTGTTCACTGAGGTCTTTTAGGGAGAGAAATCTGCCATTGGTACCTGGTCTGGCCCACGTATGACTCCATACCTACAACAATGCAACTGATTCTTAACTGCCATCTGAAACAGCTGTACAAGTGACTCGGTTCAAGGGTAAATTGGGTTGAACAACAGATGTTGGCCTTTCCACCAATGCCCACGTCTCCAGAACAACAAAGGTAAATTAATTAGATAGAGGAACAAAGGTCATCAAAAATGTTATGGCAAATCTTCCCCAAGAGCCTTTTATATGCATTCAGCACACTGTTAAAGCCCTAGGTGCAATTTTTGCATGTGAAGCAAGATGATCAAATCTTGTACTGGCAAAAGAGTTGGAAATTACATTGTCAGTTCAATAACATCCACAGAAGGCTAACTGAAAAATTTGACATCATTGTAAAACCGAACAGGAAAATTGGATGGAACATTTAAAAAGGGTGATGAAGGGCTTATGCCTGAAACATTGATTCTCCTGCTCCTCAAATGCTGCCTGACCTGTTGTGCTTTTCCAGCACCACACTCTCGACTCTGATCTTCAGCATCTGCAGTCCTCACTTTCTCCCATAAATAATGTGCCAACTATTTTTTTTCCCATTGGTTAGACATACTTTACTCCCAGTAACTGGATCCACCTGATAAGAAAATCTATCCCTCTGCTTTGAATGTACTGAATAAACAACCTCACAAGAATTCATTTTCCCCTTCATATTATCTGTATGGATACTGCAAATTTTGGATTTGAAATGCATAACAACAAGTAAACATTGTGTTGATCTGGATTTGTTGCAGCAATGAAAAATAAAACAAATCTATCCATATTGATTTTCTGTCTGTTAGTCATGAACAATATCTTGGAATTTTGCTTGTGAAAATTGATAAGTAGTTTTGTTTTTATCCTACAGTTTGAACAGCTGGCCTATCTGTGGATGGAGAGGCAGAAGTCAGGAGGAAACTATAGTCGTCATAGAGCTCAGACAGAAAAACATGTTGTACTATGTGTCACCTCTTTGAAGATTGACCTGCTAATGGATTTTTTGAATGAATTCTACGCTCATCCCAGACTACAGGTTATAAAGAATGTGTTCTAATCACATAGTTGTCCACAAAAAGAAGCATTTAAAATACAGACAACCTTACATCAGTCCAAACTGCTTTGCCATGTTGACCCTTACAAGTAAATTTGTCAGTACAATTTTATATTTTACTTCTCAAAATCAATAAATTCACTTTTTGAAATAATCAAAAATGCATTTAAATTTGATTCATTCAACTAAGGAGAGAATACCATTGTAGATCTTGAGCATTCAAATTTGCTTAATCTAATTAAGCCACTGATATTTCTGTAAGAGGTATTTCTATGAGAAAATTATGAGCATTTTACTAATATTTTTGCTTAACCAGTAAATAAATTGGCATATGTGTGCTTTTGGATTTTAGTAATTTTTCACCTTGTATAGGATTAAAGATCATGTGAAGGAATATGTGATAATTTTTACATTGCTGCACTTCTGTGCAAGAAAGCACTACCTTGGCTACTTATGTAACTTCTGCAGCATCTAATTAGTTGATGTAAACTTGTGCAGTTTTTTTTAAATCATTGTGTCATTTACAGTGATCAATTAATGGGTAGGTGGATACAGTTAATTTTATCCATGCTGCATCTTCTAAGTAATTGTGTAGTGAATGAATTTGGGAGGTAAGTCACAACATAACCAGATCTGAATCTTTCCATCAGTAGCGACCAGTTTGTGCAATAACATTCAATTTTTATTATCAAAAATACTGCAGATCAGTGCAGCTGTGTTTGCAGACATCAAGAATCAGTATAGATGAGAGCCGTAAACAACAATAGCAGCATACACAATATAACATACTCTGGAATCCCATTATCAATTATTATTGTTGACTTGCCCCGGTATGCATTGTAAACAAATATTAAAAATTGTTAATAATAATAATATCTCTGCATTAAATTAGACAAGACAAGAAATTATACAAGACAACCTGTGTCTGTGTGTGTTTCCTCTGGGTGCTCCAGTTTCCTCCCACAATCCAAAGATGTGCAGGTCAGGTGGATTGGCCATGCTAAATTGCCCATAGTGTTAGGTGCATTAGTCAGAGGGAAATGGGTCTGGGTGGGTTGCTTTCGGAGGGTTGGTGTGGACTTGTTGGGCCGAAGGGCCTATATCCACACTGTAGGGAATCTAATCTAATCTAAATTGAATTAAGTAAAAATAATTAACCAATAAATATGGGTGCACATTAACAAGTGAATCAGTACTAACTGAAAATTACATGGGTATATTTTGCTTCAATTTGATAATGTCAGTTAAAACTTTGAAGAATATAGATACTTATTTTTGTTTCACTAAGTATTAAAGAATACATGCTTCATGTTCTGCTAATTGTATTTACATTTCATTTTTCTAACAGGATTACTATGTAGTGATCCTTTGTCCTACTGAAATGGATTTACAGGTTCGAAGAGTGTTGCAAATTCCAATGTGGGCACAAAGGGTAATTTACCTCCAGGGGTCAGCGTTGAAGGACCAAGATCTTCTGAGAGCCAAGTAGGTCTACACTGATTTTTCCATTGTGCAAATGAAATTGAAAATAGCGTAGTAACGCTTTCAGGAAGCAGATGATTGCTTTTCCTCTAGTCTGTTCCGTGTAAATGGTGCATTCTGAATTGCCTTGAATCATACATATTGGTCACAATCTCTCTAGTCCCTTCTTGAAGCCCATTAATGCTTCTTGTCCCATTATCCAAGTTGACAATCTGCTCCACACACTTAACTAATGTGTCCATGAAAAGAAATCTTCTATTTTCCATTTTAATCTGTTGCACTTAACTGTAAATATAACAATAGAGGTATAAAATTTGTTTACAGACTGAAAAACATGCCTGGATTCAAATTATCTAAAGCTGTTGCATGTGAAAAAAACCTAGAGCATATGCTCTTGATCTTTCTTCAGGAGAAGTTCTGCTCCTTTAATTGGATGAGCTCTGTGAAATCTGAGGCAGTGATGGGTGGTGAGACAGAACTGGATGTTGTGTACTTGGACTTCAAAGTACTTTTGGGTTATGTATCTGAGGGGCTAAGTGCACATGAGGATTAGAAATATCTAGGTCTATCATCTGCTCAAAGATATCTAATAAATTAATCAAACATGGCATCCTACTCTTTAAACTGCACTGACTCCATATTATTTTATTGCTTATTTCATGCCCTGATACTACTGCTGGCACATTATTGGAAATTAATTTTGTTTTAATTGGGAACCATAATTTGGGAATGATGATGGTATGGAGCTTGTTCCATTCCCGAAATGTTTACACTGCCACCTCCGTTTGGATCTAGGACTATACCCATGACAGGTGCCATTCCTCCCTGAAGCCTGTTTGGAAAAATTACAAATGTGAAAGATTGGTTTGACAGTGACTAAACCTACAACCTATATTCTCAATCCATAAAGGCTGACTTGGAAGGAATGAGCAGCAGTTTACCTGCTGCAGCCGATAATGACTGAATGCTTTTACTTTGGCGTGTGCTGCATGGAGAAGCTTTAAATTGCAATTACTGAACTCTGTGTAATACTGAGAGAGAACTGAACACAAACTACCTTGAGGGACAGAGTGTTAGAATTATTTTTCCCACTTACCCTGGAGTTTGAGAGATGAGGACATGTGATCCTCAGTTTGATTTCCCTATGTTGCTGGCAAAGTACGAACAGTGAAGCATGAAAGAACAATGAAAAGGAGGATCTGCGCTGTAGCATTCAATTCCAAAGAATTTGCAGGCCATGCATATTTTATGAAAATCGCAGTGAGATTGTCTTTAATATATTTTATGAAAGAGGTCACAAGGAGCTTTGCTAACTTTTGCATGACGATATGGAACCCAGGTAGTTCCACCTGTAGATCTGAAAAGACCGTTCTATTTAATGATATTCTAGTTATCAATAATTTTCTGGTCCTCCTCCACACTGTGCTTCACTTGGTTATCAAAACATGTTTCTATTTTCTATTCCAGAGCTTCTGTCACATGCAATCTGTAGGCCAGTGTCTTGAGAGGTAGATCTTGAGGTGCTTCAGGTCCTCCTGGTAACTTGGTTCTAAGGATTGCCCATACCCTGGTCAATCTCATCTCATTTTATGGCGATATGATGGCCTCATGGTATCATCCTGGAGTGTTACTCAGATAATATGTGGGGACCCAGGTTCGAATCCTGTCACGGCAGATGGTGGAATTTAAATTCAATTTTTAAAAAAAATCTAGAATTAGGAATCTATTGATGACTGTTAATCCATTGTCGATTGTCAGAAAAACCCATCTGGTTCACTAATGTCCTTTAGGGAAGGAAACTGCTATCCTTACCTGGTCTAGCCTACATGCAACTAGAGACTCACAGAAATGTGGTTGGCTCTTAACTGCTATGTGGGCAATAAATGCCATCTGGTCAGCGATGCCCTCATCCTGGGAATGAATACGGCATCTCCTAAATGAGGATTAGATTGTGCACGGACAGGCGAGGTCAGTGGCTAATTACGAGTTGCTGTGCTGAAAAATGGCAGTTTTCCATAGATACTCCAACAAACATCCACTGTATTGGCCCTTGGACTCTCAAACTGCTGCTTAATGGAAAAGCTGATTCAATAGATGCTATTGCAGTCAGAAAGCTGTGAGTAACAGCAGCGTTCATCGCAGCCTTGAGTCTGAAAGTCAATACATGGGATTCTGACTGAGCTTTTCTATTCAGTCTATCTTAGACAGCATCATAATCTTATGATCTTAATCACGGTTTGCTGAATGAAATGCAGTTAACTTATAGAATCTTTGCCTTTTTTAAACTAACTGGAATTTGCATACATGAATAATTGTGCTCCATTTTCTTGACTGCATTCAACAACCTAGTGACTTGTTTAAATAATCTATTGGTACAAGCTGTGAGCCATTTTGTTCTCAAAACTGGTGTTCCCTATACTTTAGATAGAATATTTTGTATAATTCATGATATGTTTTTTCAGATGATTCTCCAACAACAGTGTGAAATGGGAAAGTAAATTTTGCAATGAATTTGACAAGCCAGGATCTATTATAGCTGTGATTCTGTGGAAAGATGCTTGATTCAAAGTTGTGAAATATAGCATATATTACCTGATAGGATGGTGGACACCGATTCAGCAGTAGCTTTCAACAGAAGTTGGACAAATATTTGAAGGATGAATAACATTAATGAATACATGCATAGGAACAGGTCTTCATGGATTGAACTCCTTTCAATATGTATTATTTCAGGTATAAATGAGTGAATGGGAGAGAGAAGGAAAAGGTTGGGGATGTTCTTATTATGGGGAGATTAAAAGGAGACTCGTTTACACCTGAAAATGAAGCTAGAAACTTAGGGAACGTTGATAGAGAAGGAGACAGCAGTAAGAATCCTTCTGGGAAGAGAGCATGAGAAAGACAGGAAGTGAGCAGAGAATGACACCATTTTTGTCATTAACTGTAAATGTGGTATCTTGTTGAGAAGGGTTTGAAGACACAGGGTGAAATACTCTGCCTTGACGCTACAGGAAGGCTACTGTTCAGGATGAGAAACCAGACTGGAGAAGGAAGGTGCCGAGAGATTTTCTTAACTAGAAGAGCTCAAGGAGCGGGCTTTGCCAAGGAAGGGAGTTGTTGTTGCCATGAGTACAATGTAATAAAACTATAGATCCAAAATTCAGCACAAGCAAAACCACTGGAGATCCAGTAGTGTTATATAAGCTCCATGAATATGTAGTTTTATGTCTGTTATTTTTCTGATTGCAAGCTAACTACACTCTAACTGTTTGATAATCATTTATCCTTTATCAATAATTCTATTGTGCAACAGCTGTAGTGGGACATTTGGCAATTGACGTCAGTTATGGAATGTGAAAAATGTATGAAAATGGAATAGAGCTTCCTTCAAAAGTACCAGATTTTAAACTAAGAAAAATAGCTAATTCATTGTTGTGATCTCCAGTGTGTTCACATTTCAAAGTACAAAAATAGTTATAAAGTGCAGAACTTTGTTTAGAATTGATAACAATTGAAACTAATGGAATTAGATTTTTTGCCATGAATTTCTTCATTCCACTGCACATTCAGCTTTAATACACATTTGATAAAACTGTTGTTAATGCAACATCTGGACCAACATTTATATTGGTGTTTGTAGTTTGCAAGTCTCCATGCATTTTTGTCATCATTTTGCAAACACACCAGTGAATACAGTAATGATTCTGAACTATTTCTCTTTTTCAATCTGCAATCCATTTCCTTAAATGCTGCCTTCCTCTACAACTGGATCTTTTGGTGACTGATTCAGAATGGATGATGCTGAAGCCTGTTTTATCCTTAGCAGTCGATATGAAGTTGACAGGACAGCTGCTGTAAGTTATCTTACCTAGGACTGAAATTTACCATGCATTTTCCAAAACGAAAGCTGGGGTGGATAGACGAGAAGAGCCTAATTTCACCCAGAATATAGTCTTTCAGATGGATCAAACATGATCAGCTCGATCTTCATAGCAGCTGTTTCTAGATTACTCCTCTAATCATTGTAAGTTGGGGAGGTTTTTGATAAGGTCAGACTTGGCAAATTGGCCAGAAAATCAAACTCAATCTAATGAAAAGTGACGGTTTCAGTCCAAATTGACTCCATGGGAGGAAGCAAAGGAAAATGGTTGATGTGTGCTTTTTATGTCAAATGCTGAGATTCAACAGAAATTGGTCAAATGTTTGTTCATGCGGAAGAAAGCTGTAGACTGCGAAAATATTTCAGTGGACAACTGTTAAGGTGAGCAGTGAAGTGGCTGATTTAATTCTACCCAGAGGAATGTGAGATATTGCATGCTGGGGTGTGCAAACAAGATAAGAGAATATTCAATAAATGAATGTAGCAGAATGGAGAAATCCCAGAAAGAAACAGACTGGTCGATATGGTGGTTATCAAGGCAGACAGGATATCCGAGTTCATTAGCTGAAGAATAGATAAATGAATAAATGGGAAATTATGTAAAAACTGTACAAAACACCAGTTAGACAATAGCTAGAGTATTATGTCCAATTCTGGTGACTTCATTACAGAAAGGATGTAATTGCAATACAGAATACTTTTATGAGGAAATTCCCAGGACTCGAAAAATTTAGTACTGAGGACTGATTCGTGTTTTCTTTGGAAAAGCGGAGGCCACATAAAGATTTTGTTTCAATTCATAAAATTATGAGGAGCTTATATAGAGTAGATAGGCAGGTTCTCTATCCTCGAGCCTCAGGATCAATAATCAGAGGTACACAAATTTAAACAATTTGATAAGTCATATTTGGGGATATTTCTTTTCACCAGAGGGTAGCAAGGACCTGAGCTTCCTGTCTAGAAGAGTTGAAAAGGCAGAAATCCAAATGCTTTAAAGAGGGACTTGCAATTGGACTTGCCCAAACCTACAGAGCTCTGGCCCAGAAGGTGAGGTTAGGGCAGGTTTCTATTTTCATTGGAACAAAAATGGGCAGATGGATCTTACCCTGTGCACTTTTGGGACTGGACTTTTCACTCTTCTCCTAACAGGTTGGAAGGGAGGGTGCAGCAAAGACAATTCACGGGATACTGTGCCATCTCTACCCTGTCCCCTCTGCAATTCTAAGTCAGAATCAGGTGCCCAGTCTATCCTTGTGCTAATTAAGTTAAATCAATTGTCCTCCTTTACAGCCTGATACCACCATGGTGGGGATTATCCCCACATTAGGGTGTGTCATTACTTCTGCCTTTAGCCTTCTCAGGATGTCAAGTCGAGCTCCCTTCTACGTAGCCAAGTTCATCTTTCTTGGTATTGCCTGTAGGCCTAGAAGTGGTCAATATTCCCACAGACGCTGCTGGGAGATAGAACTGGCAGGTATCCGACTGATCTCAAATGTCAGCAGAATTGTACCTTACCTGGAGAGGGCATGTTATAGAATCCCTATAGCGGGTCATTCAGCCCATCAAGTCCACACTGACCCACCGAAGAGCATCCCTCTACCCTATAAACCTACCTTTCCGCCACTAATCCACCTAATCTGCACATCCCTGAACACGATGGTCAATTTAGTATGGCCATCTTTGTTCATCTATGGACTGTGGAAGGAAACTGGAGCACCCAGAGGAAATCCGTGTGGACACAGATGAAGGTGCAAACTCCATGCCAACAGTCACCAGCGGGTGGAATCAAACCTGCATCTCTGATGCTGTGAGGCAGCAGTGCTGACTACTGAGCCACCTTGATGCCTTCCTCTCCACTTCTGTGCCACCTCATCTTCAACCATTTAATAACGCTGATGGTGTTAATTTTATGTGAGGCAGTCACTGGGAGCAGGAATAGACTTCCTTCTCTACTTGACCCTCCAAATTTTATTTTTTAACCAAGGCCAGGAAGAGTATTGCAGTACCAATGGTTCTAATTAGTTTGGAATGCAGAACAAACGGTCATTATTTACTTAAAGCTGACTGGTTTAGAAACCACTGCTGTTGAAGTCATTTTCCATTTTTCTGGTATGTGAGCATCATAGATTAAATTTAAAGTTTTTCAGTGTTTTTCTCCAGCTGATACCCACTTGTTTATGTGTATCAAGTTCTAATGCCCCAGCATGCACCATTTGTTGACAGGGAAAGCAGGTGGTATCTTGGGCATCCAGCTTTAATATCCTTTAGTTATGTACAGGATCTCCTTGGGATCCATGGTGGAAGACCCACCTTCCGGTGTTCCAGTCCTTTGCGAAAATGCTTCTCCTAACTTTTTATTCAGCTCCTTTAGTGGCCCAGCTAAACTAGGATCTTGAAGTATTTGGAATTGAGCAGAAATTTAACTTCACCTGGTGGTAAGCACAGTATTGATCTGTACTGACGATTGTTTGTACCTGAACACAACAGATTTGGGAAACATGGTTTCCAAAGTTCTTCATTTCTTAATTGTTAGTGTGGCCCTTTTTATGTAATGCATGGCTCTTCTGCCATTGTTTTCCAGCAGAGGAAGTGTTTAATGCACGACTGTAACCAAGAGATAATAATTTGTTAATCCTTTTCAGACGGTAAGCAAAAGTTTAGGATGGAATTTTTTCCTTTGGGCCGGCTTCTGGGAAAAGACATGGCTGCAAAGATATTTCCAGGGCCAGAAATCCCAGTCTGCAACTGGGGGAAAAGGCACTACCGTATTGATAAATACTTAGGTGCTGGCATTAAGTTTTTGCATTTTAATAGAGTTACAGTTAAGCCAATTCTTTTATTTTTATTTTGACTGTATTTTAATCTAGTCTAAAAACAAAGTGTATTTTGCTTAGCATCGAGTAATTTGACCAATAGAATTGCATCTGGAATATAACACCTTATACTTACCATTGAAATAACAAAAAGTTAGGGGTCTAGACTATTTTCTTAATGTATTTTGAGGGGGGGTGGTCTGGTCCATAACAATGAATAGGAAGGGTTTAGAGGGATATGGGCCAAATGCAGGCAAGTGGGACTAGCTTAGTTAGAGAAACTTGGTCAGGATGGCCGAATTCCATACTGTATAACTCTATGACTCAATGTAAATATCAATGTTAATTGTTGCTTCAGGATCCCTTTCGGAACATAAAGGGCAGCACGGTGGCTCAGTGGTTAACGCTGCTGCCTCATAGCACCAGGGTCCCAGCTTTGATTCCAACCTCGGGCGACTGTCTGTGTGGAGTTTGCACATTCTCCCCGTGTCTGCATGGGTTTTCTCCGGGTGCTCCGGTTTCCTCTCACAGTTCAAAGATGTGCAGGTCAAGTGAATTGGCCATGCTAAATTGTCCCATAGTGTTAGGTGCATTAGTCAGAGGGAAATGGGTCTGGATGGGGTACTCTTCGGAGGGTCGGTGTGGACTTGTTGGGCCAAAGGGCCTGTTTCCGCACTGTAGGGAATCTAGTCTAAAAACATTGATGAAGGAGGTCTGTTTGATTCCCAACAACATCCACTCTCAACATGTGATAATATTGCAAATTCTGGTTTTCTAGATTTGAGGCCAGGAGAAGAAACAGTTTTGTTTTCTCAACACCCCTTCGCTCACCCCAATCTCTCATGCATGCACACAAATGCACACATGAGACATAAAAACAGGTTCTATGATATAATTCCATCATAAATACAGTCTGGCAACCAGTTCTCCAAACAGATTCAGTCTTCTACCGAATTATCACTTGAAAATCACTTTGCAAACTGCTTATTTACATGCTAACAAAAAATAATGCATAAATTTGATTATATTAGCATTTCTTTGTTTCAATTACCATTGATAGCATATTTAGTTGTGACTAGAATGAATAATCTTGGATAATTATTAGCTATGTTTTTTTAATGATTTGTATCCTCTTTGAAAGAAGATAAATTACTGCAACACAAAGGGAAATCTTTGTGTATTACTGTATGAAGAGAAAATTACCTTTGAAATGATTTAAAATTAATCATTTGATATTTTGGTTACAGTAAATGGAACATAAACTATTTGCCTGTCCTGGTTTCTTTTGATTATTTAAATGCTTATCCAGATGCAAAACTGTAACTAATGAAGCATTATGAAATTAAATTCTGGTAAAATGGCGTCAGTTTTCTAATTGTATTTGCTAGTCTTTAATCTCAAAATGATTACAAATCCAGACAAAATATTTCCTTATCGGACTTCCAAAATCATAGTGTGATCTGTTTGGTTCAGAATTTCATGGGTTGTATGTGCAGAAATTGCATTGAGATTTTGGCTTAATATACTCACCTTCCAAATGGAAGTTTTCACTGAAACCTCTTTTGAGACACATTGGTCTGAAGTGGAATGTAAAAGCTATTGTAATTGTGGCACCAGTACTGAAGGTGCTGTATAGTGCTGAGGCACCTCACAGAATTACTTACTCTGCTGTTCCAGTCCCATTAAAATGCAGAATTACATGTTAATTGGAAAAGACCTTCAAGCAATTTGGTCATAACAAACACTTAGCTGTAAAGTACATTTTTGAACGACTTCAGCTGCAATGATCACACTTTGGTTGATTAAAGCGCAGGTGTTGATTTTTAAAAGAGTATCAAAAATTTAAACTCTTGTCACATGCAAGAAATCTCCTGTATCAATATCAGGTAATTTCTCTTGTAGAATCTGTTCAGTGTGGAAGCAGGCCATTTTGCTCATCAAGTCCAGACTGACACTCTGAAGAGCATCCCTCCCACCCCCATATCCTATAACCCTGCAACTCCTGTGGTTAATACTCCTAACCTGCACATCCTTGGACACTATGGGCAATTTAGAGGAAAGTCACACAGACAGGGGAAGAACATGCAAACAGTCACCCAAGGCTAGAATTGAACCCAGGTCTCTGGTATTGTGAAGCAGCAGTGCTAACCACTGAGCCACCCTGCATTATTACTGCATTCCTGCAGCTGAATCTGTCTGGGCAAATCTTTGCTAGCATACTAGTGGTATAAATCCATGAAGTTGCAAAAAATTGATTTTTTTAATGTGTTTGGTAGGGCTGTGTCAATGAACAACTAAAGAATGTGATCTACATATGTAGAAAACAGTACAGATAAATGAAGAAATTCACGTATGACAGTGTATCAGCATTAAAGTGGACAAAGTCTGCAAATGTTTTTCTTTTAAAAAAAACATGACACCAGCTCTTAAACACCCATGGTTTTGCCATCAAGTTCCAGGAAATTACAGGCCAATATTTTTGTTTTATGGTACCAACAAATTTGGCAAATTAAAATGTCTCACTAATGACACTTAATGAAAGAGTCTCATTTTCAGTTATACTTGCTATCATAATCTGCTCAAATTTAACTTATGCATCTTTATTTCCCGATGGAAAATTAAACATTGTTTACAGTTTTTCAGCAATTCCCACATTATGTTTTACATATTCATGAAGAGGGCAACATTTCCAAATTGTGTTTCAGGGTAATTTCCAATTGATTTTATTCATGAGCTGTGCATTGGGTAATATTGTGACTCTCAATCATTAATTATTTCCTTTCTTCTTTAGTTTCGTGAAATCTCATTTCAATCATTTGATTGTGTTCTGAAGCATGCCTTAAATTACTTAAGCAGAAAAAAAGCATTAATAAACATTCTTAGTTATTCACCTTATACAAGGAGGATTTTAACAATCTATTATAGTGGGAATCATTGCAAATGTTCAATTGGTTGTATTTTAATGTGAAATAAAAATAAAACATCCTGCATATTTACATATTTCAGTATTTTAAGAGAATTCCATCAACCTCTATTTACTTTCTTTAGTTTTAATCATCTTTATGAGAGACAAATTGCTTTCAGTGACTTGGAAATGGAACATTCTCAACATGCACTTTCTGAGCTGTCATAATGAGATAAATCACAAGTAGTTAAAAAATGAATAAACAACAGATGATGTTGTAAAGAAAAGTTTATTTGCTGCGATAAATGCTGTGTTCCCAGTTTATGCAACAATAATTCACTCTGACTCTGCTCAAGGGCAAGTCTTTTGCTGCTGCTCCATCCTGAACTCTTTCTACTGGCAGATTTTCGTTTGCTATTGCTTTCCATTATCAGGAGCAGGGCAAAGAACCATATTCTAAATGTAGGTGAGCCGGTACAGGACTTGAATCTGCTGTTACCCTTCATCCCTGAACCACACACTAGCCATACTGTAGTAACTGGGTACCCATACGACAGTAGCAAATCTATGACATTGTGGTTTCCAGACGTACAATATAATTACATTCTTAGAGTCAAATGCTGGAACTTCATTTTTTTTGTAATGCTCCATGTGGCTGATGGACTGATACATTTTTATTTTGTACATTAACTGCAGTGTAGGAGGGGTGGCATGGTGGCTCAGTGGTTAGCGATGCTGCCACACAGTGCCAGAGACCTGGGTTCAATTTCTGCCTTGGGCCGCTGTCTGCATGGAGTTTGCATGTTCTCCCTGTGCTGAGTGGGTTTCTGCCAGGTGCTACAGTTTTCTCTCACAGTCCAAAGATGTACAAGTTAGGCAGATTGGATGTGTGGAATTATCCAGAATTTGGTGATGTGTAGGCTACGTGCATTAGCCATGGGAAAATATAGGGAGATGGGTCTGGTTGGGAAGCTCTTTGGAGGGTTGGCATGGACTTGTTGGGCCAAATGGCCTGTGTCCATGCTCTAGGGATTGAATGGATAGATGTGACATTCTGTAAATATGTTTATGTGCACATAACATTATAGTTTTCACTCTTGGAATGAGGTTAATAATTGATTTTCATAATTAAACTGAACAACTTAGGAGTTTTTGTAGCTTGTTTTCTTTTCTCAATATCTTACACAGTATACTACTTAACTGGTTCAATGTAGTGGCCCTGGTGATAACGGAGATTTGCTTGTTTTGTTGCTTATCACTTGCTGATGTTGCACCACTCGATGATGCTGTTGGCGTCACCTCTCTTGTGAGTGATATTGCTGGTGTTGATGGTGACCTTTTCTGTTTGCCCAGCTTGGATGTGGGTTGAACTTGAACTTCCCACTCATTTGCTTACCAGCTGGTCTGGGTGATGTATGCTTTAGGTTTTGATGACGAGATCCTGTGCAGTCTACCCTCTGAATGCGTCAAGTAAAGATTTCTCATGCTTTCAGGAGGGTTGACTAGCTCCCATCTGTGCATCTGTCACTTATTACCTTCCTTCCTCCTGGTCTTACACTTCTTGTACTTTCCGTTATTAAGTAGCTCTGCAGGATCTTCAATGTTGATTCTTGGCATTTTGTGAGAAATCGCTTGACTGCCTGCTTGTATTTTTATTAAAAATGTGTCATAACGATGACATAACGATGTGAAACTCACTTAGTAATCTGTTTAAATGTTCCAGAGGTGAATTGGGTTCCATGATCACAAATTCATTTTTCAGGAATCCCAAACTCAGCAAACAGCTAATATTGCCGATTGCTCTAAAATTTTTTTTATCTTTCTGTTATAAGAAGTCTTTGAGTAATAATCTGCTAACATGCAATGTCATTCTTGACTGTGTGTGAAATTGGAATCTGTAGTATGCCATAGTCGGGATGATACCTCAGTAGATAGTAGCTCCCTTTTTGCTCTGTATTTAGTGTTTCTGGTATACATCATGTGAGGATATCATCCATACCATACAATCCAAGCAATGATATAGATGCTATCCAATGCACAGCTTGCCTGGCTCTAAGTTTGCACTTCTGCATTTCCATGTGACCTCCTTTATCTTCCGAGGAGTTCTCTCTGCGTCATTTTGAGTCCGATGATTTGAGTCTGGATCCAGTCTAATGAGCTATCAGCTGTCATTGACCAATACTGCCTTAGTGCTGGCTGTGTCTTCTTCTCTTACTATCCCTAGACCACTTGCTGAGGGATTGTCTTATAACTCTTTGTTTTTACAGATCCCTTCTCTACTTTGACATAGTTATGGTGGCATAACATTTATGAGGTGCTAAATCTTTATATTGTTGCTCATTTTATTTTGTGTTTTCTGTCAAATAGGGCAGCTGCTATCAGCAGCTCTCTTTTTGGCTTGTATTTCAGAGTGAAATTATAAATTCAAACCCCTTGTAGTAACTTCTGCAATCTTGCTGGTGCTCTCCACTGATTTTTCCTGTAGATTTGCGCTATAAGGCAATAATCACTCATGATCCAATATGAACTTTCTCCCATTCAGAAATGCATGGAATTTCTCACACCCATGCACAACTATCAAATGCTTTGTTTCCATGTTGTCAAATCTGGTTCCAGCTGATGCTTTGGATGCACATGCACTCATTCTTTCCTCTTATGCATAGCTGTTCTCATACTTATGTAGCTGCATTGACTTTGAGTGACAGGTATACCTTTGTCTTAAATGACAGATGCGAGGGCTGCTTTGAGTTTTTTGAAGCTCCTCTCATGTAACTTTGACCTTTGCTTCACGGGATCTTCTTTCATTAGCTCCCATAGGTTTGCCATTTGCTTTGGCCTGTGAGGTATGAAAGAGCTTGTTTAATGGATCAAATCCAAGGGAACTTCTTGACTCCCTTGGCTTGCAGAGCTTTCTTCTCCAAGATAACAATCCTTTTCTAAAGACTCTTCTTGATTCAGTCTGAAATGAGCATCATTCCAGTGAATTGGCATTCTGTCACCTCCATAATGCCTTTGCATTAAGCGTGATCCCAGGCTTCCTGATTCTCTGTGCGGCTTCACTGGGGCAGTCATTATCTTTTAATCTGCACCATAGTTCAGGATATTATCAGTTACACATGCCTTGTATATGTGTTGAATGTTGTCAACAGCAACAATTTCTCATTAAGCTTCGCAGTTCAGTATCTACTGCAGACATGGAACTTGTTGATAATACTTGACCCTGCCAGCATGACTGTGATCCCTTCCAATGCTTGCTGTTGGGTAGTGCTTTTCTTTTGTGCTAGATTAATATTTTTTGGGGTCCTGACAAATGTTTTGCTGTTTATTTGCCTCCTGTCTCACCACAGTACAGTTTACTCTGTCTACAGTTTTGTTGAATACTCTTTCATTTCACCTCTTGGGGCTCTCTATTGTTCTTCCAGCTGTCTTATTGCTTTCAATGGTAGATAAGCCACCACTTTCTTCTCAGGACCAATAGTCATGTGATGCTCAAAATTTTCAAAGCACCAATGGCCCTGTGGAAATATTGTGAATATGCTTGGACAAGATTTTTTTTTGTTTCTGATCAGAGGGGTTTTGTATTGCATTCAACAAAAAAGCGTGGATGTCTAAAACAGCTAAACATCATTTCTGAACAAAAACAGAAACTGCTGGAGAAACTCAGCCGGTCTGATATATGGTTGCTAGACTCAGAGGTTTACGTTGATATTCCCCTCCACAAATGCCACCAGACCTGCTGTGTTTCTCCAGCACTTCCTGTTTTTTGCTTCTGCTTTCCAGCATCTGCAGTTCTTTGTGTTTATAATCAGCCCCACAGTCTGCTGCAGTTGGGTTCAGGAGAAGATGGTCTCTAGTCAAAGAGACATATCCACATGATCCACAGACTCCAGGAGATTCATCTTGGCAAGACCAGAGTGGAAGAACCATCATTTACTATAGCTAGTAGATTTTAAAAACTCTTTAAGGTAAAGGACACCCCTGGAGCTGGATTTTTGAAGTCACTACTCAGCAAAATGGGGAAGTTCAAACCCATTGGGAGCTGGGAGCAATAAGACGTATTTGCTATAAGACTTTTTCGTCTATAAAAGAGAAACTTTTAATACTATGATTTTAAAAGTGCATGTAAAGATAGTTGACTGCAGTTTCAGCGTGGAAACAGTGCAGGAAGCTGAAAATTTGAAGCACTTACCATCTTCGTAAATCAGCAGCTATCTCTTGTCCTGTTTTGGAAAGCTAGTGTGCTTCCAATTAAACCTGTTGGACTATAACCTGGTGTTGTGTGATTTTTAACTCTTGTCCTGTCTGAGCTTCACAACCAAAGTATAGAATTTGCAACATTTGTCAGTTGTAGACGATGAGCTTTATAATTTTTGTTGGATAACCAGAGTCCTCTTTTGGAGATGTAAGGTATCTCAATAAACATGGTCCTGGGACACCTTTGAGGGAGGTTGTATGCTTTAGGATTGTTAAAAATAGGCACGAGCATGTGTAAAAGGCACATTAACTCCTTGTAACTGTGAACCTACACAGAACTGTCAAGAGTATCAAGAGAAACTGTCAAAGGAAGCTGACAAGTAGGTGCTTAGGAGTCCTGCCCTTTAAATATGTGAGAAAGCAAAGCTGCCTAGAGTGTTTAAAAATAAAATTACTGGCTTTTTCACGCTAGATCTAGATCAGAGGGCTCCCATCATGGGATTAGTGCAGCATGGCTGATTTCATAACCTGCCATCATCAGAATAGAGTGCATACCATTTCATAGTTTGTTTGACAGCTCCAAGTTGTTATAGACTCTTTGAATTGGGATTTTGGTGAATCCCAGTGTTTGTTGTTATAGCCTATTGTAGCACTTTAACAATGTTTGTGGTTATAAGTGATTACCTTAGATGAAGAAATGTAAGTGGGCTTCTTGAAACTTTTAGAAAAGGACTCTGCAGCGGACACTCAAAACATTATATCATCTAGATTGGGTTCTGAGATCCACCTATAGTAGATACTTGGTGATGTGAGGGCAAAGCATGGGGTGTGGGTGGACACTAATTTAGCAGAGGGATTTTACAGGGCTGTGTGGATGGGAGAACTGCATGGAAGGTAATGAGGTCGAGCTTAATTGGTTCAGCCTCATCTGACGAGAGACGACTGGATATAAGACCTCCAAAAACAGTCAGCATAATCAAAGGCCATCAACTCACTGATGCCAGGAACACCGCTGGGCTGGTGGCCGCTACTGAGCCCAGAGCCAGATGGTGACGTAAGCAGTGGGAGTGGTGTTCACAGGACCAGCCTAACAGCTCTGGGTAGGAGGATTAAGGGACTCAGGTGAACAGACTGGGGATGTGTGGGGGAGCCAAGGAGGTGAAGCCTTGGGGGTGAGGCCTCTGATGTGAAGGAGGTACCCCAGCCTTGCCCAAAAACTCAACTGAAGAAGTGAAGAGTGTTAAGGCTACCCATTTAGCATGGCCTCCATACGTCATGGGAAAATTGCAGTGGGGTGGGAATGATGTGAAGCCCTTGACCAATTAAGACCCTCAATTACCCCACCAGTAAATGGTCTGTTTAATGGCTTGAGGAGGCATAAAATTGGTAGTAACGCCATGAGCTAGTGACCTTGACCTCAAAAGAATTTTACACACACTGGGGTCCTCTGCCATCTACCACCCTACTCTAAGAAGCCACAAGACTCTGCCCGTTAACTTCATTTTGCAATATCTGCCAAGTATTTCCTGTTTTTAAACTTGGGTTAATTATAATGTCTTTTACGAATAAAGTGGTGGTCACCATAGCTGTTCAGGATTTCAGTTTTATTTCATGGTAAAATGCCTGGAGATTGTTAATCAAGGTGTTTTGAAAGTTGTTGAATGCTGATGTAGCTGCTGGATTTGTATGCTGGGTACTACGGTGATAGGAAGGAGATGTTTTCGGACAACAACTGTAGGAGCTAGGGTGAGCCCATTTGGTGCCTCAAGATGACCCCGCCATTCAACAAGGTCACAGCTGACCCACTCCAGGTCTCAACTCTTCATTTATGACAGCTCATTCTGCTCTTCAACTCCCTGGTGTTTCAAAGCCCTTCCCAAATCCTCTTTCAATACTTTGTGGCGCAGCCTCCAATATTCTCTGACGTCGAGAATTCCAGATATTTCCTGCCCTCTAGGAGAAGAAATTCCTTCACATCTCAGTTTTAAATGAGTGTCCCCTTATTCTGTAACTACGACTGCTTGTTCAAGATTGCCCCATTAGTGGAAGCTACTACCCTTCAGGAAGAAGTTTCAATGTGAAGAGAAGAATTTTACATTGGAATGTTTGAGAAACTAGAATTAATGCAGTTCAATAAAAGACTAAATTGACAGATGAACTTGATTTGCTACACACCAAGAAATAGACACTCGAGTCTTTGAGCTGAAATTGTTGGAGGGTACTGAAGGGACATTTGGCCAGATAGGCTTGGCTTAATATAGGAATGCAGCATTTGATAAATACATATTTGACCAATTCCATTACATTAAAAGTCATTTCTCTTTTGATTTGTGTTCAACCCTTTCTGTTTGAGGAATTATCAGATTTAATGGGTTACAGTTAAGATCAATTACTTATTATTAAATTTTCAAGGTCATCAAAATAATAGTTTTAAGTCTAGTTCCATGATCATCTGTTTGATCCATGTGTTTGTTACATTCAATGTAATATTATTAGCAAAACAGTGACAGTAGCATGTTAAAAACACAATCTCAACTTAATGTTTTCCAAATTGGTTTCTAATTTTCACATGCTTAAAGCATTGGCAAATGTTAGCTATTAAGGATCTATTTTGTTTGTAACAGGAATGAAAGAGCACTTCCCAAAGTTTTTTTCCACTTCTCAACTCCCTCGCTCCCATCTTGAAAAAGATTAATTTATTTACATCCTATTTCCAAAGTTGCGACTCTAGCTATGAGTATTTTCAGATAGATTTTTGACAGAGTACCAGTGGGAAGATATTGGTGTCAATGATAATTTTCCAGTCATTCTAAACAAGAGATCAACCCAAAGCTCTTGTGCCTATAGAAATCATGCTGTTAAATTTTTGTCCATTTCAAAGGTGTTAGAACTGCAGCAAGGATGAAAATCCATAGATGATTGGTTGCCCAAGCCAACATACATTTTGGTTTATCATGAACACAAATTTATTTAATCTCTGAATACTTGTCCTTTCAGTTAAATTAACGGGAATTTTGGAATACATGTTTTCTCAAAACTCACATTACTTCCCTTTCACTGACTGCTTTCTACATCAATAAATTGGTTTGCTTCCAATAGTTTAAGTAGCCTTGACATGAGAGAGGATATTTTTAGAAAGTTATCCCAGAGGAATTAATAATAGACTCTCAACAGAGGCAATTAATTTTGTGTAAATTAACTCCTTCAACAGTGGAACTGAGGATGTATCAGGTTAACAGTAAGATTGATGTGAAGACTACATTTAGTTGTAACTCCCTGTGCATTAGGTCACATATGTGTTTCTGTGCATTTAGCTCGTTATTAGTGTCAGCCCTTACATGTCATAATTGTCTTCCATTTCATCTTCTCACATCGATTCCCATCATCAAATAAGATGTATTTTTGTTGTATTTTAACCCAGGATCATCAAACCATCCTGAGAGCATGGGCTGTCAAAGACTTTGCACCAAAGTGTCCCCTCTACGTTCAGATACTGAAACCTGAGAATAAATTCCATGTCAAATTCGCAGGTAACTTGTTTAGCGAAATAGAACAGTAAGATGCTACTCACCCAACAATGAAGAACTTCTGGTGGATGAGTTGATAACTTTAATCAGTAATTTTTCCCTGACAGAAGTATGTTTTAACTTTAGATTTGTTGCTTGATTTTGATATGTGATGCACTGTTTCAACTATGTGATTCCAAATTATTGCAACTAACGATTTGAACAGAAAATGTGACACATGCGCACAGTATGGAGTACGTGAGATACTCCAGAGGGGAAAAGAGCCACACAACATTTTTGACATGGTATCATATGCAAGGATTACAGTAGTCCAAAGTTCACTATGGGCTGTAGAGTAATGGCTTTTGGCATTCATCTGACATACAGCTGCCTACATATGTTTAGCAGACCTGTCAACAGGGACTTCTGATGTCTCTTCAAATTCAGTGTCATCTACAGGCATACTGTGCCATTTGTGAGCAAAATGAACAGCTTGGACAATGACTCTTTCAAAAAGATTATATTTGCAATTGATTTTGCAGTAGTGTTAAATGTTTGGATTTAGATGTTAAGTTGCTGAAGGGGAATGCCAAGTACAATAATATATATCTACATTATAGGTACAAAGTATATATACACAAAAATGGTGACCAAATGGGGAACCTTCTTGGCACAAAATTGAAATTCAGTTTAATAATTCCAAACCTGAAGTCTTCATTCTCATTAATTTGTTGGATTTATATAGTATTGAATCATGGTATTTTTCCTTGGTTACACTGGGGTTTCAGCTGGGAAACATCAAAAATAGTTTCAAACATTTTGTTTAGAATGCTTATCCAGTTAGTTTGAAGCAAATTTATTTTCGTCTGCATGTTTACATCAGATTGTAAACCTTGTGGGTGGACCATGGATAATGAACGCTTACATGTAGAATAGTACCTGAAACTGGCAATTGTGAACTGAGTGGGATCCTTTTCTGAATGGGAAGGCATTGTCTTAATTGTAAGATGTGAATGATGAATTGTGCCCTTGAGATGTCTTTATGATCGATAAACATTTCCTGTACTCTTCACTTGGTTTCTCCGTGAGAAAACCGTTAATGATGCTTCCCCTGGCAAATGTGATATCAGTCGCATGTTTCACGCTGAAATAGTCCATAGATTGGCTTATTCTGCAGATGTCCTCTGCCGTTACCTTGAAGAATTCTGTTGTATGAAAGCTGAATGACATAGTAACAGGAAGGGCTGTTTCAGAGCTTTGTGCTATATCTATGTTGCAGCAGAGAATATAACTTGCTCATTATACCTTCAGTGAAACCAGACCAGCCTACAGTTGATGTGGAAACCTCAGAAGCCCCTTCCACCCAGGCTCGTTGTTTTACTTCAGTTTGTATTGACTGATGGGAACTCAGCCTTCTTCACTGCAACTTAATCTGTATAGGTGGGTAATTGCTGTTGAGCAAAGGTCACTTAGTCAATGAATCAGTCGGAGTAAAATTAGATAGTGAAAGGATGAGCATGTAAAAGGAGGCTAAGAAATTGAGTGCTGGAATAATGAAGTAAGCAATAGACCCCAAAGACAATAAATTGGAAACAAGTCTCTTCAGACCTGGATAGCTGACATTAGGCAGAATCTTTCAGGGAATCTTTAATCACATGGGTTATGGGGAGATTTGTGGCAGCATCAGTCCAGTGAGGCCTTCCTCGATGTTGGGAATATCTAGCTGCATCTTTATGCATTTGTCCAGCATTGAAGTGGGTTTCTTGCTAAGCAGGGATGGGCTTCTACTTCAAGGCAGTAATTGCTTGTGAACAATTATCAGCATGGACTTGCCTCATTAATATTGAACTTATCTTACCAAATGCACCAAACAAACAGGCTGGTACAATTGCAACATTTAATGGCATTTGGATGGGTATATGAATAGGAAGAGTTTGGAGGGATATGGGCCGGGTGTTGGCAGGTGGGACTAGATTGGATTGGGATATCTGGTCGGCATGGACGGGTTGGACCGAAGAGTCTGTTTCCATGCTGTACATCTCTATGACTCTATGACTTGGAGGACTCTCAACACGGGAATCAGAGTAGGTATCTGGCGACTCCAACTCGTTGCTTTCTCCAAAGGTCTCAGTTTTGGACAGCAGGCCTTTCAGGACACCAGCCACATGTCACCCTGCATCCACAGACCCTGGCATAGGGCATATGCCAGTCTCAAAGAACCCTCATCGCCCATATGTAGTGCACTTATTGGATGCTCCTGTGTTGCAATGTAGCTGTCAGAACACTGTACACTCAGGAAAATGGACACAGCTCATGGACTGGACCAGGCTGCATCTCCAGGCTGTTTGCTCACTTCTCTCCATCACATCACTCTGAGTATACCTGGACACTCGCTTACATTGCCTTGTCTTGCCCTCCTGTGCTTTACCTCCCCTCAGTAAGAGATACCAAGCGCTCAGTACTGCTTTACTGCCTCACCACTTAGCGCAACCCAAAGCCAGAAGTTTGACATGGTGGTCTGCAGTCCTCAGTCAGGTCCGGGGAGATAGTTTTCAGTCAGGGTATCCTGGCACTATAGGTCAAAAGCAACCTCTGATACCAGTCCAGGGGCTTGGGCACAGTCAGTCAGCCAAGTGGAGAGGGCAGAGCCAGGATGCTATCCATTTAAGGGCCAAGGAGCTGAATCTGGGCAGCCAATACTGGTCTTGACTCTCTGTCACTTTTTTTGTATTGTTTTCCATCTGGAATGAGAGAGACAAAGAGACCCTGATATTAAGGGAGAAGAAATGGCTGGTGCAGCTTTTACATTTGGTGCAGGTGGGAGGTGGCCTGAACAATGAGTAGGCAGTGCAGAGGGCACGCAGGGGTTAGTGGTGTCAGGGTGGGGGAGGGGTTAGGTTGGGTGATAGTAAGTGAGGGAAGATGTTTGGGTCAATAGTGAGAGTAGAGCATGAGCCTTAGTGGGAGGTGGATAGAGATGGAGTGAGTGTAAGGTGTGAGAGAGAGGTTGGTTACACAAATGCTGGCAGAGGCAGAAGGACCTTCTCCCAACACTTCCTCCAGATGGCTGAGACTGTAGAGGTGGGGGGGGGGGGGGGGGGGGGGTATGGGAATGCAAACAACTTTGGACCGGTTTGGAGAGATCTGGGGTTTATGCCCTCCTCTTTTGGTCCGGGGAATGGAAGGCATCCCACACTGTGCACCACTCATCCAGTAGGACCTCCAATTTTGTGCCGGTATCCTTGAGTGCCACAGTCCAGAACAAATGCCAGGAACTGTACTGGGAAGCTCTGGACGAATACAGCTTATCACTGTGCACAACAGGCTTTTTGAAGTTGGCATCAGTGCTAGTGATGTTGATCAGTGCTGAGATAGCTGCTGAGTAGTCAGTTGTTCAGTGAGCCACCCGTGGTCCGATGGGAATAGAATAAGATGAGAGGGTGCTACAAGGCTGGTTAATGAACTGAGTCTGCTGAGATACGGTGAGAAAACTGGCTAGTTCTCATAGTGAAAATCCCTCCAAAACCCTTGTTTAACAGAAAATTGGCCAAACATAATTAGACTCAGTTTACAGCCTTTTTCCTTCAATATTTCTTTGTAAAGATAATATCAAGATGTAATATAAATGAGTCACCAAATGTACAAATTCACGAGTGAACTCAGGTATAGTTCTTCTCTGGGATTTAAAGATAACACATGCATTTCTGAGTCAAAAGGCTGACATTTAAAGCCCAATTTCAGAAGTTAAAGAACACAGTATAGCCCCTTTGGCCCTCAATGTTGTGCCAACCTTTTATCCTACTCTAAGATCAAACTAACCTACATACCCATCATTTTACTATCATCCATGTGCCTATCCAAGTGTCGCTTAAATGTCCCTAATGTATCTGACTTTACTACTACTGCTGGCAGTGCATTCCACACACCCACCACACTCTCTGTAAAGAACCTACCTCTGACATCTCCTCTAAACGTTCCTCCAATTACCTTAAAATTATGCTCCCTCATGATAGCCATTTCCACTCTGAGAAAAAGTCTCTGGCTATCCCCTCTATCTATGTCTCTTATCATTTCGTACACCTCTAAGAAGTCACCTCTCATCCTTCTTCGCTCCAATGAGAAAAGCTCTAGTTCCCTCAAACTTTCTTCATAAGACATGTCCTCCAGTCCAGGCAGCATCCTGATAAATCTCCTCTGCACCCTTTCTAGAGATTCCACATCTTTTCTATAATGAGGCGACGAATTAGAGCTGAAAATCTAGGTACACTGTTTAACTGAGGGATGCTGCATTATTTGAGGCACCATCTTTCAGGTGAAAATCTGAAAAAGTTTTTTGAACATAAATCCCTTTTACCTTTGCAACTGTATTGTGATCCTGTTTGAAAGAGAGCAGGACAGTTCTCCTTGGTGTTCTGACCCATTGGCTATCACTTATCTAACACCACGAAGCATTGATTATCTGGTCAATCCATGCTGCTGTTTATGGAGTCTTTCTATGCAACTGGAGGCCAATAATGATGAAGCAATTATTATAGGGAGTGCACAATGGATCGGAATAAGGTGAGTGCAGATGTTTGGAAGGGTTATTGGGTTGCAGGAGACTGTAGAGATTGGGAAGAGTGAGGCCATGGAGGGATTTGAAAACATGGATCAGAATTTCAAATGCACAATGTTGCTATTTTTAATTTGTTCATGGGATGTGGGATTCACTGGCTAGGCCAGTGATTATTACCCATCCCCTAAGTGCCCTAAAGAATGTGGTGGTGAGCTGCCTTCTTAAACTGCTGCAGCCCTTAGACCCACAATGTTGTTTGGAAAGAAGTTCCAGGATTTTGATCCAGCAGCAGTGAAGGATTGGAGATCTAATTCCCAGTTAGGATCGTGTATGACTTGGAGGGGAATTTGCAGGAATTGGTGTTCCCATACATCTGCTGCCGCTGTCCTTCTAGATGGTAATTGTTAGGAGCTGGGAGATAATTTTGGAGGATGTAAGGTCTGCCCATATTTGAAAGGCACAAAATGGCAGGCAAGTAATAAACAGAATTAAATGCCTGCTCCAGCATTTAAATGAAACACAATGGTACCTTTGAATAGGGCTACTCCAAGATGAATGGGAGATCCTGCACAAACATCTGACAGAGACAATTCAATAGGAGGATGTATATGGATAGGCACAAGTTCATTAAACCATGTCAAATGATTCATTCAAGCCTTATTTATGAAAGGATGTTGCCCCATTAGGTGAACAGCGCCAGTTAGTCTCAGTCCATGAGACAGCCAGCCTAACTCATTGTGCAGCTGTGAAAATGACAGCTAAAGTTACCTTCTAGTAATCACTTGTTTCTTTTAAGTAATTTACAGTGTTAAGAAATAGCTTCTAGTTAAAGATTCTTCAGACAATTGCAGAGATAGATTTCAGTGTAATTATAGATACACATATATAACTAAAATATATTAGAAGCATTAGGAGAAACATTCAAACATAGATATGAAAGTTAATTTGTCTCAGAAAATGTTTTCCTTCTTACTGAAAAAGATGTCTGGCATGTCCTGTACAGAATAAAGTGCTCGCAATTCGTTAACTAAGAAGTGCTAACAGTAGCAGTAGCTATAAAACTTTACGTATAATTACCTTTATAATAGAAACTAATGTTATGAATCTTATAGCAGTTAGTTAGAACCAACTGTTTTTATAAATGTAAATATAAAGGAGACAGTGGGAAAATATGGGGAGGAACAGAATTTGATAGAGATAGCAAAGGAATACAAGGGGCAACAGAATTCAAGTAGTCCTGAGAGATATGCAAGTCTGGGCACATACCGAAATTTTGAAATGTGAATTAATAGGATGTGTAGAAATATCCCAAGGCCTGACAATGACAATGTCCGTTAGCCACCATGAGATCATGGGAACCTGAGACTGTTCATAGGAATGCCGAACATTGATTAGGTGTTTCATAGATTTGGATGTATAAAATAAAGGGACAGATACAGTGACCACGTTGTATGTGATTACCGTACTGTATAAAAACTGCTATATTTCACTGTGAAAAAACCAGAGTGTCATTGATCGCTCTTCCGATCTGAGCCAAAGATTAAAGGAACAACTGTTCTCTCGTCAAGGCCAGATTTGGGGAAGATGTTTGCCCCTCTTCCTGCATGAACTGGTGATTGCTTGAATAGGAATAACATCTCCCATCTACCTGATTCCTGCCTGCCTCCTGAGTCTTTGACCCCGGTCAAGGTTTCTTGCTCTTTCGCAAAGTTAGTGAAGTGCATCTTTTAGATGGTACACACTGCTGTTATCTTGCACTGATGGTGCAGGGAGTGATTGTTGAATGTGGTAGCTGTGATGCCAGTTATGTGGGCAGCTTTGTTCTGTATGGTGCCAAACTTCTTGCATGTTGTTGAAGTTTCAGTCATCAAGCAAGTGGGGAATAATCCATCACCCTCTTGACTCTGTGCCTAGCAGATGGTTTTGTGACCTGTTGTTGGAGCCAAAGTATTTGCATATGGATTCGATCCAGCCTGACAGGGAGCCAATCAGCAGCTGAGTTTTGGATGACCTCCAATTTATTGGTGATATAATGAGTGCACTGAAATAATCAAGTCTAGAAGTAAAGTGAGGGTTCTAGCAGCAAGTGAACTGAGGTGGGGTGAAGTTGAGCAATTTTACTGAAATGTAAATTGGTGATCATGTTGATAGCACAAATAAAATGTCAGCAGCACATTTTAGGAACAGATGCAACATGAAGTATGTGAATAGGCTGATTTATAGATTTGATAAAGAAGGTAAGGTGAGCATTAACTCAAAGGCCTGTTGGCAGGACATAGTATAAATTAATAATTATCAATTAATAACTCGGTTAAATATAGATAACTATGCAGATATTTATAAGAAAATACATTTGTAAGGTTATCTTGATTGACTTTCCATTGAAAACCATTAAACACATTGGGTTGGACTTTAATGGGGAGGAGGGAAAGTCAAGTTGACCTGGCAGACTTGTCTTTTTTCAATGTGCTCCCAGCTACGTTTTTTTTAAACTTCCTGGAGAAAGTGGAGGCTGGGAGATGGACCAGATTCCTCAGGAGGCAAATCCAAGGCAGTAATAAGTGGGCAGATGGGTAGGCCGACAGGCAGTGAGGTCTGAGATATCCTGAGATAGTTTCCTGAGATATTGGACTGGTTTTAAAAATGAATGACAGGCTGTCAAACCCTCATCCCTCACATAACCCAGTTATTAACCCCATGATTCCTTATAAACCCCATGCCCCTCCTTAAGCAATGCTGATCAAAAATTGGCAACATGCCGTTGCAGGATAGAACCCTATAGTCAAACACTGCAGTAAAATTACATATAAATTACAATGCTCCATCAAACTCTTGAAACTGGAAGAACAATGTTCTTTTGTTTTTCGGAGTTTGTTGATAAAAGAATCCCTGGAGCAGGTGACTGGACTCTTTGATCCCCTCTTCGGGACTGGAAGTGGCCTAAATTCAGTGAAATTGCTGGGGGTGGGGGTGTGTAATTTAATGTGTCATAATGGTATAGATTATTAAGATGTAAATTCCTTTATCCATTTCAATACATGGGACTTAATGTCTTTAATGGACTAAAATGATTTTTACCAAAGGACCAAAAGTACTTACTAAAAATGGCCACGACTATAATTTGAGCATGCAGGCTGGCTATGTGTCATGAAACTTCTATGCATAAATAAATAAAAGCATGAGCAGAAGATAACTTTATGCCCAAGGGTGATGGAACTAGCTAGAAAACCTCTCCCTTAGGTAGTGTGAGAAGGCATTCTACTCTCTACACCAATGTGGGAATCTCCATATGCTGAAGCTAGTGCCTTGCCTACAATTATCAAGCCTGAAAACTTAACTCCCACAGACATGGGATGCACATACAATTTTGAGGACTCCGTTGGCAAAAGCAAAAGAGATGAATTTTTGAGTATAGCACTGAAGCAGGCTGGAAAGACCTCTGTTTCTCTTCCTCTTCCACTCCCGCTCTCTATCAAGCATTAAAGCCTGGTGACAACACTAAAAAGCAAAATCAGGAAATGAGAACTTAAAAGATAACCACAATATTGTTTACTGCCGATCATTTCAGAAATCAACAGTACAAGAGTGGTTTTAGGTCCCACTCTTATTCCTCAAGGAGACCAAGGCCTCAAAATTACACAAAGTTTTATTTTCTCGTCGTACTGAACATTATTCCTTTCAACTTTGTACCTTTGTGTGTTTATGTCTAAGATTGTCCAAAGGCCTTTAGCTTGACATTGTACCTTTAGCTCTGATTAGATTAGATTAGATTCCCTACAGTGTGGAAACAGGCCCTTCAGCCAACAAGTCCACACTGACCCTCCGAAGAGCAACCCACCCAGACCCGTTCCCCTATATTCACCCCTGCACCTAACACTACGGGCAATTTAGCATGGCCAATTCACCTAACTTGCGCATCTTTGGACTGTGGGAAGAAACTGGAGCACCTTAACCCACACAGACACGGGGAGAATGTGCAAACTCCACACAGACAGTTGCCCGAGGCGGGAATTGAACTCGGGTCCTTGGCGCTGTGAGGCAGCAGTGGAAACCACTGAGCCACCATGCCGCCCCATCTCTCCAGAGTTAGCAGATAATCACCTCTTCCTTCTTTAACTCAACAAAAACTTGTGATTGCTTCATTACTGTCACAGTTAAAAATTAATTACTTATGTTTTAATTCAAGAAAGGGATAACCATACGCCAAAAAACCTTAAACTCTTGATCCATCCAACTGGGAAGGTAGAAATGAGGGACCCAATTTATCCCTCCTTAACTGGTTGTGACAAATCACAAATTGGTCTTCTTTAATTGGCCAGCTAAGAGCAACTTATAGACCTTTTCTTTAACATCATAAGAAATGAGAGCTGGAGTAAGCCATTTGGCCCCTCTAACTTGCTCTGCCATTCATTAAATCATGGCTGATCTGATTGTGGTCTTTACTGCACCTGTATATCCATCCCACATGAGCCCTTTGACTCCTTTGTCAAAGAAAATTCCATCGGACTCAATGCTTTCAATATATTGAATGATCCAGTCTTTCCTGCTGTCTGTGGAAGAGAACTCCATATATCAAAAAATCTCTTGAAGAAGAAACTCTTTCTCATTTCTGTCTAAAATGGTAGATCCCATATTTTGAAACTATGTCCCTTGTGGAAATATCCTCCCAGTATTTACTCTGTCAACGCCCTTGCAGTCCTTCAAGTTCCAGTAAAATCACCTCTTTCTTTTAAACACCAATAAATATAGGCTTACTATGCTTAATGTTTCTTCATAAGACAGTCCCCTCATTCTTCGGAATTAGCCACGTGAAACTTCTCTGAACTATTTTGCCTGGAGGCCTGTTTGTGGATTAGGGGCAGGGTGGAGTCCTTCCTCTTAAGAAACCCTGTGTCCAACAGATGCTCTTCGCCTGGCTTTTCAGCCTGTAGGGGGCCAAATTAAATTTTGCATTCAAGTCACATGAAGCATAATGCTGCTGTCACTTTAAAAAAGTTATTTTGTCCTTGGTTTTTTTTCAAGAGAGATCGTAAAAGCAGAGGTGTGGAAGTGTCCAGTTTAACAATGGCAGGGGAGTGGCCAGTTCTCCCAGTTCAGGTTTGTTCTAGTTTGGTTTAGCTGTAGCATTCACAAGCTGCTGCAGTCCAGAAAGGTTTCATGCTTTAGCAGATTGTTCCTGACTGTTTGTTTTCTCTGAAATCTCTTTGGAAGTTGTTCCCTTCTGCCTGGAAGAACATGTGTTTGAATTTACCTTTTTGCCAAGGGGTGTGTTTATGGATTGGAACAGAGTCTTAGTTAAGTTGCTGTGTTGGGTCAGTAAAGTTTTCCAACAGTTGTTTTTCTGAATTTCGCTTTTATTTTGTTCATGTTTGAACTGTAGTGTTTAAATTAATTCCGTTTTGCTTAAAACTGAGTGGTTTGACCAGCTGCATCACACTTGGAATATCCACTTCACATCTGCCTTTAAAATAAGAAAAGTTAGGGTCTAGGCTACCTTCTTAAAATACATTGAGGGATTCTGGCCTGGTCCATAACAGAAGTCACAACTTCTTCGACTCAATCAGCTGAGATCGCACATGGTGGCTCAGTGGTTCGCACTGCTACCTCACAGCACCAGGGATGGGTTCGATTACAGCCTCAGGTGACTGTCTGTGTGGAGTTTGCACATTCTCCCTGTGTCTGAACAAGTTTCCTCTGGGAGCTCCGGTTTCCTCCCTTCGTCCAAAGATGTGCAGGTCAGGTGAATTGGCCATGCTAAATTGTCCAAGGTGCAGGGATGTATAGATTAGGTGCATTAGTCAGAGGAAATGTATGGTAATGGTCTGGGTGGAATAATCTTCAGAGGGGCGGTTAGGACCTGTTGGCCCAAAAGGCCTGTTTCCACACTGTAGGAATTCTAATTCTAATTCCAGTCTTCAGTCTTTGTTGTTCTAAAACAGTTTCTTCATGCCCTCTGCTGTACTGAATATTCACTTTTTAAAGCTTTATTTTGATGTTGTTTTGAACCAGGCCAGACCCCCTCAAAACATTTCATGAACGTAGTCCAGAACCTAACTTTTCTAGTTGTTTTAAGCAGGTGTAACTCGGATATTCCAGGAGGGATGCAGCTGGTCAAACCGCTTCGTATTAAACAAATCAAAATTTAGTTACAAGATTACCAAATGAAACACAAACGAGAGAGAACAGAATAAGGTGACTAAGGAGGTAGATGAGGGGAAAGCAGTAGATGTGGTATATATGGATTTTAGTAAGGCGTTTGATAAGGTCCCCCATGGTAGGCTACTGCAGAAAATACAGAGATATGGCATTGAGGGTGAGTTGGAGGTTTGGATTAGGAATTGGCTGGCTGGAAGAAGACAGAGGGTAGTAGTTGATGGCAAAGGTTCATCTTGGAGTGCCGTCACTAGCGGTGTTCCGCAAGGATCTGTTTTGGGACCATTGCTGTTTGTCATTTTTATAAATGACCGGGAGGAAGGGTTAGAAGGTTGGGTGAGCAAGTTTGCAGATGATACGAAAGTCGGAGGAGTTGTAGACAGTGAGGAAGGATGTGGCAGGTTACAGCGGGATATAGAGAAGCTGCAGAGCTGGGCAGAAAGGTGGCAAATGGAGTTCAATGTGGGTAAGTGTGAGGTGATTCACTTTGGTAGGAGTAACAAAAAGATGGGGTACTGGGCTACTGGTCGGATACTTGGTAGTGTGGAAGAGCAGAGGGATCTTGGTGTCCATGTCCACAGATCTTTGAAAGTTGCCACCCAGGTAAATAGTGCAGTGAAGAAGGCATATGGTGTACTGGCTTTTATTGGTAGAGGAATTGAGTTCCGGAGTCCTGAGGTCATGCTGCAGTTGTATAAGACTCTGGTGCGGCCGCATCTGGAATATTGTGTGCAGTTTTGGTCGCCATACTATAGGAAGGATGTGGAGGCACTGGAACGGGTGCAGAGGAAGTTTACCAGGATGTTGCCTGGTATGGTAGGAAGATCCTATGAGGAAAGGCTGAGGCACTTGGGGTTGTTTTCATTGGAGAAAAGAAGGTTTAGGGGTGACTTGATAGAGGTGTACAAGATGATTAGGGGGTTAGATAGGGTTGACAGTGAGAACCTTTTTCCACGTATGGAGTCAGCTATTACAAGGGGGCATAGCTTTAAATTAAAGGGGGGGGGTAGATATAGGACTGATGTTAGGGGTAGGTTCTTCACTCAGCGAGTCGTAAGTTCATGGAATGCCCTGCCAGTAGCAGTGGTGGACTCTCCCTCTTTATGGACATTTAAACAGGCATTGGATAGGTATATGGAGGATAGTGGGTTAGTGTAGGTTAGGTGGGCTTTGATCGGCGCAACATCGAGGGCCGAAGGGCCTGTACTGCGCTGTATTCTTCTATGTTCTATGTTCTAATACAGAATAACTTAACCTATCCGAAAACCGAGCAGATTGTCCCAACTCAATGATGCTGTTACAAATACTTGCAACAATCCCCATAAACACCTCTTGGCACAAAAGGTAAAATCAAACACAGGGTCTTACAGGAGAGAGAGAGTGAGAGTGAGAGATGGCAGCATGGAGCACCCTCTTCCATGTAGCTGTTTCTTAGATCAGCAGCCTCAAAACTGCCTGACTGATTTCAGTGAATAACCGGATTGCCAAAAACCACATCAAATCAGGGAAAAGCCAAGCTGGGAGAACTGGCCACTCCTCTGTACAAGTGTTTTTTTTAACTTTGCCTGAGGCAGTACCTGTTAACTATAATGAAACCCGGAGTGGGACCATTCGGCACAGCCATTTTGGCCTGAGCGATTTGGCACGGTTTGTTTGGCGCAGCTTATTTTGCTGCAGACCCATTTTGGCGCAGGTACACGGTAGTCATCAATGAAAATCAACATAATAGTATAATTATTAAATGGGTAGTTTCCAGTGGTTTGTAGTCATTTCTGTATCACCTGCACTTAGTCTATGATTAGTCCGCTCTTAACAGTGGTTCCTCTAAATTTCTAAAAAAAAAGAAAATATAAACTGTTAAATTCCCTGAATTTCTTTAATTTCAACGCAATATTGTGCCCCGCTACGAGATGTACAAGTTCAAAGTCACAGTTGATAGTGTCAGGGTGGCATTCAGGCTGTATTTCCAGAACCATTTCAAATAATTTATCATATGTTGTTCACAACTTATTTGGTAGTAAAGCATACAACAGTGGGAACACATCTTTATGTATTTCCCCTAAAATAACATAAACTTGTGAAAATAGAGGTAGGGAAATTTTGCATGTTCCATCAACATATAACTTTTTTGATTGTTTCAGAAACTCGGCATCCCTTTTTCTTCCACATGTAATAATTCTGCAGGTGGTGCTACTGCTGTCGGCTAGTAAAAATTGGTCTTCATTATATTCATTAACAGAATATGTTTTAAAGCTATCTGGAGTTACAAGTTCTTCTAAATTTCTTGGATTTACTGGGTAAGCACCAATTTCTTTCCTTGTCCTACAAACCATTTTCTTCAGTGCTCTGTTGTTAGGCATCGTTCCTTGGCAAGCTTCCGACAAATTTTCTAGGCACTCGTTAATCACTTGTAAAGTTCCCTCTACAGTTGTTTTTCTTTGATGACTAGTTATTTTAATAATAACTACAAACCACTGGAAACTACCCATTTAATAATTGTACTATTATGTTGATTTTCATTGCTGACTACCGTATATCTGCGCCAAAATAGTTCTGCACCTAAATGGGTCTGCAGCAAAATAGGCTGCGCCAAACATGCCGCGCCAAATTGCTCATGCCAAAATGGCTGCACCAAATGGTCCTAAATCCAATGAAACTGGCCCAAAAACCCTTCAAAAGCCAGACTTTTCGGAATCGCAGCTTTTACAACCTCTCTGGAAAAACAAGCCAAGGGCAGCATAACCTTGCTAAATGAGCAGCGTTATCACAATGTAAAGTTTTCAACATGCTTTGGTCCCTCACCTGCCCTGTACCCTTTCCCTCCTCACTGTGACTTATTGGTTTTGCATTTAATCAAGGAAAACTCATCAGATGAGTTTTGTATTTCCTTATTTTTCATTGATACCATTGTCTGGTCTGCCATAAGGTAGTTCCGAAGTAAAATTGGAGTAAAAACACTGGTTATTCATTATTGCTACCATTAGTAAAGTGCTATCTGCAGAAATTAGATTCTTAGTCAGCAATATACCATAAAAATAAATGTCTTATTGTGTCAGTCCATCAGGCAAACCTTTTCTTATTACAAATATTCTTTCATTTTGCATGCTGTTGTTTTATTAATTTGGATAGTTGACCTAATAGTAGTTCAGTGGGCTGTTTTTATTGTTCACGCAGTTTCCATTGTTATGATCTATAGAAAGGTAATTGCTCTAATATATCACATACAGAAATTTATATGTGTAGTGTTTTCTCATGCTACACTGTAAAGGCAATATTTGTTTTCATTTTTCTATATTTTTGAATGTGCTCTGAGATGGAGAAAGAACTTTTTAAACCAAGCACAGAGGAAGGAATTGCTGTACTTCTAAAAAGCAAGTGACTGAAACTCCTTGGAAGTTGTGTTTGCACTGCTGCTTTGTTCAAGCAATGGGCAGTGATTTGGACATGGGCCCACACCATGGGGTGTGTACAAAGTGAAATTTGGCTGACAGCAGGCCACTGATTGGTTTGTGGAATTGTGACTGGTTGTGGATACCAAATGCTATCAGCCTGATGACACCCATGCGTTTGACATTTTAGTAGCTGAAAAGCTTGTGGGTATTAACAATACTGGCAAAAGCTTTTGGACAGCTGCAAGGGTAGATAGTGTGTTTTTCACTCTGGTGTAAACCAATTGGATGTAAGAGAAAGCCAGTTTACCTTTCCTCACCGGTTGCTGTAAGCTGTGATCTTTAAACAGTAACAAAGAGATTTTAACAGTTAACCTACCAGTCCCCTGATCGGGAGATCACTACTGCTTGGGTAACTGATTGGCTGTACAAAACCAATAAAGAACTTTACTTGAGACTTCCCTTAATTTTGGGAGAAAATATGCAGAAATCCTGAATCAACATGGCCATTGGAGACTTGAAAGAACTTTTTTGATTCTGCTTGCCACAGAAGTTAAGTAAGTGGTTTGGGCATCTTCAAATTTCCAACTGTATTCAGCCTGACAGGTAAGTCACAGATAAAGGCAATTGGACTGTGGGATGCTGGAGATCTGGAATAAAAGTGGAAAGGGTTGAGAAACTCAGCAGGTATGGCAGGACTTGGGGCAAGCGAATCAGTCAATGATTAAAGTCCAGTACAGGTCATTCTGCTATAAATGCACATTTCATTAAGCAAATTCGCTGTAACACGATTAACGAATTGGGGACACTGTTTCTAAAGCATGAACTTTTAAAACATGTATTGGTTGTAACATAGTTACAATGCCAACATTTTAAGTGCTGTTTCTAAAGTATGCTTTTTCTATAACACAGGTCTGCACAAGAACGCAACTATTGCGTTATAGAAAATTGCCTGTATGACTTTAGAACTTACCCACTCAGATCAGAAGTACAATTATAGTCAGCCCCCAGTGATTTCATAGGTCCTCGATTTGCATTTTGACCAAAGACCCACAGTTTTGGAAGAGTGTACCATAGATGTTACCTTCTAATGGGCATTAAACTTGGTCCCAGCAATTCTAGGTGGCTTCAGGGTGAGTAAATAACTTGGATAATTTTAACTGCTTACTTACGTAGCTTCTGTGAAGGAGGTATTATCAAGTTGGAATCACCTCCCTCGTCCCTTTGCTGTCGTATGGTCAGAGTTGAGTTTGTTGGCCAAGTAACTAGTTACTTGGGATTGCACTTTTGCTGCTCCAGTGCAATCAGTAATGAGATCACTTGAGTAAACCCCTGCTACTACTCACAATTTTTGGAATGCATTGAGGAGTAAGTGCTTCACTGATGGGTGAAATTTAAATATATCTTTCATATAATGTTTAGACAGTTGACTAATATGTGAATACAATTTCATACTGTTTTAGTTGCATCGCTTCAGCTATCTGTATGTGTGCTTTTATTTAGATCACGTTGTATGTGAAGAGGAATTCAAATATGCCATGCTGGCACTGAATTGCATCTGTCCAGCCACGTCAACACTGATTACTCTGCTGGTTCATACCTCCAGGGGACAGTAAGTGCTAGCTTTTTTTGAAATATTAGCTTTGTTTGTCCCCCAAATGTATTGGACTGAATGTCGTACTATTGAGTATACAAGTTAACCTGAGCCCTGAATCCAGACATGATTATGCAATTTAGGGTGAAGCACAATTTGTTGTGCACCACTGAGGGAGTGTTGAACCGTCAGTGATGTCAGCTTTTAAATTAACACTGTACTCTGGTCATGCTTACACCTTGGAAGAGATTCCAAATACCTTAGAACTCTTAAATCAACAAGGAGTACTCTTACTATTTTTATTACTTCCATTGCCAAAGCTTTACAATTGATTCAAAGTTTGTGCGAAAATTTGTAGCTTGGGTGCTTGTTGTTGTGGTTCTGTTCCCCGAGCTGGGAATTTGTGTTGCAGACGTTTCGTCCCCTGTCTAGGTGACATCCTCAGTGCTTGGGAGCCTCCTGTGAAACACTTCTGAGATCCTTCCTCCGGCATTTTAGTGGTTTGAATCTACCGCTTCCGGTTGTCAGTTCCAGCTGTCCGCTGCAGTAGTCGGTATATTGGGTCCAGGTCGATGTGCTTATTGATTGAATCTGTGGATGAGTGCCATGCCTCTAGGAATTCCCTGGCTGTTCTCTGTTTGGCTTGTCCTATAATAGTAGTGTTGTCCCAGTCGAATTCATGTTGTTTGTCATCTGCGTGTGGCTACTAAGGATAGCTGGTTGTGTCGTTTCCTGGCTAGTTGGTGTTCATGGATGCGGATCGTTAGCTGTCTTCCTGTTTGTCCTATGTAGTGTTTTGTGCAGTCCTTGCATGGGATTTTGTACACTACATTGGTTATCGGGTCCTTCATTCTGGTGAGTTGTTGTCTGAGAGTGGCTGTTGGGTTTGTGTGCTATGATTAGTTCTATGGTCGCAGTAGTCTGGCTATTGGGTTGCGGCATGTCCTCATTCCATTGTCTTTCCCTTAGGCATCTGTTGATGAAATTGCGGGGGTATCAGTTTTTGGCAAATACCTTGTAGAGGTGTTCTTCTTCCTCTTTTTGCAGTTCTGGTGTACTGCAGTGTGCTGTGGCCCTTTTGAATAGTGTCTTGATGCAACTTCTTTTGTGTGTGTTGGGGTGGTTGCTTTCATAGTTTAGGACTTGGTCTGTGTGTGTGGCTTTCCTGTAAACCTTTGTGGTGAATTCTCCATTAGGTGTTCTCTGTACCATCATGTCTAGGAATGGGAATCGGTTGTCCTTTTCTTCCTCTCTCGTGAATCGGATTCCTGTGAGTGTGGCATTGATGGATCCGGTGTGTGTTCTCTATTTCTGTGTTTTTAATGATTACTAAGGTGTCATCCACATATCTGACCCAGAGTTTGGGTTGAATTTGCGGTAAGACTGTTTGTTCTAATCTTTGCATTACTGCTTCTGCTATGAGTTCAGAGATGGGTGAGCCCATGGGTGTGCCGTTGATTTGTTCATATATTTGGTTGTTGAATGTGAAGTGTGTTGTGAGGCACAGGTCTAGTAGTTTGAGTATGCCGTTTTTGTTGATAGATTCAATGTCTGTTGTCTGTACTGTATGTCCAGCAGGTTGGCTATTGTTTCTCTGGCTAGGGTTTTGTCGATAGAGGTGAACAGTGTCGTTACATCGAATGAGACCCGCGCAATTTCATCAACAGATGCCTAAGGGAAAGACAACGGAACGAGGACATGCCACAACCCAAAGGACAAGCCACACGACCATACATCAGGAGCATTTCCGAACTGACAGCCAGACTACTGCGACCACTAGGACTCATAACAGCACACAAACCAACAGACACTCTCAGACAACAACTCACCAGAACGAAGGACCCAATACCCAGCATGAGCAAAACCAATGTAGTGTACAAAATCCCATGCAAGGACTGCACAAAACACTACATAGGACAAACAGGAAGACAGCTAACGATCCGCATCCACGAACACCAACTAGCCACGAAACGACACGACCAGCTATCCTTAGTAGCCAACATGAATTCGACTGGGACAACACTACTATTATAGGACAAGCCAAACAGAGAACAGCCAGGGAATTCCTAGAGGCATGGTACTCATCCACAGATTCAATCAATAAGCACATTGACCTGGACCCAATACCACTGCAGCGACAGCTGGAACTGTGAGCAGCAGATTCAAACCACTACAAATGCCGGAGGAAAGATCACAGAAGCACTTCACAGGAGGGTCCCAAGCACTGAGAATGTCACCTAGACAGGGCACAAAACGTCTGAAACACAAATTCCCAGCTCAGCGAACAGAACCACAATTTACAATTGATTAAATGGTCCTGTGAGTCACTGGAATTTGTTACTGATCCAAAAAAGACAGACTTGCATTTATATAGCACCTTTCTTGACCAAAGGTCAGCCCAAAATGCTTCGTTTAGTGGAAAATACCATGGATGTATTATGGAAGTACGTGAAAGTGCCAGCTAAAAAATATAGTCTGTTAATGGTTTAGATGAGGGAACTCGATGTAACGTTTCAAAATTTGCAGAAGACACAAAGCTGGGTGGAAGCGTGACTTGTGAGGAGGATGCAGAGATGTTACAGTGTGATTTGGGCAGGCTGAGTGAGTGGGAAAATATATGGTAAATGCAGGGGAATGTGGATAAATGTGAGGTTTTTCACTGTGGTAGCAAAAATGGGAAGGCAGATCATTCTTTGCATGGCTGTAAATTGAGAGATGGGAATGTTCAATGAGACCTGGATGTCTTCACACACTAGTCACTGAAAGTAAGTGTGCAGGTGCAGCAGACAGTAAAGAAATCAACCTTCATAGTAAGAGGATTTGAGTGCAGGAGCAAGGATGACTTGCTGCAATTATACAGGGCATTGGTGAGGTCACACCTGGAATATTGTGTGCAGTGTGGTCCAGGAATGTGCTTGCTACAGAGCAAAGGTTTACCAAATTGATTTCTGGGATGGCAGGACTGGTGTACGCTGAGAGATTGAGTTGTTTAGGATTGTATTCACTAGAGTTTAGAAACATGACGGGAAACCTCCGAAAAACCTATAAAGTTCTAACAGGACTAGACAGGTCAGAGGCAGGAAGGATGCTTCCTAATGGTGGGGAGTCCAAACCTGGGGTCACAGTTTAAGGATAGGGTGTAAACCTTTTAGGGCTGAGATGAGGAAAAGTTTCTTCACGCAGAGAGTGGTGAGCCTGTGGAATTCACTACCACAGAAAGACGTTGATGCCAAAATACTCTGTTTCCAAGAAGGAGATGGCGGAAGGGATCAAGTGATACAGGGTGGGGAAGAGTGGGATTGGGGTGTTGAGCTCGATGATCACTCGTGATCATGCTAATGGTGGAGCAAGCTTGGCCTCGTCCTGCTCCTATCTTCTATGTTTCTGTGTCTATATAAATGTAGCCAGTGTTGAAATGGAGGGAATGTGGCAGCTGGTTTGCACACAGCAAGCTCCCAGAAACAACAATGTGCTAATGACAAGATTAATTATATCTGTTCCTTTAATTGAGTGGTAATTGTTAGAGAGGACACTGCTGGTCTTCTTTGATATAGTGCCTGAAAGATGGCTCCTCTTCTGACAGTGTAAGCACTACCACTGGATAAGACTGCAGAGTGGTCAAAGCTTGAATCTTCTGCTCCAGTCCCACAGTGGGACCTAACACACAACACTTTGAAACTGAGGTGACAGCGCTACTAATTGAGCTACAGCTGACAACAAATGCAGAAGTTTATAAATGAGCAGAGTAAAAGGTATTCTGCAGTTGGTCTGACTAAAATTCATTTCTCAGTCAATGTTTAAATTGGATCATCTGGCTTTTTGTTATTTTTGGAACCTTGCTATGCACAAATTGATTGCTGTTTTTTTTTACATTACAACAGAGACAACCTTTTAAAATTACTTAATTGATTATCAAGCACTTCAAGATGTCCTGAGGTTGGGAAAGGCACTAAGTGCAATTTTGTTTTGATGAGCTAAAAGCCCACATATATCTGCAGAGAATCAATTATGATGTATTTGGTCTGAATAATAGATGAATGGAAAGTAAATTAACTACCACATGGCATAAATCAATAAAATTGTACTGATTATGAAATTGAAATTGGGAGATACCTAAATTCTTATTGCTATGGAATAAGGTTGTGCTAACAACAACTTTTCTGAGCTCAAGTTCAGGAAATCAAAGATTGATTTTTGTTTTCCTGAGAGAATGTTTGCTTTAGCTCGGAGATTCACATTAAGGCAGGCACATAGAATATAGGTAAATAGTTCAAATGAATTCAGTTTACAGTGGAATAGATATTGGGTGCATGTTAATGACAATATTGAAACCTAAGCCAGTGACGTCCCTGCAATATATTTGTCAAAAATCCTGCATTATAAATTATCCTGTAGTTGAACTTAGTTAGCCATGCAATGAAGAATAGAGTAAGAAGTAAAGTCGTTGTACATTCAAAGCTTTTACTTACAGCATTGCACATAGCGTATTTTGCACATCCAAACAATGATTCTGCTTTTCATTTGTCCTTGTATATATGGACACAGAGAGTCCACAGATGTTATTCTCTGCCTGAATACAACTAACACACATTTGATATAGGATTAGCACAAGCATAAAATGGTAGACGTTTGTGTTGCCCAAGCAGGGGAATGCTGGGTTCAAAATGCTGATGGCCACAACCACAAACTGCATACTAGGAAAGGTGTTTGGAAAACATGTTCTTTAATGTGGTCACTCTAAATTTAGAGACACTGAAGCAGTTGAAAAGAGGTAGTGGGGGATCCAGTGCAGTGGTCTGTATTGAATTGCTAACTGGAACACATGAAATGCTTTGAATTTTCCCAAGGACATAAAGGTGCTGTAAAATGCAATGTCCCAATAGAGAGATACAGAGTTAAAGGGATTGGTGGCTAGCTTAAGAAAGTAGCTGGATACTACCAAGCAAATGAAACAAAGTATGTTGGGAAAATAGAGCACATTTCACATAGAATATATGGATATAATGTAGACTTGTAACTGGGAACGGCAAATAACAGTAGGAAATAACTGGGTAGTTTGGGAATAAGTAACTAAAAAGAGACAGTACTGGCCATTACATGTCCCTGCTGGGTCTGTTTTCACCTTGAGCTCACCCCCTTAATACGGAGACTGAATCATCGGCCTGCCCACTATTTGTGAAAAGCTCAGTTGACCCCAATATTACCTTGTCCACAGCAGAATGCAGTTGGTGTTGGTGGGCAGCCCTTTATAAACTGAAGGAAGGAAGGTGGTAAGGAGTGCGCTTTGCCCATCCACTTTGCAGTCTCCTCAAGAAATAGTATATCCTCTTCCTTCCTTCCTTCTCCCATCCTTCTGCCACCTTCCCTAACGTAGAAAGACTTTCCTCACCTACTGCCCCTGACTTTCCTTTAAGTTGTTCACAGTATGTTGGTGGCATTGACTAGGCCAGCATTTAATGCCGACCATAATTACCCTTTAACTAAATGCCTTCTTAGGCCATTTCAGAGGGCCGTTAAGAGTCAACCACATAGCTGAGGATCTGGAATCAGTTATAGTTCAGATCCGGTAAAGGCGGCAGATTATAGGACATTAATGAATTAGATTAGACAATTGACAGTGTGGTTACATGGTTGGCGTTGGACTAGCTTTTAATTCCAGATATCTTTTAATTGGATTTTCCAGAGTTTTCTATTTTCTTCTGAAAACAATAAACATCGGATCCATGAAATGCCATCCATCATGTTGTGTGCAGCTAAGCACATTTGTGAATGGTAACAGACAAATGATGAGACTTTACTGTAATTTAGATGAACAAGTATCAGGATTTAAATAATGGACTAATTATATTTCTTTTCAGATCGGCACCATGGGAGGCATTTAGACAACTAACTGGAACTAGGCAGACTCAAACCAGGTGAAGTGCAAATATATGCATCTGCAATAATGTGCTTGCAAACTGCTAATGCTTTACATTTGCTGTGTATCGTAATAACTATTCTCAGATACTTTTCTGCTGCTGCATTTTTCAGGGATGGCCACCAATCCCATGAACAGTGGCAAAAGGTTTATGGCAAGTGTTCAGGCAATGAAGTCTATCACATTAAGATGGAAGAGAGCACATTCTTCACAGAGTTTGAAGGGAAGAGCTTTACTTACACTTCCTTCCATGCACACAAAAAGTGAGAACTTTCACTACTTTCCTCATAATGAATAGTGCATTGTTTGTTTCCCTGTTTAGAATTGCAATTAGCACTGATGCAGAATTCCAGTATTTTAACTTGTCTGCTAATGGCATTTATCAAATGTTGATGATTGTTTTTAATTAGATAAACATAATCCAGCTTTAATAATCTTTAAGGCTTTCAAACCACATTTAACAAGATTTATTCCTATGTGCATTTTTGAAATTATGGTTATTACAGTAATCTTGCAGCCACTAAAAGTGTTTGTGGCGAAGAAACAGTCTGTGAAATTCTCACTAACTATTGTTAAACTGGCAACTTATAAATGTACACATTTATAATGATTTTGCTAATTTTTAACAACCTCTCCCAAAGTGTTTTCAGAACCATCATGTTAATGTAGAATAATCATTGTAGATAATTTATTCAAATTTTAATTCTAAGTAGGATACAGATTTCCATCAAGCTTTTAATTTATCTGGTTGTAGAGTGAAATTATTAGAAGTACATCAGACTGCTGAATAGATGTACCAGCTAATTGCTCTTATTGTTGAGTGCCAATTAACTTCATGTAATTTCCTGTTGATTATTTTCAGAGAAAGCTATATTGTAGGTTCCCGCTCTTTATAAATATCCAAGTGTAAAGTTCAGTCTAGAGACGTATTCCCAAACCTCCTCTCAAACATAGTCACCAACAAGAAAATTGTGCTGCAGGTCGAGGCACTGATCAAATTATTCCCTCAGTACAGCAACATATATTCGCCACATCTTAAATAAAATCCCATGACCTTTGATGAGACTACCAGGAATTACAAAATTATAGGTAAAATAAGGAAGAGGGGATGAGGAAAATGCTCGAATTTATACATTATTTTTCATGTCTTGAAGAATTTTCTGCTGTAGGAGTTCGAACCCAGAAACAGAATCTATTAATTGCCAGACAGTCTGTTTCTGTGCTGTTGATTGAGGAATAAATGTTGGAGAGGACATTGGGCATAAATTTCATAACTGCAACCATTTGCTTGTCTTTATAAGCAGCTAAGAAAGCAATGGAATACAAAGCTGCCAGCCATGTATATAGTTAATGCGTCTCGCTCCATGAGTGTACCATTAGTTTCATCACTCAAAGTATTTTAAGAAGACACATAGAATTCTATTTCACTTCTTTTCTGAACTGTATGTTTTGTACTCAGCTTTACATAAAGTTTTCACTTATCCATTCCATCTACACGTGTAAGAATATTCCCTTGTTCAGAATTCCCTGTGAAATTTCATTGCATACGAAACAATTTTCCTTTACCTGCCAAATTAATGGACACTTTCCTTTAAGAAACACATTGAATCTAATTACAAAACATTATCTCAAGCATCACATTCTCAAAGCTTCGTGCAATCTAACCAGAGCAGACAGGGATTTTGTCTCCGAATCACATAGGCAAGACTAGGGTGGAGGACCTGTTTGGGCATTACGAAGCACTAGGCAGGCAATTGAAGCACAGGTCCTCAAGGGTCATAATCTCCGGATTACTGCCCAAGCCACGTGCCAATTGGCATAGGGACAAGAAAATTAGGCAAGTAAACACGTGGCTAAGGGATTGGTGTGGGAAAGAGGGATTCCACTTCATGGGGCATTGGCATCAGTTTTGGAACAGGGGGGATCTGTACCATTGGGACGGTCTCCACCTGAACCGATCAGGTACCAATGTTCTAGCGAAGAGGATAAATAGGGTGGTCAGTAGGACTTTAAACTTCTGAGTTGGGGGGGGGAAGGGAAAGTGAAAGCGACAGGGAGTATGGAGGTAAATGGAAAGATAAGCAGCAGGATAGCATGTTTCCAGGCGGATTTAAAATTGAGGCAGACTGAGAATGCAGAAAAAAGCAAGGATAAATTAGGACATATGACTTCCAACATCTCTAATGATAAGGAAGTTAGCATTAAGGCACTTTACCTGAATGCGCGTAGCATTCATAACAAAGCCGATGAACTAATGGCACAGATAATAGTGAATGATTATGATGTAGTAGGCATCACAGAGACTTGGTTACAGGGGGATCAGGACTGGCAGTTAAACCTCCATGGTTTTTCAACTTATCGAAAAGACAGAGAGGTGGGCAGAGGGGGTGGGGTTGCCTTGTTAGTTAAGAACAAAATTAAATCTATGGTATTGAATGACATAGCATCGGATGATGTGGAGTCTGTGTGGGTGGAATTGAGGAACCACAAAGGCAAAAAAAACATAATTGGAGTTGTGTACAGACCTCCTAACAGTGGTCAGGACCAGGGACGCAACATGTACCGGGAAATAGAGAAGGCATGTCAGAAAGGCAAGGTTACATTGATCATGGGAGACTTCAATATGCAGGTGGACTGGGTAAATAATGTTGCTAGTGGATCTAAAGAAAGGGAATTCATGGAATGCTTACAGGATGGCTTTTTGGAACAGCTTGTCATGGAGCCCACAAGAGAGCAGGCTATTCTGGACCTAGTGCTTTGCAATGAACCAGACTCTATAAAAGATCTTAAAGTAAGGGAACCCTTAGGAAGTAGCGACCATAATATGGTAGAGTTCAGTCTGGAGTTTGAAAGGGAGAAGGCAAAATCTGATGTAATGGTGTTACAGTTGAATAAAGGTAATTATGAAGGCATGAGAGAGGAACTGACTAAAATAGACTGGAAGCAGAGGCTAACCGGGAAGACAGTAGAGCAAAAATGGCAGGAATTTGTAGGTATAATTGAGGACACTGTACAGAGGTTCATTCCCAAGAAAAGAAAGATTAACCGGGGAGGGATTAGACAACCTTGGCTGACAAAGGAAGTCAGGAAATGTATTAAAGAAACAGAGAGATCCTATAAAGTGGCTAAGAACAGTGGGAAATCAGAAGATTGGGAAGGATACAAAAGCAAACAGAGGATAACAAAGAGTGTAATAAGAAATGAGAGGATCAAATATGAAGGTAGGCTAGCCAGTAATATTAGAAATAATAGTAAAAGTTTCTTTCAGTACATAAGAAACAAACGACAGGCAAAAGTAGACATTGGGCCACTTCAAACTGATGCAGGGAGCCCAGTGACGGGAGATAAGGAAATAGCAGGAGAACTTAACAAGTACTTTGCGTCAGTTTTCACAGTGGAAGACATGAGTAATATCCCAAAAATTAAAGGGTGTCACGGGGCTGAGTTGAGTATGGTTGCCATTACGAAAGAGATAGTGCTAGAAAAGTTAAAAAGTCTTAAAATTGATAAATCTCCTGGCCCCGATGGGATACACCCTAGAGTTCTGAGAGAGGTTGCTGAGGAAATAGCAGAGGCATTGGTTGAGATCTTTCAAGAGTCACTGGAGTCAGGAAAGGTCCCGGATGATTGGAAGATGGCTGTAGTAACCCCCTTGTTCAAGAAAGGATCAAGGCAAAAGATGGAAAATTATAGGCCAATCAGCTTAACCTCGGTTGTTGGTAAAATTCTAGAATCCATCATTAAGGATGAGGTTTCTAAATTCTTGGAAGAGCAGAGTCTGATTAGAACAAGTCAACATGGATTTAGTAAAGGGAGGTCATGCCTGACAAACCTGTTGGAATTTTTTGAAGAGGTAACAAGTAGGTTAGACCAGGGAAACCCAGTGGATGTGGTCTATCTAGACTTTCAAAAGGCCTTTGATAAGGTGCCACACGGGAGGCTGCTGAGCAAGGTGAGGGCCCATGGTGTTCGAGGTGAGCTGCTGGGATGGATTGAGGATTGGCTGTCTAACAGAAGGCAGAGAGTTGGGATAAAAGGTTCTTTTTCAGAATGGCAGCCGGTGACGAGCGGTGTCCCGCAGGGTTCGGTGCTGGGACCACAGCTGTTCGCATTATATATTAATGATTTGGATGAGGGAACCGGGGGCATTCTAGCGAAGTTTGCCGATGATACGAAGTTAGGTGGACAGACAGGTAGTACTGAGGAAGTGGGGAGGCTACAGAAGGATCTAGACAGGTTGGGAGAGTGGTCCAGGAAATGGCTGATGGAATTTAACGTGAGCAAGTGCGAGGTCTTGCACTTTGGCAAAAAGAATAAAAGCATGGACTACTTTCTAAATGGTGAGAAAATTAATAAAGCCAAAGCACAAAGGGATCTGGGAGTGCTAGTCGAGGATTCTCTAAAGGTAAACATGCAGGTTGAGTCTGTGATTAAGAAAGCGAATGCAATGTTATCTCTTATCTCAAGAGGGTTGGAATATAAAAGCAGAGATGTACTACTAAGACTTTATAAAGCTCTGGTTAGGCCCCATTTGGAGTACTGTGTCCAGTTTTGGTCCCCACACCTCAGGAAGGACATACTGGCACTGGAACGTGTCCAGCGGAGATTCACACGGATGATCCCTGGAATGACAGGTCTAGCATATGAGGAACGGCTGAGGATACTGGGATTGTATTCGTTGGAGTTCAGAAGATTAAGGGGAGATCTAATAGAGACGTACAAAATAATACATGGCTTTGAAAAGGTGGATGCTAGGAAATTGTTTCTGTTAGGCGAGGAGACTAGGACCCGTGGACACAGCCTTAGAATTAGAGGGGGTCATTTCAGAACAGAAATGCGGAGACATTTCTTCAGCCAGAGAGTGGTGGGCCTGTGGAATTCATTGCCACGGAGTGCAGTGGAAGCCGGGACGCTAAATGTCTTCAAGGCCGAGATTGATAGGTTCTTGTTGTCTAGAGGAATTAAGGGCTACGGGGAGAATGCTGGTAAGTGGAGCTGAAATGCGCATCAGCCATGATTGAATGGCGGAGTGGACTCGATGGGCCGAATGGCCTTACTTCCACTCCTATGTCTTATGGTCTTATGGTTTATGGTACAGAAGGAGGCTATTCGGCTGATCATGTTTGCACAGGCTTTCCAAATGAGCACCATGGCTTTGTGGCCCTCTCCTGCCTTGTCCTCATATCCTTGCACATTATTTAGGTTTAAAAGATCATCTAATGCCACCTTGAATAACTAAATTGAACCTACCTCTACCACACTTCCAGGTAGCGCATTCCAGACCCAAATCACTCGTGTGAATAAGTTTTCTTTTCTCAACTAACATTAGTTTCTTCTGTAAATGAATTTAAATTTGTTGATCCTTTTACAATGAGAAATATTTCTCACCATCTACTCATGCACCCCCCTCTGAAAATTGGTCAGATTGCTTGTTGGCCTCTTTTTCATCAAGGCTAACAGTCCTAATCCCTCAATCTGTCCTGTTATCTGAAGTTTCACAATCCACAATCATCTTGCACATCCCTTCTGTTGTCTTTTGAATGCATTCACACCTTCCTATAATGTGGTGCCAGAACTGTACACAATGCCCGAGCTGAGGTCTAACCAGTGACTTGTACAGGTTCAGCATCACTCCCTTGCTGTTGTGCTCTATACCCTTATTAATAAAGTCCAAGATACTGTATGCTCTATCCACTATTCTTTACGATGGCTCTTCTACCTTAAATGATCTGTGCACATATACACCCAGATGCCTCTGTTGCTGCACATCCTGTTAGAATTATCCCCCTTATTTTATATTGTCTGTCCATGTTCTTCCCAGCCAATGTACCATAAGACCATAAAACATAAGAGCAGAAGTAGGCCATTTAGCCCATTAGGTCTGTTCTACCTCTTAATGAGATTATGGCTGATAACCTTCAACTCAACTTCCCTGCCTTTTCCACACGACCTTCGATTCCCTTACTGTCAATCTCAGTCTTAAATACAGTTAACAACCCAGCCTCAACAGCCCTCTGGCAGCATAAAATTCAGAAGACAGTCAGTAAGTTCCATCAACTTAGCAAACCTTGTCTAGGTTACCTCCAATGCCAGTATATCTTTTAGATAAGTGGCCCAAAATGCTCACAGTTTCTAGCTGTGGTCTGACCAATGCGCTCTATAGTTTTACCAAGATTGCCTGACTTGTATAGTCTATTTCCCTTGTACCAAAATTCTGTACCGAGGTACTTAGATTTGTACAGTCTTTCTCCAGTTAAATAATATTCACCTCCTCTATTCTTCATGTCAAAGTGCATTACCTTACATTTTATCACATTACGCTCCATCTGCCAAGTCTTTACCTATGTGCTTAATCTGTCTATATCTCTCTGCTGACTTTGTTTCATCTCAGCAATTGCCTTTTCACCTATTTTTGTGCCATCCACAAACTTGGCTATGAGTACATTCACTTCTGTAATCCAAGTCATTAATATATATTGTAAATAATTGTGGCCCCAACCCTGATCACTGTGACACTCCACTGGTTAGAGGTTGCAACCCTGAAAAAGCATGCCCCCCCCATTTATTCCTAACTCCCTGTCTTTTATTAGTTAACCAGTCCTCTATCCATGCTAATATACTACTTCCAACACTTTGAGCTCTTGGATTCTTTGCCTATTAAATAGCCTAATGTATGGTATCTTATCAAGCGCCTTCTGAAAATCAAAATATATTACATTCATTGCTTCTCCTTTATCTAACCTGCTTGTTACCACCTCAAAGAATTCTGGTGAATTTGACAGGCTTGATTTCCCCTTCATAGAGCCATGTTGACTCTGCTTGATCATATCATATACTTCTAAATGCTCTGCTATTATGTCCTTTATACTAGATTCTAACATTTCCTGATACTAGACATTAATCTAACTGATCTACCCTGTCCTTACCTTTTTAAATGAAAGTGTTGCATTTTCCGTTTTCCAATCCTTTGGGATTTTACCAGAATCTGAAGATTACTACCCGTGCATCTATTATCTCTGTTGCTATTTCCTATGATATCCTAGGATGCATCCCATCAGGTCCTGGGGAGTTGTCGGTCTTTAGCCCAATTAGCTTCCCTAGCACCTTTTCTCAATGATAGTTATTGCATTTATTTCCTATGCTCTTTTGCACCTAGATTATTTTGTAATTTTGGAATGCTATTAGTATCTTGTACTGTGAAGACTGATGCAAAATATTGATTCCAGTCCTCCATTATTTCTTAGTTCTCCATTATTATTTCCCCAGGCTTATTTTCAAGGGATGTTTGTTCACTTTGGCCTTTCTCAATATTCTTTATTCAAAGAATCTTGATATTAGTTTACCCTCAAATTTTATCTTCACCTTTTTTTTGTCTCTTGTTGGTTTTTAAATCTTTCCCAATCCTCTGCTGAACCATTAATCTTTCTCAAAATGTATTTTGTTGCCCGGTTACCAATGTCGACAACATTTATTGACATGGCACAAAGAGGACAAGAGTCAAATTTGTATCAACTCGCCACTAACTTTATTTGTTTGGTTAAAACAGACATACAATTCACCCCATTTGGTTAAGAAAAGGCTAACAGCAGGCATGTAATTCATACAAGGCTAAAGTTCGAGAGCGCACGCACTAGTTTTCCAAAGACATTCACTGAACAGACAACAAAAATAAAGGCTATCAGCATGGATAGAGGATTGGTTAACTAGTAGAAGACAGGGAGTTAGGAATAACTGGAGCGTTGTGTGTGTGTGTGGGGGGGAGCTACTTTTTCAGGGTGTCAACCTCTAACCAGTGGAGTCCCACAGTGATTAGAATAGAAGTCCCCGCTGGCTGGACGATTTCTTCCTGGTGTCAGGGTTATCTCTCTACTTCCAAGCATGGGGTCCACAACTTCGTGAAAGTTGCTGTCCAGAGTCTTCACTGCTGGCACGCTGAAATCCTTCATTTTTATCCTTTTTCCTCATCTTCCCACACTGTGGTGCCATGTTCTAGTTGGCTCTTCTGCATCTGATGAGCTGGTGTCTTTCCACTGTAGGCTCACTTCAAGGACATGGTTAGGATTGCCTCATTGTATTTCCTCCAAGTAAGGACAGGCACTTTATGTCACCCCTCAGAGTTGAACCAGTTCAGGCCAGCCCAAGCCAGTGGCTGGGGCTCAGGTAACTTCAGTTCACAAATTGCTGTTTTTATGTGTGAGCAGCCCCTGGCCAACAATTCATTTTTTATTTAATTTGATACATGTCTGGTTAGCCATGGTTAACTTATGTCCTTTTTCCTCACTGAAATATATTTTGCTATGAGCTGTGAACTATTTTTCCTCAGTAGTCTTTGCTACTAAACTCCTTTCCCGGTCCACTCCAGCTGGCTTTGCCCTCATACCATCGTAATTGCCCTTATAGAAACTTAGCTCAGTTACTTCTGACCCAAGTTCCTCCCTCTCAAACGGAATACTAAATTCTACCATGTTATCATCACTGTTTCCTAGGGGATCTTTTACTCAAACATCATTTATTAAATCGGTCTCATTACACATCACCAGATCTGAAACAGCTTGGTTGTTGTTTGGATCCACAGGGCAACTGTCCCAAATATACTCTGTGAATGCTTCCTCCTGGCTACCTCTGCCAATCTGGTTTTTCCAATCTGGCTGAAGATTAAAGTCACCCATGATTAATGTACTGCTTTTGATACATGCTCACATTAACTCCTGATGTATTCTGTTATTGTTAGAGGGCACATGAGCTACTCCTGCCAGTGTTCAACTTTTTATTTCTTATCTCCACCCCCATATGGATTCTACATCCTCTGATCCATGGTCATTCCTCACTATCGTACTTAATCCATCTTGTACCAACAAGCTTGAATACACGCATCAAGAACAGCTTCTTTCCTGCTGATGAATGGACTCTCTAACTTGCTAATCTTGATCTTGGTTTGAACGCCTCCTGTGCAGTTGTAACCTGTGTGCCTCGCTCTGTCTGAGCACCCAATGATCTGTACATCCTTGTTTGCTATGATCTGCTCGCAAAACTTTTCACTGTACTTAGGTACATGTATCTGCAGTAAATCAAATCATCCGTCACTTCTCTGCATTGAGCTTCATCTGTCACCTAGCCACCTGCTCCACAAAATGTCGTTTGGAAGTTCTACACTGTCTTCTCCACAGACAACAGTGTTTCCAAGTTTCATGTCATTGGAGAATTTTATGATTGCTCCTGCAAACCAGATCTAGCTCATTAACATATTTTAGAAAGAGTAAAGGTCCAAGTACCAACTCCGAGGGAACTCCATTACAAATGTTCTTCCATCTCAAAAAATACGCATTGACCATGACATTCTTGTTTCCTATCAGTGAGTCAGTTTTGTATCCAATTTGCTACGATCACTTTTATTCCATGAGCAAACTTAGAATCTTTTAGTCATGCTGTTTGTTTAACAGATATGAGTTGAATATAACTTTAATCTTGAGGTTGATTGCTTCAATTCTTTGAAAGGAATCATTTCAAATATGAGCAGGACAACGGGATTGCATGTATAGGAAGTTAAATCTATAGGCATAAATCCTATGATGGTGTTGAATTTCCCTTTATGATTTTCTTTAGGTATGGAGCCTGTCTGATCGGCGTGAAGAGGGAAGAAAACAAAAATATTTTACTTAATCCAGGTCCGCGGTACATCATGAGTTCCACAGACATCTGTTTTTATATCAACATTACCAAGGAAGAAAACTCAGCTTTTATAAAGCAAAATGAACAAAGCATAAATAGTATATCAAATACTATATATCACGGAGCTTCCAGATTACCTGTTCACAGCATCATTGCTAGTATGGGTAAGCATAGCAGTCAGTTGTGATCATTATCAATGTAACTTCTGAGCTCCCTTGCTGGTTTAGCTTGGTAATAAAGAAAGTAGCTAAGTCACCAAATCAAAAAAGTTTGATTGATGGTTTGTGCTCAATGAACTGATCTCTGCTATTATTGAAATCAAGATATACTGAACTTTAAGAGATTACTTTACTAGGGATCTCTTGTATGTTGCCATCAATGAACGAACAAAGATAAGTTGAAAATGACCTCATTTCTAAGTTATTAGAGTATATCCATTACCTTCATGCCACTAGATGACGGTTTCAAAACTGCTTAAGAGCATATTAAAAGTGAATCTATTGGCTATTAGAAGGGATTTTTCTGGGTAAATTGCCCCATGAATAACATTGATTGTGTGGTATTAAACCATAGAGCTTAGAAGGGCATGGCTTAATGCCACATCTTTGCTAAATTGGTAATTATGTGGCAGGACAGCAGTTGCAATATTACAACTGCTGGACCATGAAATGGAGTTGAAAAACAACTGGGATTTCTTCTCCTGATTACTGTTCAGTGAGCCCTGCTGGAACCGTCAGGAATTACCTTTGTTGTCTTCTCTGATACATAATCTGACACGTCGGGTTATAATTGTGAAGGACTGCTGATGCTCAAGGAATGGTAGACTTCCAGACATTACTATCTCCAGTCTAATTAAAGTTACATAATTGAATTGGTTATACTGAGATGGTAGAATGCACATACAAATCAATTGCTTATTTAAACAAGCAAAAATCCCTGTTATTTTGCTTTAGACCAAACACATATCTAAGACTTTGCAGACTGTTTTCTGTCATTGTTGTTAGATTTACAACTGCATAAACATAGCAGGTGTCCACCAGGTGTCAATTGAAATGTAGGAACTTGCGAGTTATAGATCATGGGCACTCAACAAGAGAATTTCCCAGGCTACAATTTCCAACAAGCAGTTACAGGCTGTTGAAGGATAGCTACTGGCTATAACTGTGCCATTGAGTTTGCTGTGTAGTTATCATGTTGGCTGGGTTGATACCTCAACCACAGGGGTTGAGTCTAAGTAGCAAGGTAACTGACTGTACTTTGTTACTGTTGCTGTCTGCAAAAACAAAGCTACTGTCTAATATAAATGTAATATCAGTGTCAAATGAAATAGCCATTCTCTAATCCCAGGAGCATGCATATAGTTTTACATATAAATTGGATTTGTGACATAATATATACAAATTTACTGGAGATAATTCTATGAGAAATTTGAAACATAAGTGACAATTATTAATAGTGGATCAAAAAGACACATTACATGTCAATTTTCAGCTCATGAATGTCTCATAAATTGAGCATAACTGAGCAAGTATGGATTAGAAGCCATAACTTTGCATCGCAGCTAATAACGTGTATTTCTGGCGGGAGTCTGTATTTGTGGAGGGTACCCCTTCCACAAACAGCTGGCAGCTTCAATCTCTGATAAGACTAAAACGCCGTGATTTTCGCCCAGACAAATCTTAACTCCAGAGTTAATTTTGAATGGAAAAGAACAGCTAGTAAATAAAACGTATGCTGTTTAGTCCTTATTTTCAAGGCATTTCACTGTTCAGTTTTGGCTCAGTCATTGTGTTTTAAGTTATGCCACATCAGGGAGCACTGAATGGTCAACCAGATTGTGATGGGACTGTCGGCTTAGCAGGTTTCCATCACTAAGGGAGAGGAGTGAACCAGTCAGGTTCTTGTCACTCAGCTTTTTATCAGACCGTTTTTGTAAAAGAATTAACAAACTACTACCATAGGACCATTTAACTTTAATTCTCAGGATTACCAGTCCAACAATGCAAGACATTACTATGCCCATAGAATGTAGTGTCAGACTTCAATGTGTGCTTTGAAGCCTGTGAGTGATAAGGACGTTATTATAGTAAGCATCCAGGACCTCTGTGCTAGGTGGAAATTTATCTCAGTGGCACATATACTTGGTATCTAGTATGAATCTAAAATTGCAATCGGTTATCTTGCCTGACCCTGATCACTGAAGTTAGATTTTTTGAACAATACATTTGCAGTGATGGCCATTAATAGGTCGAAGCAGTTTGCCTGAGTACACAGCAACCTTCTCTGGAATACCTGCTCCCCGCTGGTAATTGGCACTAGGTGAAGATCATAGTAATGCACAGATGAAGCACAACTCAAAACAGTCAGATCAAAATTCTTATCATGCCATGTCAACAAATCTCAACTATTCCTTTCGATTGCAGCAAGCAATTTCCTTATAACAGCAGGAGCTCAACTTAATAATATTTATTAGTTTGATCCCTGTTGGGATCAGTGTGTTGATGGTCAGGTCGGGCTAATTACAGTGGCCTGCCTTATTCCAGATTGGAGATCCACTTGGAAAATCTGTGCAGATGCTTCTAAATGTTGCATCAAATAATTGGTTTGCACAATTGGAACAGCGCCTTTGTCTTTAGCTAAATGAAATTACAGTGGTTTGTGTTGCTGTCCTATAATTCATATTTTCTCATCAGAAGAACGATTTTGATGAAAACAATCAGCATTGGAGTGATGCCTGTCATTATCAATGCACCAATCAACCAGAAACTTGTGACGAAGAAGTTAGTCTGTGAATTGCCAAAACTTGCTGACTGCTTTGCATCTTTCTGCAGTTAGATTTGCAAAAAAATGGCATTTGACACAACCTCTCCATGAATCAAAGAATCCCTACAGTGTGGAAACAGGCCTTTCGGCCCAACAAGTCTCCGAAGAGTAAACCACCCAGACTCATTCCCCCACCCTATATTTACCCCTGACTACTGCACTAACCTACACATCTCTGAACACTATGGGGCAATTTAGTATGACCAATCCACCTAACCTGAACATCATTGGACTGTGGGAGGAAACCGGAGCAAACCCATGCAGACATGGGGAGAACGTGCAAACTCCACACAGACAGTCGCCCGAGACTGGAATCAAACCTGGGTCCCTGGTGCTGTGAGGCAACAGTGCTAACCGTTGAGCCATGGATTTATACATGAATTGCATTTGCAAATGTAAAAGACAATTAAAGTCCAGCAATTATTGGTGTAAATGTGCTGTCTTGTCCAGAAATTAGATAATTGGATGGAGTCTCATTTTTTTTTAGATTGTGCTTTAACAAAATATTTTTGAGTGCTTACTTACAAATTTTCTTTCTCCTCCTGCCCCCCCCCCTCTTTCTCTCTTTCTCACTTTCTCTTAATGCAATGTCTCTGTCTCTCAATTTCTTATTCCATACCTGGTTTGATATTTTAAGTTACCGTCATGAATTCACTCTCTTTCTCAGCTCTTCCTTTGATTACTTCACAGTCATTTTAACTCATTGGTTGAGGAAATACATTGTTATTCCAATCCTTATCAGGGTTCTGGATGTCTTGTTGCATTCACTGCACTATTATCAGTAGCGTGCTTATGGTATAGTGGTAGTGTACTACCTCTAAGCCAGGAAGCCTGGGTTTGAATCCCACCTGCTCCAGAGCTGTGAAATTACATCTCTGAATAAGTTGATTAGAAAATATCTACATTTCCAAATAATTTAAAAACTAGATCTGCGATGGTATTATCAACTATTAGAACAGAGTTTAAGTACCCCACTTTGGCAAAATCTTGCCTCCTTTTTAGCAATGTGTTACTTGACAAATCTGATTGGTTTTAAGACAACTGCAAGCGTTGTGTATCATGCAAAGGCATTGATAGTATTAATTTATTTGTCAACTATTTTAATGTCATTCGTTGCTTTCAGGCACAGTAGCCATAGACCTCCAAGACACAAGGTGTAGACCTCCAGCTGGTCCTACCTTGACGCTTCCTTCAGATGGAGCAAAAGAAAACAGAAGGCCCAGCATTGCTCCTGTTTTAGAAGTAGCTGATGTTTCATCAATCCAAGCCTGTGACCTTCTAAGTGACCACTCGGAGGATGAAGCCAATCATTCTGATGAGGAAGTATCATCAGCACCAGAGTAAGATTTCAACAGTTGTGAAATATGTAATATAGTTTTACTACTTTGAGAATTTTAGAATTAAGAGTTATTTTACATGAGGCTACAGATGCATTTAAAGGAAATGGTGACCACTATTACCTGAAGACATTTCCATTAAGAATAAGCATGTGGTTAACTGATAAGACCCTTTTTGCAAACTGCAGATGTTAAAAAAAAATCAAGGTTCTGTCACTGATTATTTTATGTTTTTCATTTAACTATTCTATTGTCATGTTAATGGAAACAGAAAAATAATCAATCACACATCACAGAGTCATTCTTTGGGTTAGTTTAATTAAAAGAGTAAAACAAATATGTTTTCATCTCTGAAGCAGAGATTACAGCAAATCATTTGATTTCTTTCTATACAGATTCTGTACAACGGTACAGTTTGTACTTTACAGCTTTTAGACCCACTATCTAACAGTTGCAAAATTAAATACATACAATACATAGTGTCCTTGTGGGTGAATTCTCTTAAAGGCAAAGTACACCTACATCAACTCTCTCCTTTACAAAGTTAAGGTGTAACAATTTACAACAGCAAGTGAGCCTCTGAGTTTTTACAGCATTTGTGTAATTTGCAGATCTTTCCAGATCTCATGAAGGTGACTTTGGAGGTCCTTTTGATTCCCACAGTCATCAGTAACATTGCCTATCAGTCCTGTTTGCATTGTCAAGTACTTATTGTCCTGGACTGCAGTTGCTGTCACTAAACCTGCTCATCCCAGCCATGTACTAGAGCCAGATTTCGTTCTGCACTGACTGATCTCATACCTCAAGCTGTTTAGAATAATTTAAATCTTTTTGGCATTCACAGGTTCATTCCTTAACTGCTTCCAGCTGATTTTGAAACTTTGGACTTTACACCCTGGAGACTTCTAAATTAGATTAGATTACAGTGTGGAAACAGGCCCTTCAGCCCAACACGTCCACACTGACCCGCCGAAGCGCAACCCACCCATACCCCTACATTTACCCCTTACCTAACACTACGGGAAATTTAGCATGGCCAATTCGCCTGACCTGCACATCTTTGGACTGTGGGAGGAAACCGGAGCACCCGGAGGAAACCCACGCAGACGCGGGGAGAACGTGCAAACTCCACACAGTCAGTCGCCCGAGACGGGAATTGAACCCGGTCTCTGCCGCTGTGAGGCAGCAGTGCTAACCACTGTGCCACCGTGCCACCCAAATCTGTTGTTGTTTTAGTCTTCTGTTGGCCTAGTACGTTTTCTCTTTCATAACCTGCTATAAAAAGTGCCCAGTCTCTTCAACATTCTTTTATGTTTTTGTTTCCTTTTCAGTCTGACCCCCTTCCACTTGCTGTATCACTGCTTCTTCGGTTTCCTCTACCTCCTGCTCCAGTTCCTTCGCTGGATTGTTCATATCATTGCTTGTATTTGGCTGGAAATGTGGTGTAGACAGCTTCAGTTGAGGCATTCAAGAGGGCATTAGATGATTATTTAAATAGAAACAATATTTCGGGTTATGGGGAATATGTAGGAGATTGAGATTGAGTCACAATACTTATCCAGAGAGCCAGTGCTGACATGAGGGGCTGACTAACCTCCTCCTGCATGGTAGTCATTCTGTGATTTTGTGAATTATTTAAGAAAATACTGTCATTTGAGTGATTTGCAGCCCCTCGATGTGCATACTGTATGTTTTCACCTGATTTTGGCATTCTGTAATTTTTTCCAGCATTGCTTTGAATTCGATTCTTGATTTCTGTAACTGCTCTGGCTGAACACCATCTTTCTTATATGCAATTTGCAACAGATCTTCCTGTAAACCTTTTCATTGTATTGACTATATGCAGCATATAAGTCATACTGTGGGTAGTGAAGGGTATAGTGGTTGTGTCCTTACCTCTGAGTCAGGAAGCTTGGGTGCAAGTGTCACCTGTTCTAGAGGTATGTCATAAAGTTGCTGTCCATGTTGATTAGAAAGTATCTATAATTCATCCAGCTTCCATTCTTCTCTTCCAGCCTTTTGTTTACCTTTGTGAGCTGAGTAAAGGTGTCCCCTAAAGACTTCTTCATCGAAGATTGCTTTCTCAATTTTGGATTTGTCCTGTTCTAGTAGTTCAGACTTTTTAATTGAACTTCTGTTTTCTTTCCCTGAGCAAAAAGTTGAGATTTTATTTCAACTCATTCAAAAGAATGTGAAGAGTCCTGCTCTTATACTCAGCCATGCAAGTGTTGCTTGAATAGACTGCTACAGCTTGTGTTGTGTCTCTGATGTTTAACTGATAACTAGGTCACAGTGTGCTCATACACCTGAACTTGCTGCTCCAACACTGTCTACAATGTCAGACTTCTGTGACATTCAGGACCATTGATTGTACTTGCACTCCAGCACCATTAACCCTGCTCACGGACTTGCAGACATTTTATTGGCTTTCTCACAGCTTTTAGAAGTTTCAGGAGCTATATATTGGTAGCCAGTTCATGTTCTGAGGACCGATCACTTGGATCTTTGCAAAGACTTTGGATGGTGTGATGACGGAGATTAACAGTGTGAGATGTGTTCACTGCTTTTTATGTATATGCCAACACCATGGTCTCAGATGTCCTTTATTGCAGCTTAGAGATAGTTCTAGTGCACATTCTGTTGTGGTCGGTCCACAACTCTTTGCTGTTGCACCTACCTCCACTCTAATGCAGTGTCACTATCGATTGCCTTTTCTACAATATGCCGTGAAAAATCGGTTGAAAGCTGGGCACTTCCTTGGCATATGCAAAATTTCACACCTTCCACCTGTCATACAATGTTTGTTTGTTCCAGTGATTGTGTCAACCATTGAATTTGTACTCAGGAGCTGTAAGCTTCAACAACCTGTGAGGATCACTTGGTACTTCCATTTATCCTTTGCTAGATCTTCGATGCTAAGTCATTAGCTCGCGTAACAAATCTTCCTAGAAAGCTCCCACTCAGTGGATGTGGTCACCAAACCAACAATTCTGACTCTTAACTCTCCATTTGAAAGATCACATAATCTCAAAATGAGATTTCTCTGCATATTGTCAATAGTCGTTAGATTCTGTAGGGCTTTTGTCTAAGTGCCACAAATGCTAGATGAAGATTATGGAAATTTGATCTGATTCTGAATTGGGCTTGTAATGTGGTGCATAGCTTTTGGGGACCTTAAGCTCTTCAGCTGTTAATTCTGACATGTTAAGTCTGTGTAGACCTTCATTCACAATTGCCAAGCAAAGCTCAATGGCTTGCACGCCCAAGTCTAGAAACTGTGGTACTGACCACTATTTAAACATTTTGTCCTCTGTTAGGACACAAGCTGTGTCCCAATTAAATGAGGGAACTTAGTGGACATTCTGACAGTATGTCTTTGACCTTCCCTTGCCATCTATCTGGCACCCTGTCTGATTGTTTCCTTGCCTTTCACAAATGACTTAAACTGGCATCTCAGGTCGGAAATTGGGTCCATTAGCATCATGTTTTCTACTGATATCCACTGTGACATATTATTGATAATGGTTTGATGACATATTGATCTACTTGTCAGAGATTGATTGAGTCCATGAGTCACACAATAAAGCACTTCATAAGTTTGGAAACAGGCATTGCATCAAATCAGCTGATTTCTGTTTGGGCAGCTTGCAGACTAACTGCCAACAGAATCACATATTGTGCATACAGCATGAGTCCTTACAGGTGAGCTCTCTTGAACATGTACAACAATCTATTGCATGAGAATTTCCAGTCCTTCCATGCTTTGGACCTATGTAGAAGCAAAGACTGAGTGTTTTGCTGCATCACCAGTTTGCCAGTATCAAAGACACTTCAAAAATCAGTTACATATGCAAGTAAATGTATGGATCTTCAAGCAGAATTGGACATGTTTTGCTTTGTAGAGGTGGGAGCAGTATGATTAACAAATAACGCTATAATACTTTAGTGATGAAAATTAAATGTTGCTTCAGATTAGTTATGTCCCCTGTTTTTTTTTCCATTCAATTCGACAAACGTACTGCTGGTTTACGCAAACACAAATCTTGGTTAGAATCACAATTTGTTTCCTAATGTTAAATTAAAGCTTCATGTGTCCATGTAGTGATCTCACTCAGAACAGTTTCAGGCTTATAACATTATCATAAATGATATCAAAGCTGTTACAGTCATTAGCTGAAGTGTCAGACATGCTGTGGAGCATTGGTCAGGAAAGCTTTTCCTCTCAGGGAGTCTTGTTTCACGCACAACTAGTGACTTGACTGTGTCTTTACCGTCCCGGTGAACCATTTTCTCCTTTGATGCAGAAGCAAAGGAAAGAACTGTCTGTATGTTTGAAGCAACAAGGGCAGTTTTGGTTTTACTTGAGAGTAACAGTTAATCCTTTATTGCCAAGAAGGAAATGAACAGCTGACTCATGTTTTTTTAAAATGTATTCATTTGTGGGATGTGGATGTTGCTGGCTGGTCAGTATTTATTGTCCGTCCCTATTTGCCCTTGAGAAGGTGGTGGTGCGCTGCCTTTTTGAACCACTGCAGTCCCCTGCTATGGGTTGACCCACAATGCACTTAGGCAGGGAATTTCAGGATTTTGACCCGGTGACAGTGAAGGAACGGCGATGTATTTCCAAGTCAGGATGGTGAGTGACTTGGAGGGGAACTTGAAGGTGGTGGTGGTATTCCTATATATTTGTTGCCTTTGTCTTTCTAGATGAACGTGGTCATGGGTTTGGAAAGTGGTCACGGGTTTGGTGAATTTCTGTGGTGTACCTTGTAGATGTTACACACTGCTGCTACTGTGTGCAGTGGTGGAGGAAGTGGAAACTTGTCAGTGTAGTGCCAATCAGGCAGGTTGCTTCGTTCTGAATGGTGTTGAGCCTCTTGAGCATCATTACTTATGGAGCCATTTTTGTCCCAGCAACATTTTAAAATTTACACTTCCTTCTCTCTTAAGTTCACATTGAACCCTCCCTTCATCAGTATTAATCACGGCCTAGATTTTACAAACAAAATAATGTTGAGTTTAATAAGAATGAGGTAATCAATGTGTGAGTCGCCCAACAACTTATGGGAAGACATATTGTGAATCTTCACTAAGATTGTTGGACAATGTATATTACTCTGCTGTTAATCTTGGCAAAACAATCTCCGAATGAACTTTTAAGTCAATTCTGCATTTTCAAATCCATTGCTTATTAAACCAACCGCACAAAGTTAATGATGGTTCTTAACTGTGTACAGAGCTTTTTAATGGCAAGTTTTTATTTTCTGCATGTCACTCCAGAGATTTTTTGAAGTTTTAAATGTCTTTTTACTTACCATCCCTTTCTGTTTCCTCTTTTTCCTCTTTATTGATTGTTTTCTCTTTTTGTAGCTTGTTTGACTATAATTCCCTCTTGCCTTCTCTGACGTTCTGGTTCCATTTTCAACCCTAAAATCATATTGGTTAAGGAGATGGGCAATTGGGTCCCATCACTTACCATTTACCCAGAATGCCTTGTTGCCCTCCTGGCAAACAAAACAGTTTGCAAGCCTGCATCGATGTCTCCCTATTGTGTGATCTGACTCTTCTCGTTTTATTTCTCTGACAAAGTCCCTCGATTGTATTCCACGAACTAGAATCCTAGAACTTTACAGTACCAAAGAAGGTCATTGCATCAGTACTAGCCATTTTCAAGCCATTCTGATTCAATTCCCTAACCCTGCGTATTAGTCAGCCTGCAGTATGCATTCACTTGCCTTTCAGCAGTTACTGTGGAAATTGATTCTGCTGCCTTTCAAGCAGTGCACTCCAGATCTTCATAACCCCCTGTGTGAAGGAACATCTTCTCCTTTCCCTCCTAGTTATTTTACAAGTTATTTCAAAGCTGTCACTGCGAGTAACTGACCCACTTCCCAGGTGATACCATTTTCCCCCACTTGCTGCATCATTATCCCCCATTAATTTAAACTCCTCTGCTAGGTCTGTCTTTAACCTTTCTTGATTTAAAGAGAACAATCTCAGTTTCTTCAATCCGCATATCTGAACTCCAAATCCCTGTTTTCATCCTGCGAAACGTCATCTATAGCCTCCCAATGGCTTAACATCCTCAATTAAAAAAAAATTATTAATTAACTCAAACAACCATACTCAAAAAAAATTCCACATGTTTTTACTGTGAAGTCTACCAAAAGCATCTTATTTCTAATATATATTTTAAGTATCAGTATTTTGCTATACGTATAAAGCTGAAACAGTAAAGTTTGGAGATGAAAGGGATCCCTATTTTGTTTATTCACTCCCACTTTGCACATGAACACACATTTCTCGGAAAATTAATGATGTGCTTAAAACTGTTTTCGATTCCCAGTTTTAAAATGACTTGACTTGATTTGTTTAGGTATGTTAAAGGATATCCTCCGAATTCGCCTTATATTGGAAGTTCTCCAACCTTATGTCACCTACTGCAGGAGAAAGTCCCATTTTGCTGTCTGAGATTAGATAAGGTATGGCATCAAGTCTTGTTTTTCAACTGTGCTCAACAATCGTGGAGCATATTTCTTTCATGAATTGAGAAGGAGGAACATTTTTCTTAAAAAAACATTTTCAGTGCAGTGATTTGCAAAGTCATAAGCACCTGCCTATTTGAAAGTCAAAAACACAACTTTTCCGTCATAATTTTATCCACCATTGCTACAACGTTGCAGCAGGTAAAAATACCATAGATCGTAGAGAAAAGGCAGACTGACATATAAGATTACTTTTTTATTCCAAAACTCTTATTTGGCATAAGTATCTACTCCAGCAGTCCCTAGAAGCTGTGTCTGGCCTTGACAATTGGTACAATGATACATTAACATCTGGTTTCAGAAGTTGCTGTGATGCAGTGACCTCTGAGGTCCACTTAGAAGACACAGAATTAAGAAGGAAATTCAGAGGGAGGGGGTCAACACCCCCACTCCTGCTAAACATTGCTCTGCTTGCACTAGGAGTCAGCCTCAATTTCCCACCGCAACAATCCATGTTTCTTTCACCTTATCAGTGGACATGTGAGATAAAGCAGAAGGTGCTGACCACATTCTGCCTGCAAGTTTAATGTATGCCCAGGTACAGCAGACCATCCAGGGTGGACAGAAAACAGGGATGGCTCCACCAGCAAAAAGAATGGAGCTGGTAGAAAGCTAAACGTTCTAGATTTTGCGAACTTATCAAAGAACAGTGGTGCAGGGTGAAAATACTAGTGCCAAAATGGAAGGAGGAATCGACCCTGAAGAAAGGGCCCAAGAACAAATACACCAAAAAAGCAAAGTCATGCCACTGCTCTGCTCTGTATTGAATGATTTCCTGAAAGTTAGCAGAATGTTTATATTGTCACCAGCAACAAATACCACAGCAACATCTGTAGGAACGAATAACTGCAGATGCTGGAATCAGTCTTCTAAATAAAAAAAGCTGTGGATCAGAGCAGGTGAAGCAGCAGCCAAGGAGAGAGAGCAAGGTAGCATTTTGAGTCTAGAGCTGAAGTGAAGGGTGGCGGGGGCAGAATCTGGTTGTTACAGTCACTTTATCGGATGACAAAGCTGACTATTATGATAGAATACTGATTCCTCAGGGACTACAAGCAAAGGCTTCTGTGCTAATATGTGCAGTTTCCAGTGATTTGTTATCAGGCAGCTGCATGAACACATTCTGTCATTTCAACAACATGGGTGGAATCCCTTTTTGATAAATTTTGATTGTGATTAAAGGTGCCCATTTACAATTAATTGATTCAATGCAACAATCACAGTTTGAAACCCTGGTGTTATTTTGAAATGATGACCACCTCCACCAATGCCAGTAGTTCATATTGTATACACAGTGTTACACAACCCTGTAATCTGGAGGTTCAAGGCCTCAAAAGCAACTTATACACCACAATCTACAGTAATAATTTATTGCTTCCAACCCCATTTGAAAACTTTAAACTTTATTGGATTCTCATATTAAAAACACACCCTCTCTAAGAAATAGAATTACCTAATTTTAAAGCAATTGTAGTATGATCAGGTGTGTGGTGTTGGTCAAAAGTAGGCCAAACCTTTATTAAGAATAGCTACACTGAAGAAATGGTAAGAGAGGATGTCTCTTTAAGTGTACACAATTTTCCATCTGATTTGACACGCTCCTTCCCCACATGGTCAGCTATTATTTAGAATTAACGCGTAGATAACCCTTTACTCCCCAACCATCTCCTCTACATGTGTAATTAAACATGCAAAACAGTTCAATAATTTGTGAATGACAATTTTTCAAAACTTGAAGCATTCCAATGGAAGATAAATGAAGATCACTCATGGTTCCTTATGCCAGCAATGGGCTCTCCAGTTTTAAACTCTCAAATAACTCCCAATTACACATAGTTTGCCTGATGGACAAACCTTGGACAGAAATGAACAGTTCTAACAAACTAGTAATACGTGTAGGCATTTTCTTTTTGTCATCCTGTAATATTTTTTATATTTTAAAAAGATGAACTCAATGAAAATATTTTCTTTGAAAGGAAGAATCAAGTTGGCATCCATGTTAATGGATGAAAATGAATTTGACTTTAAGCATGTTCAAGTATCTACTTGTTTGAAAACTGAAGTGAGTAAATTTAATTCTTTTGCTCCGCAGGGGTGCCAACATAATTACAATGAAGATGCAAAAGCATATGGTTTCAGGAACAAGCTAATCATTGTTTCAGCAGAAACAGCTGGAAATGGATTGTACAATTTTATTGTTCCTCTTAGAGCTTACTACAGACCAAAGAAAGAGTTAAATCCCATAATATTGCTTCTGGATAATCCGTAAGTCCTTTCTTGTTGTTTTATGGTTTGCCAATACTCATCCATACTTTCATCACGTAAAACGGGTTTCTTCAAGTATGTGTAAAATATAATGGGCTTGCAAAAGCAGTGAGAGCAACAACCTTTACTTATATTGCCGGTTTGTAAAACAAAATTTCCCATTTTGTTTTCGTAGCTGGTTCTCAAATAAAATTTGACAGTTTTCCACAAGCAATTTTGAACAAAAATGATCAAAAGCATAATCGAAGTGATAGGTATTAAGGAACACCTTCATGGAAGAGAGCAAGAGATAGAGAGAGTGACTTAGGAAAAGAGGATAAGAATGTAAGTCACCAATACTGGAATGATTCACATTGAAAATGCACAAGATTCTAGATTCTAGATTCTAGAAGCATTGAGATCTACATGGTTGGAAGAGACAATACAGAGAGATGAGATCATGGAAGGATTTTAAAACAAGGATAACTTTCAAATGGAGGTGGTGTTTGATTGGGAACAAATGTAGATCAGTGTGGGGGCACGGGGAGAGGGGTGGCAGGGGAGGGGTGCGGTGTGGTTAACAAAATTTGGTGCAATTTAGAACACAGGCAGCCAAATACTTTATGTCAGTGGAAGAAGGAAGATTAGACAAAAGAATATTGGGACAGTTAAGTACAAAGTTACCATAAATATGGACGAGGATTACAGCAGGAGTGTTCAAAACTGTTCAGTCATTTATATATGCATAATTGTTGTTCATATCTTTTCATTTGTTTGGTTGGAGTGTGACCAGCATTTCATTGCCCAAATACAAATGTAAAATACTGCAGATGCTGGATAAAACCAGAAAATGCTGGAATTTCTCAGGAGGTACAACAGTGCCTTTGGACAGAAACACCATTGACATTTCAGGTCAATAACCCTGTCATCTGAAAACATTCAATGGTTTCTATCTCCACAGATGCTGCTTAACTTGGAGAGCATTTCTGGCATTTTCTGTTTTTATTTATTGCCCAATCCTAATTATCCTTGAGAAGGTAATGATAATTGAGCAGTGCAGGACATGTGGTGTAGATACACTAACATCTTGTAGGCTAGAGAGTTCTAGGACTTTGACCTAATGACAGCGAAGACGCAGCAATATTTTTTCAAGTCAGCATGGTGACTGACTTTCAATTGGTGCTGTTTCCTTTGCATTTATTGCTTTTGTTCTCATGGGTGTGTTTGGAAGGCTTGGCTGAAGGATCCATGATGAATTAGGTTATTGGAGCTGGGGCAGACTGCAGCTTCTGTATTCTGATGTTGAAATATTAATGTTTGAGGTGAAGGATGTGTTGCGAATTAAATATTTGCTTTGTGCTGGGTGATCTCTCGAGTGTTAGAACTGCACTCATCCAGGCATCTGGGATCTTTGTGGCTTTTAGATGGCAACAGGTTTCTTAACTCAGGATGTGTTACTTGCATAGAATTGAGAAGTTTTGAAATGTTTTTGGAGCCACATTATTTATGTTTCTGGTCAGTTTAAATCCCAAGGATGTTTGATGCTGGGCGATTCGCAATGGTGCTGCGATGTTCAATCAACTCCTTCCTGTTGGAGATGGTCATTACGTGTCAATTTTATTGAGCCAATGTGACATGTATTACTTTAGATGTTGACAGCTTGCCTATTGAGTTCTAAATATGATGAAAACTGGCACTCAGTGGAACATAACTCATGAGCCATTCCAGCCTGAGATAATTTTGGAATCTGAAGAATAAATTTAGCATGATTTGTTTTGTGAAATCCCCTATCCAAGGTATACTGTGCATACTGTGGAGACTAAATGCAATTTCTAGGAATTACAGTGAACTTCGAGGCCCAGATGTTTTACTGGTGTGCTAGGGGTACCAAACAGGTCTCTGTTGCTTTGGTAATTGTCTGGCCCCCATGCTGAGCTGTCTGGCCTTGAGGAGATTCACAATTCTTTCTCTGAACCCTGGAAAATCATCTCTACTTCCCAACCCAAAAAAACGTTACTCATTGGGTACTTTGTTGGCAGATTCCAGTGGTCCCAGTATTAGAGCCGTCTCCATCCCATTCCCCATCCAAATTCATCTTGGCCCTGGCTTCATGAGATGCAGTTCATGGAACAACTGCAGAAAATACTACATTGGTTTTGAGTGTTTGTCTACTTACAGAGTACTTATGAAAACAACTTGTATCTTGAGTAATGTAACTTGGTAGAGCTGTTCTGACAGACAATTGCCAATTTTAAACTAAAGTAAATGTTTAGGTAAAGTATGCATACATAAATTCCTACTGATGCAAACAACTGATTGTTTAATCTTCCAGTTATAATGAGGTTAAATTTTCTATGTTGAATAAAATTGGTCTTTGACAAAACAATGAAAATGAGAACTATGTTTTTACTCTGTTTTGGGGAAGGATTCATTTTGAATTTTTCTTTCCTGCTGTTTTCTTTGAACAGTCCACGGTATATGCCATTCCCCATCTAAAAGTGTATGTAGGTGACCTTGGATGCCGATGTCTTCTGCATTTGATTCTCAAGTATTCAAAAGAAAGGCCAACTTGTAATTTTACTTTCCCACCTTTTGGGAATCACCACTATCTTACAGGACAGTGTAGTGAGGTTGAATAATGCAGTATCAGGGATAATGGTCTCAAACCTGTCTTCAGTCTTAAGTGTAGAGGACGGCTTTGAAGTAAGAAAGTCCTGCACCACTATGTACAGCCCCCACACTTACACCACACTTATTTTTGACAAGCAACATTTTTGGCAATTTCCCGTGAGCATTGCCATCACTGACAATGTCATTTCTGAAGGAACCACTTATCCCAGGCATGCCGACGATTTTGAGTAAATCAATAAGCTTTCCACACTTCGTTAAAATGCAATAACTTTAATTACCAAATCCTTTCTACTTAACCATTTTAAAAGCTTTGCTAATTTCAGCCAAATTGAAAGGTTTATTAAATGTCTTTGTGTTTGTACTGTTCACCTCGCATGTTGGAACTGAGGACTTAAGTATTGCAGTGTGTTCAGATTTTGCCACAGAATATGGTGAAATTAGAACTCTGTGATGGGACAACATTCATATACTCACTGTAGCAGCTCAAGTTGATTCCTCTGTCTTGGATGAAAATTATTTTTTTAAATGTAGGGATAGGACAGAGCTAGAAAATGCTGCTATTAATATAATCTTGGTCCTTGCCTGGAGTGTCAGGGAAATTGTTTTTATTCTGTACTTCTATTGTCCTGTTCACACACTATAGCATTAAAATCATCTCAACACACACAAGCCTACTTTATATTCCTGATTATCTACTCTGATCCAACCAGCCCTCTCTTTACTGCATGCATTTCTCCAATTCACACACTGCAGATAACTAATCAGTGCACAGCACCCAGCATGGCTTCTGAGGAAAATGCCACAAGCCTCAATTTTTGATTATATATTCCATTCACTTTCTCAACTGGTAGGGTGGTGGGGGGTGGAGAAAACAGATTATTTTAATATTAAATCAACAAGTCACATTGTTGGAAGAGGTTTCTTTAATCTTGACTGAAAGGGGGCACCAACCATTTCAAAACCTGAGCAGCCCTGTTAACAGCGAGTGATACAGGAACAGTTTTCACTATTGACATCACATAGATTGGCCCTCAAGCTTCTTGTCAGTAAGGAATTTCGGTCATCTGATACTTAAAGGGGACTAATGCTATCACTGAGCAGGCCAGACACAAGAAATGCTTTACAACTGACTGGAATAAGGTATTCGCATAGATAGCAAAGTAGGAAATTTATAATAGAAAATAACAAGAAATATAAATAACATTTAAACCATTACACAGGGAGCAAAATAACAAAAACTGTAACATACATATGAAATCAATGGAAACAAATAAAAGAAGGAAAGGCAAAACAATATGTTTTTCACCTGCAGTGCTAACTTTCCTCTGAGATCCCATATTCGCAAAACTAGTTTTGCTGACCCACAGGATTTCTTCACCAGTGGTGACTACGTAAGCCATTTAAAAGCTCGTTCTGCCCTGTCTGATCAAAGACTAACTTTTTTAGCTGTCTTCAGAGTGGGAATGGTAAATCATTAGCTAAGTTTGTGCGGTGACGGTGCAGATTTCTGAGCAGATTTCATCAGTTGGGACTGCAGCTGCACACCCTGTGGAGATGTCAGTGTGGACATCAGAAGTTATAGCCAGGAATATTGCGTGGTAATGGTGACGAACACTGACTGCCTCACTTCTATTAGAGAAATCCGCAATGGGCCTGGTCTCTTGCCTTGCCACCTGAAACAGTTTTGTGCAAATACATCTAGATTTGTCACCCTTTTATCAGAATTTTATTTTAAAAATTGTGAAGCTATTAGAAAATTGGCTAGATTTTTTATTTTAAAAACATTGAGGAATCCTATAATTTCTGAAACCAAAACACGATGAAATGATATTTACAGTACTCAGGCAAAGAAACCCATAGATCTCTATTCGCCTTCATTTCTTCAGCAAACAGGTGACAATCGCCATCTGCTGACAGTAGTTAATATTGCATGACGACCAGCACAGAAACACAAATCCAAACCTGTTGGAAGTCCTGTTAAAACGGTAAACAACCAAAGCATTTTGTTCTGCCACATATCAAATTCATTGTTGAGTATCCACTGAAATTTTCAAACAGCCAGCAAAGTAAAGGAGGGTCATTTTCATTAGAAAACATCTGGTTACAAAATAATTAACTGATTGAGTAAAATCAGCAGGAGACTTTATGTTCACCATTTGGGACACGCGGTAGTGCATTTAGGACTGGGCTGAGGAGGAGAAACTTTCTCACCCAGGGGGTAGTTGTACTGTGGAATTCTCTGCCATAAAAAGCAGCTGAGGCCAAAATATTGACAGTTTCCAAGAAGGAGCTAGATATGGTTCTTAAGGCCTAAGAGACGATAAAGAATTGAATTGAATTGGATTGAATTGAATTTATTGTCACGTGTACCGAGGCACAGTGAAAAGTTTTGTCCTGCGAGCAATACAGCCACATTAGAGTTAAGTAGCATAGAGAAGTAAATAATAGGTAAACAGCGGCAAAAACAAAAACACAGGTACAGGCGGATGCTTAGGGTTTGTGAGTCCATTTAGTATTCTAAGGGTATAGTAAGGGTAGTAACTTTTGAAACTGGCTGATGCGTGTGTTCAGGCTTCTGTACCTTTTCCTCGATGGTAGAGGTAGATGGTAAAGGATGTTCAGGTCAAATGTATAGTGAGAAATCAGTAACAGGGGATTGAGTAGAAGGTCAGTCATGATCATCATGAATGGTGAAGCAGATTCGAAGGGCTGAATGGCCTATGCTGCTCCTATTTTCTATGTTTCAGCTTATTTTGCAAAATAAACTCAAGCCATGACTCAATCCAGTCATTTGCTGGTTATGAATTTGGGTTTACCATGGTTAGTTTGTCGAGTTAGTTTTGTCTCATTGCTCCTTGAGTGGCCTGAGCATGTTATTTTAAGAGGTGCTGACTCCCATCACACCATATCGACAGCATCTGTAACCCTGCCAGGTAGCAATAGCTCTTCCTTCTGAACAGAACTGGGTACTCCTGTCTTTAGCACCTGTCTTTTGTAAGAGTCCTCTGCTTTGACTGTTATAACTTACACTTGAATAATGTAACATTTACAAGAAAAACAGCGCCCCGTTCTCTTATTTAAAGAAGCGAGCCCCCTACAGATCTCCCACCTAAACTGTGGCAGGGAACTAGAAGAATGCCCCCCAAGTCCCCAGAGAAAAGCCAGCTGTTTATGTCACTTTTGTATGTGTTTTGCTGGGCTCACACTGTGCAATATCTGGAGTTGGCAGGTCCCTAGAGAATTCAGGACTGGGTGCCTGCTAACTACTCTTAACAAAGACCCTCTCAACATTCTGTTCAATACCAAAAATCTTTGATTCACCACCTGCCCCTTCATAGACAAGTTCCAGCAAAAATAGATTTCCATGAAAAATAAAGCCTGTTTTTTTTTGTCTTCTCCTTCCCTGACCAGAGGCCAGTTTGATACCTTGGCTGGTGTAGGGGTTAACATTGTATCTGAAGGCAATGGTGCCATTGCAATTGGGACAAATCTTGGTTGACAGGGGACTCTGAGGTCCAAAGTGTACCCATAAATCAGGCAGCCCCACCCCAGAGTTCACTGGGAGGCCACTAGGGTTCACCTGTAATCTCCTCAGAAACTTCTCAGTCGAATTAAATGGCTTAATTGGGCTCCAGGAAGGTGGCATGGTAATATGAAGGCAACAGATCTGTCACCTGGCACCACCTCATGCCAATCTTACTAGCACCAAGGACTGCAGATGCTGGAGAGTCAGTCGAAAAGTGTGGCGCTGGAAAAGCACAGCAGGTCAGGCAGCATCCGAGGAGCAGGAGAGTTGATGTTTCAGGCAGAAACCTTTCATCAGGAATGTGATTATGAGCTGCTTATGTCTGAAGGTGCTTTTCCAGTGCCACACGTTTCGACTCTTAGCACCACCAAGCCCATTCCCAGAGGGAAGGTTTTTGATCAGTAGGGAATTGAGAGTTATGGGGAAAGGGACAGGAAATTTAACGTGAAGAATACCAGATCAGGCATAGTCCCATTGCATGGTAGAACAGGATTGAGGGGCTGAATGGCCTACTTCTATTCCTATTTTTTGTGTTTTTATAAGGCCGATAACACTCAGCCGTATAGATGCTGAGCCGGTTTCTGCTTACCCGGTTCAGATAATGATTACAGACTCCAGCTCTCCCGCTCTTAAATCTCCAACAATTGTAGACTCCATCTCTTCTGTGCTCATTACTCCAACTCCTCTAATCACAGATTCCCTTCCACTAGCTCTTGCTGCTCCTCCAGAAAGAGAATTTCTAATTGGAGGAGCAGCGGGGGCAGGTGGGACACAAGCTATCATTGGACGAGCTAGAGTGGTTGCCTTTTAGCTTTTAGCTGGGCCATTATCGATTGTTCAACGTCTAGTGGGAGGTCAGGGAGAAGAGTCTAAAAGTGAAAGAACAGGACGTTCTGCCAGCAATGAGGCTGGTACAGGGTTTGTTGTTTCCAACTCTGCTCTCAAAAGATCAATTTTTACTTGACTCTGAAAGAGTTTTGTCTAAAACCCTGATTACTAATCTGTTTGTGATTTGGTGTTGCTAGCCCTGAGGAATTTTCCTTGATGTGAATCACTTCCTCTGTTTCACGCATATTTGTGGTGGTCCCTCCACATTTTTGAATGTGTCTGGAAGCCACAAGATTGAGCGCACCCTGGTCTAGGTTTTCCTGCTGCTCCGCCTTTTGCCGGTTGATGGACGGTTTTGCTTATTGCCTTTTCTCTGCTTTTCTTGGAGTTTCCCCTGAAGTTGCACGGGCTGCAGCAACTCTGTTGCTGGGTGGTTCCTCAAGCTGCTTCAGGACCCGGTCACTAATGAAACCAGGTGTGCTTGGCATTTTCGACAGTGATGGTGCTGGGGGTGGGAACTAATCTAACATGAGAAGTGTGCTTCTTTATTTTAAACTATTTTTTCCTTAGACTATGCCAAATGTATACATTACAAACTCAGCATGAACTCCAATCTGCCACTGCTTCTGTCCTCTTTGTAATGTAGTCATCCTTTTGCCATTGCCATAGATTCCACGGACCTGTTGCGACGTTAACCCATTAGTCTACAACATGACAATGACTTAGTCTACTTGGGCCCTCAGTGATACAGGGGCACCTGGTGATAGAAGAGGTCTCCGCTCCCTTTCCACTGGAACCCAAACTCTGATCCTCTTTAGCAGGCTACTCTGTTGTTCCGAAAAAGAATTATTCATGGAGGAGCTGCACCCAGCCTCTGACAGTGTGGGCATTGGCAATGCCAAAGCCTCTAGAATGGGCAAAGTTTTATTTGTTGGAGTGTGGGGACTGAACCATCAAGGGGCGGAAAGGATGAGGGGAGGTATCTGGGTGTGGTAAGAGAGGAAGTTTAAATGAAGGAGAGTTAGATGGGGGCTGAGGGAAGTATGGAACAAGTGTGGGTGGATGGGGAGGGAAGCAGGGATTAAATAGGGAAGGATGATGTGAGTGAGACAGAAGGGATTTCTTCAGATGCTGGTGAAATAATAAACCGGAATGTCCCATTTTTAAAGCAGGTATTTTAAAAGTCCCAACTTGTGACTCCACTGCTTCAAAGGGATTGAAATGTAGCCAAGTTCAAATGTCCTTCCCAGTCTACTATAATCAGGTCACCACTACGAGGAGGTGGACTTGCTGTCAGTTAATAGCCAGTCTTCCTCTATCTACAAATAGGTTAGAAACAATGAGCTGAACCTTCAACCAGGACCTTGGGCACTTTTCAAACCTACACAGCGTCCGTTAAAATGATTTCACTGTCAAAATGCATAAGTGCTGGAAAGTTCTTATGAGATGTTCATCTGCCATTGGCGCTAGTCTGTTGAAGGTTTATAAGTAGGTTTCCAGCAGAGTAGCACTGGTGGAATGTGAGCAGCTTGGAGGCAACTCCCACGTGTGTTGCTGCACTGGCGATTTTGACTGGCAGTTTTCATTTCATTGTGTCTTCCTCTCCACTTACTGCCACTTCTGCTGTTCTTCCTCTCCCAGAACAGGGCAGCACGGTGACTCAGTGGTTCACACTGCTGCCTCACAGCACTGGGGACCTGGGTTCGATTCCAACCTCAGGTGACCGTCTGCATGGAGTTTGCACATTTTCCCCGTGTCTGTGTGGGTTTCTTCCAGGTGCTCCGGTTTCCACCCACACTTCCAAGATTGCTCATAGTGTGCAGGCTAGGTGACATTAGCCCACATTAGGAGGGCTTGCTGTCATCATCATGCAGGAAAGCTCTCTCAGTGGGTTGCTGGGGGTGCCTTCATAAGGGGTGCCACATGATTCACAGAGATCCCCCACCTCCAGCGACAATCTCAAAACTAGTGCATCACCGGTTGAACATGCCCAGACTAAATTCCTCATAGCAACCCTTCCCCGCCAAATCACCATGATCTCCAAGCCTAACACCATCCTGTCCTCAATCTGTGTCAGTCAGGTTCTTGTTCTCAGCCTGCCAGTAAGGCAATGCAGAAGTGCATTGATTCTTTAACTTGTTGAATGGTTTTGTCCCTTTCGTTCACCCTCAGTGGTTGCGCTCCTGGTGAAATAAGTGGGCCCACTTCCTCAGTTGTATAGTTTGTGGATTCCTCCTTTCTTCCCATGACCTCTGTTACTGTCATTGAGGATTCTTCCTGGGAAGTCAAGGAAATTAAACTCTGCCTCTGAATTTGTCTTTTGAATCACCTCAGCATCTACCATCAGACTTAAATCTGGCATAACCGTTCTGTCCCAATAGACAATAGACAATAGGTGCAGGAGTAGGCCATTCGAGCCTGCACTGCCATTCAATATGATCATGGCTGATCATTCCTAATCAGTATCCTCTTTCTGCCTTATCTCCATAACCCTTGATTCCACTATCTTTGAGAGCTCTATCCAACTCTTTCTTAAATGAATCCAGAGACTGGGCCTCCACTGCCCTCTGGGGCAGAGCATTCCACACAGCCACCACTCTCCGGGTGAAGAAGTTTCTCCTCATCTCTGTCCTAAATGGTCTACCCCATATTTTTAAGCTGTGTCCTCTGGTTCGGCACTCACCCATCAGCGGAAACATGTTTCCTGCTGCCAGAGTGTCCAATCCTTTCATAGTCTTATATGTCTCAATCAGATCCCCTCTCAGTCTTCTAAACTCAAGGGTATATAAGCCCAGTCGCTTCAGTCTTTCAGTGTAAGGCAATCCTGCCATTCCAGGAATTGACCTCGTGAACCTACGCTGCACTCCCTCAATAGCTAGAATGTCTTTCCTCAAATTTGGAGACCAGAACTGCACACAGTACTCCAGGTGTGGTCTCACCAGGGCCCTGTACAGCTGCAGAAGCACCTCTTTGCTTCTACACTCAATCCCTCTTGTTATGAAGGCCAGCATGCTATTAGCCTTCTTCACTACCTGCTGTACCTGCATGCTTGCCTTCATTGACTGGTGTACAAGAACACCCAGATCTCTCTGTACTGCCCCTTTACCTAAATTGATTCCATTGAGGTAGTAATCTGCCTTCCTGTACTTGCCACCAAAGTGGATAACCAGACATTTATCCACATTAAACTGCATCTGCCCACTCACCTAACTTGTCCAGGTCACCCTGTAATCTCCCAGCATCCTCATCACATTTCACCCTACCACCCAGCTTTGTATCATCAGCAAATTTGCTAATGTTATTGCTGATACCATTTTCTATATCATTAACATATATTGTAAAAAGCTGCGGTCCCAGCACGGATCCCTGCGGTACCCCACTGGTCACTGCCTGCCATTCCGAAATGGAGCCGTTTATCACTACCCTTTGTTTCCTACCAGCCAACCAATTTTCAATCTAATCTAGTACTTTGCCCCCAATACCATGCGCCCTAATTTTGCTCACTAATCTCCTGTGTGGGACTTTATCAAAAGCTTATCAAAAGTTGGGTTACACTCTCAATTATATTCGTTCAAGGTTCATTGATTAAATCAAAAGGAATATACTGCTCATTGGCATTCGGATTGCTGGTGTTTTCTTGATAAGGTTGCTAATTCTTGCAGTCTGACCTCTCTTTACTGTTGACAGCAGTGGAAAATATTTCTGCTAATCCAGCATAGTCACAGATTTCCAACTTGCTTACAGTTTGAACCTAATTTCTTAATTGAATATTGCTAAAATTAATTTATATTCTGCCTTCATGTTGGGGTCCACCATGAATCTAGGGAACCCTATGAAATCTCCGAGCAGTTATCCTTTGACTGGTTTCTCATGACTGATGACTCTTTGACCGACGTTCCTTGACCAATTATTCTGTAATCATCTGTTCCTGGACCAGGGGCAATCGATGCAATTTATAACCGTCCTGGAGGGTTTTGTGCTCCAGTTCCAACTCCAGCGAGTTCTGAGCACTTCTTGCTTCTGTGTGCCAAGTCTGAAATGCCTCTACTGTTAACCGTAGATTCTGGCTGACTGAATGTAACCACGAGGTGGTCTTCTGTAGGGATCTCAAGTGATCAGCTCTTGTAGTTGCTGACTGTCAGCCTTCTTAAAGTCGTGCCTGAAGAAATCCTCACACCTCCACCGCTGCCAAATAGAGGAGGTCACTAAGTGGAGCCGTATCACTGCTCACCATGTTGCATGAGCAATCTGTACCATTGTTCTTTGTGTTCTGTGCACTACCTATACTATTGCTGACCATAAGGTAGTTTTTCCAGGGTTGAAGTCTACACGCCTGCCTTCCCCTACCCCTATCTACTCTGATACGGGAAATGAGAGAAATGGTAAACAAATGAGGAGAAAACGGCCTCCTGCCTTCAGGAAGGTGTAGTTTACAGCATGATAACAGTTATGTACAAGTTGCACAGACGTGATGTATATTGTCACAGAGACTATGAGGAAGGCACAGACATTGAGTCTCACTCCTTTGAGATCTTTGGCTGTCCTGCCACCAATCCCATTTGGCGTCATCAAAGTGGGTGGTATTTAAGGAACTCCTCAGCATTAACCCTTTCAGACCCTTGCATAATATTTCTTTTTGGTAAAATTCAGTTCCGTATTTCACAGGACACATCAACATTAAAGATCAGGAAAATGTGCTCAGACCAATACTTCAGTATAAAACTAAATTACACACATGACTATTTTTAAAGCATAATGCTGTTCATACAAAATAATTATGACAAAGATTTTGAGGAAATTCCATTCCACGGTGATGTTTATATTGTAAGCACAATAAAAATACGTGACTTGTAAATTATTTTCACATGGCATCCATTTGCAACATTGCATTGGCCATATTTGATCTACTGTGACCATCGCGCTGTGTCCATTGCTTTCGGGCAGCCTCGTTTATGTTAAGGGGACAATAAAACATTGAGGCAAGAAGGATCTGAACATTTTTGAAAAATACATTCTTCAGAAGCTGATTATCTTTTAAAAAGTACAAAGTGTTTTCGTTATAAAAATCTGTGCAAATATCATTTTAGCTTTAGGCAGTCTTTGTGTGTTCAAACTTCTCTTCACTTACATCCTTGCAGAAATGCTTGTTTCACAGTTACAATGTATGTAAAGCACAGTCTCTAAATTATGGCTTTCCCTCCAGGCCAGATGTACATTTTCTGGAAGCAATCTGCTGGTTTCCAATGGTTTACTACATGGTTGGCTCTATTGACAAGTATGTAAGACTTTGAGGCATGGCTGACAAAATGATAAAAGCTTTGTGTAATCTGTGCACAGTAATCGTTACTATTTTTAGCATGAGTTTTCTGTTTATTATTTTTTTTCCCCAAAAGTCTTATGTGGCAAAAGTAGATTAGTACTTTGTTGCATGAGCTGCATGTACATCTGTGTGTTTTTGTTCAGTGTTTGTGCATTACCTTTTGTATATGTATTCTTGACTACTGCACTAAAAACACAACTGGACCACATTCAGTCTTCACTCTCAGGGATGCTGTGCTTGATGATAGCCCATCGCTGCTTTTGTCTAACAAGTAGTGAGTGTTCAGGACTTTAGGGAATTGATCCCAGATAATAAATATTATGAAAAGTTCATGCTCTCAGAATTAGTTGACAAATTTGTCTTTCCGGTTGTGAGCTGAGAGTTGAAATGCAGGTCAGCTCAAATAGAAGGAACACTTTGTCAACTCAGTGCCATAATACATGAGTGAGAGGTCACTGCACCAAACCTGACAACATTCAATATGGATTAGTAATCTGTAACAAGCCACACTGTGGTGAAAAATCAACACCTTTACTTTGGGTGCAGCTAGCAATGGATAATATCAGTTCAAGATCACAAAGGTAAATCTTACTGTCAATCTGACCCATGCTGTAATAATAACAACATATTATTTTAATATGGACAATAGCTAGGGCAAATGTTCTAACAAGTAATCTTCTAGAAACATCCTCCAGAAACTGAAGTTTAAGGGCAACGTGTGATGTGAATTCAAACATTTAACTTGATATAAAGTAAGATAAATCTGAAGATTTGCAGCTTTCACTGTTTTTATTAATGATTTCCAACATTTACTTTTTTATTTAGTAATGGGGAGGCAATGGCCTAGTTTTACCACTAGACTATTTATCTACAGACTCAGGTAATGTTCTGGGGACCCAGGTTTGAATCCAGCCATGGCAAATCATGGAATTTAGTTCAAGAAAATATCTTGAATCAAGAGTATAATGATGATCATAAAATCATTGCACATGGTCAGAAAAAAACAGCTGGTTCATTCATGTCCTTTGGGGAAGGAAATCTGCCATCCTTACCTGGTCTGGCCTACATGTGACACCAGCCCCACAACAAAGTTAGCTCTACTCATAACGATCTTCTGAAATGACCTAGCAACTACACACTTGTAACGATCACTACAAAGTCTGAAAAAAAGAAATAAAACTGGGCGAATCACCTGGCATCGACTTAGGCAACAGAAATGACAATGGCATAAACAGCCATGTCAAATTTCCTCCCTAATAGCAACCGACACCTTCTCTGGGACAACTAGGGACAGACAATAAATGCAGGCCCAGCCAGAGATGCCAATATTGTATGAGTGAAGAAAAAAGAAATGAAGGCACTGCATTTAGTTTTTTTTTGGTCCCATTTGACCTTTACCTTTCACTTATACCCATATCCAACCCCCACATGTACACACTCGCTGTTTCTCTCTCTCTATATATATTCCCCTCTCTCCCTCTCCCCCTCATTCTCTCTCTCTCTCTCTCACTCATACTCACATGTAAATACACACACACACAAACACACCCACATGTACACACACACGTACACATAAATTTTGGAATCAAAGCTCTCTACCACATCATTGCCTGTATTTATTGCTTTGGAGGTTATATCCAGTGACACAAGTTGTAGCCCCTGTATATCACTCTGTTGCCCAACATTTGGCAATTGGTAGACCTAACACATTACATTGAAGCAGGTTCAGGGCTGTTGCTTTCCAACCTATGCAGTTCAGGGCATCACAAAAGAGCAGCTGGAAAAAGCATTGCTGAATACTGTATTTCTTATCAAAAGCTTTTGGTTCAGTGATAGACGTGTGGTTTCTTATCAGCACAGGACACCCAGTAAAAGCCAACTTTCCAAAATATAAATGACTTGGAAGTTGATAAGTGGATGATTATCAATTGAGCATCTTCATTACGGAATTGCTGCTCCACTGGTGATGCCTGGCCCACTGGTTGTCATTTTCCTGCTTATTTATGTAAAATAAGACATCAAATCTTCTCTTTAAAACCAAAGCATGACTAACCTGCAATTTTTTGAGACTGACAATAAGTGGCAAAACAAATAGATTTTAAGCTTAAGGCTAATTTTCCCAGCCATAAAAAAAGTTGGGTTTTTTCCAGTGATTTTGGATTGATCTCTTGTGCCAGAAGTTGAGCAATGCAGGAAAGGCCAACAGTGGAGAAATAACTGATAAGTGGCCCACAGAACAGATCGCTGCCTAGATGAATCAAGCTTTTAAAATGAGAGTTTATACAGGCTGGATTACATACTACACAAATTTAGGAAAAATCCAATTCCTAGGTTATTTCTTGACTTTTAAACACCACATTTTGTTAGAATGATTGATTTCCAGTTATGAATTACGAATCCTCCAGTGTGTTTCTATAATTGGTATTTAATTTGTTAAGCTATAGAGAGTTCTGCGGACTTAAATTTTACATTATCTGGTGTAGACGAGTTATGTTTCCTAAAACTGCGATTTCACTTGAGCATCGATTTGTTTTATGTATTCTCAACAACACTTTGGGGACAATGTACAAGGACCTCTGGCCATTGTTGATTTTCAAGCTTCCCTTTCAATACTTTTTGCATGGTCTGCAGATGTTACATCCTTAGACTTCACTAAACATAAATTCAAAGAACAGTAATAGTATTACAAAAAGTGAATTGATAGTGACATTGCTTCTGTAATGCTCTAAGTTACCGGGCAAAATCTTTGCTGGCTCCGTTGAGTGGAACTGGGGTATTAATGCCATGAAAATGAAAGGGATGGACTTATAGTGACCCAGTGCTACTTTGAGCTGGCTGCTAACTTATTTAAAAAGCCCGACTGTTTCAGATGATAAGGAAATTGAGGTCCAATGATGTACACAATGGTCACTGCTATTTGAGGGGCCAACTGATCTGAAATACATTGTAACTCTCTGTCCATCACTACCCAACAGTTCAAGGGAAGTGGACCAAAAATGTAGGGTCTTTTGCTCTTATTTTTGCGGGGCCCAGGGGACATGACTGTTTCTGTGTCAGCTACTGCTGCCTTTGATCTCTGACTCCTCTGCAATTGATATCTCCTTCTAGCCTTGAAGTTGCCTGGTATTGTGTTGATCTGGCATGCGAAAGTTACACTTTGGCACCTGTGGCCTCAGCAAGGCATGGCTGTGCTGATGGAGCGACAATAGTTAAAATCTGTCCCACCATGTTCTCCCTTTTGTCATGAAGCATCAGAATCAGATCCATGGACCAAGTGCCTCCAGATTAACTCTAATCCACTTGACTCTTTGCTTGCACAGTCTCAAGTTATGTTGAAATTTCTTGCCTTATGCAAGCTCATGTCTTAAACATTAACCAGTCTGCTCTCTCCACAGATGTTGACTAACCTACTGAGTCTTTCTGCTGTTTTTGACTGTTGTTAATGAGTTAGTTGTTGTACAGTGTGTGTTTTATGCAAAAAAAAGCCTATGTTTTAACATTGTTTTCCGTTAAAACAAGGATGACAAATTAGACTTTCAATCATCAATTGATATGCAGGAAGAAACAAGGAAAAATACTATTTTTATCAGAGATTTAATACAATGGTTTGGTTTTCCCAGCTAGTGGCAAAGGGACAAGGAGGCTAACGAAAACTGCCCTCAAAGTTTTAGCAAGCGCTGCAGCATGGACTTCCTTTTTTCAGTATCATTGTCAGTTTGTTGCCTTCTATAGAAAATTTGTAACATCCAACATTGAGGGCATGCTGATCAACTAATCAATACTGAAGTATTCTCACAGACTGCAAAATGGATGTAAAAAAGAAGGGTGTACAAATCACTTCTAAATCATTGGACAGAAAGCAATTAAAATCTCTGGATGTAGAGAATTAAAGATGAAATGGGGTAAATGTCAGAATATAAACTTCACAGAATATTTATAGTATATTTAAAATTTGCAGTGTTTACATGTTGCTGTGGGAAAATAAAAGTTCTTACTTATGAAATTATTTTTTTCAGGGCCATAAAGCTTGTTCAGGAGAAACTATGAGTTAGTGCACTGTGGAAAAAAAAGCTACTTCTGTTTGAACAAGAGTTAACTTGATAATTGCTCTTTACAGCTATAATAATGTGCAAATAGTTGAAATTCATGCTAAAGCAATTAATTTAATTGATTATGTATGCAAAGACTGCAAGTGCACAGTCTGTGACCAATTCTTAAATTTCCATGTTTAACTGTGCATGTGCTGACCTCAGAAATTGCCATCAGTTTTGCGCAGTAATAGTGGTGAAGACTGGGAGCCTCACTGTAATTACTGCCACAAATTCCAAATCAATGTCATAATTGCTCTGACATCCTTTCAGTACATCTTTGTTTTATATGTTGGTAAGTATTGTACAAATACTGTCTCAACAATTTTGGATTAATTGTTCTCCTTAATGTATTGACTTTATTTGGCTCTAGGGCATATTCTGTTGCATATTAATTCATGATATATCCAGAGACTGTTGATAAATTGCATTAATTTACCCCATCTCTTGTTCAAAAGCCTAGATGATCTACTAAGATGTGGAGTGACATTTGCTGCCAATATGGTTGTGGTAGACAAAGAAAGCACAATGAGTGCTGAGGAAGATTACATGGCAGATGCCAAAACGATTGTAAATGTGCAAACGCTTTTTAGGTGAGTGTTACATTAGTACATAAAAGGTTGTCGTCTTCGCTTTTAATGGTGGTATTGTGAAGTACCTAAGTCTTTTAACATTCAAAACAACAACCCATTATTTGCCCATGATGACGGATGTACTGGTACCAAATTAGGCTGAGAAAACTCCAAACCCAGATATCAAAATAAAGATTCTGGAGATGCACCGAGGTTACATTACAATCTAAAATGGGGAAAAAAAATGACTTAATGTTTCAGGTGGACACTTCAGATACTAATGCTAAGATTAGAGTGGTGCTGGAAAAGCACAGCAGGTCAGGCAGCATCTAAGGAGCAGGAAATGCTTCAGATACTACATGACTTGCTCTGTGTTTTTGTTCTGTTTCCAGCATAATGGTACAATAAGTTTAATTCTGTACTAATTGTGTATAATACACATTAGCAGCAAATATGAAATTTATTATTATTATGAAATGAATTAAAGCAAATTTTGGGTTGAGCAGACATGGAATCAAGTCAATAAATAGTTTTGGCAAATCAGCGAAAAAAAATCATTCAATTTGAGCTGATACTACAGTGCAAAGTATTGCTTTCTGCTTAAGTTGCCACCCCATTTGAATAATGTCTTTCAGAACATAGAACATTACGGCGCAGTACAAGCCCTTTGGCCCTCGATGTTGCGCCGACCTGTGAAATCAATTTGAAGCCTATCTATCCTACACTATTCCACTTTCATCCATATGTTGATCCAATGACCATTTAAATGCCCTTAAAGTTGGCGAGTCTACTACAGTTTCAGGCAGGGCGTTCCACGCTCCTACTACACTCTGAGCAAAGAAAATTCTTCTGACATCAGTCCTATGTCTATCACCCCTCAATTTAAAGCTATGTCCCTTCGTGCTAGCCATCACCATCTGAGGAAAAAAGCTCTCACTGTCCACCCTATCAAACCCTCTGATTATCTTATATGTCTCAATTAAATCACCCCTCTAACAAAAACAGCCTCAAGTCCCTCAGCTTTTTCCCATAAGACCGTCCCTCCATACCAAGCAGCATCCTAGCAAATCTCCTCTGAACTCTTTCCAAAGCTTCCACATTCTTCCTAGAATGTGGTGACCAGAACAGTATAAGTACGCCATCAAGAGCATTCTGTCAGGATGTATCACTACCTGGTATAGCAACTGTACCATTCAAGATTGGAGTACAGAGAGTGGTGAACTCGGCCCAGACAATCACAAAAACCAACCTCCCATCTATAGAATCCATCTACCAGGCCCACTGTCAAGGAAAGGCCGCCAGCATTCTCAAAGATCCATCCCACCCTGGCAATGTTTTTCTACAACTCGAGCAATGAGGAGAAGTTACAGAAGCCTGAACACACACACCAGTCAGTTTCAAAACAGTTTCTACCCTACTATTGTTAGAATACTGAATGGACTCTCAAACTCTTAACATTCGCCTGTACCTGTGTTTTTGTTTTAGCCGCTGTTTACCTATTATTTACTATCTATGCTACTTAACTCTGTGATCTGCCTGTATTGCTCACAAGACAAAACATTTCACTGTGCCTCAGTACACGTGACAATAGATTCAATTCAATTCAATTCACAATACTCCAAGTGTGGCCACACCAGAGTTTCAAACAGCTGCAGCATGACCTCATGGCTCCAAAACTCAATCCCTCTACCAATAAAAGCTAACACACCATATGCCATCTTAACAACCCTATCAACCTGTGTGGCAACTTTCAAGGATCTATGTACATGGGTACCGAGATCTCTCTGCTCATCTACACCACAAAGAGTCTTACCATTAGCCCAGTACTCTAATTTCCTGTTGCTCCTTCCAAAATGAATCACCTCACACTTTTCCGCACTAAAACCCATTTGCCACCTCTCAGTCCAGCTCTGCAACTTATCTATGTCCCCCTGTAATCTGCAACATCCTTTGGCACTATCCACAACTCCATTGACCTTAGTGTCATCTGCAAATTTACTACCCCAAGCTTCTATGCCTTCATTTTGGTCATTTATAAAAAATGACAAACAACAGTGGACCCAAAACAGATCCTTGAGTACACCACTAGTAACTGAACTCCAGGATGAACATTTCCCATCAACCACCACCCTCTGTCTTCTTTCAGCTAGCCAATTTCTGATCCAAACTGCTAAATCACCCTCAATCCCATCCCTCTGTATTTTATGCAATAGCCTACCGTTGGGAACCTTTTCAAACGCTTTACTGAAATCCATATACACCACATCAACTGCTTTACCCTCATCCACCTGTTTGATCACCTTCTAATAGAACTCAGTAAGGCAAATGAGGCATGACCTACCCTTCACAAAACCATATTGGCTATCCCTAATCAACTTACTCCTTTGCAGATGACTATAAATCCTATCTCTTATAACCTTTTCGAACTCTTAACTACAACCAAAAATGGCTCACTAGTCTGTAATTACCAGGGTTGTCTCTACTCCCCTTCTTGAACAAGGGGACAGCATTTGCTATCCTCCAGTCTTCTGCCTGTAGACAATGACTACATAATATTCAAAGCCAAAGGCTCTACAATCTCCTCCCTGGCTTCCCAGAGAATCCTAGCATAAATTCTAACCAGCCAAGGAGACTTATGTATTTTTGCACTTTTCAGAATTGCTAACACCTCCTCCTTGTGAACTTCAATCCTGTCTAGCCCAGTAGCCTGTATCTCAGTATTCTCCTCGACAACATTGTCTTTTTCTAGTGTGAATACTGATGAAAACAATTCATTTAATGCTTCGCCTGTTTCCTTGGAATCCACGCACAACTTCCCACTACTGTCCTTGATTGGCCTGAATCTTACTTGAGGTGAAAGTGAGGACTGCAAATGCTGGAGATCAGAGTTGAGACTATGGTGCTGGAAAAGCCCAGCAGGTCAGACAGCATCCAAGGAGCAGGAAAATCGACCTTATGGGTATAAGCCCTTCCTCACGAATGAGGCTGGGAGCTTCGGGGGTGGAGAGATAAATGGGAGGGGGCTGGAGCTGGGCAGAAGGTAGCTGAGAATGCAATAGGTGGATAGAGGTGGGGATCATGGAGATAGGGCAGAGGGGAGGATGGAGTGGATAGATGGGAAGGACGATGGACAGGTAAAACAGGTCATGAGGATGGTGCTGAGCTGGATGGTTGGATCTGGGATAAGGTGGGGGGAGGGGAAATGTGGAAACTGGTGAAATACACATTGATGCCATGGAGTTGGAGGGTCCCGAGGCAGAAGATGAGGCTTTCTTCCTCTAGGCGCCAAGTGGTAAGGGAGTGGCAATGGAGGAGGCCCAGGACCTGCATGACCTCAGCAGAGTGGGAGCGGGTGTTGAATTGTTCGCCACAGGGCGATGGAGTTGATTGGTGCAGATGTCCTGGAGATGTTCTCTGAAGTGCTCTGTGAGTAGGCATCCTGTCTCCCCAATGTTGAGGAGACCACATCGGGAGCAATGGATGCAGTAAATGGCATGTGTGGAAGTGCAGGTGAAACTCTGATAGATGTGGAAGGCTCCTTTGGGGCCTTGGACGGAGGTGAGGAGTAGGTGTGGGTACAGGTTTTGGAATTCTTGTGTGGTAGGTGCCAGGAAGGGAGGGTGGGTTGTTAGGGGGCGTGGACCTGACCAGGTAGTCACGGAGGAACGGTCTTTACGGAAAGTGGATAGGGGTGAGGAGGGAAATATATTTCTGGTGGTGGGGTCCCTGGCTCCCAACGCCTTATCCATACACTTCCATCCGCCATGACCAGAGCCTCCAAGCCCTCCATTTTGTCCTCTCCTGATGTCCCCAACAATACCCTTTCACTGACACTCTCATTTGTTTGGCTGAACTGGTTCTCACCCTCAACAACTTCTCCCTTTGAATCATCCCACTTCCTCCAGATGAAAGGGGTAGCCAGGGACACCTGCATGGGCACCAGCTATGCTTGTTTCTTTGTTGGCTACGTAGACCATTCCATCTTCTGGAGTTTCGCAGTCCCATCTTCTGGCACCACTCTCCACCCCTCCCCCCCCCCGCCCCCCGACTTTTTCCTCTGCTACATTGATGACTGTATCGGCGCCACCTCATGTTCCCATGAGGAGTTTGAACAGTTCATCAACTTCACTAACACATTCTACCCTGACATTAAATTCATCTGGGCCATCTCAGATATCTCCCCCCTCCCCCCCCTTCACCCCCCGTTTCCTGGACCTCTCCGTTTCCATCAATGCTGACATTTTCTACAAACCCACCGACTCCCACAGCTACCTGGATTACACTTCCTCCCACCCTGCCTCTTGTAAAATTGCTATCCCTTATTCCCAATTCCTCCGCCTCTGCCGCATCTGCTCCCAGGAGGATCAGTTCCACCACAACACCCCAGATGACGACCTCCTTTAAAGACCACAATTTCCTTTCCCAAGTGGTTGGTGGTAACCTCCAGTACATCTCATCCACTTCCCGCACCTCCACCCTCTGACCCCACCCCTCCAACCCCACCAAGGACAGAACCTCCCTGGTCCTCACCTTCTACCCCACTCATCTCTGTATACATCACATCATCCTCCTCCATTTCCACCACCTACAAACAGACCCCACCACCAGAGATAGATTTCCCTCCCCACCCCATCCGCTTTCCGTAAAGACGTTCCCTCCACGATTACCTCGTCAGGTCCATGTCCCCCAACCACCCATCTTCCCCTGCCACTGCAGGAATTGCAAAACCTGTACCCACACCCCCTCCCTACCTCTGTCCAAGGCCCCAAAGGAGCCTCCCACATCCATCAGAGTTCCACCTGCACTTCCACTCGTCATTTACTGAATCTGTTGCTCCCGATGTGGTCTCCTCTACATTGGGGAGACAGATCACCTACTGGAAAGTGCTTCAGAGAATATCTCTGGGACCCCCTCACTAACCAAACCAACCCGACCGCCCCTTGGCCGAACACTTCAACTCCCTCTCCCAATCCGCCAAGGACATGCAGGTCCTGGGCCTCCTCCATTGCCACTCCCTTACCACCTGACACCTTGAAGAAGAACGCCTCATCTTCCACCTCAGGACCCTCCAACCCGCTGGCATCAATGTGGATATCACCAGTTTCCTAATTTCCCCTCTCCCCCCCCCACCGATCTTACCCCAGTTCCAACCTTCTAGCTCAGCACAGTCCTCATGACCTGTCCCACCTGTTAATCTTCCTTCCCACCCCCTGTTCACTCCACTTCCCCTTTGACCTATGACCATTAACCCCACCCTCCATCCACCTGTTGTACTCTTGACTACCTTCCCCCCAGTTCCATCCCCCTCACATTTATCTCTCCAACCCCGAGGTTCTCAGCCTCGTTCCTGATGAAGAGCTTTTGCCCGAAACGTCGGTTTTCCTGCTTTTCGGATGCTTCCTGATCTGCTGTGCTTTTCCAGCACCACACTCTCAACTCTAATCTAACTCTAGTTGTTCCTGATGTACCAATTCTATGTGATTCTGTCACTTGAACGTGAGGTGCTTCTACAGTGTACCCTATAGTTAACAGTTTATTCCTGGGCAAATTCTGCAGCAGAACACCAATCCTTGTTCACAAAATGGGTCTCCTGCTGACTTGTATCTTTCCTCTAACATTAATCTACGCAATAGTTGTTCAGAGATAACAATATGGGCAGCATGAATTACAACTTTTAGTTTCGGCTGACAATTTTGATGAGATTCCCTTCAAGATTTGCATCCAAATGCAATACATCAACATACAACATAGGAATCACTACAATGATTAATCAAGACCAGATCTGTAATCTATTATTTTTAATGGATAAGATTCTGCAAAGATTTATACCACTGTTTAATTGCGACCATTAAATGGATGCAAAGTGTTTTTGGGTGTACGTTGATGCAGTTTGGCAGTGAGACTTGAGAACAGTTCTCAGTTGGATTCTTGAATATACTAAAGCCTTCCACTCCAGGAGGCTGTCACACTGGTTCGATGTTATATCTTGCGCAGTGCAATGTCAGTGCAAATCTAATTCCTTTAACTGTCTCCTTTTGTTAATTGAGGTTTCTGGCAGTTACGTTTTATTTTTGACTGCTTTTCGTTGAGGCAAATATATTTTCAGCTATCTTTTCCTAAATTTTAAAATACTCTGCCCAGGGAGAAGGATGCTAGGGATCTGCAGACTATGTTTGATGAGGTATGTAGACATGAGGCCAGGGAGTTGGGGAGAGCCGGAGTTCTGGTTACCTTCCTCTTCTACCCACAGTGGAGAATGTGGAGGATGATTGTCCCTCTAGAGGACAGTTGTCCCACTGCAGGTCTGATTAAGAGGTTCATTTGGAGTCATAGAGATGTACAGCACGGAAACAGATCCTTTGGTCCAACTTGTCCATACCGGCCAGATATACCAAACCAATCTAGTCCCACCTGCCAGCACCTGGCCCATATCCCTCCAAACCCTTCCTATTCATATACCCATCCAGATGCCTTTTAAATGTTACAAGTGTACCAGCCTCCACCACATCCTCTGGCAGCTCATTCCATACACGTACCACCGTCTGCATGAAAAGTTGCCCCTTAGGTCTAGATTATATCTTTTCCCTCTCAGCCTAAACCTATACCCTCCAGTTCTGGATTCCCTGACCCAGGGAAAAGACCTTGTATATTTACCCTATCCATGCCCCTCACGATTTTATAAACCTCTATAAAGTCACCCCTCAGCCTCTGACACTGCAGGGAAAACATCCCTAGCCTATTCAACCTCTCCCTGTAGCTCAGATCCTCCAACCCTGGCAACTACCTTGTAAAACTTTTATGAACCCTTTCAAGTTTCACAACATCTTTCTGATAGGAAGGAGATCAGGATTGCATGCAATATTCCAACAGTGGCCTGACCAATGTCCTGTACAGCCGCAACATGACATCCCAACTCCTGTACTCAGTACTTTGACCAATAAAATAAAGCATACCAAACGCCTTCTTCACTATCCTATCTACCTGCGACTCTACTTTTAAGGAGCTATGAACCTGCACTGCAAGGTCTCTTTGTTCAGCAACGCTCCCTAGGACCTTACCATTAAGTGTATAAGTCCTGCTAAGATTTGTTTTCCCAAAATACAGCACCTCGCTGCATTTAAACTCCATCTGCCACTCCTCAGCCCATTGGCCCATCTGGTCAAGATCCCATTGTAATCCAAGGTAACCTTCTTCGCTGTCCATTATACCTCCAATTTTGGTGTCATCTGCAACCTTACTAACTCTACCTCTTATGCTCACATCCAAATCATTTGTATGAATGATGAAAAGCAGTGGACCCAGCACCATTCCTTGTAGCACTCCACTGGTCACAAGCCTCCAATCTGAAAAACAACTCTCCACCACCACCCTCTGTCTTCTACCTTTGAGCTAGTTCTCTCTGTATTCCATGCGATCTAACCTTGCTAACCAGTCTCCCATGGGAACCTTGTCGAACGCCTTACTGAAGTCCATATAAATCACGTCAATTGCTCTGCCCTCATCAATCCACTTTGTTACTTCTTCAAAAAACTCAATCAAGTTTGTGAGACATGATATCCCCATGGACAAAGCCATGTTGACTGTCCCTAATCAGTCCTTGCCTTTCCAAATACATGTACATCCTACCCCTCAGGATTCCCTCCAACAACTTGCCCACCACTGAAGTCAGGCTCACTGGTGGTTGGTTTCCTGGCTTTCTTAAATAGTGGCACCACATTAGCCAATCTCCAGTCTTCCGGCACCTCACCTGTGACTATCGATGATACAAATATCTCAACAAGAGGCACAGCAATCATTTCCCTAGCTTCCCATGGAGTTCTAGGGTACACCTGATCTGGTCCTGGGGATTTATCCACTTTAAGGCATTTCAAGACATCCAGCACTTCCTCCTCTGTAATATGGACATTTTTCAAGATGTTACCATCTATTTTCCTACATTCTATATCTTCCATGTCCTTTTCGATAGTAAACACTGATGCAAAATACTCATTTAGTATCTCCCCTGTCTTCTGCTAGTTTGGAGGGGGGGGGGGGGGGGGATTTCAGTCAGCTCAGTTGGCTGGATGGCTGATTTGCGACACAGTGATGCCAGCAGCGTGGCTCAGCTTCCTACACTGGCTGAGGTTGTGATGAGGCCTGGTAAACTATCCACCAGTCGACTCTGTCTGATGAGAGAGCAGCCCTATGGTTCTCTCGATAAGTGGAGACTTTGCTCTTTGCTTTGCCAGTCTACTGCTGGCATTTTACCACCGCTGGGCAAGCCCCCCACCACGTAGGCAGACCAGCTGGTGAACCTTGCCAACTTTCCTTTGGCTTCTGGTTAGTGGTGTGGCGGGTGTCATGGAGGGGGGAAGTACCCTGGTGAAATGCACACAGCGCCCCCACCCCCCCACCCCCATTTTTAAAAGTTATTTCTTTCACCAACTACCACCCAAGACCCCAAGGGAGCTGATCCTACATAACTTGGCTACTAGTGCAATGTACATCACGGTTTCTTGAAGCAGTGTGCAGTCTCAGCGATGACCACTGCTCTCAATGATGCTGCTGGGAGTGAGGAGCAGCAGCTCCTGGAGGATGGCTCAGAGCTTGCAAAGTGATGGAAGTCCCTATAGCAACTTACAAGCTACGCGATGGACACCAAATCCAGCTGGCCCTCTGTCACATGGCCACTGTGTGTCTTCTTGTGGCTCTGGCCCATTGTCTGTTTGAGCTGTCTGTGTGCAGGTGTGAGGTGACTGGCCTCAATTACTTTCACGATGATTGTGAATCAGACAAGTGGATTGCCATTTCATTGATGGCAGAAATTGAGAATGGAAGGTTCAGTTTCAAGCATTCACTTTTGCACTGTGACACTGATCCACCCAATGGCAGATCTGAAGATGAATGTTGGAATTAATGTTGGATTCCTCCAGGAACCATTTGGCATGGTCAAAATAACCTCCTCCCTGTATGCTCCTTCAATTTAGTTATGTGTAAATCTATTAAAATGAATAATTGATTGGTTCAAAGATGTCTAGTGCAAGAATGAAATGTGCTATCCCACCTGGGCCTGAGTAGGAGCCTGGTCTCTGTAAATGCTAACGGCCAGGATCATTATTTCCTCAGGCAGTTGTGGAGATCACTGAGACCTTCACCACACTGTGGTCCCACATGGTCTATACTCTGTGTTCCCACTGAAGTGTCAGTATCCAGGCTCGAGGGAGGGGGCTTTTGTGGGACGCAGCCTTTCTGACGTTTCCTCTGCAGCCTCGATACTTTCTGACTCTGAGGTTGAGAGGTATCTTCTGATACAGCAGCCCATTTCTCCGTTGGGACTACGGGGCATCCCGCTGGCATCTGCAAGAGATGAGGGAGAGAAGCTGCTGTGATCAGTGGCTAGACACTGATACAAGGTTAACGTGAGCGTTGCAGCAGAATGGACGAAGTGCAGCACTTAATCAGGTGGCAGGACATGGGTGTTTCAGCATCCCCACAGGAAGTAGTCCGCGTCTTATAATGTGAGGGATTTTCTCCTCATTGGGTGCCGAGAGTATTGTCCAGCATTCCTTGACCCTGCCACTATCTGGTGTATTTTGGAATATCTTTCTCCTGGAATGAAAGAAAGGGAGAGATTGAATGAAGTGAAAGTTATCAGCATGGCTGGTTCATGTGGTCTAGGGGTGAGTTATTCAGAGGGACGTCCCAATCTGGCAATGGCATTAGGTCAGATTGGGATGTCTGGTGGATACGGACAGGTTCTGTGACTCGGACTGAGTAGGCAGTGGAGATGCCATGCAGGGTTTGTGGGGTTGTTGGGTAGAGTGGGGTGAAATAGAGCGAGTGAGGGAAGACATTGCATGTGATAATGAAATTGGCAGAGCACGAGCCTTGTTGGGAAGTGGGTACAGCAGCAGAGATGGGGTAAGTGTGATATAGCAGAGAGAAGAATGTGGCACTTACCCCAGTGGAGCAGAGAAGATCAATGACCTCCATGTGGCATGGCTGGCCATTCCTCTCGCGCATAGAAACGGCATTGACCTTGTTGGTGACTCCAACCAGGCAGCCCGAGTATGACCTTCTCTGCTGGCCCTCCCAGCAAGAGGGTGCCCCTTCTCTGTACCATCCCATCCACCAGCAACAATTAAGCCACAATTGGAAAACGGGGTAGAATTTCCACTTCCCTGGTGTGAGCTGAGGAAGGTGGGAAAATACAGAGTAAATGCAAAATTCAGAATCTCGGTCTTGAGAAAACTTTACACAATTTTCCTCATTAGGTTTAAACACCATTGTATGGTAACTGTCTTAATTCCATGCATCTGAATTTCATTAAATCCCCAACTTACCCTATTCACAGGGCATACATATACATTTTAAAGAGTATTGAGCTGGATATTGATCTGTGAGAAACAGAATTGTGACCTTTTCTACATCTTGGACAACAGCAGTTTGCCACGACTGTCTGCTTTATGTTACTTGCCCAGCACTATCCCTATTATAATATGTTTTGTGATTCAGGTTAGCTAAAAATCAGTGATGGGAAAGCTGCTGTCACGGCCCCACTGATAATCCTTTAATCTCAGTGCGTGATGAATAGTTTTTCCCTAAGGCTTATTTATTTGTTCCATATTTGATACTTATTTAATACTTTGCTTCATTTTGATAAACACTGTAAAATTAGAAGTGTAGGAACACAACGAAGTCACAAGACCATAGATCTGCATCTGTACCTTTATCATAAGAACTCTACCCAATGTTTTGCATGTTCACCATGAACCTTCAGGATCAAATGCAATTTGTATCTTCAACCTTTTAAAATGGAATTAATACTGTAGAACCTTGAGTTCAATTCCCACACTGGCTGAGGTTACCATGAAGAATTCTCCTTTTCAATCTCTCCTCATGCCTGAGCTGTGCAGACCCTCATGTGAAACCAGTACCAGTTGTCTCTCTAATGAATGATAAAGTTATGATCTGGTAAGACTATGGCAACCTTACCTTTTATTGGAGAATTGCTTTGCATAACTATTTCAACAATTGAAAAATGCCTTACAAGTGGCAGAGGATTTCCTTTTTCACCTTCACTTGTCCTTACACTCTGCTTCTAATTAATACAATTACAGTTCTGATAAAATATGTTGAAATACTCTTTACTGCTTCCAAACAGCAAAGAATTTAACATTCCTGAATGGTTAGATTAAATAGAAGATTCCAACTTCTAAAACAGAAAAGACCATGATAAAAATTAATTTGTTGGTGAGAAACAGTATTTTATGTTTTCTCAAAATTAAATTGAATAAATTTTGATGTTAATAGGCACTAAACATTTTTTCATTATATCTCTAAAGGGCGGCTTTATTTTTGTTAATTGGTGCTGGATTTAAAACAAATTAGAAAATGATTTATTTCATTGGATATTTTAATTTATCTCACCACTAATCAGAATTACTTTTAATTGTACACTCTTAGTTGCCAAATTGAATTATGTTCTGCCTCAGGTCATTTGGAATCCAAGGCTCTCCTTACATTGTCCCAGTAATACTCCTCACCCAAGGAATGAGAAGAACACTCACTGTGCTAAATGCAGATTTTATGTTTCCCAAATGCTATATTCTTATGATTTATGTGAGAAAAAAATGTCAATTACTGCAGGACTTGGCAGATTTTATACAGTGCTTTAAGATAAGTCATTACGTTATGAGTGATCAAGCTCATTTTACTCATGGCCCTTTAGAGACCATAGACTTTCAGGCCATCTGTCTTAGCATTGTGAAAATCTAATGGCTTTCATCTTGAAATTTAACATTCGATGCATAAAAGCATCTTGGATTAAAGCACGAAGTGGGTAAATCCTCAAGACCACATTCCTATGAGTTTTCTTATCGTGTTTCTGAAAATGACGTATTTTCCTCATTAGCTTCCCCACAGTAGCCATCTGCTACAAGTAAGGTGGTACTGCTTATAAATCTAACAGAGCAATCAGGAAATTAAATATTTAATTCATTCTTGATAAATCTATATGCTCTATAAATCTCTCTGAATTAGAACAGCCGGTGATTTCAACAAATGTGTTTAACAGCTATGATGTCATCCTTCCTGCCTTCAAATCGCGAGGGAAACTGTTTTTGACCAAACAATCTTCCGGCATTAGAGGTCCGTGGTCTAATTTTACTTCTGTAACTATGTGAAATTTACTGAAATACTTCAAAATTTCTATTTGTTCTTGTTAGAGTTTCATATTCACAAAGAATGCTCTCATTAAGAACACTTTATTCTGGTCCTCAATCCCTTGCAAAAATCACAATTCCTTGTTCAGTTTTTATAAACTTAGAACATTGGGAAATTTAGCTTTCCGTAATTGTTACTAGGAAGGAAAAAAAACCTGGTTGTACAGTTAATGAGGAAACAGTGGTAACTTACCTTCCAGTCATTTTCGTGAATCTCAACTTTTCTCATAACCCTGAGTAGGGGTGGGGACCAACACTGAAATAGGTGTTAGAACTGGAGTGAACTGTCTTGAAATTCTCACTGATATTCAGTTACAATTAAGCAACCTTTAATTTGATTACTGGTTCAGTTGAGTTTATAAAATAATGATTAGTTAATTGTAACATAATATGGTTTTAGTGAAAGTTTCCATAAACGTAAACATAATTATTTTCAAATGTGGACCATTTTGTATCTGGCATTTTAGCGATAGCTACATTTTTAAAATCGAGCCCTTGTAATTTGAGAACAAATGTATTACTTAAATACACTGAATTGCTTTGTCCCTATTTTTTGAGAAAAAAAAGCAAGCAGAAAACACTTAAATTTACATTCATCTATTGCCTTGATTTTTTGTGTGTAGACAGTAAGGTTGTTCTTGATTCATTAATCATAGTGATTAAAATTATGGTGCCCATCTGTCAGGCCCCACCATACCCCAATCTGCAAACTGGCCTTTGGGAATTTAGCAGCCAAACGAGAACAAAGTTTTGCTCAGCTCTGAACATTGAACAGCTGCCTGAGTGAAATGACTGCTGCTTATACAAAATGAACTCGCAACTTAAGCCGTTAAGTTGTGTTAGCGGCCCGTTCGCAATCTCAGCCTCCCGTATGATCCTATGTTGAACTTGACCTCATATCAGGTGCACTGCTTGTAATTTTCCAATTTTTTGGGGTTCTAGAATACTCCCAGCAGTTTGGAAGTTAGCAAATGCAACAATGCTATAGAAGAAAGGAGAGAGAAAGTAAATCAGAGATTGTAAGCCAGTCAGGCTAATGTGTCATTGGGTATGCCCTTCAATCTGGTATTAATGATATGGAGGTGCCAGTGTTGGACTGGGTTGGGCAAGGTCAAAAATCACACGATATCAAGTTATAGTCCATTAGGTTTATTTAAAAACACTAGCTTTTGGAACTAGCACATGATGAAGGAGCAATGCCCCAAAAGCTAGTGTTTTCAAATACACCCATTGGACTATAACCTGGTGTCATCTATTGTAAAGGAAGTCTAAACAAGCCACTAAGAAAGTCATATAATCAACCACTGTCAAGACAGTCTGAAATAGCAGAGAAAGCTCCTCAGAAAGGAAAATCCTGTTTGACAAATTTAATGGGAAATTTTGAGAATCTGTCTTAGAGGGCAGGGAAAGTGGATTTCCAAAAAGGACTTTGATAATGTGCCACACAAAAGTTTAATACAAAAGAAAAGGACTTAAGGACTTAGAGGTCATTTATTAGCATGCATAGAGGATTGGTTAGTTGATAGGAAGAATAGGGATAGATGGGACTTTTTCAAGAAGGCAGGCTTTAATGATTAGAGTGTGCCCTAGTGTAGTGCTTTAAAAATTGTGTTATATGTTTTGTCCACTTAAGGCTACAATACCCATATACCAGTAGAAAGATTCCAGAATGAAGGAACCCATATTTTAATAAGGCGTACAGTTTGCATTCTGAATGATGCCTGTGAGTTCTTACAGTTTCTTCCTAAAACTGCAAAACAAGGAGGGGTGTTAGGCCTTGGTCATTTCCAAGTCCAACCTGATCCAGAGGTGTACGATAACATTGCTCAACTGGTTGATTTAAAAAAAGGTTAATTTTTTTCTTAAAGTTGCGAACAATGCCGCTGACTTGCCAAAGAAACAGAGAGTAATGTAACTCAGTTTGGGCGTAGGGAGGAACTACAAGCTGCTGAGCCAAGTGTTTAAAGCTGTGAAGCGATATAGACAAGTGAGTGAGTGACAAGGTAGCAGATGGAATATGCTGTGGTGAAGTGTATGATGATTATCCACGAGAGTGAAAAAAGGGAAACAGAATATTTTGAAAAGGCATGAAACTTGTCAATTTTGATTTTCACTGACATTAGCCTGCAGCTGCAGCAAACAATTAGGAAGGGAAATTGTTTGTTAGTCTTTTTTTTGCTATGGGATTAGAATTTTTTAAAAATTGTTCTTGGGATTTAGACATCACTGACTCGGCTGATGTTTATTACTCATCTCTGTTTGCTCTGATGAAGGTGGTGGTGAGCTGCTACCTTAAACTGCTGTGGTCCTTGCAGTGTCAGGACACCGACAGTACTGTTGGGAAGGGAGTTCTGGGACTTTGATCCAGTAACAGTGAAGGAATAGCAATGAGTTATGGGGAGGAGATGGTGAACCTGCAGGTGGTGGTGTTTCCGAGCTCTGCTCCCCTTGTCCTGGTAAGTGGTGGGTGTCAGAGGTTTGAAAGGTACTATCGAATGAGCCTTGGTGAGCTACTGCAATGCATCTTGTAGATGGCACACACCTGCTGTCACTGCTGGTCGATGAGAGTGAACAATGGAGGTGATGAATGGGTGCTCATCAAGCAGGCTGGAGTGAGATCCTTGGCCTGCAACCACCACAACCATCTTCCTTTGTGCTAGTCATGATTTGGAGGTGCTGGTGTTGGACTGGGATGGACAAAGTTAAAAATCACACAACACCAGGTTATAGTCCAACAGGTTTATTTGGAAGCACAGGCTTTTGAAGGGCTGCTTCTTCAGGTGATTATGGAGCAGAATCATAAGGCACAGAATTTATAGCAACTGGGTTGCAGGGTCATGGAATGTAATATTAAACAGATTTTAGCTTAAGTCTTTCATCTTTTAGAATGATCATGTTACTTTCGGTTCCTTCATGTGTAAATCCCAAAACTTTTTTTGAAGTTACATTCTCAAGGTAACTTTTAAAAATAGGTGCCATCTCAACTCAGATAATGCATTGAAGGTGTGAGGTTAAAGCCTGTCTGTGTCCCAGTATTAGGTCAGACTGATTGTATTTCTAAAGTGGGATTTACGGAGTCTTGCTCCACAACCACCTGATGAAGAAGCAGCACTTCAAAAGCTAGTGCTTCCAAGTATACCTGTTGGACTATAACCTGGTGTTGTGTGATTTTTACCCGAGTGCAGTGTTTCCCCCTTGATTCCCATTAACTCCAGTTTTACTAGGACTCATTGCTGCCACACTTCGTGAAATGCTGCCTTGGTGTCAAGGGTAGTTACTCCAAACTCGCCTCTGGAGTTCAGCTCTTTTGATCACATTTGGACCAAGGATGTAGTGAGGTTAGGAGCCAAATGACCCTGGCATTTCAGACTAGTAGCTCAAATGAGCAGGTTGTCTTATGAAGAAAGGTTGGAAAGCCCCGACTTTTATCCATCGACTTTTAGATGAATGAGAGGTTATTTAATTGAAACTCATAAGGCAGTGAGGGATTTTGCAAAAGCGGATGTTTCCTTGTACAGTAGAAGCAAGAATGTGGACTACTGTTTAAAAATCAGGAGACACCCATTTTAAAACGAAGATGAGGTAAGAAAGATTTATGTTAGTCTTTGGAACTCTTCTTGAAAAGATGATGGATGGATTTTTTAAGGGGAGTGTTGGTCAGATTCATGTTCAGCAAGAAGCTGCACTGTTATCAGTGTGAGACAGGAGTATGGATTTGAGGTAACTATCAAAACAATGATGATTTTATTGAATGGCAGGGCAGGTTGAAGAGGCAGAATGGCCTATTCCTGCTCCTTGTTTATGTTGTAACCAAACTGAGCGCCAGTGAGAAATGCTTTCCTTTGCAATCTGTTTGATAATACTTCTGATGACTTCTTGCAGTAGTTTGCTGATGGTCAAGTAATTGGGCAGTAATTGGCTGGGTTGGATTTGTCTGGCTTCGTTTGGCAATGCAGACCTGGTCAAATTTCCACAATGACTGGCGAATAGCCAGAATTGTAGCTGGCTAGTTCTGAAGCACATGTCTTCAGTACTATTGCTGGAATGTAGTCAGAATCTTTGCAGTGTCCGGCATATTCAGTGATATCGTGTATTCAGCCATTTCATGATATCATGTGTTCAGCTATTTCATGATATCACATGGAGAGCATAAGCTGTTTCAAGACCAATATCTGTGATGCTGGGCGCCTCAGCAGAAATAACAATTCTTACTACGATGGTCCAGAGTTTTTGTGAGCTAATGCCTGGAATAATGTATGTTGTTGTAGCCTGACATTTAAGTAAGGATGTGCTTGTGACTGGATTCTCAAAGGATTAGTTGTTGCGATTAGAGGGTTGTGCCCTGGTTAGAGTCTGAGTACACTTAGCTGACATTATTCAAAACTTAGAAGAATAAGACATGATGTTATTGAAATATATAAGATTGCATATGCATTGAAACAACACAGAGAGGTTGTTTCACTTGGTGAGGGGTTCTGGAGCATGGAGAAACACCATTAGGATAAGGGTGTGATCATTTCAAACTGAGTTGAGGAGAAATTTCTTCACTCAAAAGTTTATGAAACTTTGGAATTTTCTACCCTGAAGAGTGTGGATGCTCCTTTGCAGAATATAGGGTGACAAATTTCTGATGTTGCAGAGAATCAAGGGATTTGGGAACAGTGTGGGAAAGTGGAGTTAAAGGCAAAGATGGCAGCATTTAGTCACAAACCCGTCTCCATATAGTCTACTCTTGGTCCAATTTCTTATTTACTTACGCTTTTATAGCCACCTCATCACCAACATGGCCTATTTTCACTTCTATAGCATTACCTATCTCTGTCCCTTCTTCAGTCTATCTGCTGCTGAAGCCCTTATCCATACTTCTCTTGCATCAGTTCTTGATGATTCCAACGCTGACCTTACCAGCTTCCCATCTTACACCCTCCATAAACTTGGGCTCACCTGGACTTCCGATAGTCATGACCCGATTCTTATTAAGTTCTATTCATCCATTACTTCTGTGCTCGCTTACTAATATTGGCTCCTGAACTGTCCACATTTTAAAGTTTTTATCCTTGTCTTTCAGTCCCTTCATAGCCTTTCCCTTCTTTATCTCTTGTTACAAACAGTGGAAGAATATGGAATAATTTCCCTCTAATACACACCTCATTATTGGCAACATGATATAGTTTCAAGAAGGAATTTAACCTCCTGAGTGCTGTGGCTTTTATGAATGGGCACAAGTGTGTTTCTGGAATGTTAAATGAAAATAAATGATAGAGGTTTAATGGCAACCGACTTCTTATTCATTGATGCACACACATGGATCAAATACAGCGAACAGGTAGAGAGTTGTGGTTGTTGGATGTCAGTCACCTCAGCTCCAGGACATCTCTGCAGGAGGTCTTTGGGGTAGTATCCTTGGCTTAACCATCTTTAGTTGCTTCGTCAATGATCTTCCCTCCATCATAAGGTCAGAAGTGGGGATGTTAACTGATTACTGCACAATGTTCAGCCACGTTTATGATTACTCAGATACTGAAGCAGGCCATGTCCACATGCAACAAGACCAAGATGATATCAAGGCTTGAGCTGGAAAATTGAAAGTAACATTTGCATCACACAAGTCCCAGGCAATGACTGTCTCCAAAAATAATGAATCTGACTTTCGGCCATTGACATTCAATGACATTAAGATAATTGAATTCTATTACTATCAACATTGTGGATTACCATGGACCAGAGTGTGTACCAGGAGTGCTCCTGCAGTGAAGATATGCAGGCAGAAGAAATTGTTTCACTTTTCTGCCTATACTGGATTTTTTACCATTGGGCAGGTCAGTGGTTAGGAATCATCCACCCTGATTCCCCAAAGCCTGTCACCATGTATAGAGCACAGGTCAGGAGTGTGATGTAATATTCCCTCCTGTCTGGATGAGTGCAACTCCAACAACACTCAAGAAGAATGATACCATTCAGGACAAAGCAGCCCATGAATTGGCACCACATCTACAAATGTTCACTCCCTCCACCATTGGTGCTCAGTGGCAGCAGCTTGTACCAGCTACAAAAAATTCTGAAGGCTCATTTGATGACACCTTCCAAACCCACAGCTCCAGGGCCTAGAAGGACAAAGGCTGGAGATACATTGAAACAGCGTTGCCTACAAAGCCTCTTTCAAGCCACACATCATTCAGACGTGTAACTCTACCACCAATCCTTCACTGTCGCTGGGCCAAATTCCTGAAGCTCCTCCCAATTTGAGTGTATCTTTACCACATAGACTTGAGTAGTTAAAGAAAGCAGCTCACCCACTTCTCAAGAACAAATAGAGATGAGCATACCCCCTGAATGAATGAGAAAGAGCACATAAATGAAGATGCTTTCTGAAGATTTAGCATGCATGGATATCTTTAGGAGGAGCCCAAACGCGCTATTATTGTGATTCTTCAAGAATTTAGGTGGAGCCATCGCATCCCTGACAAATTTCTCTGTTCACTGTTTGGAAATTTTTTACTGATGATCTCTCAATAGTTTATGACGTACAGCAGTAGGCTTATGGGTTTGGCCCAGCTGAAGCTGTACATGAGCTCCAGCACTGATATGTAGGCAAAAATAAATTAGTCCAATTTCTCTGCCTACGGTGATTTATTTTCATGAGGCTTCTCCTTTCTTCTTGGTAAGGTGGCTTCACTTTGAGCTTCACAGCCCATACTGACTTTTACTGGCCTACTTGAGAAATGTCGAGAGTGTAGTGCTGGAAAAGCACAGCAGATCAGGCAGCATCTGAGGAGAGGAGAATTGATGTTTCAGGCATAAGCCCCTTTATCAGGAATGACCTCATTCCTGATGAAAAGGGCTTATGCCTGAAACGTCAATTCTCCTGCTCCTTGGATGCTGCCTGACCTGCTGTGCTTTTCCAGCAGCACACTCTGAAGTCTGATCTCCAGCATCTGCAGTCCTCACTTTCTCCTACTTACTGTCTTAGCCATCTTCTGTCACAAGACCACAGTACTACTTTCTATTTCCTCACAAATGTATTGATGGGGTTCAGCTTTTGGTTATGTCGTGGGTGATATTTAATATCCTATCAATATTCCAGCTGCACGTGACCTCCAAAATGCCTCTATTTGTAGTCCCATCTTCCTGGGGTCTACGTGCCTAAGACCCATTGTCAGTTCACATTTCCTTAATTATAAGAGTGTTCTCCTTGTGCCTTTGTCTCTCGTGGTGCTGCACTGGCTGCAACATGTCTAACTTTAAATTGACTATACTCTGGTTTTGGATGATGTCCTTGAGCAGGAAAGGTCTGTGTCCAGGTGGCACCAGTCTGGTTTGGTACTGACTGGCAACAGTGAGGGCACTGACAGAATGGGAGGTGTGGGAGGATTGAGAGAGAGGTTTGTTCTCAACGGAGCTCCAGTCACTCTCCTGGGGCAGTCTGTCAGTAATGTCTTAGAGGACACATTGCTGGTCAGCTGTGATATCCTGCATGTCCCTTTGCATGCTGTAGTTTGCAAACATTTTGAGTTAGTATGGCAACAATTGGTCTCCGTTTGTCCAGCACTTTGCAGACATTGAGTAGTTGCTCCATAGGTGTGCTGTAATGAAAGCTGCAAGATCAGTTACTTGGAGCTCCATCACAGTTGGGTTGACGAATATGTTAATGCAGTTGGTCACCACTTCCACACTGGGTTACATTCGGTCTGTAAAGTCATATCAAAGTTCTCAGCTGAGTTCCAGTGTACAGGACTGAAAGCTGTGTTCACACTCACTCTCTGGTGAGCAAGTGCCTGTGGTATCTTTGCTTCCAGCTTTTGTTGCAGTCCATTTGTGTCTGGTGTCTCATCACAAGCGGATCCCGTCTTTAATCTCTCCTCAAAGATACATGCAGTGTCAGCAACCGAGCTGGTGGCTGCGATGGTCAAATCAAGTGATTGCTGTTTGTTTTCATCATCACTTCCTTCTTGTTTTTCTTCCATTACCGGCCAGATATTCTTCTGGGGCAAAAAAAGAACAGAAGGGTTTTGGTTATGGAACAGAAGGTAGAAAAACAAAGATGCATGTATGCATTGTCTTCAAAGATCAGAAGAGAATGTAAGATGAGGATTATGTGGGACATGAGAAGGAGGGTCGAGTATGAGGTTGCTGTCATCTTAGATAGTCCCATCATCCATGGAGGTCAGGCCATTTAGTTTGGCATCTCCCTATCAGGACAAACACCAACTCCCAATATCATGGAATCCTGATGGTGTGAAAGCAGGCAATTTGGCCCATTGAGACCACGTCAACTGTCTGAAGAGCATCCCACCCAGACCCCCTCCCTACCCTATCCCTGTAATCCTGCATTTCCCATGGCTAATCCATCTAGCCTACACATCCCTGGACACTATACGCAATTTAGCAAGACCATTTGCAAACTTCACACAGACAGTCGCCCGAGACAGTCACACCTCCGGGTCCCTGGTGCTGTGAGATGGTCATGCTAAACACTGAGCAACTGTGCTGCCCCTATAGTGTGCCACCTTGTCCGGCAGGTCAGGAGGAAGTATTTCTGAGTTTGTTTAGCTGGTAGCTGTTGTAGTTAACTAGCTGGCAGCATTATTACTTGCAAAATCTGGGTTTAACGTTTGGGTTTAATAGATGTGGCATTTACAGTTGCATTCACTGTCCTTGTGTTCTTATTCTCTCCCTTGTTGTGCCACTCCTCACTGTTTCCTAACAGCGATTCTCTCCAAGCATGACTCCCACCATCTGCTTCTACCATAATACACTTTCTCTTTCAGCAGTTTAGGCTAGTTTTAAGAGGCACATTCACTCTCAATATTGACTGTACATTGATAAGCATGAGTTATGCATCACAATCCCAGTTCTCAGGAATGTTTGCAATTTAGCCTTCAAGAAACCTTTTTCAAGAGCTGACGTACATTTATTGTGAATCATTTCCCCTCCCGTAGAGACCTGCCATTTTGACTTTCCATCCAGACCAGGGAAAATCAATTCTGAGCATACAGTATAATCGGTAGCAATACCAAGGGTAAGTGGAGATCTAATGTGGCAGGTCTCCATGGGAAGGGAATAATTCACTAAATCGAAAATCCTTTCTACATCTACTTCAATTCTGTTAGTTTTTATAAAAAGCCGAACAAATGGAGAGTGCTTCATTCTGAAAGTATTCCCATAGCCTTTCATTCTTCTTCTCAGAAAATGTTATCACAATCCATAAGATCGGAAAAATGATAGGCATTAAACTACTTTGGGCCAGTTGATAAACTGTGGTGTCTTTAAATGCATCACATAAAGTGCTTCACAAACAAATACAAAGCGATTTCAAACTTTTATGGCAAATGGGTTAGAAATTGGCAAAATGCGTGAGGGATTTTATTATACCTGAAGCTATTATATCCTTTAAAAATCATTCAAGTCAAGCCATCATGATAAATTGCTGAAGTGATCGGAGAAGATTCTTCTGCAATATGCAAAAGATGAAAATGTTATGCAATTATGCAATAAGCAGAAAGAAATGACCACAAAATAAGACTTAATAATGTATGAAATGATTATAGTGGCATAGAGATCCACAGCACAATAAAAGGCCCCTCGACTTATCAAATCTACAGCAATCAAAACAACCATCTACTCTAATACCATTTTCTAACATTTGGCCTGTAGCCTTATATACCTGATATTGCAAGTGCTCATTTGAATATTCCTTAAATGCTACAGTCTCTAGGGTTGTCATATGGTTCAGTACCTATCAAGAAAATGGAAGGTGAATTTTCAATATCCTAGTTCCGATTTGTTGAAAAGGTGGATAGCCAAGTCAGGACAGAGTAAAGAATAAGTGAAGTCCTTTACAGGCTTAATTTAGAACATAATGCAATTTAGATTTTTAGTTTCATTTCTTTTTCCCAGTAACTGCATCATCATATTGCCCAATCCTTTTGAGTAGTTAAACAGAACATTATTATAACTTATTCTAATGTTGCTAGGTCAAACACTTTCAGATGTATCTTATAATTGCAGAAATGGATTAATAATGTTAATAATCATATTGTTGGTGTGGATTCTGTTAGACCGGTATAATATGACTTAATGAACTCTATTAACCAAGACTGCTGAGCATAATTCTGCAGTGTTTTTCCATGTTGTTATTATATGGTAAACATTCAAGCCATATATACTTGACCTATATTGCACAGTTCAGTTGCTTGCTGAATGTACATATTCATTGTGAAGTCCTATTTATGCAGTGTATTTATGCTTATTTTATCAAATTTACTGTCAAAACTACAATAAGGACAAATTTGCCCAACTTACTGGTCCTCATGTTTTAGCATATAGCTATTTATAGTTACTCCCACTGAAAACGGACAAGGTTAATAGTGCTTACTAGCTCAATAATTCTTGATGTTGAAATGCTGCAGCAACATTAGCAAATGGCAGACATTGAAACCCAAACTTGCTATCCAAGATGTGTGATGCCTTGCTGTTGGGTTTGCATAAATTGCATCTCTTCATCGAAAAGAACCGACCAGCTATATTTGTGAGGTAAATGTAAGCTAACATTATCACAAAGTTCAGTCTTGTCCATTTCAATTGAGGTACTTTTTTAATCACATGAGAAGTGTTAATTATTGTCAGTCAACCCCTTTGAGATGCCAAACAATTACAATTGCGGAGTCTCAATTTTGAGTTTTAGTTTCGTTGTAGATAATAATTTTGTATTTGCATTTAATTTGCCTTTTTATTTCTTTCATTCTTTGAACCAGATCTTTGTTTCGCCCTCTGTTTTTCATTAATTGATTTGAGGATAAATTCATCCACTTTATTGCACCCTTCACTTCGGTCCTTCTTAGATTAGATTCCCTACAGTATGGAAACAGGCGATTCGGCCCAACAAATCCACCCCGACCCACTGAAAATCAACCTGCCCAGACCAATTGCCCTACCCTATGTTTACCCCTGACTAACGCACCTAACACTATGGGCAATTTAGCATGGCCAATTCACCTAACCTGCACATTTTTGGACTGTGGGAGGAAACCGGAGCACCCAGAGAAAACCCACGCAGACATGGGGAGAATGTGCAAACTCCATGCAGACAGTCACCCTAGGCGGAAATCAAACCCAGGTCCCTGGCACTGTGAGGCAGCAGCGCTAATCAATGAGCCACCATACAACTTCCTCTGTTAATTTCACAGTTCACTCATACCTAATGCTCGATTTTCCTCACTTCATGTTATCCACTCACATTTTCAGCGGCATTTCATCCTAATTGGGAAAAAAAGGTCAAGTCTAACTGACAGATGTTATTCATTATCATGCTGCAGCAAATTATGACATCATACAGTGTTCAGTATCTGAAAATTAAAATGAACCAGTGAACTTCAATGAAACCCTACCAGAGTTCAAAAAGCCTCAAGTGGTAAGAGCTTTGGCCACACATTGCATGACACCATCTGAATTCCTAGAGTTCTCTTGCTTCTTCAGTCCTTACTGACCAATAAATGTTTGGCATATAATACTCATTTACCATGGATTATTTAATTTGAAAGAGGTGGTATTCTTGTCTCTTCTGTTTCTGAAGGGCAAGGTGAAGATTTTGCTTTGAAGATTTGAATCATATCTTAATTTATATCACAGCAAGTTGTTTCATTTTAACATTAGGTTGCTGAATTTCCTCGTGTCTTCACAACAGGCTAATTACAGGAGTACAACATTTGATTACGTTTTTTTTATTTCTATGTTTCTTTTACAAACTACAATAGCATTTTAACAGTGTTGGAAAATACATGACTGTGAAAAGTAAACTAGATTGATTACACAGACTACAAAACCAGTGTGATGTAATGGCAATAGTAATAACTATCTAAATGTACCAAAAACTATATATAGCACTATGGAACTGTCAGACTCTTGTTATAATATCTGTGGAGATGAATAACATTAAAGAACTGAACTCATTTGTGGAGATGAATAACATTAAAGAACTGAACTTTCCAAGTGATGACGATAGAAAAACCCAATTAACAATGCTTTAATTTTTAAATTCAAAATCAATATAAATTAAACATTAACTAACAGGCAAATATTAATCAACACAAACTATAATTCATGCTTCAAAAAGCTAGTTAAATACAAGTAGATCCGATGGGTTTACTGGCAGTTCCTCCAACACACTTGGCATAATGTACAGTTCCATAGTCCTTCACAATGCTGGCTTCCATCAGTGGTCCTTCAGTTTCCTAATGGATGATTTGAACAAGTGGTCTCAGACAACTGCCTCACTCCATTTGACCCCCACTGTTATAATTATCAGCAAAAGGTTCTTGTCACTGCAAGAACTGTCAACACTCAATTTATAATAAGCCTGATGCTCAGCTTCCCTAAGGGACACCTTCATCCAATCATTCATTGACATCCAGGTGCGTTGAACAGTCAGCTCTGGTTAGAAACCACCCAGCTTCTCAATATGCCTGAACTACTTGCACAGTTTGTCCCAGTCTCCTTGCAGTTCTGACTACTGCTGGAAATTAATCTGCCTCAGGTCTGTTTCATTAGAGACAGAAAAAACTGCAGATGCTGGAATCCAAGATAGACAAGCAGGAGGTTGGAACAGCATAGCAAGCCAGGCAGCATCAGAAGGTGGAGAAGTCAACATTTCAGGTGTAACCCTCCTTCTGAACTGGGAGGGGAGGGGTTGTAAGGGGGAGTTGCAGATGAAGGGGAGAGGTGGGGAGGGCGGAGGGTATGAGTGGTGAGGGATAGATAGGTGGGAGACCAAATGTAAACTCAGGGCATATTTCGCTGAGCATCCCAGTCACCGTCCATTTTAATTCCCCTTCCCACTCCCTTTCCGACATGGCCATCCACAGCTTCTTCCATTCCAATGGACCAAACCGCAAATTGGAGGAAAACACCTCATCTTCTGCCAGGGCAGCCTACAGCTCCGAAGACTCAACACTGAGTTCTCCAGTTTCAAATAACTTCCCTTCCATTCCTCTGATCAACCTTTCCCTCCAAAAACCAACCGGATTCATTCCTCAAACTGATGAACCAGGTCGTACCCACGACCTACATTCACTTATCCCTACCTCACTACTACCTCCCCCCCCACCTTCTTTATCTCCCCTTACACCCACCCCCAGTCTTGAAGAAGGGTTAAACCCGAAACGTTGACTTCTCCAACTCCTGATGCTGCCTGGCTTGCTGTGTACTTCTAGCCTCAGGTTTGTTTCATCCTAATTAGTTTCTGTTTCTGTGAGCAACCTAGGGTCAAAGTCGATTTCATGGCTCTCTCCTTTATCTGGTCCTCATTTTCCTAGCAACCTGGCGTCAGCAACCTGAAATCCCAACTGAACTACAGCTGTTTTATCAAATGTTATGTTATTAAGCTTTAAATAAAGAAAATACATTGCAAACCTCAGTTTAAAAAAAGGCAAGAGGCTTGCTTCTCCATTGTTTTGCCATTCAGTAAAGGGAAGGCTGTTACTAAATCATGGATAGAAAAGACAATAATTTCTAAATTTTCTTCTTCATTGTATTAAAGCAAAAGGAAACCACATCAAAATATAAATCCTTTTAGGATACAATCCCGTCCTCAGTATTACCTCTAACATTTCTGCTCAATCTCTTGTATCTTTACACTGCCTTCATTCTATCATCATTACTCTCCTGCATTGTTGTCTATTTTTGTGATATTGTCCTGACTTGATTCCCTCAAACTTTCACAATGCTTTCAACAAAGAGCTATATTTGCAATGATTGGGGTTCAGGGAAGGAGGCTGATGACGTTGTAATCCTATTGTGTCCCAAACTACCAACCAGCAAGGATTCCTCTCTTGTTGTGGCTAGGTTAAGTTTTCAGCTGTCACAGCAAGTTAACTCTAACATACTGCTCAGGGTCAACTTGTACTTCCTTTCTCACATCAAATCCACAGCCAAGATTGTTTCCTTTACTGCTTGACCCATTAACCACAATTCCCTCTATGGGTAGGTTATCACCCTTGAAGTTTTCCAATTCCAGGCTGAAATGTCAATCAGAAAAGCACACTATGTGGGAAACAGTCACTGAGTGATTTTCCATGAGGTGGCCTATTACTGGCTAGAGTGTGTATGGACAATTAATGGTTAGAGGAGGGGTTTGGCTGACTATCTAATTAAGGACAGTGGGCAGGATGCCTAAACTAGAGGACATGACAATCATCTTCCAATATGAAAAGTGCACAGCATCTGAAGGCACATAAGCAAGTGAGAGGGTAGTTCAAAATGGAAGCAGGCTCTCTTTGCTGTAATAGGACCTCCAGCAACAGATAGTGATGGTGAGGGAGGGCAACTGGAGCAGTCAAATGGACTATCACTGGAAACAAAACAGTGTCTTTGCTAATAGGATGGGAGGGCAGGCAGATAAAGGAATTCCTCAGTGTAGTGTAGTCCATAGTGTTCTTTCATGTACATAGTGGACAGTATGTAGTTCTTATTGATCCTTAATTTCCCTTCCTGTTTGTATTGACCTGACACCAGCAGTATGAAGAATCCCTCCTGAATGAATTTTGAGCCATATGTGTGTACAAATCCCCTGTTATGTTTTTTGGCAGTCAATGGGATAAGGGGTGCAATTTTGAGAGCAAGATCCTGCAGCAGCTTTGCCAGATCTATGGCTTTGCCAAAAGCTGCACCCCTCTCCATCATCCAGATGGTAATGGACAGCATGAACAATTCAACTGTGTTCGTCGTGACCATGTTGTCTTGCCTGTTGAGTGGAAACAAAGGTGGCCCAAGTACCTTCTATGTTCTCTGTTCATGCCCATACCTATCCATGGGCTATTCTCCACATTTCACACTTTGTGACCTCAGACCTTCCTGGGGACTTTCTCCTTGTGCTCACCATGCCCTCTGAGGATGGCCAGGTCAGTGGATAGCTGGGCATCACATGAAGCCAATTATGCCCTATTATTCATTTTAATTATAAATCCACATAAATTGATGGGATACTTGTTTCTTTAGGTGTCACTAGAATCATGGTTTGGATTACTATAAGAAAACAAATTGCTATGTTTAAATTTTCGTAATTTTAGTTGATATGAGTATAACCCAGCAATGACCAATCATGTCTTCTCCATTTTTCTTCTACATGTAGGTTATTCTCCAGTCTTAGTATTATCACAGAATTGACACATCCAGCCAATATGCGATTCATGCAGTTCAGGGCTAAAGACTGCTATTCACTGGCTTTGTCTAAACTTGAAAAGGTGAGAATTATTCTTCTATATTTTTATTTTTCCTGAAATCTGCATTTTGATCTTATGCATAATGTAGCTGTGTTTTAAAAAAAACATGTGGTTAGATCATTAATGTTGGCAATTATTGATATTTCTATTTTTTGACGATGCAAGTGCCTGTTTCCAAACAGTAGCATCAGAAACTTACTCCATACTCACTTAGAACAATACAAAAGGAATTAAACATTTTTGTCAATGCTTTCTGTGAATCCTGGAAATTATGTTGCTGTGATTTTTATAATCCATCCTGTATCAGTTAACATTCTTGAACATAAAGATAGAAACTAAGAAATGAAGAAGCTCAGAAAGACAGAAACTGGCAATCCATTTAGTGCCATTTATGCCTCAGGACATACTATAATGCAGTACTTTTCCAGTGCAGTATCATGAAGCATCTGTAACATATCCAGAAGTTGTGAGGTCAGAACTTTTTAGTAGTGGTTAATTTGTACTTTTAAGTACATTAATGTGGAGAGAGATTCCTCTAGCAATGACTATTGTCACTTCTCTCTTCAGTATCTATCTGAGAATTAGAACAATGAGAAGTGACCCTGTTGAAACATACAAGAATCCTGCGTGAAATTGATAGAGTGGACAGTGAGAGAATATATGTGGGAGAAACTAGAACTAGAGGACACAATTTTAAAAAATCAACTTTCCATTTTTGAATGAAAATGAGATTTTATTTTCTGAATGTCATCAGTGCATAGAAACCATTTCCACAGAAGACAACAGAGGCTGGGTCATTCAAATTATTCATTTTTAATAGACAAATCAGTCAACATCTTTGGACTGAAAGTGGAGTTGGCGTCATAATCAAATCAGCCATGATCTTATTGAGTGGTGGAACACAGGCTCCAGGGGCTAAATGGCCTACTTGTGCTTTTAAGGCCTGTGGACCTGTAACATAATCAAATAAACACTTTGGCTCTTTAAGTTGAAGGATAAATTCAACATTAGAAAGGGGCACATCTCAGCACATCAGTGCATTAAACCTATCTCGAACTCACACTTTATTAGGGTGGTTCTGTCTGCTGGGAGCAATTTGTGTTGAGAAGGCTACCACTCCATATGTTTCAGAAAATAGCCTGCTTCAGGGTAAGCTCAAAACCACTTCTGTTTGAAATGTGCGCTCTTAATGGATGTCTGCTGTCATCATTCCCAGTTCAATTGTCATGGTGACAAGATAGCCCTTTGTTTGTATAGTTTAGTTTATTTCAAGTTTGTCAGTCAAAGATCTTTACAAAATGTTTGAGAAATTGTGGTTCAGCAGTTCACAGTTTTTAACAGTTCATGTTTTGGATCAGTTTACAGAGCATCTCCATTGATACTGTCTCTACCAGTTGACACTATAGCCTTATTCTCTCCTGAGTTTAAAATCCGACCAGTTTACAAAAGATAAACAAAAAGCAAAATGTCCCAATCAATATGAGATTTCATCCACATAGCATCAGTAAAGGTGAACTCATTAATTAATTTATGTCTAATTGAGAAAACCAAAATGTGGCCTTTTTTGTTTTTCGCTCCAATAAGCTTTCATTTTCATGGATTGTGGGTATTGCTGACTAAACAGCATTTATTACCTCGTCCAGTCTAGTTTCTGGTCAATGATAACTCCCAGTATAGGGAGTTTGGTGATAATGCTCCATTGAATGCTAAAGAGCAATTGTGAAATTCTCTTTTTCTTTATTCATTCACTTATGGGATGTGAATGTGCTGGCTTGACCCAGCACTTATTGCCTACCTTTGATGAGGTTGAGAAAAAGTTGGCAAACTGCCTTCTTGAAACGTTGCAGTCCATTTGATGTAGATAGACCCATAATGCCATTAAGGTGGTATTCTAGGATTTTGACTCAGTGACAGCAAAGAAGCAGCAAGTCAGGATGGTGAGTGGCTTGGAGGGGAACTTGCGGGTGGTGGTGTTCCCATGGATCTGCAGCCCTTTTCTTTCTAGATGGGAGTGGTTATGGGTTTGGAAGACGCAATCTAAGGAGCCTTGGTGAATTTCTGCAGCGCATCTTGTAGATGGTACACATTCCATCACCCTCCTGACTTTGCCTTGTAGATAAGCGACAGGCTTTTGGCAGTCAAGTGGTAAGTTACTCACTGCAAGATTCCAAGCCTCTGACCTGTTCTTTAATTGCAGTTTTTATATGGCTAGTCCAGTTCAGTTTCTAGTCAACAAAAACTCCAGGACATTGATAGTTTTTATTTATTCATTTGTAAGATGTGGATGTTGCTGGCTGGCCAGCAATCCTTGTTTATAGTGAGGGATTCAGTGGTGGTAAATCCATTGAATGTCCAAAGATAATGGTTAGATTCTTTCTTGTTGGAGATGATCTTGTGGCTATTTGCCACTGGTCAGCCAAAGCCTGGATATTGTCCAGTTGCATTTGAATGTGGACTGCTTCAGTGTCTGAGGAGTTGTGAATGGTGCTGAACATTGTGGAACCACAGGCGAATATCGCCACTTTTAACCTTATGATAGAGGGAATGTTATTGATGAAGCAACTGAAGATGGTTGAGCCTAGGACACAACCCTGAATATTCATTACTATTGCCAGACTATTTGTCAAGACCTATAGACTTTCCAGTAGAATAGAATTTTTTTAAAAATCCCTACTGTGTGGAATCAGGCCATTCAGCCCATCGAGTCCACACCAACCCTTCAAACAGCATCCCACCCGAACCCACCTCCTAACCCTGTAGCCCTGCATTCCCTATGGCCAATCCACCTAACCTGCATGTCTTTGGATTTATCTTTTGCAATAATGTTTTGATATAAAACTGGTGAAACAAATTGGTTGAAGACTGGCATCTCTCATGCTGGAAACCTCCGGAGGTGGTTGATTTGGATCATCCACTCAGCACTTTCGATTGAGGATAATTGTCTCAAGGCCATAAGATATAGGAGCAGCAGGAGACCACCAAGTCTGCACTGCCATTCGATCAGGCTGGTCTTCCATCTTCTCCTGTAAACCTTCATCCTCTTACCCATCAAGAACCTATCTAAATCTGACTTCAATAGACTCAGTGATTTGGATTTCACAGCCCTCTGCAGCAAGTAATTCCATAGATTAGCCACCCTCCTCATCTCAGCTCTAATGGGCCATCTCTCCTCTCTGGGGCTTTGCCCTTGGGTTCTAGCCTATTCTGCTAGTTCTCCACATTCTGTCAGTTTCAATCAGATCTCTCCTCACCTTTCTAAACTCCATTGAGTGCAGACCTAAAATAAATGCATCAGCCTTGTCTTTTGCACTGATGTGCTGCGCACCCCCCACTTCATAGAGAATGGGGATATTGGTGGAGCCGTCCCTTATCAGTTTTTACTAGTACCGTTCACGACTGATTAGATTAGATTAGATTACTTACAGTGTGGAAACAGGCCCTTCGGCCCAACAAGTCCACACCGCCCCGCCGAAGCATAACCCACCCATACCCCTACATCTACATCTACGCCTTACCTAACACTACGGGCAATTTAGCAAGGCCAATTCACCTAACCTGCACATCTTTGGACTGTGGGAGGAAACTGGAGCACCCGGAGGAAACCCACGCAGACACGGGGAGAACGTGCAAACTCCACACAGTCAGTTGTGTGAGGCGGGAATCGAACCCGGGTCTCTGGCGCTGTGAGGCAGCAGTGCTAACCACTGTCCCACCGTGCCACCCATAATGTGGTAGGAATGCAGAGCTCAATTGAGACTCTTGGTGCATAATTGATGAAAAGCACAAATAAGGTCAAACCACATGAGGAATTTATCAGTCCAACAAAATAATGCTTGTGTTTAATGCAAACTGAATGTGTTTTCTGAATGAAAATCTTCCTATTCTTAACACAGTACTATTTATGCTCAGACCATCTGTATTGGCTCAGGTTGCACTAAGCGTTAATATCTGGTTGTGCTCCTCGTTTCAGGATTTCTGTTGAGTGTCTTTCCACCAAATCGAGCTATAAAAGAGCTCTATTCAAACTTGTGTTGTTAAATGCTGAGTGTATTCTCACAAGTTTAATAAAAAGCACACTGAGGGGAAAGGTAATTAGTATGCTGCACACAGTGATTTTGTCAGATTGAACAATCAATCAATCGTTTCGAAGAGATAAAGTTGCCAAAGCTTTCCATCTTCCACTCATCGGGACAAAGGCAGCCAGTAACCCTGCAAACAAAAGGATATGTTGCATCCTTGTATCTTCTTAAGCAGCTTTGGAAGCTAAAAGTACCCCATTGCCTTCTCCATGTGACATCTCAATACATCAGAGTTAACTTTTTAAAAGAAAAACCTATTCATTTACAAAATGTGGGCATTGCTAGCTAAGCCAGCCTTTATTGCCCGTTCCTAATTTCTCCAGAGACCATGAGATGAACTGCCTTCTTGAAGCACAGCAGTTGTTGGGATGAAGGGACTCCCACAGTGCTGTTAGGAGGGATGTTCAGGATTTTGGCCCAACATTGGTGAAGGAGCAGCAATATGGTTGCAAGTCAGGATGATTTGTGGCTTGAAGGTGTACTTGCATGTGGTAGTGTTCCCATGTATCTGCTGCCCTTGTCCCTGTAACTGGTAGCAGTCACTATAGGGTTACTGTTGAATGAGCTGAAAATGTGTTGCTGAAAAAGTGCAGCAGGTCAGGCAGCATCCAAGGAGCAGGAGAATCGACGTTTTGGGCATGAGCCCTTCTTCAGGAATCTTCCTGTTCCTTTGTTCATTCTTTGTTCATTCCTGAAGAAGGACTTATGCCCGAAACGTCGATTCTCCTGCTCCTTGGATGCTGCCTGACCTGCTGCGCTTTTCCAGCAACACATTTTCAGCTCTGATCTCCAGCATCTGCAGTCCTCACTTTCTCCTTACTGTTGAATGAGACTTGATGAGGTGTCTCCGTGTTCTTGTCAGTGGTTCTGCTGCTAACATGTGTCAATGGTGTGGAAGTGAATGTTAAAGGTGGGGAAGGGGTTCTATTCAAGTGGACTTCTTTGTTCTGGAAGGTGTCAAGATTCTTGAGTGTTGTTGCAGCTGCACCCGTCCAGGCAAGTAGGAAGCATTTCATCACACTCCTGGTTTGTCCCCAATTCATTACAGTTCCGGATGGGATACTCCAAGTCATTCATCTTACAAATGAGGAGGGATTAATTGGATCCCCCTTCTTTGTTCATTGACTGTACATTTGTTGGTTCTTTACAGACGTAGCAGCCCGTTTCTGTTCCGAAAGGCAAATGCAACTTCAGTCTGTTTGTTTCATTTTGTTTCCTTTTCTTGTTGCTGAATAAAAGTGATGGGTTTGAACCCAGCATCTTATCCTTATCCAGCGGGCATTGTATAAAGAGTAGAGCAGAGTCCTTAGAGGGTCATACGATGAGACAAAGCTAAGGAGAGAGGAGCTGTGTGGCTTTGTGCTTAAACAGTGATAGTATAGTTACATGTGCAAGGAAGTGTCAGCTGTGTCATCTCAGTGCCATGAGAAGCATTGATCTGGAGCTGGGGCATCTATGGAATACCAACGCTTGACTAGGTGCATGCCTGGGGATCAAAGATGGTGCCAGCATCTGCAATCCCAGGATATTCCAAAAGGGGCAAGGACTTTCACTTGTGGGATTGGTAGAATCATGATAGCATCAGACAAGCATAAGGGTGTAGTGCATTGTTAATAAGGCGAGTTTAGGATGGTAGAGAAGACACATGATTAGTTGATGCCCCTGCACAGAAAAAAGTTTTCTTAGTGGATATAGCTCCTTCTTTGGAAAGCATTAAAGTCCTAAGCCTGAACTCTGGAGAGCCTGATTCTGCTACAAAATTTACAACAGAATACAGACCAACACTATCAAGCATTAGGCATGATTTGGAGATGCTGGTGTTGGACTGGGGTGTACAAAGTTAAAAATCACACAACACCAGGTTATAGTCCAACAGGTTTAATTGGAAGTACACTAGCTTTTGGAGCGCCGCTCCTTTCCACAATCACCTGATGAAGGAGCGTCGCTCCGAAAGCTAGTGTGCTTCCAATTAAACCTGTTGGACTATAACCTGGTGTTGTGTGATTTTTAAGCATTAGGCAGATTGTCTAAACTCTATCAGCAAAAACATCCATTGTAAAAGAGTTTCTAGGTATCACTTCATGCATTGTGTCGGACTGTCATCCCTTTCACATGAGATAAAACAGAAGATTATTGTTCAACTGCTAAAAGCACTCGTCTTCGATATGGTAAATGAATTATTTTCCAATGCTATTGCACACATTTTGAGGATTTTAAATTTTTGATTTCATTTACATGACAGCCCATCAGCAATCAGTGACAGACTGTTTCTACTGGACTGAAAACATGCTAAAGTGATGCGTAATGTACATTATGAAAGTATGGTTGTTATGGTAAGGTTCTTTTCCCCGCTTTACAGGTTAGTTCAGTTGTGAATTCTGATGTGGATTCATGTTTGTCTGGCATTGTCCAGATTTAAAGGTACACCTGTCATTCTACACAAAGTAGCTATGTGGAAAGCAGATAAGGAAATGCTTGCTACTTTCTAAGATAATCTAAAACAGAGAAGGCTTCACTAACCTTCAGAGTTGGCAGAAAGAAAAAGAATGGGGACTCTGCTGGCTTTTTTTTATTAGCTCTGTTTGGCTTCGTGACATACAGCTCTTTTGTGTTATGTTCATTATGCATCAGTTTTTAGGCAGACAAGCCACTTCTTGAAGACATTCTTATTTATAAAAACTGATTGAACCCAATTATTCCATGCAGTTTTGAAACCTCCTCAGTTCTTGACAGCTGAATGTTATCAACATTTAGACAGAGTACACCTGTGAAGTGGTTTACTTGTTTTTATTTATTTAAATTGCATTAAAACATGTAATATATGAAGTTCACAGTTTTTCTAAGCGAGCCAATGTTGTCATGGAAACTGCCTTAATTGTTACATTTGTAGGACTTAACTGTGAGACATTGACATGATAGAATTCTGCATTTAATTGTATCTCATCTGAAATTGTGGAGCTTTTCGACGTTTGTGCTTTGTTTATATCCTTGTACTAGGGTGTTCTTTGAAGATTTTTACTGATTATTTCTTCTAAGCATAAACAAGAGCATTATTTTATTATTTGTCTTTTGAGAACCCATTATGCTTGAATATCTTGAATTCAGTACTTTAACTACCCATTCAGAGTTGAATAAAAAGACACCATAAACAACAATTTGCATTTATGTTTTTATGCCTTTAAAATAGAAAGAAAATGTGTCAGGAATCTTTCAAGGAATCACTACCAGACAGAAATGGATGTCAAGCCACATTAAGAGAGTGAGCACAAACCTAATGGAAGTGTTGATTTTTACAGGAATGGTGGTCGGGATGGCTGCCAATAGTGAAGCAAGTGGAGGATGACACAATGCTGCTTGAGTTTAGGGATCAAGGAATTTGATGTGGTGACAAGGAGGTTTTTGGAAAGTTGGAGATACTTAGGAATATGGCGAGGAGGCCTGAGTGGCTGGTGTTATAATATCTTTCACCATAGCCAACATCGATCAGACCCCGATATGTTTCCACCCCATAAGTTATTGCACTCCCTAATGTTGCAATATAAATAATCCCATGTGGTTAAAAAAAACATTTTACCGGTGGCTCAGTGGTTAGCACTGATGCCTCACAGCGCCAGGGATCTGGGATTGATTCCAGCCTGGAAGACTGTCTGTGTGGAGTTTGTGCATCCTCCCCGTGTCTGTGTGCACTTCCTCCTGGTGCTCCAGTTTCCACCCACAATCCAAAGCTGTGCAGGTGAGGTGGATTAGCTAAATTGCCCACAGTGTTCATGGATGTGTAGGTTGGGTGCACTGGTCAGGGGTAAATATAGAGCAATAGGGTGGGAGGATGCATCTGGATTGGTGTGGACTTGTTTGGGCAAAGGATCTGTTTCTATATTGTAGGGATTCTATTCTAAGATTATCTACTTTCTGTCCTTCAGTCAATCATATATGATTAGAATCCTACAGTATGGAAACAGGCCCTTCGGCCCAACAAGTCCACACTGAACCTCCGAAGAGTAACCCACCCAGACCCATTCCCCTACCCTATATTTACCCTGACTTGGCAATTTAGCATGGCCCATTCACCTGACCTGCACATCTTTTGGACTGTGAGTCAAAACCAGAGCACCCGGAGGAAACCCACGCAGAGACAGGCTGAATGTGCAAACTCCACACAGTCAGTCGCCCAAGGCAGGAATCAAACCCAGGTCCCTCGCCCTGTGAGGCAGCAGTACTAACCACTGAGCCACCGTGCCACCTCATGTGGGCCCTTTAATTCCAGTCTTGCAAATGTATTGTGCAGTGCTTAGTCAAACCCATTTAAAAGGCCCAATTACACACCACCAAGTGCAAAGCCTTCAGTGACTTGCTCCATTACTTCATTGGAAAATAGAATCATGTTAATTAATTTGTTCATACTTTTCCAAAAGTCAATTGTTTTCCTCCAAATTATACTCTTAAAAATGTATTCATCCCCCAGAAGAGATATTTTGGATGAATCACAGATTCTAGCTTCCATTTTGGATAACATGAAGCACAAGCAACTGAATGTTTAACCCCTTCAATCAGTTTTGTGCACTTTGTGACTGCATTTGGTGAAAAATATTATATGTCAAAAAATATTTATTTCATCAACCTACAAAATAACTGGCACCTATTTTATTGTCTTCGATGAGGCTGGTAAGTGATGGGGAGGGCATGGATTGCTGAGTAAAGTGATGTTCCTGGGCAAAATGTAGGCAAGTGACACAGATGTGTAGCAGCCAGCCTCCTGTTTGGTGGGAAAAGGGGCATGCTGCTGCACAAAGGAATTGCAAGGATGGCTACCCTGTTGAGCAGGCCAGGCTTTGCCTGTGGCAGGATGGTAGGAGGAGGAGGAACCTGGTGTTCCGCAGTCTGTATATCTTTTATTTATCAGCATCGCTGGTTGGCCAGCATTTATTCCCGTCCCTAGTTGCCCTTGAGAAGCTGATGGTGAGCTGCCTCCTTGAACTGCTGAAGTCCCCCTGCTGTGGGTTCACCCACAATGCCATTAGGCTGGAAGTTCCAGGACTTGGAGCCACTGACAGGGAAGGCACGGCAATATATTTCCAAGGCAAGACGGCGAGTGGCTTGGAGGGGGAGCTTGCAGGTGGTGGTGTTCCCATGTATCTGCTGCCTTTGGCCTTCTAGATGGAAGTGATTATGGGTTGGAAGGTGCTGTGTAAGGATCTGGATAGTACACACTGCTGCTACTGAACATCAGTGGTGGAGGGAGTGGATGCTTGTGGATGGTATCAAGCTACTTGAATGCTGTTGTAGTTGTCCTTATCCAGGTAAGTGAGGAATATTCCATCCCACTCCTGACTTGTCACTTGTAGTTAGTAGACAGGTTTTGGGAAGTCAGGAGGTGAGTTACTCTAGCCTCTGACTGGTTCTTGTAGCCACTGTGTTTATGTGGTGAGATTGGTTGAGTTTCTGATCAATGGTAGCCCCAGAATGTTGATAGTGGGGAATTCAGTGATAGCTACACCATTGAACATCAAGGGGGGGTGGTTAGATAGTCTCCTGTTGGTGATAGCCTGGCATTTGTGTGGCACAAATGTTGCTTGTCACTTGTCAGCCCAAGCCTGGATGTTGTCCAGATATTGTTGCATTTGAACATGGACTGCTTCAGTATCTGAGGAGTCACAAATGGTGCTGAACATTGTGTAATCATCAGCACGCATTTCACCTTCTGACCTTGTGATGGAGGGAAGGTCATTGATGGAGTAGCTGAGGATAGTTCGGCCTCGCACACTATCCTGAGGAGCTCCTGCCGAGATGTCCTGGAGCTGAGATGACTGACCTCCAACAACCACAATAATCTTCCTATACATCAGGTATGACTCGAACCACCAGAGAGTTTGCTCCCGGATCCCCACTGGTTCCAGTTTGGCTTGGGGTCCTTCATGTCACACCCAGTCGAATGCAACCTTGATGTTAAGGGCTGTCACTCTCACCCCACCTCTGAAATACAACTCTTTTGTCCATGTTTGAACCAAGGCTGTAATGAAGTCAGGAGCTGAGTGGCCCTAGTGGAACCCAAACTGGGTGTCATTGAACAAGCTATTGTTGAGCACTGTTGATGACACCTTCCATCAAACTACTGGTAATCGACAGTAGACTGATGGGGCGGCAACTGTTTAGGTTGGATTTGTCCAGCTTTTTGTGTATAGGACGCACCTGGGCAATTTTCCACATTGTAGGGAAGATGCCAGTGTTGTAACTATATCGGAACAGCTTGTCTAGGAGAGCAGCATGTTCTGGAGCACAAGTCTTCAGTACTATTGCGGAATGTTGTCATGATCTGTAGCTTTTGCAGTATCCAGTGTCTCCAGTTGTTTCTTGATATCACTTGGAGTGAATCAAATTGGCTGAAGACTGGTATCTGTAATGCTGGGGACCATTGAAGGCTCATCCACACAGCACTTCGGGCTGAAGATTGCTGCAAAAGCTTCAGCCTTATCTTTTGCATTGACATGCTGAGCTCTTCCATCATTGAGGATGGGGACATTTGTTGAGCCTCCTCCTCAGTGAGCTGTTTAGTTGTGCGCCACCATGCACATCTGGATGTGGCATGATGGCAGAGCTTAGATCTGATCATTGGTTGAGGGATCACATTGCTCTGTCTATCACTTGCTACTTATGCTGTTTGACATGCAAGTGGTCCTGTTTAGTGGTTTCACCAGGTTGACACCTCATCCATAGGTATGTCTGGTGCTGCTCCTGGCATGCCCTCCTGCACTCTCCATTGAACCAGGGTTGATCCCCTGGCTTGGCGATAATGATTGAGTGGGGGATACACCGGTCATGAGGTTACAGCTTGTGCTGAAGTACAATTCTGCTGCTGCTGATGGCCCACAGCACCTTAGGGATGCCTAGTCTTGAATTGCTAGATCAGTTTGAAGTCTGTCCCATTTAGCACTGTGATTGTTGCATGGCACTGTGTTGGAGGTTATTCTCAATGTGAAGATGGAACTTCGTCTCCATGAGGATTGTGCGGTGGTTGCTTTTACTGCATAACTGTCATGTGCTGTGTTTTTGCATTCCTGAGAATGAGGAATGTTGTGTGCGCTGTCAACCTGAAGCCTCCTTTCCACAGGGGAATGTGATGAAGTGTAACCAAAGCACTCTGTGAATAACAGACTGACTGACTGATTTAATGGATATTATTCGTGGTGGATTGAAAGGATACATTGGCATTAAATCTTCGCACCTGATCACAGGAAGAGCTATCTCTGGAGTATCTTTTTCAAAGTAGTAGCATAGCAACATGGCATCCCCTTTGTGAAATAGCAATGCCAAAGAGATGAATAGATTATTTTGAACCTATAGAATCTCATACGTTTACACTCAAAGGGTTTACATGACTTACTGCTATCCATATATTTAGCTTTTCAGATAAATGCAAATTAAATAAAATTTAATTAACAAAATAAAATGTACGAATTGAATTCACTACTAGATAATTTAAAATGGAAGCGACTGGTGAAATTTAGAAGACATACTTTTAAAAAGAGCAGGCATAGAGCAATATTGAGATGCTTGAACAAACAAATCACTTAGTGCAGACCCAAGGAAATTATGATTTACCATGAATTACATATTGTAACAAGTTATAGGTGTATTTCAGCTTAATCACAATAAACACGTTACAGATTTGAAATCTCTTTCAGTAAGAGTTTTCTCAGAACCACACTTAAGTGTGCTGGTTTCTATGGTAACTGCACTGTCTCTGTTCAGTTACTTCACAATGGCTTATTGCAATTAACCTGTTAATTGCAAAATCCCTTACTCCCAGTTGGGAGTCACACACTAAGGAAACAAATGCAAAATAACATAGGTTACATTGTTCTAGCCATGACCCCTGCATCCTCCAAGTGCAGAATCTTGCTGAAAATGCAGAGTTACAAAACTAGCCCGCGGGTTTTATTCAGTAAAAGCAATAGGAAATAAAATGAATGTCTGATTTTGATTTTTGATCTTTACGTGGTTTCAGCCAATATTTTCCCAAAGGTAAAGCAGAGGGTTTCAGCCCTGAGGAAGCCAGAACCATTTTCAGGCTGGGGCACTGCATGCTCAAATGGCATTTCCATTCAGCTCACTGGCTTTTGCAAATCAGCCAACCTTAGAGAGCTGGCTGGCACCAGGGCTGGTTAGGGAATGGGAGTTGGTGGTGATTGGGGGTTGGGGGGTGGTGGAGTAGGAGTGGTGAGTGTGGAATAGATCATCAGAGCAGCAAGATTCGTCTTGTAGTGCCAAGGAAGCTTTTTGGGGAGCCAGAAAATGTTCTACCACCTTTTGGCTTTGTAAGTAAATTCCCCTTTATCAGGAAGAAAAATTTACTTTTCTAAACTGCCTCTAGAGATCCTTTAAGAACCACTGGGTTACACTGCTCAGTGGCCAGTACAACTGTAGACATGGCAAGCTTTGCAAATTAAACACGTGGGACAATTTCTGGGTAAAATTATTCCTCTCTCATGCAAGATTTTGTGATTGTGATTTTGTTGTCTGTCATTTCTGCAAGTCAGGTGCGATTGGCACTGGTAATAGGATATCTTAGTGACTGCATATGATATCCTACAATGGAATAACACAATTTATGCCAAGGGAAGACAGAGATCGCTATACTATCAACAGTATGACAAGACATTTGAGATAGCAGCGGCCCTTTAAGATGGCCTGAAAGAGCATGTTATAAAGAGCATGTCCCTGTTGTAAAGAAAATTTCTCATTAACAGTAGTGCTTTTTGCTTTTCAGAAAGTATAAAGTTTCAGATTAAACAGTCAATAGTTATGCACTGCCTGTGATATTGAATGAATGTGGTAACCACTGTTCATGAAACAATGAAATAAGTCAAAGAAAGCAGCCAATTAGAGGAGCTGCTGATATCAAAGGACAGAGGGATCAAAAAGTGAGGCACTGAAAAAGCACAGCTGGTCAGGCAGTATCAAAGGAGCAGGAGAGTTGACGTTTCGAGTATCCCGATGAAGTGCTTATGCTCAAAATGTCGATGCTTGGACGCCACCTGACCGTCTGTGTTTTTCCAGCACCACGCTTTTTGACTCTGACTCTCCAGCATCTGTAGTCCTAACTTTCTCCTAATGAACAGAGGGAGCAGAATATTTCAATTACTGTGCACATTGTTGAGCAATATCATAAATATACATTCTTACAGGGCTGTAAACAACAAAAAAAATCCAAGTTTGTCCATTAAACTACAGCTGTCATTTACAAAGCTTAATGTTCTCAGAAGCTAGCTTGTTTGCTCTTAACCTGTTACAGGCAACATATTAATGTTGGTAAAGGTATTCTGTGTAAAATGATAATAATTATTTAGGTTGGACATGGTGGATTCCCATCTTAGCCAGCTTGGAGACCTTTATAGATATCTTTAAATCAACCTGCAATGATATACCTCTGGAGTAGGTGAGACTTGAACCCAGGTCTTCTGATCAAGAGGTAGGGACACTACTACTGTGCTACTGTTCTCAATAGCCTTTATTGCATCATGAAAGTGAATGATTCAAATAATTGAGGTGATACGTTAGTGTCCAGTCTGCTGTTGAAATTGCAAAACATGCTATTGTCTAATTCAGCTAAAGGTTCAGATCCATGATCCATGGCCTATCAAGGTTATAGAATGTTGTCATTAGGTGACACCAATTTAACTTGGAATTGCTTGAACATTGTAAGAAAGTTTAGACAGCAAACCTAACAAGAATTAAACTGATTCATCCAACTAACATTGGCATCACTGGAACATCGTTCCAACAATTTGCCTTGGTTTTAAACAATGAACTTAAACACACATCTTCAAGACTTGTCATGTTTGATTCCAGTGTTACTGTATAGCCTAAACAAAAGACACCTATAAAACATACACAAAACATTTAAATTAGAGGGGAAAGACATTGAAATTTCTTTTAGTCTAGATCTGTCAGGATCTGGAATGAAAGAGTTGGAAGCAGATACTGTTAATAATTTTTAAAGACAATGAAAAAGGACTTCAGGATGAAGAGGTTGTGAGGATATAGCCAAAATTGGGAAATATGGAACAAGCACAATTACTCTTTCACAAGACATTGTGCGTGACTAATAATCTGTCTACGTTCAGAAGGCACGATGATCTGTTCCTGTGCCTGTTCCCCATTTGGCAAGTCTCGCTTGATGGTATGAGGGACCTCAATTGGTCTCGTGACCATATGCACTGGAGAAGAGAGGTCAGATGGAGGTTTAGCAAATGAGTAGCTATCGAATGATGTCTACTGGGAAGTGCAAACAGGTAAGGACTAATGTTTATGTACCTACGTCTTTGTGTGCTAATATGGGGTGTAAACAAGATTGTGCTCATCTCCGATGTCCTTAAAGGGTGAATAGCTGTCTGAAGGCCACTTAGTTAAGATGCAAGTTTAAATGTTTGCTAGTGAGAGGTTGTGCCTCAAATTGGACCAGTGGCGTGGAATGGGATAAACATTTTAATAGAAATGTTTAGAGGGCAAGCAGTGATAACTCTGTCAAAAAGCTTGCTTTGGGATAAAGGTTCAAATTGTCTCTTTCCATGCTGCTTCATTCTACAATGGTGGGAGGGCAAATTATTCTTAAGTATTTTCTGGAATAACAGGTGAAGTTTTGCAAAATCTTTTGGTAAGCAACTCTGACCTAAAAAGAAATTAAACAAACCATAAATGGAATTTATCAAACGAGTGTCCAGTTGCATTGGCTTATGATTTCTGAACCAAATCTCCCAAGAGTAAGAAAGAGCTCTTGATTTCTGAGACAGTGAGGTGGGTATTACCGCATTATATTTTTTCTATTTGTCATCCAGATGTTGTCGCCTGGTAAAATCAAAAGATGTGGAGTTAGTTTTCAGACATATGCCAATGACAGCCAGCTGTGCCTCATCACAAGGTTGGTGCACTGTTGGTAAAAGATCAGATGACTAGCTGGCAGTCAGTGCAAGAAGAGTGGACATTTCCTCTAATAAAATATTGGGAAGACTTGATGTCATTGTCTTCAATCCCCACTTCAAATTCATTTCCCTCAGTACCAACTCCTTCCAGCTCCCTGACAACAGTTTGAAATTAAGCCAATCATTTGGCAATCTTGTTGTGACATCAGAAACCCAGAAGCGCTTTTGACTTCATTCATACCATTTTGAAGACTGTTTCCAACTCTGCAGTACAGCTCAACTTCACCCAGTCTGAGTTGATCTGCCGCTACCATCATTCATGCCTTCATTACATCCAGACTTTATTATTCAAAAGCATCTTGGTAGATCCTCCTACATTCTACCTGCCACCTGTATCCCTCATTACCCCTGTATTTTACAAACAACAAGTGGTGGAGGCTGGTACAATTGCAACATTTAAAAAGGCACCTGGATCGGTATATGAATAGGAAGGGTTCAGAGGGATGTGGACCAAATGCTGTCAAATGGGACTAGGTTAATTTAGACTATTTGGTCGACATGGACAAGTTGGACTGAAGGGTCTGTTTCTGTGCTGTACAACTCTTAAATTCCATGTCACACAGCGCCTGGCTTTTAAAATACTCGTCGTTATTTCCAAATCCCTTCATGACCTTTCCCTTCCCTTCTTCTGTTGCACCTCCAAATCCACATCCTTCTGTATTTTCTGCAACCTTCTAGTTCTGACCTGTCATGCATTCTCAATAATGATTGCTCCATCTTTGGTATCCATGCCTTCCATTGCTTAGTCCTAAAGCTCTGGAATTTCCACCCTACATTCCATTGCCTCTCTATCTCACTTTCCTCCTTGAGGATTCTTTGTACAACTTACCAACTTGTCTGAGATTTTGGCCATCTGACCTAATATCTCCTTCTGTGGTTTTATGTTCAATGCGCTTGTGAAACAGCTCAAGGAATTTCATGCATAAAAGATGCTCTTTAAATATAAGTTATTTTCCATTTGTTTGTTGAATTACAGTGAGATATTACAGCTGACATTTGGTCATGATCTGTTTATTTAAACATTGCCATGTTTCAATTCTATCCTGTTCTGTTTTGTGTTTGGAAGGACATAATGTAGCGGGGCAGGCTTCAAGGGCTGAAGGGCCTGTTCCTGTGCTGTATTGTTGTTTGTTCTTTATATATCTTATAAATATATTTGTTTGGAGATTCAATTTGTCCTCTTACTATTAAAAGGAATGTTTATTTACAGCCCTAAATCTCTGTTTCTCTGCTCCTTCTAAAGCATTACTATTTAATGTATGCCTTCTTACATTTCCACCCAAATTGTATCATTGTGTACAGTTAGGGCTTGGCACTGAATGTCTGTATACTACATTATGTAAACCATAAAACATCATATAATGAAAAATAATACATAAAATATGCTATTTACCATTAGTTCACTTTAACAATTCTACAATCCCTCCTGAGTTCTCCCACCACAAACTACCACAAATATTTTCTTTATGTTGAAATTATGCATTTTTGTCTAAGGAACTTGCTAGTTAGTGTATGTGTGCATGTATAATATGCGCATTTATTTCTTATCCATAAATGTAGTGAGAATTCATACATAAGGGATCATTTTATTAATTTTGAATGTGCACTTTTGGCTTATTCTGAAGGAAAATCATGGAGTTACATATATCTAACCACTGAATAAACAGTCCCACTGGGTTAAATCCTGCATCTGGGGTGTAATTTCACAAAATGTCCTTGAAAGTAGTTTGCTTGTTAGAAATACCAATTTTACAATACTTTCGCTCTTCAATAGTGACATGTATTATGTGATTTGATTAACCCTGTTATTTTCAACTCTGTCCTTGCTGTCTCTGTGTTAGTGTTGTTTCTTTTGAGTTTATAATTGTAACTATACCTGTCTCTTGCATGCATGTATACCTTTGCTCTTAATTATCATTACTAATCTTGGTGCCTGGGTTTTCTGCCAGGTTCTCTAATTCCCTGAAACAGTATTCATTCTGTCACTGGCATTCAGCACATTTGACATTTTGTTTTTCCCATGTTTGGAACCTGGCAGCCCCGCTAATAATGATCTTATATTTCTCCATTACCCTGTTCATCAGTGCCTTCTGGTGGGGTTAGTGAAATGAAGTGCACTTTACATTGCTGTCACAGTCACTCATTTCACAGTTGTGTATCACCATCTAGATGCTCAGGCCTCTGATAAAATTATAGTGACCAATTGGAACAATAGCTCCTTTGTAGTATCACTGCAGATGAGTATTGATTCACTGCTATCTTGGATTTCTGCTCATAAAATAGCCTTTCTCACCAACTACCTGATCCCCTTATGATTTTGACAGTTTGTCAAATTGCGTTTATTTCTTCTGGGTGTAGCATTGCCCATTATCTTTTAGAAAAGCTGAATAGGCCCTCCCAGCCTATTCCATGATTTGATTAGAGTTTGCTGCTGTGCACTTCAAGTCCAGTTACTACGCTTTGATTTTTATCTCTCGATGCCCTTACCTAATTAAAATCTATTGATTTCAACCTTGACGTTTCAATTGATGTCTAATCTACAGCCTTTGCGAGGACTTCTTTTTAAAAATTCATTCATGAGCTGTGGCCTTTGCTGGTAAGGCCAGCATTTATTTCCCATCCATAATTGTGTTTGAGTGGATGATTACTTTCTTGAAAAGCTGCACTTTATGCAGCAAAGGTACTCCCAGAGTCACGTCTGGTAAGTGTGATGGAGCTGAGATTTTTATATGTTTTGGTATCATTTACTATGAGTTTCAGTTGTTGGAGCTCTGAGTTGGATGTATTGGTTTCTCCGTTCGTGTGGAATTCATAGATGTCTTTTGAGGAAAATAAACTACGATGTCCTTAATTCAAAGTGAGAAGATCCCTGATTTGATTTGATTTATGTCTGTAACGCATACCGAGATAGAGTGAAAAGTGTTAACTTGCATGCTTTACAGGAAGATAGTACTACGCAAATGTATCAGGCTAACAGAACAGAGTGCAGGATATAATGCTACAACTGCCGAGAAGGTGCAGAGAGAGAGATCAACATTAACATTAAAGAGGTCCATTCAAAACTCTAATAAGAGCAGGGAAAAAGCTGTTCTTGAGTCTGTTTGTACATGTACACTTTTATATCTTCAGTGCACTGGAAGAGGCTGGAGGAGTGTAAAACTGGGGTGGGAGGGGTCGGTTTTTCCAAGGCAGCAGGAAGTCCAGATGAAGTCAATGGATCAGAGCTGTTGTATGATGGACTGGGCTGTGTTCACAGCTCTCTGTAGTTTCTTCTGGTCTTGGGAAAAGCAATTGCTATACCACAAGGCTATGATGCTTTGGTTGCTATGATGCATCCAGATAGGGTGCTTTCTATGGTGCATCTATAAAAATATATAAGAGTCTTTAGCATGTTATCTGAATTCCTAGAGATCTTCCCAGAGAGCCTAGGGAAATCACTTTCCTAATTGATTCAGCTTATGCTGCTTGAAATAGAAGCATGTATCAAGCTCCAAAGTGCTGAGAAGACTTTTTATAGAGTAATACATGCTGAACAGTATTCCTAATAAAATGAGTTTAAAGAAATGAAATTATCTTAGAGTAAGAAGTTATTATTTATTCTGGACTTTAGGATACTGTCAGTGAAAAAGAAGGGAAGTTAGATTTTTGAAGTTTTTTTTTGAAAAAAAGAAAGGAATTGAAGCTATGTCAGGAATAGTATAATATTAGAATGAATTAACTGGGGTGGCACAGTGGCTTAGTAGTTAGCACTGCTGCCTCACAGCGGCAGCGGCCCAGGTTTGATTCCACTCTCGGGCGACTGCCTGTGTCTGTGTGGGTTTTCTGAGGGTACTCCAGTTTTCTCCCACAGTCTAAAGATGTGCAGGATCGGTGGATTGGCCATGCTAAATTACCCATAATGTCCAGGCCCGTGCAGGCTAAGTGGGTTAGCTGTGGGAAATGCAGGGTGATAGGGTAGGGGGTTGGGTCTGTGTGGAATGCTCTTCAGAAGGTCAGTGTGGACTCGATAAACTGAATAGCCTGCTTCCACACTTTGGGGATTCTATGATTCTAAGTCAGAAGCATTATAATTAAGAAAGAGTCATCTATAGTTCCAACAAAGCAGTTGGGATTTTTATAACTTCAAGCATATCAAGGTGTTAAAATAAAACTGTCTCTGTCTCACTGCCTTGGAAATAGTCTGGATCCGGTCTTGTTAGAAGTACAACACTAAATGATCTTGGAAAGGTAGCAATGTTAATAAGCTATACTAGAGTGTACTGGTTCAGGCACACTTATTGTTTCAGCTCAAAATATGAAGAACGGATGGATCATTACTACTGTGTGTTTAAAAACTTATCTTCCAAACTATCATGGTAGAGTTTTAATTACTTTTCCCCCCTTGTTTTCCTTTGCTTGTTGTTAATAAACTTTTGTTTTATTGTTTGAACAAAGACTGCAATAGTATGTGTTTCTGTTTTAGTAAAATAGCACCTTGATTTTTTTAAAAATGATCTATTTAGTCAGGTTCCTGTTGGGAATCTGGCTTGTCCAATACTAACATTAATTGGGCATTCCACCCTTACAACTGGGCCACAATATCACAATGTTGATGCTTCCAAGATTTTGACTTAGCAACCATGAAACGACCGTGATATCTTTCCCAGAGATGATCATTTGTGACTTGTAACACCCAGAGGTGGTGGTGTTTCTCCTCCTAGGTCATAGTGCTGACATTTGTGAGAGGGAGAGAGTTCAAAATTTTCACAATCCTTTGTGTGAAAGGAATGTGTTTTTATAAGGCACAGTTCTTATTGAAAGATTCTGTCATCTTGCCTGGGCTTCTCCTACCTTTCTGGAGAAATTACAACTACGCCACAGAATCCACTGTAATGACTAAATGTAATCACCCAGTTCAGCCTGTTATGGGGTGCTTCCATGGCTATCACATTGTGAGGTGGGACTTGAACCTTGACTTTATTGTCCAAATTTTGGTTGGATCACAAGGCTTGCTCTTATTGGCCATTCTGCTCATTTAAAATAATCAAATTAAACAATGCAAATGCAGATAACCCCAAAGGGTCAGTATAACAAAATTCTAAAGGAAACTTATAGATTTAAGTAAAATATCATTTTAGGGGCATGATGATGCAGTGGAGCCCCTGTGGTACCAGCTGATTGTGGAACAAATCTTCTGTTTGAAGTATTTTTAATCGATCTGTTCAGAAACATTCTGCCACAGCCCCAGAAGTTGGGAAGCATCCGAGGAGCAGGAGAATCAACGTTTCAGGCATAAGCCCTTAATCAGGGTTATGCTCCTCAGATGCTGCCTGACCTGCTGTGCTTTTCCAGCACCACACTCTCAACTCTGATTGCCAGCATCTGCATACCTCACTGCCACCTAGGAGTTGGCAAGTCTTGTTGAGCTTGTAGAGGACATTGATGTGGCCTCTTCTGGAGTACTGTGTCCTGTTCTGGTCACCCAGTTATAGACAGGATATTATTAAGATGGAGAGTATTGAGAAGTGATTTACCGGGATGTCGCTGGGTATGGAAGGTTTGAGTTATAAAGAAAGACTGGGACTTTCACTAAAGCGTAGGAGGTCTAGAGGCGACCTTAAAGAAGTTGAGAAAATAATGGAGGGGTATAGACAGAGTGAATGGTGGTTATCTTTTTCCTAGGATTGGGGGACTTCAACACTAGGGGGCACATTTATAAGATGAGATGGCAGAGATTTAAAGAAACATGAGGGGCAAATCTTTTACAGAGAGGGTGGTTTGTGTGTGGAATGAATTTCCTGAGGAAGTGGTGGATGTGGGTACAATTACAACATTTGAAAGACATTTTGAGAAGTGCATGAAAAGGAAAGGTTCAGAGGGATATGGGCCAGGAGCAGGCAGGTGGGACTAGTTCAGTTTGGGATTTTGGTTGGCATGGACTGGTTGGACTGAAGGGTTTGTTTCTGTGTTGTATGACTCTATGCCTGGGGCAGGTGGGGACTTGGGCCTGGACATTCTAACCCAGAAGTAGGGACACTACCACCAAGCCACAAGAGCCCTCAAACATCTATTGTACATATCAGTTTCATTGAAACAAGCGTTTCGAAAGAACAAAGTAAAACAATGCTGGGTTTTGAAATCAGAGCTGCCTGCTCATTGGCATCTAAGCCATGGCACCAAGCCCAATCCCCTGTTTTCTGCTGAGTCAAAGGGCCTGTGAATTGTCAGTGGGAGAGAATAGATTATTAGAGATTCTTAACAAATAGAGAAACTTGTCTTTCTTAATAAGATATGCTGTAGTTAAATCAGGAGCTAGGTATGGCACATCTGTCTCCATTGGAATCTCAAGCATAAAAACCAAAGGAAGTGTGGCATCATCAAGTTTAACGTAGTGCAATGCAACTCAACATTAACTCATTCAGAGCCATGACCTTATACCCTCGTTCACGCCTCCACTTTTGAATGTCAAACCCCACTTATGCAATTTTCCTTCACATTTAACTCTTCAGCCCCTGCTGTCATTTGAGGGATTCTCTCCCCCTTTTATGCATAACGATTTTTTTTCCCCTGAGGTTTGTTGGCTAAAACTGAGCATAATGCTCCAGATGGGGTCTGATCAAAGCTTTGTACAACTGAAATACAGAATTCCAATCTTCTTAAGCCAAAGGCCAATGCTTCATTAGCCTTTTTGATGACTTTTAAGTGATGGAGATACACAAGCATTCTGGTGTACTGATGAATTAAGAGCTTCTTAATTAAACAGAAGATCAGCAAGAAGACTACCAATATTGTTCTTCATTCCTTTAATAATTAATAAGAGATGGTGATTATTTTTTAAATTAATTCACTACTTATGTTGTTACTTTCTCAGCTTTTTGCCTTCTATTAATTGTTTGTAATTAGCTAATTACTTACTGATTGTCATCAAGCGATGACAGTGCATAATTAACATCAGCACTGAAAAGGTCAGACATTTATGTTATTTACAGAAATTAATTACTCAATGCTAGCACTTGTGGACGTGAACAATATGGAGAGAAACCCACAAGTTTGTTTGTGTGAAATCATCTTTGGGTTTACTTGACTGCAAGATTCACATACTTTGTTTACAAGCATTTTATCTTGTTTTAAGGAGTAGAAACCTAATTGAGTGGATTATCCACCCCACCCATCCATTGCAGAGCCCATGCAATTTTCATGCTATTGAAATAAATGGTTAGATGATTGTCGCTGCCAAATAATCTTAGTAGTACAGTAAGGATATACATAGAGGGCCCTGTTGTGGTGCAGTGGTAGCACCCCCACCCCTGAACTGAGAGATCTTGAATTCAAGTCCCACCTGCTTCCGAGGTGTGTCAAAACATCTTAGATTAGATTACTTACTTACAGTGTGGAAACAGGCCCTTTGGCCCAATAAGTCCACACCAACCCTCAGAAGAGCAACCCACCCAGACCCATTCCCCTACATTTACCCCTTCACCCAACACTATGGGCAATTAAGCATGGCCAATTCACCTATCCTGCACATTTTTGTGTCGTGGGAGGAAACCAGAGCACCTGGAGGAAACTCACGCAGACATGGGGAGAATGTGCACACTCCACACAGACAGTTGCCTGAGGCGGGAATTGAACCCGGGTCTCTGGCGCTGTGAAGCAGCAGTGCTAACCACCGTGTTGCTCTGTGAATTGATTGATTTGGAAAAAAATAGTAAGGGTATAAGCATACAATCAACATGTGAGGCTGGTACAATTGCAACATTTAAGAGGCATTTGGATGCTTATATGAATAGGAAGGGTTTGGAGGGATATGGGCCGAGTGCTGGCAGGTGGGACTAGATTGGGTTGGGATATCTGGTCGGCATGGATGGGTCTGTTTCCATGCTGTACATCTCTATGACTCTATAAAACTCTGGAAACACTCAGCAGGCCAAGCAGTATCTGTTGAGAGAAGCATTTCAGGTCAGGATGACCTTTTGTTAAAAGCAAGGAGGGATAGATATGTAATAGGTTTTGAATGCAAACATACTATGTAGGTCTTTATATTGTACTAATTTTTAAATATATCTTTGCATTCAAAAGGTGACAACAGTTGACTGTCAATCTTTTGCAATCCACCCCTCAGGTACACTAGATTGTAATTCCCACTAGCGATTACAGACCTAGATATTAATTGGAATCCGGATTTGCTTCCGTTGCAATGTATGTTGCATCTACCCATTGAAGTTGCCAGCAGAGCCATAACACATTAATCCACTATCTCCAACTGACAATGCAAGTCAGCTGTGCATAGCAGTCATTTCTCCAAGGCTTGCTGGTTAACTGGGTGATGGAGATGCATTGGGGAGAAATCATGAGCTTGGATAGCTGGGATGCAAGTCAATGCCTGCTAGAGGTTTTGGGGAAGGGAAATGAACAATAGACCACCAATTGAACTCCTGCTTCTCCTGACTCTACATTTAGGTACATATGTATTTTTATGTTGGAAAACGTCAAGGAAGGCTTGTTCGGTTGTAAGTAGACTAAAGAATCTAGCCCAACTGTATCAGTGACAGTCTAGCTGTATCAGAGTAAATCAATGTTTGCTTTGAATTTGAAAGCAATGGTAAGACCCCTGATTTGCATGTTGAAAGCAGTTTTGGGCAGCTACCTGGGATTCCTCTGCAGTACCTGAATCAATGTGGTATTGGACATATTTTCAGTGCTGCTTGGATGTACAAAATTGGTCTTCACAAGATACAGTTAATATCCAAGCACAAAACTAACCAATCTTTCTACATGTGGTATCAGTATCTTGACACAAAACAGAATTAGTTTGGAATCGATATGGATAATTAGCTTTCCTTATCCTTTCTATTTTTAGCACTGCAGTGAATTTTTTCCAAGGTATTTCTCAGCTTTTTTTATTCAGACCTATCAACTGTGCTGATTCTATTATATATGAGTTATCCATTTTAAATAGGAATTCTAATGTTATGACAAGACTATTTCTGAAAAAAGCCTTACTTCTTTGGTCCAAATATTTTTCCACTGTACATCATTACTCTTCAGTGGTATAACTAAGGTTGAGTAGAAGAGAAAAAGATTAATATCATCGCTGTCCTAATATCATCACTGTCCTCTTGTTAATATTTCAGAGTTATTTGGGGGTTTTTAATGGATTTGACCTTTAGTTGATTTTGATGCCTCATCCTAATTTTCACAAACTCGATTTTATTTTTGATTTGAACATTTTGTACAAGTTTTAACTTCCTTGGAAAACCCTTTTTTTCAGTGTATGTATTATTTCTGAATACTACTCCATTGTATTGGGAAGATGTCCTTATCTTGTTACCATGCCTGTTTGCACTTTCAGTTTAAAGGTGCACATGATATTTTGCTGTCTCCATTTATCTTCTAAATCTCTTTAGTGTTCCTACCCATGCCGCTTCCAGATTGTGAACAATTTTGTTAAGTGGATTTGTGGTTATTTCACTTACCGCTCATCTCTTCACTCTCATGCCTGTATCGGACAATCTTGTCACTACCAAGCGCGAATGAGCATTAGCAAAATAGAGAGAAAGACAAGGCCATAAATCAAACTGTTCAAGGAGAATTTTTATGCAGGGCTAAGTGCAGCTAATCCTGGAAAATCCTGTTTTTTAGGTCAAAGTTGGTTAGTGATAAACTAAAAGTGTGACATGGAGTGAAGTCCAATCTTTGTGGCCAAATGCATATGCTGAAATAGTCCCACAGCCACAAAGAACTGTTATTTGATACTTCAGTAACAGTTGATCTTAAGTTTTTATCTTTGCAACAATCTTTCGACTCAGATGTTCAAGTCAATAGCATTCACTGTACTTTCCGAATAAAGTGTTGCTTATTCCAGCTTGCATAACATACATCTGCTTACTGTAGCTACAGAAATGACGAAAATAGAAACTTGGTTGACAGATTCTGACAGCCTTGATAAGTCTGTATGTTTTATCTAAATATAATAGCAGCCATAGCTTGATGTGTTCTTCCCCTTCCAGCTAAACATGGCTCCTAATATTTGCTGCATAATCATTAATTTGGAATTATCTTGCAAATACCTGAATTTACAATTTACATCAATAATATTAATAAATTACTACTTATTTTCCTGTATGAGATTTATTTGCTCGCTATTTTAACAGAGGCATTAATCCATTCAAAAGCAACAAATTAATTCCCGCGGTATTGAAGCAGGCAGAGGAATTTTACATTTAGCCAGTGTGTTTGTTAGCTAACAGTAGGTATATCTATGGGCTGGAAACCAGAGCAACTCTGCTTTGGCTGTTTCAATGTCCAATCAGGCATCTAGTGATTCACTGCTGGGGCTCTCATCCTTTTTAATAAGTGGGGCCTTCATGAGCTGCTAGCTGATGACAGATCTTCATTCCTGGCAGTTCCACCTTGATAGTGGCTGAAATAACTCCACAGAGTCTGGTATCCCGTCACCAAGTCACTCTTTATTTACACAGGAGGAGTCCTTGACTGTAGTGCTGCCTCATATAGAATCGGTTATCAGAAAACCTTTATCTCTGAAACTCACCCATCACATATGTTAGCCAGGGCTCCCTAATTGGACCAGATTACGAGCCTCAATCAGGAAACTCGTATTCTATGAGGTCCAACTGGCTATCCTTGTCATAATCAATCTATAGGCTACTGCTGGAACTGTAACTAAACCAATACAACAGCATGAATGCCATTCTGGGGTCACAGTGAGTAGAGTTATGGGTCAGTTAGGCACTGTTGGTGACTGTTGTGTGTGAGATCTTGTCTCTGAGAGCCAGATGGTAGTGTTGTCACATGGATGGCTGTTGACTCATGAGAATTTTTTTTATTTTATTCACTCACGAGACGTGGTGTCGTTGGCCTGGCCATCGTTTTATTGCCCAGAGGGCAGTAAATATTCAACCACAATGTTGTGGATCTGGAGAAGGCCAGAACAGATGGCAGCACTTTCCCCAAAGGTCATTAATGAACCAGGTGGATTTTCTGAAAACTTTCAATGTTTTTGTGGTCACCATTAGACTCTTAAATTTTTTTTTGTGAGAATATTTGTAGCTCAAGTTGAGGTTCTAGATGTAGGTTTGCTCACTGAGCTGGAAGGTTTGGTTTCAGATATTTTGATGCCACACTAGGTAACAGCATCAGTGAGTCTCCGGATGAAGCACTTGTGGTGTGGCCACGTTTTATTTATGTGTTTACATTTCCTTGGATTGGTGACATCATTTCCGGTGATGATGTCATTTCCTGTTCTTTTTCTCAGGGGGTGGTAAATGGGATCTAAGTCAAAGTGTTTGTTGATAGAGTCAAAGAGTCATAGAGATGTACAGCATGGAAACAGACCCTTCAGTCCAAACTGTCCATGCTGACCAGATATCCTGACCCAATCTAGACCCACCTGCCAGCACCTGGGCCATATCCCCCCCAAAACCTTTCTATTCATATACCCATCCAAATGCCTTTTAAATGTTGCAATTGTACCAGCCTCCACCACTTCCTCTAGCAGCTCATTTCATACATGTACCATCCTCTGTGTGAAAACTTTGCCCCTTAGGTCTCCTTTATATCTTTCCCCTCTCACCCTAAACCATGCCGTCTAGTTCTGGAGTCTCCCACCCCAGGGAAGAGACTTTGTCTATTTACCCTATCCTTACCCCTCATGATTTTATAAACCTCTATAAGGTCACCCCTCAACCTCCAACACTCCAGGGAAAACAGCCCCAGCCTGTTCAGCCTCTCCCTATAGCTCAAATCCTCCAACCCTGGCAACATCCTTGTAAATTTCTTCTGAACCCTTTCAAGTTTTACAACATCTTTCCGATAGGAAGGAGACCAGAATTGCATGCAATATTCCAACAGCGGCCTAACCAACATCCGGTAGAGCCACAACATGACCTCCCAACTCCTGTACTCAATACTCTGACCAATAAAAGAAAGCATGCCAAACACCTTATTCACTATCCTATCTGCCTGCGACTCCACTTTCAAGGAGCTATGAACCTACACTCCAAGGTCTCTTTGTTCAGCAACACTCCCTAGGACCTTACCATTAAGTGCATAAGTCCTGCTAAGGTTTGCTTTCCCAAAATGCAGCACCTCACATTTATCTGAATTAAACTCTATCTGCCACTTCTCAGCCCATTGGCCCATCTGGTCAAGATACTGGATTAGTGGTGCTGGAAGAGCACAGCAGTTCAGGCAGCATCCAACGAGCAGCGAAATCAACGTTTCGGGCAAAAGCCCTTCATCAGGAGGGCTTTTGCCCGAAACGTTGATTTCGCTGCTCGTTGGATGCTGCCTGAACTGCTGTGCTCTTCCAGCACCACTAATCCAGTATTTGGTTTTCAGCATCTGCAGTCATTGTTTGTACCATCTGGTCAAGATCCTGTTGTAATCTGAGGTAACCTTCTTCGCTGTCCACTACACCTCCAATTTTGAGGGTCATCTGCAAACTTATTAACTGTACCTCTTATGCTCGCATCCAAATCATTTATGTAAATGACAAAACGTACTGGACCCAGCACCAATCCTTGTGGCACTCCACTGGTCACAGGCCTCCAATCTGAAAAACATCCCTCCACCACCACACTCTGTCTTCTACGTTTGAGCCAGTTCTGTATCCAAATGGCTAGTTCTCCCTTTTATCCATGAGACCTAACCTTGTTAACCAGTCTTTCATGGGGAACCTTGTCGAATGCCTTAGTGAAGTCCATATAGATCACATCTACTGCTCAGCCCTCATCAATCGTCTTTGTTACTTCTTCAAAAAACTCAATCAAGTTTGTGAGACATAATTTCCCACACACAAAGCCATGTTGACTATCCCTAATCAGTCCTTGCCTTTCCAAACACATGTACAACCTGTCCCTCAGGACTCCCCCCAACAACTTGCCCACCACCGATGTCAGACTCACTGGTCTGTAATTCCCTGGCTTGTCCTTACCACCCTTCTTAAACAGTGGCACCACATTAGCCAAACTCCCGTATTCTGGCACCTCACCTGTGACTAACGATTATACAGATATCTTAGCAAGAGGCCCAGCAATCACTTCTCTAGCTTCCCACAGAGTTCGAGGGTACACCTGATCAGGTCCTGGCGATCTATCTACCTTTATGCGTTTCAAGACATCCAGCACTTCCTCCTCTGTAATACAGACATTTTTCAAGGTGTCACCATCTATTTCGCTACATTCTATATCTTCCATATCGTTTTCCACAGTAAATACTGATGCAAAATAATCATTTAGTATCTCCCCCATTTTCTGCAGCTCCACACAAAGGCCGCCTTGCTGACCTTTGAGGGGTCATATTCTTTCCCTAGTTACCTTTTGTCCTTAATGTATTTGTAAAAACCCTTTGGATTCTCCTTAATGCTATTTGCCAAAGCTATCTCATGTCTTTTTTCCCCCCTCATTGCCCTCTTAAGTATACTCCTACTGCCTTTTACTCTTCTAAGGATTCACTTGATCTATCCTATCTATACCTTAAATATGCTTTCTTCTTTTTCTTAACCAAACCCTCAAATTCTTTAGTCATCCATCATCCCCTATACCTACCAGCCTTTTCTTTCACCCTAACAGGAATATACTTTCTCTGGATTCTCGTTATCTTATACCTGAAGGCTTCCCATTTTCCAGCTGTCCCTTTGCCTGCGAACATCTGCACCCAATCAGCTTTTGAAAGTTCTTGCCTAATACCATCAAAATTGGCCTTTCTCCAATTTAGAACTTCAACTTTTAGATCTGGTCTTTTAGATCTTTTCCATCGCTATTTTAAATCTAACAGAATTATGGTCGCTGGCCCCAAAGCACTCCCCCACTGACACCTCAGTCACCTGCCCTGCCTTATTTCCCAAGAGTAGGTCAAGTTTTGCACCTTCTTGAGTAGGTACATCCACATACCGAGTCAGAAAATTTTCTTGTACACACTTAACAAATTCCCCTCCATCTAAACCCTTAACACTATGGCAGTCCCAGTCTATGTTTGGAAAGTTACCCTATTATTCTTACAGATAGCTGAGATCTCCTTACAAGTTTGTTTCTCAATTTCCCTCTGACTATTGGGCGATCTATAATACAATCCCAATAAGGTGATCATCCCTTTCTTATTTCTCAGTTCCACCCAAATAACTTCCCTGGATGTATTTGCAAGAATATTCTCCCTCAGCACAGCTGTAATGCTATCCCTTATCAAAAATGCCACTCCCCCTCCTCTCTTGCCTCCCTTTCTATCCTTCCTGTAGCATTTGTATCCTGGAACATTAAGCTGTCAGTCCTGCCCATCCCTGAGCCATGTTTCTATAATTACTATGATATCCCAGTCCCATGCTCCTAAACATGCCCTGAGTTCATCTGTCTTCCCAGTTAGGCCCCTTGCATTGAAATAAATGAATTTAATTTATTAGTCCTGTCTTGTCCCTGCCTGCCCTGGCCTTTTGACTCTATTCTGTTCTTAACTGTTCCAGTCTCCGATCGATCTCTTTCCTCACTCTCTCCCTGGGTCCCACTCCCCACCTTACTTGTTTAAATCCTCCCGAGCAGCTCTATCAAATTTCCCTGCCAGTATATTCGTCCCCTTCCAATTTATGTGCAATCCGTCCTTCTTGTACAGGTCACTTCTCCCCGAAAAGAGATTCCAATGATCCAAAAATGTGAATCCTTCTCCCATACACCAGCCCCTCAGCCATGCATTCATCTGCTCTATCCTCCTATTCCTGCCCTCACTAGCTTGTAGCACCGGGACTATTCCAGAGATTACTACTCTCGAGGACCTCCTTTTTAAATTCCTGTCTAACTCTCTGTAATCTTCCTTCAGAATCTCAACCTTTTCCCTTCCTATGTCGTTGGTTCCAATGTGGACAGTGACCTCTTGCTGACCCCTCTCCCCCTTGAGAACATTCTGCACCCTCTCTGAGACATCCTTGATCCTGGCACCAGGGAAGCAACACACCATTCTGACTTTTCGCTGCAGGCCACAGAAACATCTGTCTGTTCCTTGGACTAAAGAATCCCCAACACAATTGATCTCTTGGAACCCGACGTACCCCTCGTTGCATTAGAGCCAGCCTCAATACCAGAAACTTGGCTGTTCGTGCTACATTCTCCTGAGAATCCATCACCCCCTACATTCAGAGTACTGATTGGAATGCCATTCTTCTCATGCATGTCTCTGTTTGGCTTGTCCTAGGAAGTGGTCGTCCCAGTTGAAGTGGTGTCCTTCCTCATCTGTATGTACAAAAACTAATGTTATACCATGCAAGCACTGTAACAAACACTACATTGGACAAACAGGCAGAAAACTAGCCACCAGGATACATGAACATCAACTAACCACAAAAAGACATGACCAAATAAAAGCAAATTACTGCGGATGCTGGAATCTGAAACCAAAAGAGAAAATGCTGGAAAATCTCAGCAGGTCTGGCAGCATCTGTAAGGAGAGAAAAGAGCTGACATTTTGAGTCTAACTGACCCTTTGTCAAAGCTCTCAATGACCAACTTTCACTAGTATCTTTACATACAGATGAGAAAGGACACCACTTTGACTGGGACAACACATCCATTCTGTGACAAGCCAAACAGAGGCACACGCGAGAATTCCTAGAAGCATGGCATTTCAACCGGAACTTTATCAACAAACACATTGACCTGAATCCCATTTACCACCCCTGAGAAAAAGAACAGGAAATGACATCACAACATCTTTTCACAATCTTCTCCAAACTCGCTAACATATATAAAAAGCAGGCCATACCACCAGTGCTTCGTCCAGAGACTCACTGATGATGTTACCTAGTATGGTGACGAATCGTCTGAAACTAAACCTTCCAGCTCAGTGAGCAAACCTACATCCAGATTCTTACATCTGCTCCGACATCTCATGTGGAATCATCCACTTGAAATCCTTGAGCGTAAGTTGTAGGAATTTCCTGGAAGCCATTTGAGAATTAACTTCAATTCTTTGGATGAACTTATTATTTTAAAAGATTCATGCAACTTTGTGTAAATTAATACTCGCTTCAGCTTTTGGCACTGACTTAATGGAATGCAATAATTTTATTTGAAAATGAGAAAAAAGCATAGGACAGAATTAATTGGTTTTACGCCAGCTGTTGGTTTAAGTATTGAGGGACTGGCTTGTTTACTTGCAGCTGATTGTGCTTCCTTTGCACAGGGACATTTTACACTTGCTGATTCCGTTATGTTTAGTGAATCAGATGCTTGATTAATAACTTAATTGGATGATAATTGAAGGAACTAACGATTTGTTACTCAGAAGGTGGTGATGCTTTGGTGGTGAGAAGTGCGATATGTTTGAGTTTTATTGCCTCCTGTAGAACAGTAGATGTATGTCGTCGATGTAAGATGTATATATAGATCTGCAGATTCACCAAGTCTGCTTGTTGTTATACAAGGACAATGACGTTCAAATTGAGTACAAGGAACAATCCCCACAGCAAAGAGGCAACCAGATGGGGATGAGTGAAAGGAAAGACAGCAATCAGAGTCCAGGAATAGTTATCGGAGTGTTTTGTTTTAGGTGAGGAGGGGACAGAGTACTGACAGTGAGTGATGGCCTAAAGGGATCCTTGCTTTTAGCGGACCCTCCTAGTTGCAGATTATTGTCAGTATTTGTAAAATAAACCAAGTTCAGCTTTTGGGTGTTGGCCTGCAGTATTGCCTTTAAGGAGTTCTGCATAAGCTGCATGCAGACCTCGCAGTGCGATGCAAAAATATAGTGAATTAGCAGCCTGGTTATCACCTTCCATGATGCATGTTTCCATTAAAGTGCACAGAAAATTCTTTGAAAAAACATCCATGTACTGTTCTCGTTGTAGATGTGCCTTGGTTTGAAATTTAAACTCTTGTCAATATTTTCCAAGTCATCAGGAAATATCAATCATCAGTGTCAGAAAAATATGGCTGTCCAGTCGCTGCAAATCTGCTACTGGCTTGAGCCAGTTTCCATGCCACCACTGCCCCCTGCCATTTCCCCCCCCCCCCCCCCCCCCCCCCCCCACCTCCCTGGTCTTCCTGAATGTCTGTTTCATATATGAGCCATGGTTACCCTTTCTGATGCCCATGTCAGTACAGAAGACATTGCAATTTTCTCTGTTGAGTGGCTATGTTATGTCAACGCAAATACGTTGTGTCTTTAAGTTGCATGGTGTTGACTCATACAGTATTATGTTTTGTTGTTGGATTGTCTTAATGTTTGGACTGACGTTTGTGTAAAAATGCATCTTGCCTTTTCTGCAAAGTGCCCACCTCTTGTGGGATCACTGTGTAGATGAGTGATAACTATTGTAATGCTGTTACCAATGCATAGATAAATAATGAGCTTCCTAATTAGATAGGAGTGAAAAGAGAAAGAGTTCAGAATCTCGTACCCTCCTGCTTTAATAATTAATACAAGTGATGACTCTTGCTGAAAGTCATTTAGAAGAGAGGCCCATGTCACTTCCCAAGTCGATTTACATCTCTGGCCCAACCAACTGCTTTACATTAATCAGTTGAGGAAAAATTTAAGTACATAAATAGATGGATTTAAAGTGATAAGTTTCTTCCATAAAGGAGAAACATTCAGCACAGCAGCTGTATTTGAATATTCATAAGTCATTTATCCCATGCCTTGTGAAGTGTCACACTTTTGTTTAAAGAGCAGAAAAGTCTAATCCCTCAGGTTTTAACTTAGAATATATAATTAAGATGGTAAAATTCTTAGTCTTAAAAGTTTTGAATCATGAACATAATGACCTAAGTAGAACATTACTGCAAAATCAGATGAATGTTTACAACATTAATTCCCAAAGTGTCTAACCTATCATCCATTTGTGTTTTAAAATTATTTTTGTTGCAAACCTTTTTAAAAGCATCTCGCTGCGCCAAAAAGTAAGTCACTGAACTCTACTATTGTGTGGAGTTAATATACCAGAATCTGAATTTGAGCTCTATCAACATCAACTTGATCTTATTCCCAGTTGTGGTTTAGTGATTCAGTGACTGTGGTTTAAGAGCACACTTTAAATTCTCTTTCACCTATACCATGGACACTAAGACTATAACTGCAACCCACCCGTTCTATACTTGTAAAGAACAAATCAGGCATTAAAAATTGAAACTGGGTTTCCATCTGGCTCAGTGACACACCTTGGTATCATTTACTTAATGAGCAATTACTGGAACTATAAATTATTTTTGATGTTTCGCACTGTTCAAAAAGAAACACATTCAGAGAACGTGTTCGTAGCTTCAGTTTCTTCCAAGAAAAAATGCAGTTAATTTAAAAGTTCTACTATATAGTAGGAAATGAGGATTTATACATGCATTCACATGCATGTAATTGTGTTCTTAGATATCACTTTTATTATTGAATACTTGTTAACCTGGAACTATTGCATTGACTCTAAAGTGTGTACAGGAATAAACAATGGCGTGCAGAAATTTGCCTAAAATGTGGCATTAGGTCAGGCGTAAGCCAATGTATTCCAGGTAACACTTTTGTAAATTCTTTTCTTGTTCATGAATTATACGCTTAATGATTTTGAGTTCACAAAACATTTATCCAAGTACTGCATTTCATAATAAAAAACATAAACAGGTCTCATAGAAAATTCTTCTGTATATGACATACAGGTCACCAATGAATCAGAGTTCCAAAGTCAGCTGGAAAAGTTCACAGATTAGAAATTCACAAATTCAGTTCACACAAAATTATGTTTGAGAACCAACTTCAAATTCTTATTTTAGTTCTCTGTGTTGCTTTTGGTTGATTTGATTCATAGAACATAGAACATTACAGTGCAGTACAGGCCCTTCAGCCAATGATGTTGCACCGATGTGCAGAACCAATCTGAAGACCATCTAACCCACACTATTCCAATCTCTTCCATATGCCTATCCAATGCCCCTTTAAATGCCCTTAAAGTTGGTGAGTCTACTACTGTTGTGGGCAGTGCATTCCATGCCCCTACTACCCTCTGAGTAAAAAAAATTCAGTATGTTCTGTCTCTTCATATAAGTCACTGATGTAGCTTGTGCATAGTTGATGCACCAGCCCAGATAGCCAATCAGACTTCTAGCCATGTGTTCTTAGCTTCTAATGACCTTTCAGATGGCATCTTATCAAATGGCTTTTGGAAATCCTTGTACATGACATTTACAGCTTCCCTTTCTCTTGACCTTGCTGGTGACAAAGAACTTTGTCAAAGAACTGTAAAAAAATTAGTTAGAAATGATTTTCATTTCATAAAGCTGTTGTTAATTTGACCTAACAGCATTGTGATTCTCTAGATGTCTTGCTGTATTCTTCTTCTTATTGAATTTCCTATGAAGTGCCAGGATAACTGCCCTACAGTTTCCAGCTTTTGCCTCCCTTCTTTCTTGTATAACAATTTTACATGGGCTATTTCAAATCTGCTGCGTCCCCTCCAGAATCTAAGTACTTGTGGATAATAGTAACTGATGCTTCTATTTCTGAAACTATTTCTTTTGAAACTCCAGGATGCAGGCCATCCTGTCCTGGGGACTTCTCTGCCCATAGGTCCAGTTGTTTTCCCAGAATCTTTCATTATTTGCTGGTTTTTAAAAGCTGACCTATCATCTGACCTACAGTTAATCTTCGCAGATTTGTACAGTGTTTCTTTTGATTTGTGACTATCCTTATTTAACTATAAATGATGAATAATTCTCAAACTACCTAGCTGGTTCACTGGAATAAATCTGAGAATGATTAAATGTCTCCTTAAAAATCTGCCACTGCATCTCTACTAAGCTACCTTTTAGTATTGTTTCCCAGTTCATTCTGCTTTCGTGCCCTTAAACATATACAGTAACCTTTACTGAAGTTTAAAACATTAGTTTTATACCTGCATTTCATTCTTTGGGCCCAAGGTGACTCAGCAGTTAAGACTGTTGCCTCACAGCAATAGAGTCCTGGGTTCAATTCTACCCTTGAAAGACTATCTGTGTGGAGTTTGCATATTCTCTTTATGTTGGCGCTGGTTTCTTCTTGGTGCTCCTGTTTCATCCCACAGTTGAAAGTTGTTCAGGTTCGGTGAATCGGCCATGTTGAATTGTTCAAAGTGTCCAGGATTGTGCAGGCTAGGTGGACTAGCTGTGGGAAAAGCAGGGTTATAGAGGTGGGTTTGCTTAGGATGCTGTTTAGAGGGTTGGTATGAACTCGATGGTCTGAATGGCCTGCTTCCACACTGTAGGGATTCCATGATTATTTCAAACTGACCAAAAATACTATTGTTGTGATTTTTGTCACCTCTGCAATTGATTAATCCTATCTTATTGCTATGCCTACTATGTGCTTCTCCCTGGTTGATTGCTTTAAGAAATAATCCTGACCATACTTGATGAGCTCATTTCCAAGTTACCTTTGCTCTCTCCATCTACAAGTAAGTTGACATTATCTGCAATTGTTGTGCAATCTTTCTTACACCCCTCATTTACTCTTCTGTATATGCTGACGTACAGTGTAACTCCTGTCAAGGGGCTTATAAACTATACCCTGTTATCTTTTCTGGCTGTTATCTCTATCAAACTGATTCTGAATCTTGTTCTTTTGAGTTAAGACATTCTTTCATTAGCATACTAATGAAATGCTTAATTAACAGCGCCACCCCACCAACTTTCGTTAGCTTCCATACTTTTGAATTGTCAAAAAACTTTCAATATTGAGCTTCTAGCCGCCTTCACCTGCACAATCTGCCAGTCTCTAGAATGGCTATTAGCTCATACATATTGATTTCTGTCCACATGAAGAATACATCCATTTCACTGCAAATGCATCAATTCAGAGGCAGAGCCTTCATCTCTGTTTTATTAATGTCCTTGCAATCTCTGGTCTTAACTGCTTTTAGGCTTTTACTCTCTATTCATTCCTGCCAGTTATGAGTTTCATTACCAAAATCACGACCCTACTATGTTAATGAATTGCTTCACTTTGACTTAGCTCATTTTCTCTCACATAATCCCTTCATCCCATTTTAAAGCCTCTTTTGCTAACCGAGCTATGTGACTTGCTAAAACATCGGTCCTAGTATGGGTTCAATATCAATCTGTCTGAAAATTACAGCTCCACATTTCCCCAGCAATGATGCCAGTAACCACTGAAGCAAAACTCATTTTGCCCACATCAATCTTTGCACCAAACTTTCATCTCTCTAATTTTATGTATCCTGTGCCACTTTGCTTGTGGCCTTAGTAATAATTAAATGGTTATTATCTCCACTTTTTAAGTTAGATCTAGCTGTAATAATCCTGAAGCAGAACCTCTTTTCATATCCTTTTTATGATGGTAGTGTTCACATGGGCCATGACAACAGGATATTCTCATTGTAAAATTTACCCTCTAGCCCTGATGAGTTGACTTGAACCTAGACACCAGGCAGGCAGCTAGCTTTCTGAGTGCAACTGTACCATTCCCTGCTTCCTACTCTCATCATATGGATTGCAGGAACTTCAAACCAAATAAAATCAAACAGTTAAAGATGCTGGAAACCTGAAAGAAAAGCAAAGAATACTGGTGAAATATAGCAAATCTGGCAGCATCCGGGGAGAGAGAAACAGAGTTAACATCACAGGTCTGAAATGACTCTTCTGACGTCCGAAGAAGAGTGGTATTGGACTCCAAGTTCTTTCTCCACTGCTGCTGCCAGGCCTGCTGAGTTTCCCCAGAACTTCTCACCTTTAGAATCTTGAACCTGCTGAAGCTCCTCCATTTCTAGTTTTTCAGTCTCTTTATTTGCCTCACTCTCAGTCACACTCCCCCCATCCCTGTCCACTGACAAAATCAGGCGATCCTATCCACAGGTGTGTGAAGTGCTTTCTGATGTTGAAAATCCCCCTTTTTGCTGTGTGGGCAGCTTGGCCTCCTGCTTATTGACTCTGAGTCAGACCTCCTTGAACCACAGACACTGACTTCCATCAGCTTCCATTTAATAGAGTCCTGCCATCTTTATTATGTTTTAGTTCATTTATTTTGTATTTTCATGAACAAACCTTGCTACTTCTGTTAGCCAGGGAGGACATGGTATAGTGACAATGTTGCTGGGCGAGCAATCTAGAAGCCCGGGGTAGTATTCAGGGCAGTTGGGTTTGAATCCCACTATGGCAGATAGTGTCAAATATTTTTTAAAAACCATCTGGTTCACTAATGTCCTTTAGGGATAGAAATCTGGCATCCTTACATGGTCTGACCTACATGTGACTCCAGACCTACAGCAACTCAGCTGACTTGTAACTGCCCTCTAGTCGTTTAGGGATGGGTGATAAATGCTGGCTTAGCCAGTGACACCTACACAGAGTCATAGAGTGATAGGGTCATAGAGATGTACAGCACAGACCAGACCCTTCAGTTCAACACGTCCATGCTGACCAGAAATCCCAATCCAACCTAGTCCCACCTGTCAGCACCCGGCCCATATCTCTCCAAACCCTTCCGATTCATATACCCATCTAAATACCTTTTAAATGTTGCAGTTGTATTAGCCTCCACCATTTCCTCCAGCAGCCCATTCCACACGCGCATCCCTCTCTATGTAAAAACGTTGCCCTTTAGGTCTCTTTTATATCTTTCCCCTCTCATCATAAACCAATGCACTCTAGTTCTAGTCTCCCCCACCCCAAAGAAAAGACCTTGTCTACTTACCTTATCCATGCTCCTCATGATTTTATAAACCTCTAAAAGGTCACCCCTCAGCCTCCAACACTCCAGGAAAGACAGTCCTAGCTTATTCAACCTCTCCCTGTAGCTCAAATCCTCCAACTGTGTCGACATCCTTGTAAATCTTTTCTGAACCTTTTCAAGTTTCACAACATCCTTCCAATAGGAAGGAGACCAGAATTGCACGCAATATTCTACAGTGGCCTAACCAATGTCCTGTACAGCTGCAATATGACTTCACAACTCCTGTACTCAATACTCTGACCAATAAAGGAAAGCATACCAAATGCCTTCTTCACTATCCTATCTACCTGTGACTCCACTTTCATGGAGCTATGAACCTGCAATCCTAGGTCTCTTTGTTCAGCAACACTCTTTCGGACCTTACCATTAAGTGTATAAGTCCTGCTAAGATTTGCTTTCCCAAAATGCAGCACCTCACACTTATCAAAATTAAACCCTATCTGCCACTTCTCAGCCTATTGGTACATCTGATCAAGATCCCGTTGTATTCTGTTCACTACACCTCCAATTTTGGTGTCATCTGCAAACTTATTAACTTTACATCTTATGCTCGCATCCAAAGCATTTATATAAATCTTGAAAAGCAGTGGACCCAGCACCAATCCTTGTGGCCTCCACTGGTCACAGGCCTCCAATCTAAAAAATCCTCCACCACCACCCTCTGTCTTCTACCTTTTGAGCCAGTTCCTGTGAACAAATATAAAAAATAAAACCACCTTTATAGCTTAAAAAAAACTTCACAGTCACAAATAACCTACGTGACTAGTTAATGAAATTTAGAAAATAAATACTCACCAACTAGTCAGTTTTTGTTTCCCTTTGTCGTTACACTGATTTTTTTTGCAGGATATCTTTCCATGTCTCCAAGTCCACCTCCTCTCCATGTTCTGTTTAATCTTTGTCTCAGGGTCCATATCGCTCCATGTTCTTTTTTTATACTGTCTCTGGCCTGCCTGTCTTTGTACTCTTTATAAAGCTATCTGTGATGATTAGTAGGGTGGTGGTGAATGCAGATGATGCCATTACTAGGATATGACATGGGAGAATGCGTTCATTAACCTTGACCATTCTTGTGAGGTCAGTAAAGCTCTTATGACACTATTTTCAAGCACACAAAGCCAGGATATTGACAGAGACAACTACAGCACATGGATCCACTGTAGTCTCAGTACTTGCCTGGAGGGTTGCTTGATCCCTTGAGGAGAGAGAATCTCTCTCCTTCAATTTTTCTCTTGCATCAATGAAACAAGCCCAGCATCCAAGATCCTCGGGGTGCACTTTCTAGTCTGGCGCAGCATGTCTGTACACCCTTCAAGTACTCCACTTTTCTTTCAGCAGTTTTGACCGCTGCTACAGCCAGGATGCACCTCCTTTTGAAGTAGTGCTGGTTAGCTGTAAGTGGCACTAACTTCACATCGATTTGTATTACCTTCGGATGCCTGAAGGCCTGCAGCAGCTAATTCAATACTGGGTGCTTACCACAACCATTTTGAAGAGCAGTCAGCACAGGACAGTTTTGATCAGGTATGGTCCCTGCAATCTATGTCATGTGGCATCCAGTTTAGCCCTCTTTGAATTTACGCAGTCAGCATAGAGTAGGATACTTAGACGTGATGAAGGATTGCTGTTAGTTATTAGTCAGCTTGCCACTTGTCATGAGTGCTTTTTAATGGATTGGCAGGTACTGGTGTAAGTGACAAGGTTAATATTTGTCACATTAATAAATGCATCTAGGTTCCTTTTAATGCTATGTGCTATGTGCAATACAATCACTGAGGTGCAGGAAGAATGTGTGAGTAAAAAATAAATCCTGTGAATCATTTTGTCAAAGATGAAAATCACATCATTGAGTGGTTAAAATGTGGTGTCAGTCATAATAATGCTGTTTCTCTTCTTTTCCCATTGTCTATATTATTTAATTCAGATGTCTATTAATAGCGAAGAATTATATTTGAACACCATGATTGTCCTTTGCTAAATTAATTTTCCTTCCACAGTTAAGCTATTTTCCAAATAAAGTTGCCATTAGATAGATTTAACATTTTCCCTTATTTATCATTCACTTGCTGTTTCCTCTGCCTTTATTAAGACATTACTTCATTTTGGGCTGTCGTTCTGTCGAGGTCTATGTATCTTTTGGTACCTCTGACAAGCAGCTTCTATTTGTGTAGAAAACTGAAGAGCATGTGTAGACCGGCTGAGTCATTTTTTAGAAAATTATAACCCAGCTTAATCCTAATCACATGAAGTATGGTACATATATATTCTCTCTTTCTCTCTCTTGCGAATGCCTTTCTACTGGGTAGTGTTTTATAAGGGCCTGAAAGAGTGAATACTGAGTGATTGCTATAAGCATCCCTCATTGTGATGAGGTCATGAGGACTAGTGGGGAGATTAACTAAGGATCTTGAAGGAGTTAGATCTCAGACTTAAGACCAGGTCTTTCTAATGGTCTCTGTAATAATGCATTGTTAGATCTGCTTAACATGTAAGTAGCTGAAACATACAATAAAGCTCGGCTTTAAAGACACTTCTAGTTAGACCAGAAGATGGCTATTCTTATGTATGCTAGGCCATGGGGGCCCTGTAATAACATATAGCTAGAGTGCAATTGCGCCAGTGCATGCAACAAACACTGTGACAATTTTGACCAAGGATGACAAGATAATGAACAGTGAGAAAAAAATGTAATTTAATCCATTGTCTTTTATTCACACAAGAATATCCCAAAAAGTGTGTCTCTGCAGTCTCAGCTGTCTCCCATAGAATGCAGGATAGCTGTGTTTCAATGCTCTAACTGAGACCCTGTTCCAACTTTCTGCCATTTGCTAGGTTTTAATTTTGTCTCTTTATCTTAGTCTCAGAATGTAATTTTCTTGATTTTCATTTTCCAAACTGTTAGGTATTATAGATGCACCTATGTGTTTGACATCATCTTTGTAAGAACTGTCTTTTCTCTTTTTATGTCTATAAAATCTGTGGTCTGCAAGGAGAAATAACTGTTCCTTTTATAAAAAAAACAGATTTAACAAGAAGGCTGCATTATTTCACAGCAGGGAATTCCATAGAACATGAGAACAACAAGGGGGCCTGGCTAGCTAAAGTAGGATCATATTAACATTGTTAAAAATCACCACAGATCCAAAAGCTTGTACTTCCAAATAAACCTGTTGGACTATAACCTGGTGTTGTGTGATTTTTAACTTTGTCCACCCCAGTCCAACACCAGTACCTCCATATTATATTAACAGTGGAATTGTGAAAGACCACTGAACTAACTTTACAGCTTTTACCACCTCCAGAAGTAATCAATTTTCCCTCTTTGTTTGTCTCTGCGTGTGCAAGGGGAGAGCTTATAAGAGAATTGGAGTTTTAGTTAGCAGTGTTAATTACTTGTGGTTACTTGTAGCTACAATCTAAATACTTCTCAATGATAACTCCTGTTTAATGCAGAAATCTGGTCTGTGCTTTCTATCAACCTTGGTCTGACCGTCAGGTAAATTGCTGGAATGTGCGTACTTTAAAAAAAACCGTAACGTTTGGGTCAACTCCAAGAAGAGCAGGGTATGGTGTGTACCAAAAAATACCATAGAGCTGATTTTAACTGCCAGTGACTACAGCCCCTAACAGCACATTTTAACTCTCACCAGTCTGTGATTCTGTTGGTTGGAGCTAGAATTAACATTGAGCCAGCAAAGTTCAGCAGGACCTTAACCAGAAGAATGAGAAGGCTGCTGGCAATCAGATAAGTCATAGACAAGGGAAAGGTGTCCCAAGTGGGGAATGCATGTTGACCCCATGACAGCAGGCACCCAGACTTCCCTGTGATATCTGGGGGAGCATTGCGCTTCTCCATCCCTTCTGAAGAATAAATGTTTTCTCGCATAAATTTTCACACACATTAGGTGGCCTCACTGGCTTGCTGGCAATTTTAACCAAAGTGGGTGGGGGCAGTGAGCTCCAGTCGAGCTACTTGGGACTCATGTATATTCTTGAAGCTTCACTTTGCATTAGTTATTGAGGCTTATGCCAGAATGCAGAAAAATCTTCACCCACTGCGTAAAATGATTGCATTCCAATTGCACATTAGTAGATAGCTGGCTGTAAAACTCACTGGGTGCTTCTCTGAGCCTCTCTCTGGTAGCTCAGTGGTTAGCACTGCTGCCTTACAGCACCAGGAACCTGAATTCGATTCCAGCCTTGGGTGATTGATTTGTGGAGTTTGTATATTCTCTCCATGTCTGCGTCAGTTTCCTCCCATAGTCCAAAGATGTGAAGGTTAGGTGAATAAAGCATGTGCATTGCAGGGTTACAGGATAGGGTGGGAGATGGATCTGGATCTGGATCTGGATCTGGATCTGGATTTGGATGGGATGCTTTTTTGGAGGGGGCAGTATGGAGTCAATGGGCTGAATGGCCTGCTTCCACACTGTGGGGATCATTTGATTCTGCTCACCTGCATTCCCATGGGACACTTCATGGTCAGCACTGGGCTCCACCATTCGTCCACAGAAGTTAACATCAGCAGAATAGCAGCTGATTACTGCCAATCAGCTGCATTAAGTATGCCAGACTGTCCCCCTGCCTGTCAGAGGACTTCCAAAGCAAGCTCTCTACTCTGTACTTTGTCCCAGTGAACAGTTACCAGGAGGGCAGAGACAAATCTTCAACAACATCCTCCATGTCTCCCTGAAGAAATGCTCCTGCCCAAAAATCACCCAGACTGGAGAACATACAAACAGGAATAGGTCTTTCAGCTCCTTGACTCCATTTCACCATTCAATGAGATTATCGGCTGATCTACATATCTGCCTTTGGCACATATCCCTTAATACCTTTGCTTAACAAAAATGAACCTATTTATGATTTAAAATTAACAACTGATCCAAATTCCACTGCTGTTAATGGAAGAGAGTTCCAAACCTCTACTTCCCATTTGTGTATGAAAGTGCTTCCAAACATCTCTCCTAAACGGTCTGGCCCTAATCCTTAGACTAAGCCCTTTGGTTCTCAAATCCCCAAATAGCGGAAATACATTATCTATCCTGTCTTTCTTACTAATATCTTGAAGACTTTGATCAAGTCATCCATTAACCTTCTAAATTCGAGAGAAAACAGGCTAATGTTGTATTATTTCTGAGAAGAAGAATCAGTGAGACTACCAGCCATTTTGAGCATCTCTGACAGGCAGATGAGGGCAATCTTAAACAACAGGCGGATTGTATGAAAGCCCAGCATTGCTCATCTGCAAATTCCACTTGTCTCACTTTGGCAGGGTGCGCAGACCTAACAGTGGGGGCTGTTTAGTCACCTCAAGGCTCCACACCTCCAGAATGGAAGGAACACATCCTTTGTCTCAGGGTCCTGCCTGAGAAGAAATGGCATAGACCACTTCTTGTTACTCATGTACATTCCTCTTCCTCTGAAGGCTTTGTTAATGATTAATCCTTCACCAGTTAATGCTAGTAAGCCACAAAAACTGCCATTGGATTGGTGGCAGAAAATTACCCAAAGAAGATCCAAATACAACCAGTTGCAAGTTGTGGATATGTCTTCCAATTGGAGGTGGCCCTTATGTGGCTATCAGTTGACCATTCAAAGGGTTTAGTGGGCCCAGAGATGGACAGTCTGCCTGACACCACTCCATCTCCTGTAAAATCTCAGACAGTTATGGGGTGGATGGTTAGCCAGTGGATTTTACATGTCCACTACCCTGATTTCAGCCCTGTCACTGGAGGAGCATGAGAAATAGGCCATTCAGCCTCTCTGATCTATGCTAGTACATACATGCCACTCTCTGAAGCAATAAGTTCAAAAGGAAAGTTGAAAGCAAAACATGGAGTAATTCTATTTCAAGGGCTGTCTTGGTCCTCGCCCACCAGTTGGAGAGAGTTTGAATTGACTTGAATTGAATTGAATTTATTGTCACGTGCACTGAGGCACAGTGAAAAGCTTTGTCTTGTGAGCAATACAGGCATATCACAGAGTTAAGGAGCATAGATAGTAAATAATAGGTAAACAGCAGCAAAAACAGAAGTACAGGTGAATGCTAAGAGTTTGAGTCCATTCAGTATTCTAACAACAGTAAGGGTAGAAACTGTTTCAAAACCAGCTGGTGTGTGTGTTCAGGCTTCTGTACCTCCTCCCAGATGTAGAGGTTGTAGAAAAACATTGCCAGGGTGGGATAGATCTTTGAGAATGCTGGCAGGCTTTCTTTGATAGCAAGCCTGGTAGATGGTTTCTTTAGATGGGAGGTTGGCCTTTGTGATTGTCTGGGCCGAGTTCACCACTCTCTGTAACCGTCTCCGATCTTGAATGGTACAGTTGCCATACCAGGTAGTGATACATCCAGACAGAATGCTCTCGATGGTACACCTATAAAAGTTGGCAAGGGTATTCGCCATCATGCCAAACTTCCTGAAGAGTCCAAGAAAGCTTGTTGTTGATGACCACTCCCAGGAACTTGACATTCTCCACTCGTTTCACCTCTGTGCTGTTAATGTGTAGGGGGGGCATAAGTAACATTCCACCGAAAGTCAATAATGAGTTCCTTGGTTTTGCTGGCATTGAGAGCTAGATTGTTCTCAGTGCATCATTTTTCTAGGTCTTCCACCTCCTGTCTGTAGTCTGCTTTGTCACCATCTGAGATTTGACCAACTTTGGTGGTGTCATCAGCGAACTTGTAAATGGCATTAGTCTGGTATTTGGCGACGCAGTCATGGGTATACAGTGAATACATTAGGAGACTGAATACGGACCCTGAGGGCTCCAGTGTTGAGTGTTAGTGAGGATGAAATATTGTTCCCAATCTTCATTGATTGTGGCCTGTGGATCAGGAAACAGGATCCAATTGTAGAGAGTAGGGCTTAGTCCGAGATCACTAAATTTAGTAATCAGTCTCATGGGGATAACCGTGTTGAAGGCTGAACTGTAGGCAATGAGTAGGATTCTTATGTAGCTGTTCTTGGTGTCAAGATGATCTAAGGAGGAGTGAAGGGCAAGTGTATAGCATCTGACATGGATCTGTTGGTCCAATAGACAAATTGATGTGGGTCAAGAGTAATGGGGAGGCTGGAGTTGATTAATGCCATGACCAGCCTTTCAAAGCACTTCATGACCACCAAAGTTAGGGCCACTGGGTGGTAGTCATTGAGACATGTTGCATGAGCCTTCCTAGGCAGAGGGATGATGTTGGCCCTCTTGAAACAGGCAGCACAATGGCCTGCTGCAGGGAGAGGTTGAAGATGTCCAAGAAGACCTCTGCCAGTGGATCTGTGCTTCTCTGAGTGCACGGCCTGGTACTCCGTCTGGTCCCATCGCTTTCCTTGAATTCACACAAAGGAAAACTGATCTGACCTCTGATGCAGTGACTATTGGGATATGTTCGTAAGGACTTGTTGGAATAGGTGTTACCTCTCCACCAAACCTCTGCTCAAAGTGAGCATAGAAGGCGTTGAAATGATCTGGGAGGGATATGTCATCAGCTGCTACCTTGCACTGTCTCTTTTAGAACCTGTGATGTCATTCAATCCTTGCCATAGTCGCCGGGTGTCTGTCTGGGTCTCTGGTTTGGATCGGTATTGGTCCTTGGCTCTCTTAATGGCTCTGCGAAGGCCATACTTGGATTCCTTATATTTGAGTAGGTCTCCTGATCTGAAGGCCTCACACCAGGTTTTTAGCAGGTCCTGCATGTCCTGATTCATCCAGGGTTTCCTGTTGGGAATACCTGGATTGACTTCCTCAGTATGCAGTCCTCCACACACTTGCTGATAAAGTCTGTGACAGTGGTGGTGTACTCGTCCAAGGTAGCTGCAGACTGTTTGAACATGGCCCAATCGGCCTCGTTCTCTAGACTTCCCTAATAATTCTTTGTCGCTAAGATCAACTTCCGTACATGTCCAGATGATTTTCTGGCCTTGAATGTCACTCGTGTGACCTGGGCACAATATTCAAGGTATGATCATGATTCCTATGAATTACGTCTGCACAGTTTGACTGTGCAGTTCAATATTCTGCTTAGTTTAATGGTCGCATGCTCTCCGTCACACCAATGGAGAGTAGTCAATTTGGGCTGAGGATCAAATCAGAAGCCTTCTTAGTCTATGCATCTCAGGTAATCATTGAAATAATTAACTGAGCCATCAGTTTGCACATTTTCCCTGTGTCTGCGTGGGGTTCCTCTGGGTGCTCTAGTTTCCTCCCACAGTCCAAAGCTGTGCAGGTTAGGTGGATTGGCCATGCTAAATTGCCCAGAGTGTCCAGGGATGTGCAGGCTAGTTGCATTAATCATGGGAAATGCAGGGTTACAGGGATGGGGTGGGTCTGGATGGGCTGCTCTTCAGAGGATCAGACTGGATTTGATGGGCCAAATAGCCTGCTTCCACACTGTAAGGATTCAATGATGAGAGAGCTCATTTGTTTGACTTTTCTCATGTGAGTAAAAGAAAGACTCATTTTTAAAATCTTTTATCTTTATTTTTATTTAATATATTCACTTTTACTGTTTTTCTAATGAGTAGTTTTAAGAAAATTTCTATATTTTCACATATTTATTACTTTCCATATTATAAACATGCAATTACATTAAAAATCATGCAGATGCAAATATCCAATTTATCATTTTGTTGGATCAATCCAAGTGAATAATTTAACAGTCAGAAGTATAGATTGGATGATGAAAAGTAATTGTTGAATCAGGATGGTCATGTATAATGTAAGTATGTTTATTTGGGCATTTTTTAAAAAATGTAAATTTTCCAATGACTTCACACCTACACAAGGTGACCTTATCTTTACTGTTCAGCTGAAATATATTCAATACTGTTTTTTATATACAGTGGTGCCGATGCAAGCTGTGGTCATCATACTCTTTCACAGTCCTTTCATTCAAAAGAAATGCTGTTCCCAAATATTTACATTTGATATTTCAATGCCAAATTAAGTCCTGTAATATAACAAAGCTATACAGTAAAAATAATTCTCCATTTAATATTTTTTGCTATAGGTATAATAGTCTTTGACTAAATTATCAAATTGCTCGTTGTATTGATAATGGAATATTTTTTAAACAATCCAGTTATGCATACCAATTCATTAGTAATAATCAACAAAATTCTGCAAATTTCTTCATCTTTTTGGAAATTCTAGCGACAAAAGTAAAGACCAACAGATTTTTCATCTGGTGTTGTTTAATTCTTGCACTACCCAGATAGAGGCAGTGTTGCTCTGCCTAAAATAAAAACTAAATCTGATCTGATTCTCTCACAGAAAGAACGTGAAAAAGGTTCCAATCTAGCATTCATGTTCCGTCAACCATTTGCCGCTGGGAGAGTCTTCAGCATCAGCATGCTAGATACACTGCTGTACCAGGTAGTGTTTTTCATTGTTATTATTAATAAAATAAATCCACACACCAACAGATTGCCATCAACCCTAATGCATAATGGCATCAGCTTAATGTGCCTTGGAATATTGCCAGATCATGAATTCTGATAATTCTATACCTGTTCTGCAGATTAGTATCTGCTCTTTTAATCAGACTGATTGACATCTAGTTTTGTTTAACATTCATCTAATAAATCAACAGCCCAAAATGTTGTTACTCGGCTGAATATAATCGAGCAATCCAAGCAATGGATTAAGATCTTTGACTCTATCATATGTCAAAATAACCTCCTAACAAGGTTTGATTTGATATTTGTTACTTTACCTTCTACAGATAAAAAAGTCATCCATCTCTATTTGGACAGAGACTCATTGTTACTGTGTCAAAGCTGCGAAATAGATACCTCAGTCCTGATAATTCCTTTCACCTCTTCTTCAAAAGTCTGCATGATTGTATATTTATTTGTGACTTGGTTATAAAATGTTACTGCATCCTTTGGGAACGGGTATTGGATTTCTATCCATTTGTAAGATTTAGCAGGATTAGAAATCTGCATACACTGCCTGAAAGTGAAGAATGTTTGAGCTCGTTACTGTGAGATCACTTCAAGTAGTGATTTCTGCAGGCAGAGGTTCCAGGCAGTCTTTAGTAGGGGTGAAGGTGGTCTCACCCGTCAGCTATAGATCTAGGAAGAGTGCCAAATCACCACTTTTCATGCATACTTGCTACATTAAGTGCCAATCATGTCCTTAACTGGACAGTGGCGAGCCTTCGCTCAAAGCAAGGATCCTGGGAGCATAGGTGTCTAAGAGCTACTGGTCAGTCAGACACTAGCAACTCTTCAGTAATGAACAGTTGCCAACACAGTACCAACCCGAGCCCTAATACTGGACCCCAGGCCACAGGGAAGCAATGGGAAGAGGGTATTTAGAGTGGAGGGGGTCAGCAATAAGGGTTAGCTCTCATCTTGCTCCCCCACTATTCTACATTAATTGCTGGCCTAATTATTGACAGGGCAAGAAGGCTCTGGATTAGTGGTGCTGGAAGAGCACAGCAGTTCAGGCAGCATCCAAGTAGCTTCCTCAGGGCAAGAAGGCTGTCTAGGAGCCTTCCTTAACTGACTTATTCTCACTGATCTCCCACTGACTTAATCGACATGGAGGTGGGAAGGGAGCTGGGTGCCCAGTCGCCACCTTCCAATCTGTTCATCATAGGGGAGGGCATTAAATTGCAGTTGTTGTCTCTGAACCTCCAGCAGCCTGTCCTCTGATGTAACGGAAGGCCAACGATCCAGCTTATTCATGTCCATGTTTCATTCCCGGCTTTTCCAGTGCATCCCTAACTCTGGGGGAGCATTGCGAATGTGTTTCAGTTCCAACTCGTCAGTTCCAAATCATGTTTAGTGAGAAAATTTCAGAGGAGCATTGTAACAATGCATAAATTATAATTGCATTATTTCAGTTAATAAAGGATTGAGTTTCTAATTCAGGTATATAAAAAAAATTATATCATCATGCTGTCAAAATCCTGGCTGTGTCATTGCCTACCAAGTGGCATCTCTTGGCATGGAACAATGGCAGGAAATACTGTGGCTCCAAACTTATATTTCTGGTAAATGTTATTCTTCATAATTTCTTCCCATCCATCACAGACAGTTGACATTCTCTTACACAATCTCACATCAAACCTTAACTCAACCCCACAGGAAAGCCATGATAACAGTGCCATATCTTATTTTATTATGGACATTACATTTTACCTTCAACCAAGATGATGACCAAGGTTTAGCAACTCTTATTTGACAACAATTTATTTCCTGTTTTGTCCTGGTTCATCTCTGTCAATCTAACTCTTCAAAAGTTCCAGCTGGGTCAGTTAAAATAGCTATAACCTTCCATTCACAGTGTAAGGGTTTGGTATGCAAACATGTCTCATTTAAAAAATGTTTAGAAATATAGGATTGAACCAGACCATTAATTATTGCATTCTCTTTATCCTCTCGTCGTAACTTTGAACAGTGTCAGAAATTTGACATGCCATTTAGGATAAAGTAAGCTGACTACATCGACAAGAGTGGGTGCTGGAAAAGCACAGCAGGTCAGGCAGCATCCGAGGAGTAGGAAAATCGACATTTTAAGGGCTGATGCTTGAAACATCAATTCTCCTGCTCCTCGGATGTTGCCTGACCTGCTGTGCTTTTCTAGCACCACATTCTCGACTCTGATCTCCAGCGTCTGCAGTCCTTACTTTCTCCTGATTCCATTGACACTCTATCCTCTGCCTTAACTATTAATTTCTTCCAAAAACCATTTGTAAAATGCACTGCAGCGACTACCCAGGATTCTTTGACAGCACCTCTCAAGTTCACAGCAACTACCACCTACAAAGTCGGGGAATACCATCAACTGCAAGTTCCTTGCCAAGTCTCAGACCCTCCGGACATGGAAACATATTGCCATTTCTTCACAATCACTGTATCAAAATTCCGAAACTCCCTCTTTCACAGCATTAGCAGAGTGGCATCACCACATGAATTGCAGCAGTAACAGAAGGCAACTTATCATCTGCCACTTTCTTGGGGACCCTTTGGGATGGGCAGAATATACTGTCTGTGCCAGTGATACCCAAGTTCCTGTGATTTAAAAATAGAAGTAAATACACCTATCACTGCAGTAATACCGTAAATGTCTTTAAAACAAGGTATTTGTCATTAAGTACTGAAATCTGACTAACTTCTCAGATGATTGATTCTTTTTTAGTTTGTTATTACAGGTCGTTCTGCTATAATGCGACAGTTGTGTCCCTCTGTAACCTCACGCTATAGAAAATCACGCTGTAGTAAATCACGAAGAGAAAATCACTACATCCACTCAGTAGAAAGTTCATATTATCCAAAAAACACCTACAATTTGTCATAGCCAATTCATGCTGACGAAGCGAACATTATGGCACAATGGCCTGTATGGGTTTATAACGTATCCATGGACAATGACAGGGGGTCATTGTTGAATTTCCTGCTGGTGGGGCAATTTAATTATCTGCTCATGTTAAGCACACTTTCATACGGCCTGTAGGAGTAAATAACAATTCGCTGTGGTAGGTGTTTCCATTCACATTATTATTTAAATGACTGTTTTCATTTTGCTTGCAGTCATTTGTGAAGGACTACATGATCTCCATTACAAGACTGCTTTTAGGACTAGATACCACTCCAGGTTCAGGATTTCTCTGTGCAGTAAGTTCTGTTTTTACATTCTTGCAAATCCTAAGGCATAAATGGTTCCTTAAGCATTTGTTACATTTCTTTCTGAATGTTTTATTGTCTGAAGTCCTGTTTCTCTAGAATATTCATGGTTCAAATTACCCCTAAATGGAGGATCAGATTTTTTGGATCTCTGTCAGCTGCATTTATCATGTGTTGCCGACCAACCTAGAACAGTTAGGTATTGTACTCTGTTGCTGTCCATAGATGTCAGAGTTGGACTCTGTAAAAAAAAATAAGAGAAGTAATAATAGCTCTTGAAATGTGGGTTCAGTAGAAGATCTCAAGCAGAGTGGCACAGCGCAAGTATTCTAGACCTGTAACCCAGATGGATCAAAGCCATCTGCTGCTATTTAGTTTTACAAAAATATTCATTCTTGGCTGCCAGTTTACTTGGTTGGCTGAACTATTTGTTTGTGATGCAGAGTGACAGCTAAGGTTACCCTAAAGGACTCTTCTTCTCAACCTCTCCCCTTGTCTGAGATATGGTGACCCTTGAGTCAAACTAACCACCAATCATCTCTCTGTCATAAGAGAGCAGCCCTATGGTGTGGTAAGACTGTTTGCCTTTTGCCTTTATGGCAGAGGAGACTCCGAATCTACAGAACAGACAGAAAGACAAATATGTGTGTTGCATCAGAAGTGTCGAATGTTAGAAAATATTTGCCATCCTCTAATCTCTCTCACTCTCTCTCTCTTTCTCTCTCTCTGGCAACGTTTTGTATTTCAGTCTCATTAATAATATTGTGGTTGCTGCTCTTATACAATGGGGAGAACAAACACATGCAATGTTGAAATAAGAGAATTTGCAATCACATTACTACCTTTCGGAAGACCAAAAATAGTAAACCTTCAGAGCTCCTCATTTTTCTCAGCTTTTCTTTTAATTTATTCAGAAATTAGAATATAAATTTGCTTTTGTTTTGCACGCATATTCACAGGCTGAGGGTACTGAACTTCCAAAAATTCACTTCCAAAAAGTACCAAGCAGACGATTTCCCTTTATTGCCTGTTTGGCATCATCTAACAACACTTGCTAATTGATCTCACCATCCCATTTAGTCTTTCAATCCTGATGGCATTGCACACTCTGCATCTTGGCCCTTAAAAGAAAGAATCACTATTTGGCAAATTTTATTGGTTTTATTAAATCTTAAGTGTGAATATTTGTGTGACTGAGAAATGAGATTCTTTGCTGGTTTTAATTCTTCAGAAATTTGCATTCAATAATAATCAGTGTTAAGCCCTGGATGGTAACTAAGCAACTGTATGTTCTAGTCGGCCTTGCTGATGTTGCTGAATAAATTGTCACGATTTCTTAGTGGCCAGAATAATATTGTATACCCACGGTGTTTTAAAGACTACTTTCATCCCAGTTGCTCTGAAATCTCAAATTGGTTCTTTGAATTATATATTATTTTTAGCTAATTCTGTTCCCATTAACCAGATATTATGACCCTGAATTTTCTCTAGAGTCTTTCTATAACTCTTGAGAGAGTTGGGCAGAATCTAATGGAAAGCAACAGGAAGTCAGCTGCCCTGTTTCCAGCATTAACTGTTTGACTTTGTGAGGGACCTGTAACAAGAAGGAGGTGACTCCTATTGTGGAGGACCGGGAGGGGGAGAGTTAATAGACAGGGGTCATAAATCCAAAAGTGGCATGATGTATTAGTCTCTGAACATCAATGGGGGAGAGTTTCAGGATTGGTGGCAGAAAACCAAGACTCCCAAAGTTCATGTAATAATATAGCACTGAAGGAGATTTCAGTGACCTTGCCTGCACTGGATCTTTGAAAGAACAACCCAGTAATTGGCAAAAAAACTGGTTGTCCTTTACAGTTTCAAGACATTACCCACCAGAGAAAATGTTTGCAATAAATCTGTAGCAGTGCTTCTACATGAGGAGCCATTATGGAGATAGCTTGCATCTTAGTGTTGGCAGCTGAACCTGGGCTCCTGAGTGCCCAATGGCAGGTAGATGGGGTTCTGGCAGTTGGCAGAGAGTGGGCATGAAAAGATCTTTTTCAGGATGACAGCCAGTGATGAGTGGAGTTCCGCAGAGGTCAGTGCTGGGATCACAACTGTTCATGTTATACATTAATAATCCAGATGATGGAACTTGAGGGTGTTGTTGCTAAGTTTACAGGTGATGGAAAGATAGGTTGAGGGACAGGTAGTATTGAAGAGCTGTGGAGGCTGCAGAAGGACAGGCTAGGAGAATGGGCAAAGGAGTGGCATATGGAATGCTATGTACAAAAGTGTGCAGAGGCATAGACTATTTTCTGAATGGGGAAAGGCTGCAGATGTCTGACGTATAAAAGGACTTGGGAGTCCTGGTTCAAAATTTTCTCAAGGGTAACATGAAGGTTCAGGTGGCAGTTAGAAAGGCAAATACAATGTTAGTATTCATTTCAAAAGGGCTAGAACACAAGAGCAGGAATGTACTGCTGAGGCTGTGTAATACTGAGCGGGTTTGGACCCCCTATCTAAGGAAATGTGCTAGCCTTGGAGGGGATCCAGAGGAGATTTCCAAGAATAATCCTGGGGATGAAGGCCTTGACATGTGAAGAGCAGTTGAAGACTCTGGATCTACTCAATGGAAATTAGAAGCATGAGGGGGGGAGTGACTCAATGATTGTGGATGATTTCTAGGTACTATCACAGGATGCATGCTTCAAACACCAGAGATATTTAATGGTGAGTCTACTTACTTGTCGATTAATTAGGGGAATCTGCGTCTACATCATTGGCAGAAGCTTCTCCCTGACGTTGGAAGCTTGCAGCAAGTAAAATTCTGTTCCAGTCAGAGAAAACAAACAGTGCATCAATTACAATACGTGCTCCTTGTAACAATAATTTTTTTAAAATGTAGTATTAAGTAATGTTTCACATCATTGCATTTTAATGCAATATAATGCAGCATTGAGGAAACAAATTCAGTTTCTTTCATTGTTAGGGCATGTGTTGTTTGCAGCAGTAATAAAACTAAGCGGAGACCACAGCACCATGGTATAAAAATTGATTTTATTCAGCAGCATGAAACTGAGGTCAGTGCCTCTGGATTTATGTGCAGCATTTAATTTAAATGCATTTCTTCCGTGCTTTTATATCCCACTACGTCTTATCTGAAGGATCAGGAAGGATGGTTGAAAAAATTGACTCAGCCAACCTCCCATCTCCTTTCCTACTGCCAACCCTGGCCAACAGTTTCAAAATCAATTGAGAGCAGTGTGTCACGCAACTAGTCTTTTCAAAGCTCACAAGAATGATGACTGGCTCAAACTTCACAAAATACACAATTGGTTATATTGCTAAGTACATTTTCTAATCAGTTGTGATCACCTAGAATCAGTTGAGAACTCTGACAATTTTAATGGTGGGTTCTCATTATTTTCGTGGGAGTGCACTTTTAGGCTCCATAACATTCTGCCTTCCTGTCTGACAGTGCCCTCATCCCTAGCAGATCTGCTTCCTTTCACCCATATATTGTCATGTGTTAGAGTAGGGAGCTTGGACCCAGGCGACTTAATCGTTGTCTGCAGCCTCATTGCCCTCACACTCTGATCGAATCATCTTTTTATCTTCTCTGCTTTCAGTCAAACAACCCAAGCCTCTCCAGCCTCTCTGTCTAACTGAATTTGACCATCTTTGGTGTCATTCTCATAAACCTCCGTGGCCTAAATCTCTTTCTTCCAAATTATTTTATACAAAATTGGACACAGTACAATTACAACATTTTAAAAGGCATCTGGATGGGTATATGAATAGGAAGAGTTCAGTAGGATTTGGCCCCAATACTGGCAAGTGAGACTGGATTGATTTAAGAATTCTGGTCAGCATGGACGAGCTATACTGAAGGATCTGTTTCCATGCTGTACATCTCGATGACTCAGTAGTCCAAGCTGGGAACAAACCAACAATGTACGATAATGTTATTACTTTTGTGAAACCAAGGATCCTCTATTTTGTTTTAATAGTTTTATCAAGTAGTTCTGTCACCTTTGAGGATTCGAAAATGTGAAAACCTGGCTCCGTCTTCTACACCACACGTGGAAAGAGCCAAGGGTCCCAGAACTCATCCCGAGGGGTCAACACTGAGTACTTTCCTCTAGTTGTATTCCCAGACCCAGGCTGAATTTTTTTCTCAGTGATTTGGGTCAGTGTCAGTTTCAAGCACTTCCATGAAGGGTTTCTCTCCATGAGACCCAGGGAGTTATCATGGTGCTCATGATGTATGCGCCTTGCCTCCAGGCTCTGACCGCACACTGTCTTGCACTCTCCAACAGCTGATGGGACATTGTGGGTTTCCTGCTGTTCACTCAATGTTGAAAGCCCAGCTGTGCATCAGCTGAAATGCTGCCAGTCAGGAATTGCCTTTCTCAGTTGCAGCATAGGAAGTATTGCTGCAGAGTTGGCTGATGGGAAAGTTTACCTACAGGAACCTGGAGGTTCTAGTGGTGGTGAAGAGGGACATGTTCTTTCCTCAGGACTGCCAGTGGAGACCACAGTATCAGACCTCACCAGCCTGGTCTGAACTTCCACCTGGATCATTGCTGTACCTATGGTATGGAGGAATACCCAACATTACAGGAAGAAGATTAATTACCCTCTGGTACAAAGCTAAGTACCACTGCCCTGTCTCTGCCACCTCACATTCACTGTTATCTTGCAATTCCGCCCATTTCCCACCAAGTTGCTCATGCTATTCCACTCCCGCTATTGCATGCAATATCTTCCCTCCCTCCCTCTCACCCACTCTCCATCTCTACTATGCTTGCAGTCCCTCACCCTGTTGAAGTTCAAACTGAAGAGGGTGAGCTTCCATCTGGACAGGACAATCTTAGCATGTTTGGGCCCTCTGGCCAAACTCTGCCAGGGCCACTTGCCCAAAACTCCAAAGGCTACAGGCTCCATTATGGGCTAGGCTTCTTCCACTCTGGGACGACTGTACCTGGACACATTGGGAGGACAAAGAAGGCATTCTAAAGGTACATGGATGGCACAAGGCTTTGTGAATAGAGTAACCAATTTGTAATCATATGCTTCGAGCAATAGCTCTGTGATCATTTTGAGTGTAGCTACAAGAATGAACGTAAAGACAGTTGGCATCCCTAGCATCACACGATGGTTCTAACCCTGTCTGAAGGTGAGCTGTCCTTCCCATAATGCCCATACTAACACAATACGTTGACATGATTGAATGGAAATCAGGTGTTGTGAAAGCTTCCATCAGGTTGTAGCCTTAGCTTTTATTTAACAATAGGAAGAGTGAAGAAAGAATAAAATGGTAAGCAACATTTGCATTTGGAATTAATCAAGGGAGACTGGCCTCTTACTGTATTTACAGTGAGTTAAAACTGACCTCACCCAATTGAATGCAGTTGCCAGGCAAGTTGTGTTTGTGTTGTTACAGCCAGTGATGCTGTGCAGTAACATGGCAAAGCTGATGTCCTTGCGATGCACATCCTATTTTTCCTACTTGGTATAAAACTGGTGGGAAACCATAGTCGAACCTAGTCAAAGTTTACCAGTCGTATTAGTTCCTAAACTAAATTGAGCAACAAGATTCTGCATAGTCTACAGAAAGCTGAATGCCATCATGAAAACAGATTTGTACCCAGTTATATGTCCAGCTATTTTCTCTTGTTGGGTTCTATCCCCACCTATTGTTTTCTCCGTACCCCCTGCCCCTCACCCTATCTTCTGCATAAAAATCAACATTTTTCTAGCTGCCATCAGTTCTGAGGAAGGGTCACCGGACCTGAATCGTTAACTCTGATTTCTCTCCACAGATGCTGCCAGACCTGCTGAGCTTTCTCAGCAATTTTGTTTTTCTTTCTGATTTATAGCATCCACAGTTTGTTCAGTCTTTATATGAGTGGAAAACTGTGTTGATAGGTTTGGCAGTGCCTCATTCCTTTCCAAGGTTAATCTATTCAATGCCATCAACATCAAAGGCTAAAGAAATATCCAATTCTGTCACACCAAATGGGCTATACCAATGTCAAGTTGTGGCATTTGGGTTTAAGAATCCATCAACTATGTTCCAAAGGCCTATTAATCATGTCACAGTTGAGGTCCGTAATTTTGTAATTTATTTAGATAGTGTCATAATGTATAGTGAGGAGTGCACATGAAACAGTCGGCAGATCTGTTTAAGCAGTTACAGTTGGTTAGCTTAGGAACAAATATAGGTAAAAATGAGTTTGTGAAACCGAGTAAGTTACCTAAAGCATACTATATGACAAGGTAGAGTGTTGCCCCAAGTGCAACAAAAAGTGATAGAATTCTCTATTCCTAAAAATGAATTAGAAGTTATGGGAGTTTTTTTGGAATATAGAACATAGAACTGGACAGCACAGGAACGGATCCTTCGGCCCACGATGTTGGTGCCAAACATGACGCCTTCTTCCAGCCCTTCGTGCATATCCCTCCATTCCTTGCCTGTTTATGTGCTTATCTTAAAACCCCTTTAAACACCCCTATCGTATCTGCCTCCACCACCACCCCTGGTAGTGCGTTCTAAACATTTACCACTCTCAGTGTAAAAGAAAACTTGTCCCTCACATCTCCTTTGAAATTTTCTCCTCTCACCTTAAATGCATGCCCCTAATATTCAACATATTAATTCTGGGGGAGAAATATTCTGACTGTCAACCTGATCTATACCTCTTACAATTTTATAAACTTCTATCAGGTCTCCCGTCAGCTGCACTGCTCCAGAGAAACCAACCCTGGTTTTTCCAGTCTCCCCTTACAGCTCGTACCCTCTAATCCAGGCAGTTACCTGGTAAACCTCTTGTGCACCCTCTCCAAAGCCTCCACATCCTTTCTGTAAGTATGTGGATTTTACGAGAAATCTGTGTGTTGCTTCAGCAAAACAGCTGTATCTTTACAAAAATTTGTAAAGGAAACTGTTAAAAGTGGCGTGGTCAGCAGGAATGGCAGGCTGAAGGCAATCCTAACAAATGAATCAGTTTTGGCCAGCCCTAATTTCTCTGGACTCATTAAAATGGTGATTGATGCTACTGACTTGGGAGTTGGTGCAGTCTTAACACAGGGTGATGAGTTGGGATTTGAGGAGCCAGTGGGATGCTACTCAAAGAAACTAAACCAGTATCACTCAATCATGCGGGCAAAAGACATTGGGAATATTCTTGGCTCTTCAACACTTTGAAGTCTGTACCGGACATGGTAACAAAGAAACATTAATTTACTCTGATCATAATCCGCTGGCATTCACTGAACAATTTAAAATTTTAGCTATGACACTATTTAGATGGAGTCTTTAGTTTTGAGCATTTAATATAAAAAATTTTCACATTGTTGGCTGAGATAATGTAATTATAGCTGTACTGCCTTGATGTAAGATGATAGAGTAAGCTAAAGGTTCAAGAAACGCTCAGGATGTATAGGCGGGGGAGGAAGGATTAATGGATGTAAGTCCTGAGTTTTGTTAGTTGTGTTGCTCGTATCTTGTGATGAAGTGTATTTTTTGAATTATGGTATAAGATGTGTGGAGGCATATAAAGATTGCAACTTTCTATGTTAATTATGATTGTGGACTGACTTGAGAAAAGGATTGTTTTACATGAATGAAGAAATTAGGGCTGGCCAAAACTGATTTATTTATTAGGATTGCCTTCAGCTTGTCATTCCTGCTGACCATGCCACTTTTGACAGTTTCCTTGACAAATTTGGTAAAGGCACAGCTGTTTTACTGAAGTACACATTGAAAAAGTAAGTTACTGAAAGCCTATGGGTGTGGCAGTTACATTGCTGCTTTGTTCAAGCAGCTGGGGAAATCTTTTCTTGGTCAGACCAACACCAAGGGATGTGCAGTCAGCCGGCAGCTGATTGGTTTATGGAGTTGTGACCAGTAGTGGATGCCAAAGGCCATCAGCCTGACAACAGTTATCAGATTGGCTCCTGCCAGAGAAGTGTGGAGTGCTGAGAGGGCAGATGGTGTATGTATGTGTGTGTGTGTGTGTCTCTCTCTCTCTCTCTCTTTCTAACCCCCCCTCTCCCACCAGTTGCTGCAAGCTGTAGATTATAACTAGTAATGCAGAAACTTTATGGTGCTGCACCTCCAAAGACCTGAAGGAAAACTTCAGAGAACTGGATCGCTTGGGAAACAAAAGCTCCACTCCGTTGAATCCTGAGGATTGGCACCTTTGAACCACTTCCCCACCTTTCTTTCCCTCCATCCAGAACATTCATTTTTCTTTGAGTTATCTATGTGTATCTGCAAGGTAAAAACAATGACTGCAGTTGCTGAAAACCAAATACTGCATTAGTGGTGCTGGAAGAGCACAGCAGTTCGGGCAGCATCCAAGGAGCAGCAAAATCGACGTTTCGGGCAAAAGCCCTTCATCAGGAATAAGGCAGTGAGCCTGAAGCATGGAGAGATAAGCTAGAGGAGGGTGGGGAGAGAGTAGCATAGAGTACAATGGGTGAGTGGGGGAGGAGATGAAGGTGATAGGTCAAGGAGGAGAGGGTGGAGTGGATAGGTGGAAAAGAAGATAGGCAGGTCGGACAAGTCCGGACAAGTCAAGGAGACAGTGCTGAGCTGGAAGTTTGAAACTAGGATGAGGTGGGGGAAGGGGAAATGAGGAAGCTGTTGAAGTCCACATTGATGCTCTAGGGTTGAAGTGTTCCGAGGTGGAAGATGAGGCGTTCTTCCTCCAGGCGTCTGGTGGTGAGGGCGCGGCGGTGAAGGAGGCCCAGAACCTCCATGTCCTCAGCAGAGTGGGAGGAGGAGTTGAAATGTTGGGCCACGGGGCGGTTTGGTTGATTGGTGCGGGTGTCTCGGAGATGTTTCCTAAAGCGCTCTGCTAGGAGGCGCCCAGTCTCCCCAATGTAGAGGAGACCACATCGGGAGCAACGGATACAATAAATGATATTAGTGGATGTGCAGGTAAAACTTTGGTGGATGTGGAAGGCTCCTTTAGGGCCTTGGATAGAGGTGAGGGAGGAGGTGTGGGCACAGGTTTTACAGTTCCTGCGGTGGCAGGGGAAAGTGCCAGAATGGGAGGGTGGGTCGTAGGGGGGTGTGGACCTTACCAGGTAGTCACGGAGGGATCGGTCTTTGCGGAAGATGGAAAGGGGTGGGGAGGGAAATATATCCCTGGTGGGTGGGGTCTTTTTGGAGGTGGCGGAAATGTCGGCGGATGATTTGGTTTATGCGAAGGTTTGTAGGGTGGAAGGTGAGCACCGGGGCGTTCTGTCCTTGTTACGGTTGGAGGGGTGGGGTCTGAGGGCGGAGGTGCAGGATGTGGACGAGATGCGTTGGAGGGCATCAATAACCATGTGGGAAGGGAAATTGCGGTCTCTAAAGAAGGAGGCCATCTGGTGTGTTCTAAGGTGGAACTGGTCCTCCTGGGAGCAGATACGGCGGAGGCGGAGGAATTGGGAATACGGGATGGCATTTTTGCAAAAGATAGGATGGGAAGAGGTGTAATCCAGGTAGCTATGGGAGTCGGTGGGTTTGTAAAAAATGTCAGTGTCAAGTCGGTCGTCACTAATGGAGATGGAGAGGTCCAGGAAGGGGAGGGAGGTGTCAGAGATGGTCCAGGTAAATTTAAGGTCAGGATGGAATGTGTTGGTGAAGTTGATGAATTGCTCAACCTCCTCGCGGGAGCACGAGGTGGCGCCAATGCAGTCATCAATGTAGCGGAGGAAGAGGTGGGGAGTGGTGCTGGTGTAATTATGGAAGATCAACTGTTCTACATAGCCAACAAAGAGACAGGCATAGCTGGGGCCCATACGTGTGCCCATGGCTACGCCTTTGGTCTGGAGGAAGTGGGAGGATTTGAAGGAGAAATTGTTAAGGGTGAGGACCAGTTCGGCCAAACGAATGAGAGTGTCAGTGGAAGGGTACTGTTGGGGACGTCTGGAGAGGAAAAAGCGGAGGGCTTGGAGGCCCTGGTCATGGCAGATGGAGGTGTAGAAGGATTGGATATCCATGGTGAAGATGAGGCGTTGGGGGCCGGGGAAATGGAAGTCTTGGAGGAGGTGGAGGGCGTGGGTGTGGAGGGGAAGATTTTCCTCATGAAGGGTTCAACAATGTGAGGGCACAGATTTATGTGAATGAGCAAAAGTGGTATGTGAATAACTTTATCACATGGCATGTGGTTATATTCTTGAATGCACTGCCTGACAGTGAGGTGGAAAAAGGTTCAATTGAGGTATGGGAAGGGAATTAGTTATTTATTTAAAGTGGAACAGTGTGCAGTTATAGGAAGAAGATAGGAGAACGGAATTGGGTGAATTGCTCATATGAAGAGCCTGCACAGAGAAGCTGAGCTGAATGGCATGTCAGTGCTGTAACATTTCTGTGCAATAGATAAATGAGATCTGTATGCAAAAGGATTTCCACACGTCCTTCATGTGTGTGGGTGTAAATTATTTTTATTACTTTCTAATAGAGCTGGACAATGAATCCTGAGTGCAGGGGTAATTGTGTTTCCTTTGTTATATTAAAGAGTTGCTGGCTTACTCTTCGAACGTAACCTAACTAACCAGTAACACCACAGTCAACTTACTTGTTTATCAGGAAGAAGCTCAGCTTCTTTAAGCTTATGCTCAGATTTGGAGCTACTTTTAGAAAATGGATGTTCAAGGCAATTGCAAGTCAGCATTAAGGAACAACCAATATTCAAAACTGCTGTAGGAAAGACAGCATTAAAATAGTGTGATATCCACTTTCGTGCAAATCATATTGATCATGAACCTACAAACAATGTGTTGTTTTCTTGATCTTCAACATTTGACTCTTACTTGCCTTAATCTTTGGGAAATTAACAGCTCCTCTAACTACACCAACAGATCATGGATTTTTGACTTATTTAAGTTATGGGAGAATAGCATCCACTACAATGCATTGGCGATGGTTTATTGAGTGCAAACTAAAATAGTTTGCACCAACACGAAGGTTTTTATGTAAATCCAGAGTGAAGGCATGATTTTAATCTTAATTTCCAGTATACCCTTAACACTGGAGTGAAGCAAGGCTGCCTTGCACCAGATACATTGTAAATGCACAATAAGGATGATTTTTTTGCTTTTGCTGGACTCATTTAGTATCAATATAACACAATCATCGTTCGATTTATTAGACTACATTTATTATCTCACATAATGGGTGAGACCTTCAGACATTTTCTGAGGTTGTGACTGAAAGGAGATGGTACCACGGTTGCCCACCAAAACGATCTTACCAGCGGGAGACAATTGAAAGCTAATTTCTGGAGGTGCTGTTAAACTAAGAACTGTGGGTGGGGCATGTACTTGGTTTGGATTCCTGATGAAGGGCTTTTGCCCGAAACGTCGATTTCGAAGCTCCTTGGATGCTGCCTGAACTGCTGTGCTCTTCCAGCACACTAATCCAGAATCTGGTTTCCAGCATCTGCAGTCATTGTTTTTACCGAATATGTACTTAGTTTGGGCCAGTGGGATGGATTGCAGAGTTCTCCTGCGAGCAGCCCCACAAGGAGAGATGGGCACTGCTTCTGGAAGCAGAGTTGTCCTGCGAGCAGCCCCACAGGGAGAGATGGGCACTGCTTCTGGAAGCAGAAGGACACAAGTTCTAGGAAAATGGTAAACTTATTTAATGGCTGCAGTTTTGGTGAAGTGGAAACTCTCTGCAGGATGGCCCCAGGGCCCATTGATGGGGAGACATGAGGCTGGGAGATAGAAAAAGGCGGCTTCTCTGCAAAGCTCCGAGTGACCTGCCAACCTGCTACTGTCAGTCAGCCTCTGACAGTATTCCCAACTTCCTCCCAAGTCGCTTGTCAATTGACACCAGTTGGTTACTGACCATAGCCAAAAGTAGGCGCTCCTGTTGCTTACCCATCTTCGGCAAGACTAGGCTGGAGGACCAGCCCGTCAGGTGGCATGCTCTAATGCATTATGTTCAAAGCACCTCAACCATCCATCTCCAAAACCATCTGTATTTAACCAGCAAGATTTCACCTCACACTGCATTCTAAGATTAGCATGGCACTTTTAAACTGAATGCAAATATGTATGTCATCTTTTAACTGCATTGATTAATTTGTCAATTATTTTAATGTGATGGGGCACATGATAATACTTAATAAAATTAAACAAGCTGGAGGGAAATCTATACAAATAACACATGCTGACTGAGTAATTATTCTTTGTAAGATGAAGGAGTTTAACTTGTGACCTCCATAAGACTAGATATGAATACTGTTGCAACTCTTTAAATGCATTAAATAGCAGATTTTCCAGTCAACAGTTTGCAAATCTATTTTAAATTTTCTTTTACATCCTTATGGTCATCAGCATTTAAGATGATTCCTATTCTTCCTAGACAATACCATAGAAAATCCTATGAACATGAGCAACAATGATTGTACTCTGTCCAAAATTTGGATCCATTGACTTTATTGGCACTGAGTTTGAAAATAGGCAGCCAATGGAACACCTTACTATTGTGCAATACCACTCAGGATCAATTTTGTGTCTCCCTGTTAGCAGTTAGGGGTACATTCAGCTTGGTTGGCTGGATGGCTGGTTTGCAATACAGAGCTGATGCCAAAATAGTGGGTTCAGTTCCCATACCAGCTGAGGTTACCTTGAAGAGCCCATCTTCTCAATCTCTCCCCTTGCCTGAGGCATGGTGACCTCAGGTTAAAGCATCTGAAAAGAGAGTTGCCCTACGGTCTGGTAGGACTATGATAACTTTCCCTTCTTCGCATTTGATCCATCCAACCAATTAACGCCAACCCAAATCCACAATCCAAAGCATCATTTTGTAACTGCATATTCCATTTGTTACAAGAAAGCCTTACTGAGACATTTCTTGGGGACCTACGTGTGGATGAAGCCTTTTGAAATGCTTGCAATTTCACACGTGAAGAATATAGTGTGAGGGCAAGATTTTCTTCCACTTTTACCAAAGCTGTAAAAGCTTAATTGAAGTTTTTTTATTTAATTTCCAATGTATGGGGAATCCTTCTTCCTCATCAAAGCTACTTAATAATGAGTGAGTTATGAAAGTCAGCTTCAAAAGTGAACTGACAGATGTGGGCTGCAGTTGCCGAAAGCATAAATGGAAATGTAATGAAATTGTGTTATTTTAAAGTTGATTGATGTTTGTATATGGTGATGGAGAACATTCATTTGACATAGAAACAAATGTTTCTCTCACTGCCAGAACTGATTTGCTGGTTGCCCACTTGGCATTGCACTTTCCCAGATCATTCAAATTACAATCCTTTTTGAGGGCTTCCTGGTCAACTAGGGAGCATGGGCCTTTTTTTTTCCAAAGGGGAGGGTTTGTAATTTAAGGGGCAACAACATGGGTTACCAGAAGTCAACAGCATCTTCTTTGAGGTTGCACAAACCACAGGAATAAGGAAGGCTGCTCCCTGAGCCGCTCACTTCAGGCTGGAGTTCCTGCTCTGGGGACTGAGGGACTACAATGAAGCTGATCTCACCCAAGGACAGCAGGAAGACAGCGTACTCTGTCTTACAAAACAGGTGTGGATGGAAATGTGGGAAGGAGTCAGCAGTGGAAATGACATACTTCCCAACTGGAGACAGTACGCTAAGAGGATACAGGAGGATGAACAATGTGAATGACTCAGAACATAGAACAGTACAGCACAGGACAGGAGCTTCAGCCCTTGATGTTGTGCCGACCTTTTATCCTACTCTGAGATCAAACTAACCAACAACCTTTCAATTTACTACCATTCATGTGCCTACCCAATCGCTTAAATGTCCCTAATATATCTGACTCTACGACCATTGCTGACTGTTCATTCCACACACCTACCACTCTCTGTGTAAAGGACTCACCTCTGACATCTCCTCTGAACCTTCCTCTAATCATCTTAAAATTTTGTCCCCTTGTAATAGCCATTTCTGTCATTTGTCCCCATTAGTTCCCACACCGTAACATCCCAGCATTCACTTGCAAAGCACATTTCAGGCTGATACAGCTCCATCCATCTGTAATCATTGGACAGTCATCTGAGCAGCCAACCCTCTCACACTCTCCCTCAGCCTTGTGCTCTCTTGTGTCCGCACTACGTAGTTACCCTCCAAAAAGGGCAGCCTTTCCTCTCCCTACACATGCCACTGGTAACACTAACACCTCTTCATTCTGATTCCTTGCAGGAGAAGGCAGGGCAGGTGACTGAGGTGTCAGTGGGGCAGCACTTTAGGGCCAGCGACCATAATTCTATTAGTTTTAAAATAGTGATGGAAAAGGATAGACCAGATCTAAAAGTTGAAGTTCTAAATTGGAGGAAGGCTAATTTTGATGGAATTATCCAAGAACTTTCAAGAGCTGATTGGGCGCAGATGGTAAAGGGACGGTTGGAAAATGGGAAGCCTTCAGAAATGAGATAACAAGAGTCCAGAGAAAGTATATTCCTGTTAGGGTGGAATGAAAGGCTGGTAGGTATAGGGAATGTTGGATGACTAAAGAAATTGAGGGTTTGGTAAAGAAAACGAAGGAAGCATATGTCAGGTATAGACAGGGTAGATCAAGTGAATCCTTAGAAGAGTATAAAGGCAGTAGGAGTATACTTAAGAGAGAAATCAGGAGGGCAAAAAGGGGACATGAGATAGCTTTGGCAAATAGAGTTAAGGAGAATCCAAAAGGTTTTTACAAATACATTAAGGATAAAAGGGTAACTGGGGAGAGAATAGGGTCCCTCAAAGATCAGCAAGGCAGCCTTTGTGAGGAACCACAGTGGATGGGGGAGATACTAAATGAGTGTTTTCCATCAGTGTTTACTGTGGAAAAGGATGTGGAAGATATAGAACATAGGGAAATAGATGGTGACATCTTGAAAAATGCCCATATTACAGAGGTGGAAGTGCTATATGTCTTGAAACACATAAAAGTGGATAAATCCCCAGGACCTGATCAAGTGTGTCCTAGAACTCTGTGGGAAGCTAGCGAAGTGAATGCTGGGCCTCTGATTAGGGATAGTCAACATGGCTTTGTGCGTGGGAAATCATGTCTCACAAACTTGATTGAGATTTTTGAAGAAGTAACAAAGAGGATTGATGAGGGCAGAGTGGTAAATGTGATCTATATGGACTTCAGTAAGGCATTTGACAAGGTTCCACATGGGAGACTGGTTAGCAAGGTTAGATCTCATAGAATACAGGGAGAACTAGCCATTTGGATACAGAGCTGGCTCAAAGGTAGAAGACCGAGGTTGGTGGTGGAGGGTTGTTTTTCAGACGGAGGCCTGTGACCAGTGGAGTGCCACAAGAATCAATGCTGGGTCCACTACTTTTCATCATTTATATAAATGATTTGGATGTGAGCATAAGAGGTATAATTAGTAAGTTTGCAGATGACACCAAAATTGGATGTGTAGTGGACAGCGAAGAGAGTTACCTCAGATTAAAACAGCATTTTGATCAGATGGGCCAATCGTCTGAGAAGTGGCAGACAGAATTTAACTTAGATAAATGTGAGGTGCTGCCTTTTGGGAAAGCAAATCTTAGCAGGACTTATACACATAATGGTAAAGTCCTAAAGAGTGTTGCTGAACAAAGAGACCTTGGAATGCAGGTTCATAGCTCCATGAAAGTGGAATTGCAGATAGATAGGATAGTGAAGAAGGCGTTTGGTATGCTTTCCTTTATTGGACAGAGTATTGAGTACAGGAGTTGGGAGGTCATGTTGCGGCTGTACAGGACATTGGTTAGACCACTGTTGAAATATTGCATGCAATTCTGGTCTCCTTCCTATTGGAAAGATGTTGTGAAACTTGAAAAGGTTCAGAAAGGATTTACAAGGATGTTGCCAGGGTTGGAGAATTTGAGCTATCGGTAGAGGCTGAACAGGCTGGGGCTGTTTTCCCTGGAGCGACTAAGACTGAGGGGTAACCTTATAGAGGTTTATAAAATCATAAGGGGCATGGAAATGCTAACTAGACAGTCTTTTCCTTGGGGTGCGACAGTCCAAAACTGGAGGGCATAGATTTCATGTGAGAGGGAAAAGATATAAAAGAGATCCAAGGGGCAACTTTTTCATGCAGAGGGTGGTACGTCCATGAAATGAGCTGCCAGATGAAGTGCTGGAGACTGGTACAATTGCAACATTTAAAAGGCATCTAGATGGGTATATGAATTGGAAGGTTTTGGAGGGATGTGGGCCGGATGCTGTCAGGTGCGACTAGATTGGGTTGGGAGATCTGGTCAGCATAGACAAGTTGAACTGAAGGGTTGTTTCCATGCTGTACATCCTTATGACTCTGACCCAACTTGGGAGATGCCTCGGCAGGGTTGGGGGGTGGGGGTGGAGGGCGAGTTTGACCTGCAGTGAAGGGCATCTTGTTGACCACTGGTGATCATGTGCCAATCTGCTGCAAAGGAGATGGTCAGCCGTGAGTGCCCAGACTGTCTGAGGCACTGGTGTTTGGACATGTCATGAGAGTTGAATCTCTGCCTGTAGACCATGTGTTGGGGACCTTGGCATCTCTCTGCGGGGTCTCAGTATCCATTCCATTCTGACCTTCTGAGATGCATGCTACTGGAGGCAGGTGATGCTGGTGAAGGCAGGTGGTGTTACATCTGCTTTTGCTCCTGCAGGAGCTCTTGACAGTTACACGGTCTCTACCCTTGACTCTCAACAGAGATGGGAGATGCAGTTACATAAGCTGCAACCCATGCCCTGCAGTAGCAGAGGAATTCAGCTGGAGGGGGATGAAATACTGGACCAGGTGAAATACCATTCTGGAAGTTGTAAATCACTTCTCAGCTGGTGCTAGCACTTTGAGAGGTGGAGGTGTTTTGAACAGCAGTCTGTCAATGACCAGGATTGGAGCTCTTACTGTGTAAATGGCTTAAATTCTGCTACACCTTCAGCTTCAGTGAAGAAGATCTTTTCACTGTGTCCTCATCTCAATGATCTGAGCAAGTGGCTGACTGGTGCCCCTGTCTGGAAGATATTGGATGCTAAGTTAAAACAGGACCTAACTGGCTTCTTAACTAACTCATTGATCCCCTAGTTACTCAACTAACAGATCAAAGGGTGTTCCCCACTTGCCTTGCGTACCGTCCAAGGTAAATGCAGCAGAGGGCAGGATCGCATCATGACCCCAACCTGATAACTTGGACTTTCAGACCCTGACTTCTACCGAGCCAAGCCCCAATGGCCTGTGAAAACTCTGCCCAGGATGACAGGCAAAGAATTCAGTGTGAATTTCATGGTATTCCCACTTGGTAATAATGAAAGAAGAACTAAGTTTGCAGCAGCAAGAGCAGATGAGGCCTTCATAAGATGGCTGTCGCAAGATTGTTGGTGATGAACTGGAACCAACCATTCTTATTCCTGTGTTTATAATGCACTTGGGACTGAAGAATGTAATGTTGTTTCATGTGGCGCATAAAGAAGATTTTGTTGTTATTGTATTGCATGTCTTTAGTTTTGACTACTGTTTTCTTTTCAAATACTTTCTTTCTCTTTCTGAAGACGACCTGATGAGGTACAGTTTCACAAGGAGTGAACATGTTCTGTTGTTCGCCTAAGGGTGACATTGAACCCCCAACTATGAATGTCTGCAGGCTGCTCAATCAGGACTAAGCCTAACCATGCCGTTGTACTGTGTCTATACGAATACTTAAAGCATGAGTCGCTGAAGTCAGGAACCCTCCCCAATTATTTTTTTTTAATTTCAAAAATATACTTTATTCATAAAATATCTTGATGATCTGTACAATTGGTCATGCCATACATATGTAAACATTCCATTTCTTTGCAGACAGAGATCGAGTAATCGTTCGTATATACAGGTCTATCTGTTTACTATCCATATATTTAGCTGAGGCTTCAGTGTGGCCCACTTACTGCGTGGGGCCCCTGTGCTTAGGCAAGCAGACGTTATATGGTGGTCTTTCCTCACCGCGCCTTGGCGGCAGCTGCCCTAAGCTTCAGCGCGTCCCTCAATACGTAGTCCTGGACCTTGGAATGTGCCAGTCCACAACATTCAGTCAGGGTCAGCTCCTTTAGCTGGAAGATCAACAGGTTTCGGGCAGACCAAAGAGCATCTTTCACTGAGTTGATGATCCTCCAGGCAGGCACAGTTGATGTTTGTCTCGGTGTGCGTCCTGGGGAACAGACCGTAGAGCATGGAGTCCTGCTTCACGGAGCTGCTTGGGACAAACCTCGACAAACACCACTGCATTCTTCTCCAAACTTCCTTTGTATAGGCACATTCCAGAAGGAGGTGTGTGACAGTCTCGTCCCCCCCGCAGCCGCTTCGAGGGCAGCGTGCGGTGCGGCTGAGAGTCCAGGCGTGCATAAAGGATCTCACAGGCAGAGCCCTTCTCACCACCAGCCAAGCTATGTCTTGGTGCTTGTTGGAAAGTTCTGGCGATGAGGCATTCTGCCAGATGACTTTGACAGAGTGCTCAGGGAACCGCTCGATAGGATCCGCCCTCTGCTTTTCCCGAAGGGTCTCAAGGACACTACATGCTGACCACTTCCTGATGGACTTGTGGTCAAAGGTGTTTTTCTTCATAAATTTCCCCATGAAGGACAGGTGATACGGAAAGGTCCAACTACTTGGAGCGTTCCGCGGCAGCGAGGCCAAGCCCATCCTTCGCAACACTAGGGACAGGTAGAGCCTCAGTACCTAGTGACACTTGGTGTTTGCGTACCGGGGATCCATGCACAGCTTGATGCAGCCACACACAAAGGTGGCCGTCAGGGTGAGGGTGGTATTGGGTGTGTTTTTTCCCCCGTTGTCCAGATCTTTGTTCATCGAGTCCCTTCGGACCCTGGCCATGTTTGATCTCCGTATAAAATGGAGGATGGCCTGAGTGGGAACTTTACTCAATTATCCCTCTGTACCATTGTGGTAGATAACTGCTGTCTTAACGGGAAGCAACCAGTTCAGCCAAGACAGGGGATGAGCTGAAGCCCTCTTCTAGCTTGCACCATTTTGTTTTGCAGTCACTAACCTTCCTAAGCAGTGAAGGATCTAATATTTAATTGCTAAATTACCCCGAAACTCTTTGCAACAGCAATTGTTTGTTGCAAAACTTTATATTGTTTAGAGCTGTGCCAATACTGTGGAATCAAAGCCAGAGCTTGTTCTGTTCCACAGCAGCGAATCAGGTGAAAGCTAAATTGTATGCTGGTGTTCTGGCATGTGAATTTAATATTCGACTTTTAATATTATTGGTTAGCTGTGACAAGCTCACATAATGTTGGAGCATGGAAGAGAAAGTGAGGACTGCAGATGTTGGAGATCAGAGCTGAAAATGTGTTGCTGGAGAAGCGCAGCAGGTCAGGCAGCATCCAAGGAACAGGAGAATCGACGTTTCGGGCATGAGCTCTTCTTCAGAAATCATGAAATATGATTGGAGCATAGGCTGTTCAGCAAGAGTAACCTGTAAAAGCAATTTGAAAAGCATGATTTCGAGTTAGTGTTTATTTGTAGGGACAAAACAACCTTGATTATCTGAATGAGACGGGTGGGGAGTATTATGTTCAGATAATTGATCGTTTGGATTACTGATCTGATCGTAAACAAGCAGTAATTTGAGTTCCGGTTAACGAACATACTTCGGTTATCTGGCAATGCACACTATAATGCTGCCAGGCTGGTAACAATGCTGAGTTCTGGATTAGTGGTGCTGGAAGAGCACAGCAGTTCAGGCAGCATCCAACGAGCAGCGAAATCGACATTTCGGGCAAAAGCCCTTCATCAGGAATAAAGGCAGTGAGCCTGAAGCATGGAGAGATAAGCTAGAGGAGGGTGGGGGTGGGGAGAGAGTAGCATAGAGTACAATGGGTGAGTGGGGGAGGAGATGAAGGTGATAGGTCAAGGAGGAGAGGGTGGAGTGGATAGGTGGAAAAGAAGATAGGCAGGTCGGACAAGTCAAGGAGACAGTAACTGAGCTGGAAGTTTGAAACTAGGATGAGGTGGGGGAAGGGGAAATGAGGAAGCTGTTGAAGTCCACATTGATGCCCTGGGGTTGAAGTGTTCCGAGGCGGAAGATGAGGCGTTCTTCCTCCAGGCATCTGGTGGTGAGTGAGCGGCGGTGAAGGAGGCCCAGGATCTCCATGTCCTCGGCAGAGTGGGAGGGGGAGTTGAAATGTTGGGCCACGGGGCGGTTTGGTTGATTGGTGCGGGTGTCTCGGAGATGTTTCCTAAAGCGCTCTGCTAGGAGGCGCCCAGTCTCCCCAATGTAGAGGAGACCACATCGGGAGCAACGGATACAATAAATGATATTGGTGGATGTGCAGGTGAAACTTTGGATGTGGAAGGCTCCTTTAGGGCCTTGGATAGAGGTGAGGGAGGAGGTGTGGGCACAGGTTTTACAGTTCCTGCGGTGGCAGGGGAAAGTGCCAGAATGGGAGGGTGGGTCGTAGGGGGGTGTGGACCTGACCAGGTAGTCACGGAGGGAACGGTCTTTGCGGAAGGCGGAAAGGGGTGGGGAGGGAAATATATCCCTGGTGGTGGGGTCTTTTTGGAGGTGGCGGAAATGTCGGTGGATGATTTGGTTGATGCGAAGGTTTGTAGGGTGCAAGGTGAGCACCAGGGGCGTTCTGTCCTTGTTACGGTTGGAGGGGTGGGGTCTGATGGCGGAGGTGCGGGATGTGGACGAGATGCGTTGGAGGGCATCTTTAACCACGTGGGAAGGGAAATTGCGGTCTCTAAAGAAGGAGGCCATCTGGTGTGTACTATGGTGGAACTGGTCCTCCTGGGAGCAGATACGGCGGAGGCGGAGAAATTGGGAATACGGGATGGCATTTTTGCAAGAGATAGGGTGGGAAAAGGTGTAATCCAGGTAGCTATGGGAGTCAAGTCGGTCGTCACTAATGGAGATGGAGAGGTCAAGGAAGGGGAGCGAGGTGTCAGAGATGGTCCAGGTAAATTTAAGGTCAGGGTGGAATGTGTTGGTGAAGTTGATGAATTGCTCAACCTCCTCGCGGGAGCACGAGATGGCGCCAATGCAGTCATCAATGTAGCGGAGGAAGAGGTGGGGAGTGGTGCCGGTGTAATTACGGAAGATCAACTGTTCTACATAGCCAACAAAGAGACAGGCATAGCTGGGGCCCATACGTGTGCCCATGGCTACGCCTTTGGTCTGGAGGAAGTGGGAGGATTGAAAGGAGAAATTGTTAAGGGTGAGGACCAGTTCGGCCAAACGAATGAGAGTGTCAGTGGAAGGGTACTGTTGGGGACGTCTGGAGAGGAAAAAACGGAGGGCTTGGAGGCCACCGACATTTCTGCCACCTCCAAAAAGACCCCACCACCAGGGATATATTTCCCTCCCCACCTCTTTCCGCCTTCCGCAAAGACCGTTCCCTCCGTGACTACCTGGTCAGGTCCACACCCCCCTACGACCCACCCTCCCATTCTGGCACCTTCCCCTGCCACCGCAGGAACTGTAAAACCTGTGCCCACACCTCCTCCCTCACCTCTATCCAAGGCCCTAAAGGAGCCTTCCACATCCATCAAAGTTTCACCTGCACATCCACCAATATCATTTATTGTATCCGTTGCTCCCGATGTGGTCTCCTCTACATTGGGGAGACTGGGCGCCTCCTAGCAGAGCGCTTTAGGGAACATCTCCGAGACACCCGCACCAATCAATCAAACCGCCCCGTGGCCCAACATTTCAACTCCCCCTCCCACTCTGCCGAGGACATGGAGGTCCTGGGCCTCCTTCACCGCCGCTCCCTCACCACCAGACGCCTGGAGGAAGAACGCCTCATCTTCCGCCTCGGAACACTTCAACCCCAGGGCATCAATGTGGACTTCAACAGCTTCCTCATTTCCCCTTCCCCCACCTCATCCTAGTTTCAAACTTCCAGCTCAGTTACTGTCTCCTTGACTTGTCCGACCTGCCTATCTTCTTTTCCACCTATCCACTCCACCCTCTCCTCCTTGACCTATCACCTTCATCTCCTCCCCCACTCACCCATTGTACTCTATGCTACACTCTCCCCACCCCCACCCTCCTCTAGCTTATCTCTCCATGCTTCAGGCTCACTGCCTTTATTCCTGATGAAGGGCTTTTGCCCGAAACGTCGATTTCGCTGCTCGTTGGATGCTGCCTGAACTGCTGTGCTCTTCGAGCACCACTAATCCAGTATTTGGTTTTCAGCATCTGCAGTCATTGTTTTTACCTTAACAATGCTGAGTTGCCTAATGCCATTTTTACGGGACGTTGAGATCTTGATCAGATAATCTGAAATTTGGATAATTGATGTTTGGATAATCAAGGTTGTACTGTATTTGATAAAATACATGTGCTACATAAAGAGTGTTAGACGGGTGATACTGTCAAGCCAATTCTTCACTATTCCTACAATACTGCTGGAACCCATCACTTACCCTCCTCAATAATGAAAGGTGTTCACAGCAACAGCAGCGAGGTCACATGCCAACAGTCTTAGTTTGAAATATAAATACAAATTTGTATCTGTGGACAGACATCCATTTTGCTACATGAGACTTATTTATGTTTTCGTTCTTGACATATTTCAACAAATAGCCTCTTTTAGGAAGATGTTAATAAGTTGTCAATTAAATTAGTGTCATAATGGATTTTTCTCGTAACAGGAAATCCATTTCAAAAGTGCCTTTAGTGTGTAGGCAATTAAAAGCCATCTAGCTCCTTTAGAATTATATTTCTTTTCAAATATTAATGGTTAAAGATATTGGGTTAACAGTTTTACAGTTCATTGTATGCATTAAGAGTCTGCACATCACATGGCTTTCATCAACTTTTCACTTTGTTTGCAATACTATCAGAAAGTTTTGAAATTCATGCCTGTAATATCTAAAATTTAGATACTTGCAGTTGCCTTTCCTAGTTTTGGTAAGGTCTGCTTTATCCATGCAACCTCCTTTAACACAGGATTCTTTTAAACGTCATGTTAGCTGTGGCTGAAACTGAATCTCATTTGCAGCAGGCTTCAAAACTGTTTAATATCTCATAATAAGTGTCTCTGTGATTTCTCCATGTTTTCACAAGGGTGATTGTTCCCCACAAAAGGATGAGGGAATAGTTTGATTCCATTTTTATGTTAAAATCAGCTGATTATCCAAAACAAAATCTTTGGGAGAAATACATTTTCTTTATTACACAAATCCTATTGGGTCACATAAGAGAGAGGAAATTTAAATTCCCTTGCTCAGTGAGAAGAGACCATGCAAGCCATTTTCCAGATGCATTACTGCTTATAATTACCCTGAAATCGAGCACAATAGTTCCACCCAGCACCCAAAAGTAGGAGTCCAATGTAGATGGCAAGGTCCAAATTAATTTGTAGGAATACAAATCCTATTTTAACCACAGATTGCCAGATTTTCTGGCCCAAATTGGGACCAAATGGTCATAAGACTGAAATGGCTGCCAAACAGGACAACAGAAGGGCATGGTCTTGAGTGCAGTGGAGGGGAGGAGCCCTGCAACACACCCTTTACCTATAGAGCATGGAACTGACAGCTCTGTGAGGATATTGAGATCCCACACCAGACAAGTTACTCTTTAAAATTTCCATGGAAGCGGCCAGCTTAGCCACTGTTATGTTCTCCACGTAGAGATTGCAGAGGGGTGCGAACCATGGATTGTCAGGTCAAAGTGTTTAAAAACAAGTAAGATGTTTTATTTGTCTCCTTTACAGTTCATGATTAAATGCTGCAGTATGAGTTATAACTGTGTTCAATAGAATGAGTTGTGGGAGTCTTGCGATTGAAGGATGTAGGATCTGGGCTGAGTTTTCTGTTGAATATCGGATATAGGAGCAAAATTAGGCAATTTGTCTATTGAGCCTGCTTTGCCATTTCATCATGACTGATGTGTTTCTCAACCCTGTTCTCCTGCCTTCCCCCGATAACCTGTGTGAATCCCTCACTAATCCAGAACCTATCTATTAAGTACACTCAATGACTTGGCCTCCACAGCTTTCTGCAGCAATGGGTTCCACAGATTAACCACCCCCTGGCTGAAGAAAGTCCTCCCCGTCCCAGCTGTAAAGGGTTATCCTTTCACTCTGAGGCTGTGCCCTCGGGTCCTAGTCTCTCATACTAGTGGAAACATTTCCTCCACGTTCACTCCATCCAGGCCTCTCAGTATTCTGTAAGTTTCAATGAAATGCATTGTCCATGGTAACTCTTACCCCTTCCTGATGTGTCGCAGTGTTCAATGCTCAGACTCCAACTTATCAACTCTGAGCCGGAGTTCCTCAAGCAACCAACACTTGTTACAAGTGTGATCACTACGAACCAAAATGGGGTCCATCAGCTCCCACAGCATGCAGTTCCAATACATTGCCCAACATCCCTATTATAATTACTTAGTTCTTAATTTGATTTTTAAAGTGTTCCCACTGGTCTTTTAGTTTGTAACCTGTAAGTATTTCCTTCTATCTTTGATCTGAAAGTAACCTATAATGGATAGTCAGTTCAGTAGTGATCAGCAACCAATGAATTTACTGTTTGCCTATGATGTCACTCTTTTGCTCTCGGCCCCTGATCCTGGGCTTCAATTTATCCTGTTTTGTTTAAAAAGAAAACTTGGCCAGCTATGGACCAAGCAAAAAGCACCTCTTCCCCTCTGCACTGAAGTCCCATGATTCCCCCAAATTCCCAAAACTATAGACTCACTTTGGTCATGCCTGACACTGGATGTGACCATTCCTTCCTGTCTGTGTGAGGCCTACTGATGGTACACATTCAACAAGGCCTTTCTTAAATAGGTCACCCAGGAGGGCATGAGAAACGGTTAAAAAAATGGGAAATGAGAAGCCTTTTTCATGCATTTGACAGCTTGCCATCAGAGCTAATCCCATCTCATTTCCGCACAGTTTCCAATTCTTATCCCCTTCCTGACGAACTAGGCATTCCAATTCACCAAAGTAAAAGTTCAAGCAGTTACCTGGTGGCATCCTCTTGCTGCTTGCTTTTCCAGGATACAGGAGTGACCGACTAACAGGCAGCAGAGAGTAGGCATGAGTTGGCCTTTCTCAGGCTGGCAGGATGTAGTGAGTGGTGTTCCATAAAAATCAGTGCTGCAACCTCACCAGTATTTATATTCGTGACTCAGACGATGGGACGGAAGGCATGGCTGCCAAGTTTGCTGACAACACAAGTGTAGATTGGAACGTGTGTTGTGAAGTGAATATAAGGAGGCTACAAAAAGGTACTGATAAGTTAAAATGAGTGTGAAAGATTGTGTAATGTCAGAAGATATGAAGATGATCTTGGCTGGAAGAACAGAGGATTGCAGAGCTCTGAAGTGCAGAGAGAACCAGGTGTCCTCGTGTGTAGACTCATAGAGACATACAGCATGGAACAACCAGTCCATGCCGACCATAATCACAAACTAAACGAGTCCCACCTACCTGTGATTGACCCAGCTTCCTCCAAGCAAATGTCTACTCAACATTGTAACTCTACTGCTCCCACCACTTCCTTTGGAAGCTCATTCCACACACAAATCACTCTGTGTATAAAAAAAAGAAAAGGCCCTTCATGTCTTCTTTTAAAATTTTTCATCTCTCACCTTAAAAATATGCCCCCCCCCCACCACCCTGATCTTGAAATCGCCCACCCTATGGAGAAGACACCTATTATTCACCAAATCCATACCCTTCAGGACTTTATAAACCTTTATATGGTCACCTTTCAACCTCCTATTCTCCAGTGAAAAAATCCCAGCCTGTCCAGCCTCTCTTTGTAACGCAAACCCTCCACTCCCAGCAATACCCTGGTAAATTTTTTTCTGAACCCTCTTAAACTCAAAAATGGGGTGACCAAAACTGTGCACAGTGCTCCAGAAGAGGCCTCATCAACGTCCTGTACAACCTCAACGTAACATAGCATTAATTGCAAAAGGTTAACATGGTGGCTGAGCAAGTGGTCAGGAAAGCTGATAGTGAGCTGTTATTTATTGATCAGATTCCCTACTGTGTGAAAACCGGCCCTTTGACCCAACCAGTCCACACTGACCCTCCAAAGAGTAACTCACCCTGGCCCATTTCCCTCTGACTAATGCATCTAACACTATGGGCAATTTACAACGGCCAATTCACCTGACCTGCACATCTTTGGACTGTGGGAGGAAACCCATGCAGACACGGGGAGAATGTGCAAACTCCACACAGACAGTCGCCCAAGGCCGGAATCAAACCCGAGTCTCTGGCGCTGTGAGGCAACAGTCTAACTACTGAGCCACCATGCCTCTCAAAGGAGGATTTCAAGGAGAATTGAATATAAAAATAGGGAGTTTATTCTTCAGTTGTTCAGGGCAATGCTGAGAATGCATCTGGAGTACAATGTGCACTATTGGTTACCTTATTTCAGAAAGGATGTGAATGTATTGGAGGCGGTTCAGAGGTTTCCTCTGCTGGAGTTTTGGAGAACAAGAACTGGTTTGATTGATACAAAAAAAAGATTCTGAAGAGCTTGACAGGGTAGATGCAGAAAGGATGTTTGCTTTTATGAAGGAAGCAAAAAACCTGGGTTCACTGTTTGAAAATCAGGGGTCACCCATTGAAAAAGAGATTAGATGAAGTTTTTTTTTCACTGAGAGGCTTGTGAGATTTTGGAATCCTTTCTTAAAAGGTGATGGAAGCGGAGTCCTTGAAGCAGAGCTGGATAGATAGTTGTTGAGCAAGGGGATGAAAAATGAGCAGGGTTGGGCAGGAATGTGGATTTGCGGTTACAATCAGATCCATCTAGATTTTATTGAACGGCAGAGCAGGCACAAGGGGCTGAATGACCAGCTACTGCTCCAGGTTCATATGTACAAGTCTTCAGGTAATTCTTTCATCCTCACATGTTCCCTGCATGCTCCATGGCCACCCTCGTCTTCCACCTTCAGCCACCCAAATGGGCATCACCAGACGACCACCAAATCCACCAGCATTTACTCTGTCCACTCCCCCCTGGCAGTGGAAGCACTGTGTTCCATCCACAGGGTGTACTGTAGAAATTCACCAAGACTCTTCAGACATGAATGAGCTGGATTGGAACTTATTTTCATTTGTTTGTTTTATGGCAAGCAAGCCTTGGTCAATCCAAAATGCATGTGGACCTGATTACTTTTCAGTGCTAGAACTTTTCTGGTGCTGAATAAGTTACTTGAATCCATCCGATTTGTAGCTACTTTTGACCAACCTGTAGGCGGCATGGTGGCACGGTCGTTAGCACTGCTGCCTCACAGCGCCAGAGACCCAGGTTCAATTCCTGCCTCAGGCGACTGACTGTGTGGAGTTTGCACATCCTCCTCGTGTCTGCGTGGGTTTCCTCTGGGTGCTCCGGTTTCCTCCCACAGTCCAAAAATGTGCAGGTTAGGTGAATTGGCCATGCTAAATTGCCCGTAGTGTTAGGTGCAGGGGTAAATGTAGGGGAATGGATCTGGGTGGGTGCACTTCGGCGGGTTGGTGTGGATTTGTTGGGCCGAAGGGCCTGTTTCCACGCTGTAGGTAATCTAATCTAATCTGTTCAGAAATGTTATGACACTCCTCTGAGGCTGGTGGATCTTGAATCTTTGAATAATCTCACTTACAAGTATCTACACTTTCTAGGTCCCCTATTTATTGATAAGGAGAAAGCAATACTGAAGAGAGCCAGGGCACTAACATCACATACTAAGGGTAGGTGGCGTTTCGGGCTTCAATCACTACATTATACCTGGGTGTTGTGTAGCAAAGTCATTTGTAATAGCAGGTTGGGAGTAAATCTGTGTTGCTTCTCTGTCACCCAGTTAGCCTTCACATTAGGGCAGGTCATAAAGACTGCTAAATTTTGCTGAAGTGCTTGGACATCCTTAAGGACAGTGTTTAACCCAGGAGAGGCAGCATTCTCTACAGCTTCTCTTTGGCAGACCACTGCACTATGAGGTAGACTAGGCAAATGGTCTGCCCAATGCCAATCACCCTCCTCCAGGTGGCAGTACACTTCCTTGAAAAGTTGATAGATAGTTAAAAATCGCACAACACTAGGTTATAGTCCAACAGGTTTAATTGGAAGCACACTAGTTTCGGAGCGACGCTGTGGACCTTCGCTTCCAGAGATGTGTGAAATCATTCCTGGTTCCCTGCTCTCACTGACAAGATTGGCATCCATTTGAATGGTTTGTATTACAATCTTTGCTTGTCGCTTCAGTGATGTCCACATCCAAGTGCAACTGACTGTTAAATGATCTGTTTCATCTCATGATAATATTTGCAGTGAAGGAGTTGGTTGCTTGTGAGAGGTGAGAAACACATTGCAACTTCTTTCAGCTTTGGGATGTCTGAGGAGGCTGCTCATGTGTCAAATATATGAGACTTCACCCGCTCCAACAGTGACAAAGAGATGACAAGAGATTGTTTAAAAAAGCAAGTATATATATGTTTACAAAAGTATAAGAACTTTCCAATAATTTGTCAACCATGCCATCTATGGGCCCTGAGTATGCTGCCTTCTTCCTCTGCTGCCCTACAGCTGGGATGGAGGGAGTCCATTCTGCTTTTGGCCCTGTTGGACTGGAAGACGTGGCTGGTTGTTTCTGGGGCTTTTAGGGCCTCGGTGGACTAGATCTGCTGACAGTGTCCTGTATATGGGACTTTTTCTCCATGGATGCCTGCTTGCACCACTCTGCCTCCATTAGAGGAAAATGCATTTGGAGTGAAGTCGAGGTTCCTCACCACCCTCTCCCATGTTCTTGATGCGGTGTACCTATGGCTGCAGTGATTGAGGGCCGGTCTGTCTTGCGCGTATCTGGTAGGCACTAAGTGAGCTGCATCTGGCTTTCTGTGGTGGTAGCCAGCCTGTCCATGGGAGATAGCTGGTTGCATAATTGATAACTAAAAGAGCAGAAGAATTTGTGTGAAAAGCCAGACATTAGACTGACTGCTGTGAATCTCAGTCAAAAACATTTGGTCAAACAAATGGAAAATTCAGCTCCATGTGTCTGACAGACTGTTCCTTCTGCAAAATGACAAGTAAAAGATCCACATTGTAAAACTACGAATATCTTTAAATGAATTAGAAGGGTCTATTTAATCAATAGAGTGATATAGAGTGCATTTCAAACTGTTGAAAAGTTTAGCATGATAACTAGGTGGAACTGTATCATTTTTCCAATTGCATTGATATATACAGTCTGACCATCTGCTAGGGTAGGTGTTTATTCAGGAGGTTTTACAGCTTCAAGTTGCAGTTTAACTGCTTAATCATTTTCTCCATAGAAGCTGCTCAGAAAAGCTTGTTTGTTTGCAGTGAGTAAAATGAGCGGCTGCAGATCATGGAATCAGGGTTAAGAATTGAGGGACAGAGGAGGTATGAGGTTTGGATGAGGTAGGGGTACTTAAATTAGGTATCGGTTGTGTATAACAAAACTGCTGAGTGTCTCAGGAGCATTGGGAGATTGAGATGCAGAGGTTGGTGTTTTTAATCAGCCCACTGTGGACTCACGCCATTCCCATTCCTGCCTTGGGTGGCAGGTCCTGCCTTAAGGGCCCATAAATCTCTGGAAGAACTTGCCTATAGTGGTTTTCAGTGAAGGCAGCATCGTGATGTCAGGTTTAGTCCCAACTCCCAAACGTTTCCTCCGACTTGAAATACTGGTCTGTAGTATCAAACTTGCCTGCATCCTTCTCACGTGAAAGCTTGTAACTTTGAATTTTACCAGTTTCTTGCGGGCCAAGAAATTCTGAAACGCCATTCTTACTCTCTCATTGAGGAAACCATGTACCCCTCTGTCCTTGCTTTCATAGCACCCTCTCCACCTTCCACCATTCACTGCTCCAGCCTCCAATTCTCTCAGATTTTTCCATTCCCCACCATTGACTTCTGTTTACTTCTCTGTGATCACCTGGTCTAATACTGCAATCCTACCCTCTCCAGTTCACTTCCTGCCCACAGCCCATGACAGGATTCCCACCTACTTCAGGCAGGAGTCAAAATCAGCATTTGTTCATTAGAAAATTAAAATCTCTCACATCTCGTGCTCTGGAGACACTTTGTTGTCCTAGTCAATCACTATGCCCGTGCTTTACTTGGCCCCATCCAACTTGGGTCCAGAAATTCATTTAGAAAGTCAATCTCCCAAGACCTTCTCCTCATTCTTGCATCATTCTCTTCATCCGAGGAAATTGAGGAAAGACTGAATGCCCAATGGAAACAAAAAAATATACTCTTGGAAACCCATAGCAAACGTCACTGGCTCCTCCTCTGGAATGACTTAAATACAAACTGGATGAAGTGTAAGGACTAAAACCAGTACAAAATTGTTCCACATCAGCCTGATCAAACTGCTTAGTTTTGCTACACTTTGGAAAGTTAAGACGCTGCTGCAAGTTTGTTGAAATAGCTCCCTTTTATCAAAGCAAATACCTGGGGTGAGCTGCCTCAGGATGAAACTCAGCACGGTTAGCTTCACATACACTCTGGCAGCTGATTGAGATGGCTAGAGATACATGTGCTGCTTAGCAGTTAACAGCTGGGCTGCTAATCATAGTTATTTGGTTGATGATCTGTCAGTCTGTCTGCTAATCATCTTGAATCTCTTGAAAGACGCATTACAGCAAATGGCACATTTGTCCATCTTTATTCTTTTTGCAATTACTGCGGTGTGAGCCTTCGGAAAAATGAAGAGAGAAATCCAGGGCTGGAACAACAGCAATAAAGTGCAGTGAGCCCTTACACCAGCTCCTGCAGGGCTATGAAATAACGCATGCAAATTTTATTAGAAAAAAACACAGTTGTCCAGTTGAAAGTTGTTCCTGGCCTGTCAACTGCTGTGCATTTGTACGTTATTCACACAATGATGACACTAAATCCAAGATACCCTCTGGAGAAGAGTCAAGGACTTTATTAGGAATGGTCAAATAATGTGGAGGAAAGCCTCTACTTTTTTGTCTTTAATTATTGTGTCTAAAAATGCCTCTCTTGACTGTGCGGAAGTAGAAGGCATAATCAGATTCAAGTTTGAATTAGTGTAGTGATTGAATGATGGTAATGTATTAATTTACCTTAACCTAGTTTCTGCTGAAACCATCATTGTCTGTAATTAAACTCAGAGAAAGTGAGGACTGCAGATGCTGGAAATCAGTCGGGAGTGAGGTGCTGGAAAAGCACAGCAGTTCAGGCAGCATCCGAGGAGCAGGAGAATCGACGTTTCAGGCATTAGCCCTTCAACAGGAATCCTCCTGCTTCTTGGATGCTGCCTGGCTTGCTGTGCTTTTCCAGAACCACATTCTTGACTGTAATTAAACTCAGACAAATCAATGCAATGGGACAAGTGCAGCAAAATCTATAAACTTGATGTCATGGCCACGTTTGCTGAACAGTCTCATCTCTTATGCTCTTACAGATGAAAATCACAGAGGATGACCTATGGATCAGAACATATGGCCGGCTTTACCAAAAGCTTTGCTCCTCATCAGGGGACATTCCTATTGGTATTTATCGCACAGAATCACAAAAACTCACAACATCAGAGGTATGTGCATTAACTAATTTATAAACTCACCCTTAATTGAAAGTGTTTTAAATACAGTTTGAAGAAGGACAAAAATATCTTTTATGTTTGTTAAATTTGTTCATTTCAGGCAAATAAATCATTTTCTTATGTTTCTAATAAAGTGTTTTGAAGAAACAGAAATATAATGCAAGTATTTATTTTCCTTTAGTTGTTTTTAATCTTTGAATGTAGTTTCAGTGACAACTTCAAAATCTCTGTTGGCATAATTATTGAATCTCTCCTGAGATAGCTGAATAACATTTCTGAACTTCAAAGAAACTTGAACAGAAGAGCAACATTTTGAGTTTGTTTAGAGTCTGTGTTAATCCATTTGAAAGTTGAGTCTCTGTGCAATATTCTAGAGTGCCACAGGGGTGCTTTCTTCACCTCCTCCCAGGAGAGCACAAACAGAAGTCAACAAACCATGGTGTACTTGTGGTATTCTATCTTGGTGATACCTTGCTGTAACCCAGATCAGTATTAGTGTCCTCTTTAAAAATCTCAACTGACAGCTAAGAAAGGGCTCTATCTGTGCTCCCTCTGCCAGTCACGGACCTAATTCAGGCAAAGTTGGGAAGGCCATGGTGTCCCTACCTGCCACTCTTCGACCTGATTAAATGCCCCCCAGTCACACAATGCGCAATGAGGGGCACTGGGGGTACAATAACTTCCACCCGTTACTTCTAAGTGCCAGCTTTTATTTTGTTTATTGCATTTGGATTCCAGAAATATCCCGATTGAATATGCATTTCACAGAGAATGTAGCCGACAAATTAATACTTCACATCAACACATTGACTAAAAATTAACATAAGGCCCAAGCATTCAGAATCATTTGTAGTTTCTCAGTAGCAAATTAAGCACCAGTAAAGAAAAACAAAATTATCATGTGGCATTCATCAGTGCAAGACTGGTGAACTTCTAGATGTCAAGCTAGAATTGGTGAGGATAAAAGACATAATGTTGGTGACACAGGTCTGACTTGCAGGTATACATATATATACAGTGGGTTTACAGGCCAACAGTGAATTACCAAGTTTTGTAAGTAGATTATGCCTGTCTGGATGATTGGGAATCTCTTTAGCTCCTTACTTCTTGACCTACAAACTACCCCTTCCTGCTGGCAGTACATTGCCTGTAGCAGTCAAATTACATATAGCCTTTAGTTTTTGGGTCAGGCTTTGAGGAGTTAAGAGAGTTACTTGCCCCAGAATTCCAAGCTTCTGATCAAGTCTTGTGGCCAAAGTATTTATATGACCGTCTCAGTTTAATTTCTGGTTAATGGCAACCTGCAGAAAATATGGGATCTAACCATGGTTGAGTATTGAATGTCAAGGAGTGATGGCTGGATTCTCACCTGTTGGAGATGGTCATTGCCTGGGACTTGGGTGGCACAAATGTTACTTGCTGTTCATTAGCCCAAATCTGAATGTTGTCTGGTTCAAAAATACATGACTGCATCAGTAACTAAGAAGTCACAAATAGTGCTGAACATTGTGTAATCAAAAGTGAGCCATTCTGACTTTATGATGGAGGAAAGTCAATGATGAAGGTGATTGGGTCCAGCAGTCTACTCTGAGAAACTCCTGTAATGATGTCCTATGGCTGAGATGGCTGACCTCCAATAACTAAGTTCCTTTGTGCGAGGTATGACTCCAACTTGCAGGAAGTTTCCCATAGTTCCCATTGACTATACCTTTGCAACAGCTGCTTGATGCCAAACTCTGCCAGATACAGCCTTGAAGTCAAAGGCATTCACCCTCACCTTTGAAATCCAGCTCTTTCACCCATGTTTGAACCAAAGTTGCTGTGAGGTCAGGAGCTGAGGAGGCCTGGTAGGATGCAAACTGAGCATTAGCGAGCAAATTATTATTGAGTAGACAGATGGCATGGTAATTGGTTGGGATTTATCCTGAATTTTGTGTACAGGACAAAACTGGGCAGTTTTTCACATTGTCAGATGAATGTGAGTGTTGTAGCTGTACTGGAACAGCTTAGATGGAAATGCAGCACAAAGGTCTCCAGAACAAATCTTTGCCCGAATGTTGTCATCATCCATAGCTTTTGCAGGATCCATTGTCTTCAGCCATTTCCTGATTTTACAAGAAACAAGTTGAACTTGCTGAAGAAAGGTGTTTTTTTATTCTGAGGACTCTGGTGGATGCCAAGATGAATCATCTGTATAGCACTGCTGGCTGAAGATGAATGCGGAGACAGATTGTTCTGCTATAAAGCATGTTTCATTAACGCAAATTCACTGTAACGCCATTGATGAACTGGAGATACTGCTTTTAAAGCGCAAACTTTTAAAATGTGTGTTGGCTGTGATGCGATTACATCACCAACACTTTAAGCGCTGTTTCCAAAGCGTGATTTTTCTATAACACAGAGTTGTACAAGAACCCAACCATCACGTTGTTGAAAAATGCCCTGTACTCCAACCTTAACTTTCTCATTTGCTCCCCCCACCCCCAATGTTTGAGAATAAGAATATTTGTGAAGCCACCATCCCCTTCAGCAGGTTGTTTAATTGTTAACTGCCACTCTCAACCAGGTGTAGCAGGACTGTCCAAATTCGACATGTTTGCAGCATTTTATGTTTTCTTTCTCATATTTAATGTTGCAGTTTTTTTTTGTTTTGCTTACTTTGGACTCTTGTTTCCTATATATGGGGAACCTTGTTCCAGTAATATATCTCTCTTTGTACTGAGATGTTTCCAAATTAAGATTGCTTGTACATGATCCATTTTTGTGCTTTTGTGTAGAGGCACAAGATCTTATTAATCTGATGATACAAAGGCAGATAGCCAGGCAAAACAAACATTTTACATTGAAATGGATTGGGCTACAAATCTGAATAACTTTTGGATGCCAATTAAATAATTAGCTTTTTGTGTTCACTTCATATTGTTTGTGCCTAATTACAACGTAGGGAGAGGGTGTGTACCTGTGTAATTCATGGCTGCTAATAACTACTATGTACACATATATCATATTCTATCCAGAGAATGACACCTTGACAGCTATTAGATTTAATGGTTGCTTTTTACTTTTGTGCGCAATTTTGCAATGCTTGCTTTTGCAGCTCTAATGTTTATGTCCTGGCTGTGAAATTTGGTCAGGCATTCTGTGCGCTGACCAGCAGATAATTGTATTAAATTTCAAATGTTAGTGCTTGTTGATACTATGCAATGCAGAAAAGGATAATAATCATGATAGAAATGAGATTATTCCCAATCATTGTGTATTGTCAGGCTTGGAAATAAGTAGTTTTTTGTACAGTAAAGGCCATTGCTCCATTAGTCATGCATTGATCATATGTAACTAATTGAGGTTTATAATGTTGTAATGGTCGTGGTTGATGAAGAGAGCACAATAGATGCTGACTTGGTGGATTTTAAGAAAGCATTTGACAAAGTGCCACACAAAGGGCTAGTTAAGAAAACTGAGGGGCATGGAGAATTACAGAACAGAAAAATGTGGCTGAAAGCAAATCAGAGAATCATGTTATGCGATTGCTTTGCAGAATAGAAGATGTTTTTACAGTTCCATTCCTCAAAGTTCACTCCTAGTCTTTTTTTTTTCGTAATATTGGAATGCAATGTAAAAGTTCAAAATTTGTTCAAAAGTTCAAAATGGTACCAAATTATGTTGACTGACAGTGAGGATGATTCAAATTGACTGCATTAGGATATAGGTAGGCTTCAACAATGGGCAAAGAAATGGCAAATGGAACTTAATGCAAAGAAACGTAAGGTCTTCCATTTTGGGAATATAGAATTATAGTCATACGGCATGGAAACAGACCATTCGGTCCAACCATTCCATGCTGACCATAATCCCATTAAGAAGTTAGCTTTAAAAAGTGTGCAGGGACATCTGGGTCTTTGATCTTCATAAATAAAGGTATTGAGTAGAGTCTTAGGGAGTACAAAAGCATGGAATTGATGCTGAACCTTTATAAATATCTGGTTCAGCTACAGATAGAATATTGCATCCAGTTCTGGTTGCCGTACTTAAGGACGGAGTTTAATGTCCTTGAGAGGATGAAGAGCAGATTTGCCAGAATTGTTGCAAAGAATAAAGAAATATAGCTGCAGAGATAGTGTTTTTGTTTTGAAGCTGTGTTGTTCTGCTTAAACCAAAAGACATTGAGTAGAGATGTAATAGTTTACAAGATTATTACAGGTTTAGCGAAAGAAAGGCTAGTAGTAGAAGGATCAGGGTACCCAGATCTTGGAGCAAGTGGTGCAGATGCCAAGAAAAGCAACTTTTTTATATGTCAAGTAAAAAGGAGCTAACTTATTGCCTCCAAGGGTGGTGGAAACAGAGATGATTAATTATTTCACAAGAAAATTGGATGAGTTCTTGAAGTACCTGCAGGGCTATCGGGATAGAGTGGGTGATTGGAGCTGACTGGATTGCTCTGCAGAGAGCCAGTGTAGACACAATGAAACAAATAGCCTCCTTCTGTGACTCAATGGTTCTCTGACTCTATGCCTTAGGAAAAAACCACTGTGTAGCAATATTCCTAGAAGATCAACTGGTGTGAATGGATCCATATCCTCACAGCAATAACGCTCCCTAAAAAAGCATTTTGCTATTACATTGCTAATGTTATATGTCATATGTGCCATATGAAGTAGTCTGGAAGAAAATGTGCTGGCGACTCCAAGGCAGTTTGAGAGTGATTGATGTTTAGTGAAAGCAAAAAATACACAGAAGCTAAGAGAAAAGTGAAAGTTGGTCAGTAGACCATTAGACAGTAGTAAATTGAATTACAAATCCAGTTTGTTCAATATCATATTTGGTGCAATCACGTATGAACACAGAGCTAATTTAACATTTTAAAATATCAATGTTTGGGTTGGTTAGCTACAGAAGGACTGAGAAAAGATCCTTCTTGGCAACCTTCCAGTTTATCCACAATTACTTGGGATGGATTTAGCCTTCGATACACATACTCTTGTCCTGTTTTTAATATTTGTGTTCCCTTGCATGGAAACAAAACAGTCGAACTTACTTGATAACAATAAAAACTGTGAACTCACAACCTTTTTGGATCATAGAATCCCTAAAGTGTGGAAGCAGGCAACTCAGCCCATCAAGTCCATACTGAACCTCTGAAGAACATCCCACCCAGACCCAACCCATATCTGTAACCCTGCATTTCCCATGGCAAATCCATCCAACCTGTACATCCCCGGACACTATAGGCAATGTAGCGTGGCTAATCCACCTAACCTGCACGTTGTTGACCTTTGAGAGGAACTGAAGCACCCAGAGGAAACCCACACAGACATAGGGAGAATATTCAAACTTCATGCAGGCAAATAGTCGGGGATGGAATCAAACCCGTGTCCAGGGAACTCTTGCTAACCACCGAGCCACCATGCTGCCCCGAATATGAATATTGTATACATTCCTTCCTATTACATAAGGTTATATTGTTATTAAAATAATGTTAAGAATCAATTTGTGAAAGGTTTTGACAACAAAAATAGAACCTCTTTCATCTATAGTAACACGTCACTCTTAGCTGTGAATTTGTTGCTGCTTTCTTCCAAATGTAAAATGATGCAGAAGGCTCATGTCAACAATCTAATGAAATACAAAAGGGGCAGCCGTGTACTATAAATGTTTTTTTAAGGAACAATCACATGCAAATAGCTGCTTTATCAACCTGCACAAAAACAGCTTAATTATGTCAGAGCAGCAGCCAACGTTTGAAAGCAATCCACCGGTTTAATAAATTAAAACGGTTAACTGAGAATAAATTAAACAAAATACGATTTCAGCAGGAACTCCACAGTGAGATTCTCGCATTTCAATACCATTGAGGCATCTTGCATAGGATTTGAAATGAAAAATATTAAAACCAAACTGCACCCTCACATCTCATACAATAGCTGAAACACTAGGCATCAAAATTCTAAAGAACGTTGCTCCTGATAAACAGCAAATCGGAAATTCGACCAGCTGCCCTTGAAATCAGGAAACATTTCACACCCATCTTCAGCAGAACCTTATGGAATTACTTCAATCTGTGCTGGAATGATGAGGATCTCTTCTCGTTGGGAGTCTGAATTCCATCTGGGCAGGTATACCAAGACTCTTCCCAGTCGAAGTGAACCAACATCTCCCCTCTGGGCTCTCTGATCCATTAGCAAGGCCAGCTAGGATGACACGTCAATTCAACACACCATAGAATGGGTTTGAAGGACCTCACCAGCATGTAGACCTTTCAGGCTGCAGCAATGGCAGCAATGGAGAGGAGATGTGCAAAGGGCCGCTCCCTGAAGTGCTTGACTGCAATGAGCTTTTCCAGGGATAGGGAGAGAGAGAGAGAGAGAGAGAGAGATCCTCTCTAACTGAGCAAATGTGAATGGAAGCAGCTGAAAAAGTCAACATCAGAGAGAAGTGTTGTTCCTTCAAATGGAGTGTGGACCAACAGATTCCAGGACTGAGGAAGGCATGACCATTGGTAACCATCAGTGCAGATGCAGGTGGTCAACATTCTGAAATATAACAAGGAACATAGCACCAAATCTTCATATTAACTTCATGTGGAACAGTTTATTGAATGAATTCATTGCACAAAGATTCCCCTAACCCAATAAAAGTGGTTTAGAACTCTCAAATTAATTGCCTTCAGCGTCTGATGCAATGAGTCCATTGAACTCATTCTGACTTTTGCCATGGCATCATGATAGGGACCTCAATCTGGCTCAAACATGGTGCTTTGCCTTCATATCCATCTGTCCACAGGTTAGTGGGAGTTGGGGAGTTGATGGGGCAGAAATAGATTCCTCACCCTATGTGTGGAGAAGACGGTGCACTTGGCTAGAGAATTACATGACCACTCATGTTGGTGTATGGAGACTTAAATGGGCACCTAACTCAATAGCTTTGTTTTGCTCTGCTGCTCTCCAATGACTACCATCACCACCTCATTGTGGGTGGCACGGTGGCACAGTGGTTAGCACTGCTGCCTCACAGCGCCTGAGACCCGGGTTCAATTCCCGCCTCAGGTGACTGACTGTGTGGAGTTTGCACGTTCTCCCCGTGTCTGCGTGGGTTTCCTCCGGGTGCTCCGGTTTCCTCCCACAGTCCAAAGATGTGCAGGCCAGGTGAATTGGCCATGCTAAATTGCCCATAGTGTTAGGTAAGGGGTAATGTAGATGTAGGGGTATGGGTGGGTTACGCTTCGGCGGGGCAGTGTGGACTTGTTGGGCCGAAGGGCCTGTTTCCACACTGTAAGTAATCTAATCTAATTCTTGATGGGATGGTTCTCCAAGCCTCAGATCATGAGTAATATCACTTTGCACAGGTAAAACTAATACTGACAAAGGTTGACAGATACACATCAGCTGTGTTATTGATTGGAGAAGCTTCACATACAGTGGCAGATACAGCATAAGCTGTACCCGCGTGCATAACCGTTTCTGGTACCTGGCAAAGGAACATTTTGGGAACTTGCTCTTAGGGAACTGGTAAATGAATGAAAAAACTGAAAGAACCGTGGATGGTGTAAATCAGAAACAAAAACAGAAATGCTGGTAAAGCTCTGCAGGTCTGGCAGCTTCTGTGAAGAGAAATCAGAGTTAACGTTTCGTGTCGGATGACCCTTGGTCTCTGACACTAATAGCCTATATGGCCAAACAGCATTTAAGAGGAAACTAGTGTCAGAAGCTCTGAATATTGAATTTAAAAGTGGAACTATAGCAGCCTTTGGTCCCTTTATCAACTTGTTCATGTGAATATATATGTTTCATTGTTTCCTAAAAGCGCTAGAGTCCTGATGAATTTATCGAAGCAGGTTTCAGTATTACTTAGGCAATAATAATAAAAGATCTGCCAGGTAACGAAACATTGCAAAGTTGCTTTGTTGAAAAATATCCACTTAAGTCTCTTCTAGAGAGTAAGAAGAAGCATACAGAGCTTTAGGATGATCTGGTTAATAAAGCTATATCAAATTTCTGTCCTGCCCAAATCAACACTGCAGAAGCCAGGGGCTAAAAGAAAAAGGAGTTATATCTAGTGTCTAATCAGTGTTTATTATGAAGCATGGAATTTTGTCAATGCTTATGCAGAGTCTCTGTAGTGGCTAGGGTGTACTGAGGGAGTTACAAGTTAACACAGAGTTAATAGTTGACACAAAAATTGGCTTTCATGAGTAATCCATTTGCAAAAATCAAATTTATCTCCTTTTATGCTTACTTGCTCATGAACTGTAAGGGCAGAACACATTTTCCAATATGTAGTTCATGGTAGCTCACTCGTATAAGGTATACTGTGCCATTTTATGGAGTCAATTACACATTGAATTATGCATGACTTCAAAATCACATTGGACACACAACATTTGTTAGGTAGTAGAGTTAAGAGTAAATTAGATAATAAATAACGTGTCTTGTGTTTGAAAGCTGGCTTGGAAAACCTGGTTAAAATTTCAAAATGAGCAGCATTACACTGTTCACATGAAGTTAGAACAACTCTTTTTAGTTTGATTCTTTGCCATTCTAATGTGTATTGCAAGTTTAAATTTAGTAATAGAATGCAAAACAAAGTTATTCTTTATTTTTGGAGATGGTGGGCCTCCAAGATGATATTTTGATGTATTAAAAATCTTAACCGAAATCTCTTGCTGTGACTTTATCATGTCTGAATATGCTTTTGTCTTTGTGCAAATCTAATTCAAGACCCTTCCATAATAAAAGAGAACAAAGTATCGGAGATGACAGACCTTCAGATTGTTGAGAATTTAACTGGCACCATGAAAGGTGATAACCCAGCTCGACAGTGGAAATATGTAAAAGAAAAGGTTTCTAAGCACACACATGGAAATGACCATTTCCTAAATGCAGAGAAATAGTTTTGCAATCAGAGCTGGATTCATTCTGTGAAAGAAATTTTAGTTGAGTTGTGTTCAGAATTCGTCTTTGGAAAGATTCAGAAAAAACTGAACTCATAGTGCACTAACAGAACTTTAGAACAGCAATGGACAGTGACATTTTGATGGATTTTCAAAACATTAGGAGCGTAAAATGTGGAACAAGGAAAACCATCTTGCCCCACAAGGCCACTTTTTCTAATGGAGCATTTATAATTTTTACTGTTGTGCAATCTTCAAATTGACTTAAAATCACAAGGGATATGAATAACTATGCACAAAACTTACAATTGCGAAGTATCTGGCTCCTATCAATTATACTTCACTACATTGAAACAGACAGAGGTTTGTGAGATGTATCATCTTGATACTATCATTGTGACAGAGGCATTTCAGGAATTATTAACAATGCTTGTTTGTAAACTGCTCATTCCTTTTGCGGCATTAAGGTTTCCAGTCTTGTTATTTATCCAGTGACTGCTATCTCCTTTTCTCGAATGGCATTTCAATGTCTCTTAAGAATTTGCTTTGCAAGTATTGTGGTTTTATTTCCATAACTTTAAATATTGTCAGGAAAGGTAAAATTGAGATAACGCTTTCTGCAGCTTACATGGGAGTTGAGCAGGGACACCCCCTTGAATCCCTGATGTAGCAGACTGCGAGGGAATTGCCTGGGAAATTGAAGATTCCATTGGACAGTTCAGCTGTACCTGGAATCCTCCAAAGGTATCACTTAGATCAGATTTCAGAGGGTTAGTCGTTAGTTACTCAGGAAGCTTTAGACTATTAAAAACCAAATCTAAATCTGGAGTAACTATTAAACTGACATCCCTCCTTGCTTACCACACACCACCTCATCTCTTTTTCTCCCCAGACTCCCTTTCATGTAACCATGATCTGACACACCCCTCTCCCTTGGGGACCCAAAACCTGTAATCTGAGCGTATTTGTCAATCTTTGCAAAATCCCTCCCATTATAATTAACTAGATTAAGCTAGTGATCTAAAATTGCAAGTTGAGCCAAAGTTCCTATGCACGATATACTAATGTTTCCCTAGCATGCAAAACACTTCTGGATATGCATGAACACACAAAACCAACAAGAAACTGAAGGAATTGAGAGCAGATTTGACTCGTAAGCAGCCTAAATTCTAATACGTGTGAGGTCATTTCCAAAAGCCAGTCCGCTATTCTACGGAATCAATGTTGCTCTGCTCTCAACTCTTCTTGAGCTCCTTGCCTGAAAGCAGGTGTGACAAGCTGCTTTTGAATAACCATACAGCTTCGCATTATAACTTTTAATGATGGGAGAGATTGCACCTACTGGTTTCTTGTTCCTTAGTTTAAGATGTAACCTACTAAAAGACGGGGCCTCTGCGAGCATGCGTCATGCTTCCTTGGCCAGCTCCACTCACAGCTGAATACAGAGCTCAGGTCTGCCAGTGACATTTCATTGCTCACAGACACTCCTCAAACAGAGGGACAATACATGACAATTTAGTTCCCACAATGCCATTTAAAACAGAATTGGCAGTCTTGTAACTGTGAATCTCTTTCCCTATCATAGGCTGGAATTTGTGGAATACCAAAGATCATGATCCAGGGCTCATTTCTCGGTCACGTGGCCACATATCTGAAAGCAGCACTTTGACAGTGATCTGAAGAATGTTAGATCTAAAGGATCTCAGTTAAGCTTTGAAGAAATCGCACTCCCTAGACCAACCATTGTAAACATTTTGCCAGAAGTTGCAAAGGCAAAGGTCTATTGCTACCCTTGGCGTGAAGGATGGCTACTGGCAGGTGAAGCTGCCTGGAAACACCAGGAATCTAACTACATTTTGGGTGACATTCAGGCAATTCAGATGGTTGTGCATGGTACTTGGCATTTCCAGTGTTCTCAGAGAGTATCAACTCAGACAGCACAATGAAAGGCAGTGATCTTGTACAATCTGTTGTGGTAGCACACCATATGTTGAGGTCACAAATCCCAGATTTATACCAAATGCTAATGTTTCTTTAAGGTACACACTAATTTACCTGACTTTCAGACCAAAGTTTGACTTTCACAAATTACATGAACAATGCCTCCCTCTTCTGCAAATTTTCCTAGGACTGTGCAAAGTTAAACATTTCCTTATTGATCTTCACCAATCTGAGATTAACCACCAGCCTGCATCAGCATCTAACATCTCCTGTTACAACTGCATCATTCTAAGTATATAGTCACGTTCCCTTGAGTTATCTTTCTCTTGCACTTCTGATTCTAATCTCATTTCCATTTCTTGCCTTTTCATCCCCAGAGCCATTTCCCTTTTCTTATTTGCTTTCCCCTTTGGGAATTCCATCTCCAGTACTTTTTTTCATTCTGTCCTCATACTCAGTTTGTTTTAACTGTAAATGAAGTCCACCTGATTCTGACATTTCATTACATGAAGGACTTTGGCTTGGCCCTGCCAAGTTGAGATCTGTAGCCGAGATCCACAAACCAACCGATGTGAAAAATGGAAGTGCAAGCTCCAGACGATCATAGGATGCTCCCTCATTATTGAAGAAGTTTAAACTGGCGGTCTGTGCTGTGCTGAGGTTGGTATAGCGGGGACTTCATGGTAACCTTAGTCAGGACATGAACGTAACACATGCTGTTGGCATCACTCTGTATTACATAAGTAGCCACCAGCTGGCTAACTGACCCCCAAGTGTGAAAGCAGGGCGGCAATTTGTTGGGTTTGTGAACAATTTCGCGAGGTTCTCATCGAAGTTGTCATTCAAATATGAGCTTCTACCCAATCTCATTATGAAGCATAGGCAGTGGTTTGGGACACAGTACACACAGCAGCTTTCACTAGTATTGAATGACTATTGAAACAAATGGCTGTGCTGATGAAGCTACCCAACAACATGATGACAGCTAGGTCGGACTTGGAGAAATCTGGATGCAGCAAGAACTGACAGTTGCATTTAATGCAAACTCAGGCCTTCCATTCAGACTGAGAAAGAGTGCCAGGCTATTGCCTTGGCTTATGAGAATTTTGATCGATTCCCATTTGGAAGAGGCAAAATGTTGATGAAGTCCGACCACAAACCACTTTAAAGAGCTGACATGCTGTCAAGAGCAGCACTCTTTATACAGAATTTAGAAGATGTGAAGATGGTGTTTGAAAATCTGTCTGATTCATCAAGGAGCAACAATGTAATGTGCTCTGGAAGTAATTAACCCAGCAGAAACACTGAGTGGAGGACACCACTGTCACGATCAAATTAAACAACTACACAACACGATGCACATTTCCAAAAGCTGCACGAGGAAATGATGCAGTGATGGCCTGAAAGCATCAAGGCCACAGAGAAATGAAGGGGAAACTCAATATTGTGCAAGGAGTTGAAAAAAAGAGATGCTGAAACTCATCCACGCAAACTCTAAAAGACTTTAGCCTGAGAAAGTTAGAGTAGTGTGCTACTGGCCAATGGCATTAAGGACTACATTTGTCAATGCAGGGCTTAAAATGAATACAGAGCTAAGCAGCATAAAGAGTCACTTATGATTCATAACGACCTGGAAAAACAGTGATGACAATGGAGTTGATCTCTTTTCTTTTGCAGAAACTGTCACTGTTGACAACTTTTCTGACCGAGTGTTAGAACCACTGACATCAACAGCGATCAGTGTGAGTTTTGAATGCCTGAATCATCTTGGTAGTTTTGATGTTGGCTGGTCATTCCAGATATTGTGGTGAGTGACAAGGGCCCACAATTCACAAGTGAAGCTGCTTCATAAAAGATGAGGAAACTTAACATTTGCAGCTGTACAGGATATTGGTTAGGCCACTGTTAGAATATTCCGTGCAATTCTGGTCTCCTTCCTATCGGAAAAATGTTGTGAAATTTGAAAGGGTTCAGAAAAGATTTACAAAGCTGTTACCAGGGTTGGAGGATTTGAGCTATAGGGAGAGGTTGAATTGGCTGGGGCTGTTTTCCCTGGAGCGTCGGAGGCTGAGGGGTGACCTTATAGAGGTTTACAAAATTATGAGGGGCATGGATAGAGTAAATAGGCAAAGTCTTTTCCCTAGGGTCGGGGAGAGCAGAACTAGAGGGCATAGGTTTAGGGTGAGAGGAGAAAGGTATAAAGAGACCTAAGGGGCAACGTTTTCACACAGATGGTGGTACATGTATGGAATGAGCTGCCAGAGGAAGTGGTGGAGGCTGGTACAATTGCAACATTTAAAAGGCATCTGGACAGGTATATGAATAGGAAGGGTTTGGAGGGATATGGGCTGGGTGCTGGCAGGTAGGACTAGATTGTGTTGGGATATCTGTCGGTTGGTGTGGACGGGTTGGACCGAAGGGTCTGTTTCCATGCTGTACATCTCTATGCCTTTATGACTCTGTGACCAGGCGTCATCTCACGCTGTAGCAATCAAACACAAAGGTTGAGGCGATAGTGAAGTTTGTCAAAGGGATCATAAAGAAATCAGGCAAAAGCAGCAGAGGCTTGAACAAGGCAATCGCTGATGAGATGAAGAGGTATATCTGCCTCACTGGGAAGACCTAGCTGGAGATATGAATCAACAGCCCTCTATAAAATTAGATGAGTTTTCTGATGACTTCGAGGGAAGGAAGCATAGGAGAGAGTTGAGTATGAGGAGGGATTGAGTGTGAAGTGTGAAATTGGATGCAGAGGAGGAATGGAGGAACTCTCTCAGACACACATTCCCTCCGTATTCCCATCTTCAACGGTGGCTCAAAAGAGCTAGGTAAAAGGCAACTCATATTCCAGACTCCATATTCATCAAGGATAAGCATTACTTTGGTAAAGGGTGAATTTTCTGCTGTTCACTTCAGCCACCTTTAAAACAAAAATCAGCGAGTGCGTAGTATGTGGTCTAAATATTGTTGATAGGAGCCAAATCTTTAAGGAGTAAAATATGGTGCTCATTTGCTGTGTTTTTAGTTGTGACAAAATTGCTCCATGAAGAGATTTTATTTTGAGTGCTAATATGCTGCATGCATGTTGCACAATAATTGACCAGGGAGAATAAGGGAATTAACAGTCAAGTGCCCCTTATTGCTGCAGTAGAACATTACTGATTTGATGTCATCAACAATGTTTTGGACATAAAAATTGAAATTTTTCTGAAAAATAAAAATTGCAAGCACACACGGTCTGCTGTTAGGACACTGTGAGAAAATGATGAAGCTGTTCAGCAAACAACACATTATAATCTGCTGACAGGTCTGTGCATTGCGATTGACTGCTGTCAACATTGCAATAGGAAGCAGCTTTATCATACACCATGCAAAAGGATGCTTCTGCTTTTCACTTCATATCGTCTGTTTTTTGTTGTTGCTTATGGAAGGTGGGTGTTGTTCACCAAGAAAACATTAGCTTCCCATCCCTATTAGCCTGGAGAAGGTGCTAATCAGCTGCCCAGTGTGCTGCTATGGAGGGAGAGCCACAATTTTGACCCAGCGCCAGTGAAGAAATGATAATATAGTTCCAAGTCAGGACAGTGTGTGGCGAGGGGTGGGTGGGTGTCTTGCATCTGGTGGTGATGTTCCCATGTGTCTATTTGCCTTGTCCTACTAAATGATAGAATCTGTGGGTTTTGAAGGTATGTTTTGAAGAGGTTTGGTGAGGTTTTGCCATATATCATGTAGACTACTGTCACTGTGCATCAGTGGCGGATGGAGTGAATGTTTGTGGATGCGGTGCCAAGCAACTGGGCTCTTTTGTTGATTGTGAAGAACTCAGCCATGACAAGGCTGGCTGGGTGGATGCTCTCTTGAGATGATTGACCTCCAACAGGCACAGCCCTCTTTCTCTGCACTGAGAATGACTCCAAAATTCTCCAGAGAATGTTTCTCCAGATATCTATTGACTCCAAAAACACAGGTTCCTGGAAAAGCTCAGCAGGTCTGGCAGCATCCGTGGAGAGAAATAAGAGTTAACGTTTCGGGTCTGGTGACCCTTTCTCAGAGGTCTTCTTCCAAGGAAGGGTCACCAGACCTGAAACGTTAACTCTGATTTCTCTCCATGGATGCTGCCAGACCTGCTGAGCTCTTCCAGCAACTTCTGTTTTTGTTTCTGATTTACAGCATCCGCAGTTCTTTCAGTTTCTGTTGACTCCAGTTTTGTTCAGCTCCATACACAATTGAACAGGGTGCCTTGATATCAAAAGCAAACATTTTTACCTCACCTCTGGAGTTCAGCTCTCTTGTCCATGATTGGACCAAAGCCGTAATGAGATGAGGAGCTAACTGGCCCTGAAGGAATCTAAACTAGAAGTCAGTGAGCAGGTTATTCCTTTGCTTGTTATCACCCATTGACAATCCTTTCCATCACTTTCCTGATAACAGCAGTAGACTGCTAAGGTGGTAATTGGATAATTGAGTTTGTTTTACTCTTTTTGGACAGGACATTGTTGGGCAATTTTCCAGCTTTATTAGGGATTTGGCAAGATCTAGAGTGCAAGTCTTCCGTAATATTGTTGGAATGTTGTCAGGGTCCACAGCCTTTGCAGTGTCCAGCATTTTCAATTGTTTCTTGATATCATGTGGAGCGAACCTGATTGGTTGAAGACTGGCAGCTGTAGTGGTGTGGAGCCCGGAGGAGACCAAGATGTTAATCCACTCAGTACTTGTGGCTGAAATGCATTTAATGCCATATCAATGCCTCCTTGTTCTGAATCACTGACTGGCTGAGCCTGTTTCTATCTCGTCTGAAATTGGTTCTGAGTGTATTGTGCGCCTCTCTCCTGGGAGGCCTGACGTGGGTCCACAATTGTCCCATCGAGCCTCGATGGCAATCGTCAGTCAATTGCCTGTTCTGTCACTCCTCCACATAGATTATATGTCAGACACACACTTGAAGTTACGTCAGGAGAGGAAAATACAGTGAGGGACCATATTGGGCCAACAGCAGCGAGTGCTGTGGAACTGGGAAGATAAATTCATGGCTCCACATCAAATCATTTGCTTTTAAAAGCAACTTCAGGCTGCTTTGCTCTCTTGAAAAATTGAGCTGAGTGCTACACTCAAGGCATCTCAATTTCCTTGGTGGGTCTTAAGCCATACATCTGTCCTCTCCGATATGTATATTTAGCATCTGTAAAATGGATGCATCAAGGTCCAATTTCTGCCTTTCCATCTCCTTTGTGAAATATGGCGTTTATTAATATCCCTGGCTGTTCCCAGCACAGGGGTGAGGGATGCAAGTGACCCTGCCTTGCATTCCATTTCGTCTCCTCTTCTCTCTCTCTCTCCCTTATAAAGCCAGAGAAAGAGAGACCTGGAGATCCCATCGCCAGACGTAAGGGCAAGACTAAAGAAACTAACAAAAAGATACTGAAAAGCTCAACTTTCACTAATCATAATTTAAAATCTGGTTTCATCTTTGCTCCAAACAAAGGCACAGCTGGTCCTCCTGATATGTGAACAATGCTGCAACCTGATCATTAATTTTATGAGTGAACTGAGCACATTACAGAGTGAAATCAAAATCAAGCCTGTGCCCATTTAATTTCATGCATTAACACATTAAAGTCAAGCTCATGTATTTTATGCAAGAGCACTTCAGAACGAAAAGCTGCAGTAAAACTGGAGGCAGATTCATCCACAGGGTCCTCCTGCTGATCGCCAGCTTGACTCTATTCAGGGATCATACACATGACCCCATTGTCACTTTCCAGACTCTTTGTTTCTGCATCATCTCTGTCCCACAAATGTTGCTTCTTTACCCAGTCAGCACAAACACCAGTGCTTCATTCAGAGAAACATACTGCACTGATGGAGGCCATTCAGCCCACTGTAATAATGCTGGCTGTTGTGTAAAAGGATAAGGGTATGAAATGGTTAATATTGAGGAGGGTATAAAGCACCATACTCACTTGGACAGGGAAGGATCTTGAAGCGGTAAGGTCTAACAGCAAAATCTCCCTCATTGCCCCAGTAAGGTCTTTCATAACAGTGTAACTTGTTGCTTATCATGCAGCAATCTGTGTCCAGTTTAAACAAAAGCCTATGATTAGTAGGCTATCTCATGCTGCCAGACCTGCTCAGCTTTTCCAGCAATTTATGTTTTTGTTTCTGATTTACAGCATCCGTAGTTCTTTCGGTTTTTATTTAGGACCCTTTAGATCCCCAGCTCGAGAGAGGATGGTGTCAGCAAATTGACCACACGGATCCTACATGATGAGCTGCAGTGAGGATCCATCGGAAAACAGACTGGCAAGCTGCCTGGCCAGCTCACGGCTACAGTGTACAAAGTCCTGGTCCCCAAGGAGATTCAGCAGGCATGGTTTTAACACCCTGCAAGGAAGACGTTAAAGATTCAAAAATCCCACAGACGTGAACCTTGCGATAAGATTCTACAAGGCAGAATGAACACTCAGTGGTAAAAAGCATTTCAGACCCAATCAAGAGATGCATGACAGTGAGTGTGAGCATGGAACTTGATGAAGTTGGACTCACTCCTCGGAACAATTCCAAGTTGAGAGTAAAATGGGATTTGGAGCCTTTTTGAGTAAAGTTGAAATCCTTGATGGACAAAGAGAAATGTTGAAAACAAAGGCAACTTTTTAGACTGGGGAATCTATTACTAAACAAAGCACTTACAGTTACAGTTAAGCATCACTGTCCTCGAGAGTGGACATCATGAAATATGGCCGCAGGAAAGGAAACCAAAGGCCACAGAAGAAAGTTAAAATGAGGAGTCAGAGCTGGGCACTCGCAAGTCAGGATTAAAGTGATGATAGGTCAATTTAGAAGTCTAAGCAGACAAAATCTACCAGAAAAAAGAAATTAAGAGACTATTGAAACTTCAGAAAAAGTAGAGATCCATTATTTAAAACATGGTAAAGGTGGAAGCATTTATTTAAACCACATACAACAGTGGTTATCCAAGAAACACCATGAAGCGATGAAGATTCTTAACCATACAGACTGTAGGATATTGTCTAAGGAAATACATTAAAGGAATGAGATTCATTTTAGAGAGCCTGGGAGAGTGGGATTCATTCAGTAAAGTCATAAAGCACAAATGATCTATTTAAAGCATAAAAGGCGGGACTTCTCCATTTAATTTGTGCTAAACATTAAGCCCAAGTATTCTCAGAGTTGTCACAAATACGAAAATATTTATTCAACCGATCCAAAGATCCCAATTTACCTGACTGATGAACTTAAGTAAAAGGGAAACACTGACTAGGTTTCTGTAATTCACAAGAAAATACATGCTTATTATGAACAAATTATCCATAATGTTTAAAAGATAAGTTTATGAATAAGAAATGTTTGGAGAGATGTTGGCCAAGCACCGGCAGTGGGACTGGGTTAGTTTGGGATTGTGGTCGGCATGGACTGGTTGGACCAAACGGCCTGTTTCCATGCTGTATGACTCTATGACTCTCAATAACTAATGGACAAAATGATATAAGAATTGGTGTCTTCAATCCTTTTCTCTTAAACACTACTTTTTCTGAAATTCACTCTTTCACAAACAGAGATACACAAGACATGGATATAAGGGTGGGAAAAACAATCCGGGAAGTACAGTTCAATGGCTCCAGCCTGGAGCATAGGAGGTGATGGAGGTTCTTTATGTTTCCTTCAATGATTTTTAGCTCTTTAGCAATAAGACGAGGTAGCTTGCCCACCAATGTTCTCTTTAACCCACTGGTTAAATATTTGTCCCTTTCAGAGTTTCTGCAGGTGACTCTCTCCTCCTCCTTTTACACCAATGACCCTTTTGAGGAGATATCTTAGCCACACTCATATGATCTTTCTCCATTTTGTTTCATTTTTAAAATACAAATCCAATTCCAGGTTCACCATCAATTATTTGATCAAGTGACTTCTGTTCATGTGACATTTTCCCCAATGTCTTCAAATATAATTGCATTTACCTTCCCTGAGTGCCTCAGTTATGCTAACATTTAATACAGGTACGTCATGATGCAGAGGACTTTTTAAATTAAATGCGTAATTTGGACAGAGGTATTTTGGAAACATGTACTAGAGAAATATATTACAGGTGTCAGAGCATGAGTGGCCAAGAAAAATAATGTGCCCAAAAATGTTAGTCTCCATCAGACATCACCATGGATTATAGCAAAGTAAGTTCTTGTACTTGCTGGTTCACAATGATGTATTTTGATCAAAAATAGTTTTAGAATAGAAAGTGTGTGAGAAAATGTTCCTTTTTGTCCAAAGCATAATGCCTTAAAGCAGCCTCAGTCAATGAATCCATGACAACTGATTGAAAATAGTTGTATTGATTGTGATACTCACTTCACGAGGGCAACTCTATGGTGGCAACTGTTCCTTTCCCTTTCTTTTTTTGAAGTTAGCAGAACAGGAGAGAGAGGACAGGATCCTTAACACCATTTATAATCTGAGACCTTGGTGAATAATGTCCTTTGCGGGTACCTTTATTTGAAACAGTGAATAATAGCACAAGCAGCAAAATGTCAGGTCTGATGTCAAGAGAGGAATCAAGAAATGACTTTGCCCTAGTTTATTTTGGGGATGGGGGGGGGTGGGAGGGAGATGAGGTTGTGGCAGGGGTGGTGGGTGTGCAGCTGTTGTGATGTACAATGCACCCGTACTCTCTCACTTTGTGATTTCAGTATGGCAGTCTATGGCCCATAGGCTGGTCACTTCTGATTTACAGCAGCTCTGTGAGCTCAGCGCATGCAGGTGGTAATGCTAATGTGTTACTCAGCAATCCTGTGGGACTGGGCAGAAGTGGGTGCTGCAGATGCTGGAAATTAGAGTCAAGATTGGAGTGGTGCTGGAAAAGCACAGCAGGTCAGGCAGCCTCCGAATGACCTTGTTCCTGATGAAGGGCTTTTGCCCGAAACATCGATTTTTCTGCTCCTCGAATGCTGCTTGACCTGCAGTGCTTTTCCAGCACCACTCTAATCTTGACTCTAATCATGGGGGACAGGCAGCCTGGTTTTAGCTTTGTGGTTTTGAAAGGCAAGTTGGAGCCACAGCTTGCCACTGTGGAAAATGCTGCAAAATGAGCGCCGACTTATTCAGAATGACCAGGTTGATGGAGGAGATGCCAGAGCCATTAGTGCTGCAGGTGAGTGAAAAGAGAGATTGCAGATTCCTATGGAGATCCAGGCGACCCTCAAGGACCATCCTGTTAAGAGAGTGAGGGCACATGGCCAAGAGACTCAGCTACTGAAGTTTGGACCCCTGATAACAGCACCACAAGTGGTTGATGACCTTGTAGGAAGGATCAACATCTGGGAGTACATCTTCCCAAGACATCCCCTCTCTAGGAGAGCACCAACCTCCCACACAGCTCTCCACCCATCCTTTACCTAACGGTACACCCAGACCACATGCCTAACATGGAGGTGCTCCAGCCCACCCTCACATACACACCAATGTCTCACACAAGCATCTTGATGCTTACACATACTTCCAGTTATTCAGCTATGTCAGGCAGACCATCACCCTTTCAGAACAAGGAGATACACTGTGGGAAGGAACAGCGCAGAGTTTGCAGGGGACCAGGCTGCTTGCATTTCCTGATTCCTACAGGGGAGATGGCTCTCAGCCTCCTGATACTGGCTGTGACAGGGCCTGGCTCTGATGTTGCTGGGAATATTATGGATGACTGCCTCCTCCTGCCTTATAACAATGCTCACCCTGTTAGATGAGCAAGCTGCTGCTGGGTGTGTGACCAGGGACCTTTTTTCTCTCCACCCCATCCACTTTCCCTCAGTCCAACATTACCCATCTGAATTCCTGCCTTCAGATATCCAGAAATGGTCACCTGCTGAGCCACAGCTGCCTGAGGGGGAAGTGGAAGACAAGCAGCATAATCCTGATGCATCCGTCCCCGCAGTCGATCTGGCGGGCACTGGATCTGGAAGTAAATTGGAGGTTAGTATAGATGTGGTATCAACACATGGTAAACCACTGGGCACCAGTAGCCTGCAGCCAGATGGGATGTTTCTTTCCCACTCTCTGGAAGTTGAAGTGATAGAAGGGTTCTGCTGCAGTGGTCTCAGATCAGCGCATGAATGGGATCATAAATGCACATTGGGATGATGGGTCCAGTTGCTGGACTTTCTGCTATTGTCATGTCGGAATTGTCTCTAAGTTGACTGAGGGCGCGGCATGGCTGACACTCCCTGCAATCCTGACTCGATATCTCTGATATCCCACAGAACCAGAGGCACTGCCACTGTTCTCCTCAGAGCAGTCGCAACCTTTGTTATTCTTCATTCATTCACAGGATATCGACATCACTGGCTAATCCGCATTTGTTCCCCATCCATAATTGCCTGGAAAAGATGGTGGTGAGCTGCTTTTTTAAACCTGTGCAGCCTTTGGGTGTACAGGTACTTAATGACAGCAAGAGATTTTCAGGATTTTGGCCCAGCTATTGTGAAGGAACAGTGACACGGTTCCACAGCAGAATGGTGTGTGGTACTTGGGGAAACTTGCAGTTGGTGGTGGCCGTATATATCTACCCTCCTTGTTCTTCTAGCTGGTACACATCATGGATTTGCTATTGGAGGAGTCTTGGTGAGTTATCAAAGTGCAACTTGTTGTTATGTACACTGCTACCACTGTATACCTGTGGTGGAGAAAATGAAGGATGAAGATGGTGAACAGGGCGCCAGACACGCTGGTTGCTTTGTTCTGGATGGTAACAAGCCTCTTGAATGTTGTTGGAGTTGCACTTATCTATCATAATCCTGACCTGTGCTTTGTAACAGGTGGGCAAGGTTTGGGGAGGTGGACTGCCTCACAACAGCCCCTGACCTGCTTTCATAGCCATGGTATTTATACGGCTGGTATATTCAACAACGGTAATGAGATTCAGTGTCAAAGGATGATGGTTAGGTTCCTTCTTATTTGAGGTGGTCATTGTCCAGATTTTTCTGCTAATGGACACAGACTACTTCACTATCTGAGGATACTGAGGAGTTATAAATGGTGTTGAATATTGTGCAGTCATCAGCAAAGGACCTGACCTCTGACTTATGATGGAGGGATGGTAATTGATGCTGAAGATGGTTGGGCCTAGGGCTAACCAGAAAAGCTCTTGCAGAGATGCCCTAGGGCTGAGAGGAATAGCTTCCAACAATCGCATTATTTTTGTGCTTAATATGACTCCAACCAACAGGAGTTTCTCCCTGATTTCTATTGATTGCAGTTTTGCAAATTCTTGATTCCATACTTCATCAAATGCGACCTTGTTGTCAAGGACATATCCTCTCTGAAGTTCAGCTCCTTTGTCCATATTTGGCTGCATTAGCTGCAAGGAAGTCAGGAGCTAAGTGACAGAACTCAAACTAAGCATCAATGAGCAACTCATTCCTGAGCAAGTGCTGCTTGATAGCACTGACATTGAGAGTAGACTGATGGGATGCTAGTTTGCCAGATTGGATTTGTTCTGCGTTTGGTGTACAGGATGTATTAGGGCAATTTCCCACATGTTTGGTAGATGCCAGTGTTGTGACTGTACTGGAACAGCTTAGCTAGTTGCAGGGCTAGTTATGGAGCACAATACCATTTTGAGAACATTACCAAGGCCAGTAGCCTCTGCAGTGGAAGTGCCTGCAATTGTTTCTTGATGTCATGTGCAGTGATTCGAATTGTTTGAAGACTAGCTTCTATGATGCTGGGGACCTCTGAAGAGGACAAGGTAGATTATCTGCTTGGCACTACTGGCTGAAGATGGTTCGGAATACTTCAATCTCATCTTTTGCACTGCTGCTCTGGGCTCCCCAACATTTGAGGATGAGGATTTTTGTGCAACCTCCCCTTTCTGTTAAGTGTTGAGTTTTTGACCATCATTCATGAATGAATGTGGCAGGACTGCAGAACTTAGATACGATCCATTGGTTATGATATTGCCCAGTCCTGACTGTTGCATCTTGCTTTTGCTGTTTGGCAATGCAAGTAGTCCCACGTGATCGATTTACCAGGTTCACCCCTTATTTTTCGCTGTGCTTGGTGTTGCTTGGCATACCATCCCACAAGCTTCGTTGAACCCAGGGTCAATCTGTAAAAGGAGTGTGGTGTACATGTAGAGACAAAAAGACACAGATTACAGTAGAATCCAGTCCTACTCCTGTGGATGGCCCACAGCTGCTCATGGATGATCACTGTGGTCCCACTTCCCTATCATCTCTGTGAGGATAAAGCATGCTATCCAGCAAGTACATCAAACAGCCCCAAAAAGCAGTTCACACACACTTGCCAGAAGAAGAAATTCAATAGATTTTGTTTGCTCGCAAGTGGAGTGCTTTCTTTTGTACTTTAAGTAACACTACTGTCGGGCCTATCTTACTTAGAGCTGCTTTTGTTTTCAAAGAGTAGACATTCCAGGTTTTACCAGGACCTGCATTTTCCCAATTTGGCATTCAAACAGTCCATCATAAAGGAAGGGATAAACACCATAGCAGGGGCAGATCTTATAAAATGGGGTAGTGGAATCCATTTGGATGGAGCGTAAGAAATAACTTAGAGGCAAGAAATTTTGAGTGCTTGCAGTGTTTGGAGATTTGATTGCACCTACGCTTCCTATGCTGCTTCCTTCCTTGATCTTGAAAGATTTCATTCCAGCAGCTTTGCAAGAGAAGCTGTCCTCAAGCTGGCAAAGAAAGTTTCTTTACAAACACTCAATCTCCACCTTTTCCGGGATTGATACCTACGAAAGTATCAAAGTAAGATACTACCGAGATGTGAGAAATCTGAAATAGAACAGAAAATACTAAAAATGTTCAGCAGGCCAGGCAGTATATCTGTGGATTTTCTCTTGATTCTAATAGGAGATGTACGCTGTCTCTCACACACTCACTCTCACACACTCACATGCACACACACACACGCACACATACACACTCATACTGTCAAACATTTCCTCACACACTGTGTCTCTCATACACTGCCTCTCACACACACTCTCACACTGTCTCTCTCACACTGTGTCTCTCACACACACACTCTCACACATTGTCTCTCTCTCACACACACACTCTCTCTGTCTCACACATTCACACATACATACACAATCTCTCTCACGCACTCTCACACACACATTGTCTCTCACACACTCACACACACACTGTCTCTCTCACTCTCAGACACTGTCTCTCACACACACACTGTCTCTCACACACTGACATTGTCTCTCACACACTGTCACACTGTCTCTCACACATACACACTGTCTCACACTCATTCTCTCACACTCTCTCTCACACACTATTTCACTGGCTCTCATACACAGACTCTCACGCACTGTCTCTCACATATCCTCACACACTCTCACACTGTTTCTCACACACTCTCTCACATACTCACACACTGTCTCACACACTCACACACTATCTCACACACACTATCTCACACACTCTTTCTCACACACTTTCTCTCTCACACTGTCACACACTCTCATACACTGTCTCGCTCTCCCTCACTCACTCATACACACACTCTCATTGTCTCTCACACTGTCTCTAACACACAGACTCTCACACACTATCTCTCACATACCCTCACACACTCTCTCTCACACACACAATCTCACACACACACATATTGTCTCACACACACTTACATTGTCTCACACACACCATCTCACACACACTGTCTCACACACACTCTCACACACCATCTCACTCACACTCTCTTTCATACACTGTCTCTCACACTGTCACACACTCTCTCACACTGTCTCTCACACGGACTATCTGTCACACTATCACACACACTCACACACTGTCTCTCACACTCTCATGTATTCACACTTGCACACACACTGTCTCTCTCTCTCTCATCCTCTCTCTCACACACACACACATTGTCTCTCACACACTCTCTCACACTGTATCTCACACACACACACATACTGTCTCTCCCACTGTGTCTCATATACACACACAGTGTCTCTCACACTCACTCTTACACATTCTCTCACTCTCTCTTACACACACACTCTCACACACTCTCTCACAATCCCTGTCTCCCTTTCACTTACTCTCACACACACAAACATTCTCACTGTCTCTCATACTGTCTCTCACACTCAGACTCTCACACACTGTTTCTCACATACCCTAACACACACTCTCACACACACTCTCTCACTCTCACACTGTCTCACACACACACACTCTCATGCTGTCTCTCACACTGTCTCTCACACACTCTCTGTCTCATACTCTCTCTCTCACACACACACACTCTCTCACATTGTCTCTCACTCACTCTCTCACACTGTCTGTCTCTCACACACACACTCACACACTCACATGCTGTCTTTCAGACACTCTCACTCACTGTCTCTCTCTCTCTCACACACACACACACACACACACACACTGTCTCACACACTTTCCCTGACACTGTCTCTCACAGACTCTCAATACACTCTCTCATACTCTCTCACACACACGCTCACACTGTCTCTCACACACACGCTCACACTCGCACACAGTCTCACACTGTCTCTCACAGTCTCTCACACACTATCACTCACTCTCTCACACTCTCACACACACACACACTCTCACATGCTGTCTCTCACACACTCACTCACACACACTCTCACAGTGTCTCTCACTCTCTTTCACACACTCTCTCACAAATCTCTCACTGTCTCTCATACCCACACCCTCTCCCACTGTCTCTCACACACACTCTTACTCACACACATTGTCTCACTCTGTCTCTCACACACACACTCACACAGTCTCACACTCTCTCACAGACTCACACAAACACACACACTCACACTGTTTCTCACATACTCTCACTCTCACACTGTCTCTCACACAGTCGCACACACTCTCTCACATGCTGTCTCTCACACACTCTCACTCACTTTCTCACAGTGTCTCTCTCACACACACAGTTTCACACTATCACTCACAGACTCACACACTCTCTCACAATCTCTCTCAGTCTCTCACACACACTCTCACAAAAGTTTTCACACAAGCTCTCACACAAGCTCTCACACTGTCTCTCTCACACCCACACCCTCTCCCACTGTCTCTCACACACGCTCTTACCCACTCACACACATTGTCTCACACTGTCTCTCACACACATACACTCACACTGTCTCTCTCTCACTCACTCACACACACAAACACTCCCTCAGTGTCTCTCTCACACACACAGTCTCACACAGTCTCACACTGTCTCTCACAGACTCACACTCTCTCACACCGTTTCTCACACGCTCTCACTCATTCTCTCACAGTGTCTCTCTCACCCATACACAGTTTCCCACTGTCACTCACAGACTCACACACTCTCTCTCACACTCTCTCACAAGCTCTCACACTGTCTCTCGCACTCACACATACTCTTACACAGTAATTTTCTGTCCTGCACGCGCACACACACTCACATGCAAACACCCCCCACACACACTCACAATACTCTCACGTGCTTACACTTATTCTCTCTCACTGTTACTCTCTCACTCTTACATGTCACACCAGTCCCTTACTCACATACATGCGTGTACACATGCATGTTCTCTCACTCTCACATTCACTCACCCACTCTCTCTCTATCTCTCTCTCTCTCACATGTCAAGCCACTCTCTCACACTCATGTGCACACCAAAGGTCTATTCAAGGAATGGAAAATCATGCCAAGGCAACTTTTATACTTTGCGCTGCTAACGGAGGTATTGATGACCCAGATTTTAGAGATGGAAAGACTGTGTTGCTCAAAAAGAGCAATCCAACACTTCTGGTAAAACAACATGTCTATACTTCAGCAAGAGAGGTGCAACTAAACTGGAGTTGATGTTATTTTCCATTACACAGCACAGCATCTGTCACTCACTCTAATGAGCACCAGGAAGCAACGTTCTCAAAATACTAGGCTATCCAATAATTCTGACAGCCAGAGATTCCACTGTCAAAATGTCTCAGGATTATTGCTGTGCTGGGTCTTTTGATTATAGGTGCATTTTATCAGAAGAAGAAGAATATGCATAAACAAGCTAACTTCTGTAAAACAGAATAGAAGTATGGCTTGGGCCAACATATTCAATTTGAAATACCATCCAGCTCCCTTAAGTCAATATTTTTTTCCCTCAGCATATTTCCAAATGCTACTGCACAGACAGAAAGAACTAAGACAAGCAAATTGGTTTTCCTGTCTGCAGCAGAATTCCACCGTGTATTGGCAAACACTCCAGTGGTGAGTGTCTTGCTAACTGATTGCCTGCTAAGCCACAGTACGTTTAATGCTCTTCACCATTTCAAGCAAGAGATCTTCCTCAACAAACCAAAGAGATTAAAAGTAAAGATCGTACCCAGGTCAACAGCAAACCTATGGAGTGTAACCTAATGCAAGGCAGCAAATATGAAACTTATTGCTCTCTCGGCTGGTTTATGCATAGCAGCAAATGCAAAAGAATGGAAATGAACTCCAGAAATGGCTCTTTTGTTTGTAATAAATAAAACCAATCTCTGAAATGTATTGTCTTGGAAAGTGGCCTGTTTGTCAATACCCTTGCTTTCAGCTCGTTATTTCCCTCACCAACAATAAAAACAAATTTATTTATTGTTTTTTTTTCATAAAAACTTGTTTAGAATGTTCTCAGCAAATGAAGCTGCAAAGGGTTTGATCGCTGAATAAAATCAATACTCAAAACATTCAACATAATTTTGAGCTCTTCAAAAATATTTCTTTAAAGTGTTATCACTTTGATACTTAAGTTATTGCTTGGTAGTGTCACATCCACTATTACCAGATTCTTCATAAATTTGTGGTAATTCCAGTCTTGACTATAACTACACTTTTCTAACAGTTGTTTAAGAAAGTCAATTATTTAATGGCTTGGCTTACTTTCAGATTAGGTTGATTTTTCTGCTAAGATCGATTATTGAAAGTTTATGTTGTATCTTTATTTGTAGAAGAGACAGCTTCACATGCAGTAATCATTATTCAAATGTTTTGCTTGTCAGTGTTTAGTGGTTTTGCAAGCACAGAAGTCAGCTTCCAGTTAATCTTTCTTGAATAAATGCATACAAATGGATGTAAAATTTCGAGAATAAAAGTCAGCGTTTTTGACAAAGCAACAGTCAATGGTGGGTGAAAATGATGCAGAACTAACATGAACTGAGATTATTCTCAATAGAGACTAGTAATTATAAAGTGATCCTCATCATATTTATTTTCTTTCAATCATTTTAAATACTCAGGGAGATTGCAAGATGAATACCATATTAGAGCCATATTCAAACTGAAACACAGCCTATTGTTCTTGTATATCTCATTAGTGCTTGTTCTATGCTTTGTAAGTGGTTCAGTTCTCTATGCAATTTACTGATCTCATGACACGATGTTAAAACTTTATCATTCTAGGCATGAGGAGACTCAATAGTTGTAACAGCCATATAGTGTTACTGTATGACAATTGTGTATTGTGAGTACAGCAAATGTTACAATCAAATAATTCCAACACAAGTCCCTGTGTAAGATTTGGGGTTTTTGCTTTAGTTTTGATTGTAAGATCTAATTCAATTACAACTATACAAAACTGAATACAGAAATAGGACTGAGAAAAGCAATCCAAAAGGAGTATAAGTCCTGTTCACTTAGAAGACTCATTCTAGTTACAAATTGTTTCTATGAGTTTGACAAAATTTAGTGAATTTATGCTAACAGCTACAAAGAATGATGCTCAAAAGCAATAGATTCATTCACTTCACAATGTAATAATATCAGTTTGCAGTGCCTCTGATGATGGATCATATGGTTCTTGATCTATTGTGTTGACTGAAATTTTCTCCTATCTTTGGTCATCTCACTATGCACCGTGCTACTAAGAGTCGCTGTTGATTACTGTTGCTCACCACAGTCTCTATTCCCAATCAAAGAATATCAAATTCGATAACTTTAGGGCTTGAACTCTCCCATGTCCTAGCCCTATCCCCCACACACCAGGTCTTGTTATCACATAAAAACTGAAAGGACTGCAGATACTGTAAATCAGAAACAAAAACTGAAATAGCTGGAAATGCTCAGCAGGTCTGGCAGCATCTGTGATTAGAAATCAGAGTTAATGTTTTGGATCCGGTGACCCTTCCACAGTCCTCAGTAATAGCTATTCACCCTCCTAGCCAGATCGTTACCCACTCCTTTGTCCAACTGTCTTTGGACTCTACCCTAACTTATGGTTTATTCCTTAACCTCCCCCACTCCCTGCACACTGTCTTCTGCTTATAAACCAATATTTCCTACCTACCATCAGTTCTGAGGAAGGATCACTGAGCCTGAAACATTAACTCTGATTTCTCTGCACAGATGCTGCCAGACCTGATGAGGTTTTCCAACAATTTCTGTTTTAGTTTTGGATTTGCAGCAGCTGTATTTCTTTTGGCTTTTATTTACTAATTATATGCTGCACTTATGAATTATTTTCTCGAAGAACCCCATTTGTTGATGAAACATGATTTCCCTTTCATAAAACCATGTTGTCTCTGCCTGATTAACTTGTTTTTTTTCTAAATCCCTTGCTATATCATTGTTAGTAATTGTTTCTAATATCCTCTCTGTTTTAGCTGATAAGCTAACCAGTCAGTAGGTTCCTGCTTTCTGTCACCTTTCCTTTATGAATTTTGGAAGATTAAAGTCCATGTATCCACTATCTCATTAGCCCCTTTGTTTAAGAACCAGGGTGAAGTCTATCAGGACCCAGGAAATGTTGGCCCAAAGAGCCAGTAATTTGCTCAATGCCACTTCACAATCAATTGTAATTTTCTAGAGTTCCTCCCTCTCTTCCATTTCCTGATTTACTGGGATGTTATTTGTACCTTCCGTAGTGAACACCAGCGCAAAATATGTCACAAACAAAGGCAAACATTTTCCAAAAACACAGGAGGACTGGCAGCAACTGTGGAGAGAAGACAGAGTTAAAATTTTGGTTCAGTGATCCTTCTTGAGAAAGGAGTTCTGAAGAATAGTCACTGGACTGAAATGTTAATTCTGATTAAAAAATATATTAAACTGCATGTAAAGTCAAATCATATTATGATCACTGCTCCCTGAGGGTGCTTTCATTATTTGGTCATTAATTAACCTTATCTCTTTCTCATTACCTGGTTTAGTGTAGCCTGCTCACAAAAACAGAAATTGCTGGAGACACTCAGCAAGTCTGGCAGTATCTGTACAGGGAACGCCTCAGCTTCTGCCTCAGAACACTTCAATCCCAGGGCATCAATATAGACTTCACCAGTTTCCTCATTTCCCCTCCCCCCACCTTACCTCAGTTCCAACCTTCCAGCTCAGCACTGTCCTCATGACTTGTCCTACCTGATAATCTCCCTTCCCACCTATCTGCTCTACCCTCCCCCTGACTTATCACCTCCATCCCCACCCCCATTCACCTATTGTACTCTTTGCCACCTTCTCCCCAACCCCATACCACCCCCCCCCCCCCCCCCACCCCCATTTACCTGTCCACCCTGGAGGCTACCTGCCTCTATTCCTGATGAAGGGCTTTTGCCCGAAATGTCAATTTTCCTGCTCCTTGGATGCTGCCTGACCAGCTGTGCCTTTCCAGCACCACTCTGATCTAAACTCTGGTTGCCAGCATCTGCAGACCTCACTTTTGCCTCTAGAGAGAAAGCAGAGTTAATATTGAGTTAAGTGACCCTTCTTCAGAAGTCTGCTTTCTTGTAAAAGTTATACATAGAAGAATCTAATTAACTGCTGTGGCTTACTCCAATCACATTTGAGATCAACTTCTTTTTCAAAATTATTATGTTAATGCTGAAACTATTTTAAGTGTTTGAAGTATTGGTGTTTTGTTCTATAGATGTGCTAGAGATGGGAATTCTCTCTGACATGAGCATTGTAAAGGAGTGCTGTTGGAATTAATGGGATTGTATTTTACTACATGTTTTAAAATCTTTAGATTTGTGCTATATGTAAATAGCATAGTTTATTCCAGTTCAATTTTTAATTCCTATGTGCACTGAGTGTCTAATTTATAGTTAAAACCAAATTTGCAGCATCGTATGCTTGTGTTTCAGTGAAAGACCATCTTGTTAAAGCCAAAAAAAACCCCCAAAAAACAAAATATAATCTATCTAATCAGAATTCAGTCTGGAATGCGACTTGTTCAGTAATAATATCTACTGGGATCGTAAGAAGGAAATCCATGAACAATTTTAGCAAACTTCTCTTTTTAAAGAGCCAGATTTATTTTAGAAACAGCAGCAATTAAACTTTAGGAAATTACGCTCTCAAACTCACGTTAAGGAATCGATAAAGTGAGTACTTTAATAAAGCAAACAATATTAACTGATTAGGAAAAAGAACAAGGAGCTGTGGATGCTGGAAATCAGGAAGAAAAACAGAAATTGCTGGGAAAACTCAGCAGGTGTGGCAGCATTTGTGGAGAGAAGGGTCATTGGACCCAAAATGTTTACTTTGCTCTCTGGCCACAGATGCTGCCAGACCTGCTGAATCTCAGTAGTACCAGAATCCAGATCTAATAATAAATTGTGATTTGTCATATGTTTTATCAAGTACATGTGATAAAGGTGAATGGTGATCTGAGAAAATTCCATTGGCTCCCCAGGAGTTTGGACTAGTGAGTCCCTGTTACCCACTTCTTATTTATCCAATGTCAAAACAAAATTCTCTATACTCTTCAGCTTCAATCACCAATACCCAGTTGATCAGTATTAATCATTTATGTTTCTGAAGTACTGATTCTTATGCTAAAAAAATGGGATAAATTTCTCTCCTTCCTGGCATGGTTTAAGTACAATGGTGTGTCAGTGATGTGCTCACCAGAGCATACTTCAGAGTCTAATCTCCAGAGACAATCTGTCAAGGAAGAAGCCTCTGAGCTGGTAGAGAGAGCAGATGAAAGCCTTGCTAGAACATCCTCTGAGGCTTCAGTGCTTCCTGCTCCAAAGTAGAGGTGGAGCACTTTTCTCTTCCTGACAGAAGTTGACTAGATGCTTGCACATCATTGAAGAGGAAGAAAGGGGATTATTTCTTGAAGATGGGCAAAAGCTTGTGGAAATTAAGAATGAATTAACACTAGCGGTGATGGGATAACAATGCAACATAACACAAGATAGTCTATTTGGTTTGTATCGCATTGCGGTAAAGACAATGACTGCAGATACTGGAAACCAGATTCTGGATTAGTGGTGTTGGAAGAGCACAGCAGTTCAGGCAGCATCCAAGGAGCTTCGAAATCGACGTTTCGGGCAAAAGCCCTTCCTCAGGAATTGTGTTCTATGCTGATGGGCATTCCTGGTCACCTGGAGATAGAGTCATGACCTAGGCTGCAATTGGTGCCCAGGTTGGCTGTTTCTGGTGGTGGTTGGAAAAAGGACTTGCCAACCTGGACACCAATTGCATCCTGGGTCTTGACTGTATCTCTGGGTGACTAGGAGATATGTATGGGTGAAATAAAGAATAACGCTCCCTCTACTTTATAACAGTCTGATGGTTGAATAATATCTGGGATGTTTTGTGTTATGGCCCATTGAGCCAGGCTCAGATTTGCTCACGCTATGACCACCAGTACTTTGCTTTCCCATACTGGGTCAGATTTGAACCCAGCTGGAAGGTGCATTTTTCTGATTCATCTCATCCAGCATCTATGATTCCTCCAACTTCACTGTGATTCTGCATTTAACGTTTTATAAATATTTATTATTATTCACTGAATTAACACTCAGACATACAGCTTTGTGTATCTCATTCCCAAAGCTGGGTAAACAGTATTTTTCAAGCTCCTTGGTTTTCCACAGTACTTCCTAAGTTGCACACATCCTGAATCCAGGAATAAATGGGTTAAGTGAGTGGGCAATAATTTGTAGATAGAATATAATGTGGGGAAATATGAACAAATCCACTTTAGACAGGAGAATGGAAAAACAGCTTATCATTTAAATCGAGAGAAATTGCAGACTCTGAGGTACACAGGGATCTGGGTACCCTGCTACATGAAACACAAAGTTAATATGCAGATGTAGCAAGTGATTAGGATGGTAAGTGAAATAGTATCATAGAATCCATACAGTGCAGTAAGAGGTCATTCAGCCCACTGTGTCTGCCTACTGCATCCCACCCAGACACATCCTCTTGACCCCATCCCCATAATCTTACATTTCCCATGGATAACCCACCCAGCATGCACATCCCTGAACATTAGGGGGCAATTTAGCATGGCCAATCCACCTAACCTGCGCATCTTTATAGACTGTAGGGGGAAACCGGAGCAGCTGGTCGAAACTCACATAGACACAGGGAAAGCATGCAAACTTCACACAGACAGTCACCCATGGCAGGAATCAAACCCTGGCCCCTGATGCTGTGAGGCAGTAGTGCTAACCACTGAGCCACCATGCTGCCCAATATTGTTGAATATTGGTGCTTATTGGGGAACCTATTATAAATTTTGCGGCAAGGATTGCTACAATTGTACAGAGCTTTGTTGAGACTACATCTGAAGCACTTAAAAGTGCACAGTTTTAAAGGGATAATTGCATCAAAAGCAGTTCAAATAAGATTTACTGAGAGGGTGGGCAATTACTTTATAAGTAAAGGTTGGGCCTGTATACACTTGCCTTTTGAATAATGAAAGCTGATCTTGTCAAGACGTACAAGATCCTGAGGGGACTTGACAAGGTGGAATCGAAGAGGGTTCTCTCTGTAGTGAGCGACTAGAGCTAGGAGACAGTTTCAAAACAAGGGAATTCTTATAAGGTAAGGAGAATGATTCCTCTCTGAGTATTATTTGCCCCTTCCCCAGAGACCAGTCGAGGCAGGATGGTTGAATATCTCTCAGGTGCTGAGTCAGGCATATTCTTGATTGACCAGGATGTCAAAGGATATCATTTGTTGTGACAGAGTTATGCACCAGTGTGAGGCGCCATTCCTGGCTTGCAGCGTCTGAAGTGCTGAGCAAATGGGTTTTAACCATAGCTCCAGAGACTTGAAAGCTGGAATGTCCTGGTAGTGTAGAATACTCCAGCCATCCAGATGCCCAGGAAGGGTTCCACAGAGCCTGGTTGTGTAACCAGTGAGGCGGAGAGTGGAAAATCACACGGCCATCTTAGTCAGGCATCCTTAATCACACATTTTCACTGAAAAGTTCCCCCATAGTGTGATTACAGTGAAGTGAACTATGTTTTATGTTCTAATTCAGAGTTTTCATTTTTTGATTTGGAATTCAACATCAAGGCTAGCATTTATTGACAATTTCTCATTACATCAATAAGTGTCGGTGGTCTTCTTTTCTAAATACTGCGGTCCGTGTCATAAATTGCGCTCTCGCAATATCGTTATATAGATCATTCCACTATAATGCGCGAATTGGGGATGCTGTTTCTAAAACGTGAATTTTTAAAGAGCGTGTTTGCGATTGCATTGCGAACGCTTTAAGTGCTGTTTGTAAAGCATGATTTTTCTCTCACGCGGCGTTGTGCAACAACACAGCCACCACATTATAGAAGAACTGACTGTGCAGGGGATTTTAAGAGCAGTGAGGAACAGTCAATAGTGTGTCAATTATGGCTTAGTCAATTGAGTGCAACTTGTTGGGGAACTTGGAGTGATAAGTGTTCCCATGCTCTTTCAAATGATGGAAGTTGGAACGTTGGAAGATAAATGATGTGCTGGCTAATTAAAACATTATTTGTGTATGTTTCCAAAAACACTAATTGTGAAAAATGCATGAACATTTTGGCTACAGGCAGTTAACAAGGAAACTCTGTGTCACTTCACTTGTGAGTCTGTGGAATGGGGTTTGTTTTCAATCTGTATATTTTCACAGGCTTCTTATTCTTGAAAATATATTTTATAACATAATTTGTAAGTATAAGTTTGGGTGACTGAGCATAGATAATTACAACATTATCAGATCTTTGGATGTAAAGGTGTATGATGTAGCTTGAGTTGTTAATTCTACTGTTGGTATCTAACTGATCAGATCTTATTTTCCGCTCTGCTAGATTTCATTATACTGTTAGCATATATTTAAGCCACTCAAACTCATGGAAATTAGTATTATGCAAATCACCTCAATGGATCATTAAAATTATTTATTTGACCCAGGTACGTGACACCTATTGTTCCGCCATTGGCAGTGAAAGCTAAACAACGTTGGGGGAAACAACACAAGCCCTGGGGTGGCAGGAGTGGAGGCCAGACCAGAAAATTATGGGTGGGACTACGGCAGGATGGCTTTCTGATGCAATCCGACCACCAGAGGGTCCTCCATCAGAGGCGATTAGAGGGCATGTTGGAAATTTGCTAATCACAGGGTACTTTCCTTGCTCCATGGAGAGGTAATCTTTTGGAATGGTTAGTCTGCTTGAAACCTCTAAATCATTTAATTGTCTTCATCCTCCATTTTGAAGTACCTTCTTAATATCCTAGCTGTCTCCTAATTGAATGGCATGCTGGGAAAATTACTGCCCTGGGCCTGTTTCCTGACAAGTGTGAGCTCAGGACTTCTCTTTGCTTCTGTTCTGGAGGTCCTGAAACCCCAGGAATCTCCTGCCAAAGGAATCGATATGTTTTGTTATTAAATGCAGTAAAGGAAGAACGTATGCTAAGCAGCAAAATCTTTCCTACTGCCACATTAGAATGCAAAGGCATGACCTCGAATCATTAGAAGGATGAATTGTTACTCTGACATCCACAGAGATGTTAATGACTGTTGCAAGGAAATTCATAACCTTAAAGATTCTGCAAGCTGTTAATTGGAGCACAGCAGAAAGATCGAAACTGCGGCAATTGGCTGTAAAAGATCATCAAGTAATTACTGGCAAGGCTAAAGAAAATAATTGCGCAGACTTTACAACTGAAGTGTGGCAGCCCATTTCGGAGGAAGCTGCAGAGTTTAGTTTTCATGTTGGGATCATCATGAATTTACACACCAATTTTTTTTGACAAATTTTGCTGACCTGTGGCTTTTATTGAGTGAGACAGACATTAGCAAATAGACTTAGTGGCAGGGGTCATTTGTACCCACCGTCCACCTCACTTTGCAGTTTCTGCTGGATATGCCTGCTCCCCTGCAGGTAGAAAGCTCTTTAATGACCAGATGACATGCGACACAATTTTGGTCATTTCTGCTCCACTGCATGCCGTGGCAAGCCAATTAAACAAAAAAACGTTCTCATGATTACACTTGTGTTTGCCATCTCTCTATATCTGGATTGATTTCCTGATGACTGTGTAGGCGGCAGTATCACCAGGAACTGATAAAACCCCTCTTTCATTATACATATAACACTGGCATAAGCTTACTCACTCTGAATAACACAAATGGATTTTGATATGAAATTGTGGCTCAGGGGAACTGGGCATGTGCAAGGAAGCACTAGTGTTCTGTAGCACCTCAGGAACAGAGATCCTATGTTCACATCCAGTGCACATGCTGTTCTGCCAATGGCAGCACAGTGAACAGCTACCAATTTCTCACATCCTGCCTACTTCCAGTCTGCAACTGAGGACCTGTGTAGTATTACAATATCATTAGACTTTCCATCTGTCAGGTCATCAATTCTGTCCTGTTTCAAAATTTGAGTCTTCCTTCTTCCCCACATTCCCTCACTCCCAATGGAAGGTCCTTTGAATTTATCCTCTTTCCTAACAAGGGTCAGTGAGGGAGCGAGAGCTGGAGCTGGTGTCTTGATCAGGATTTTCCAGACCTGGGCAGAGGAAAAGGTGTGGGGAGGTGCAGTGACCTCACTTCAAGTTGGCAGCAGGACCTGGAACTTCATTTGGTGAGCAGCAGGCCCCTGGCCTGCCATCCTATAAGGGGCAGCAGCCCACCCTGAAGAGCAGCCAGTCCATTTGGGACCCTGCAACTTAGAGCTGACGGTTTGTATTCCAGCCCTCTCAAGATAAAGGCCAGCATTCTGTGAGGCTATTTAATTTTGTGTTTATCCACTAATTTTTCAAGCTTTTAGTATTTGAACCTCTAGATCTCCCTGCTCATTCACCGTGTTTAGACTGGCATTATTAAGGAAATATTTTGACCTCCGTTTCTTAAGTCCAAAGTACATGGCCATCCTAATTTCCACCATGGACTCCATCTTACCACAATTCTGTTTTTGACTTTCCAATTCAGTCTCACTGTGCCATCCAGCTTAATGCTGTCAGAGATCTCCTATCCCTTCATCACCTACATTTATGAACATATGTGAAAATCTCTTTTGCTAGTACAGATCTTTGGCAGGCGCCACTAGTTGCACCATACCAATTTTAATACATAATCATTCTGCACACTCACAGTCTCTTACTCCCTGCTTCCTTATGCAAGCTAAGAGGTACCTTAAATTTCATGTACGATCATTTTGGCTGCATTACCTTCCATGGAATCTTTTTGAATGTGTTCCAGTTGTCCACATAGAGAACATCCATTTTTATTCCCTTATTTACAGCATTAATTATTGCCTTAAAATAGTCAACTATGTTCATCAATATGATTTATCCTTCACCATCAATGTTGCCTTTCTTTCTCGCTCATATTTGTCCAGTTGCTTCTCCAATACCTAAGATGAGGTGCAATTTTCTGCAGATAAACAGTTGGAAGAAAAAGATCATTGTCTTCGACTCCCATCGCAAATTTCATTCCCATTGACACCATTCCCACTTCCACGACCACTGAGTCTGGCTAAACCTACTGGTTCATTACCTCGACATTTTAGTCAACACTCTGCGAAGCTTTTGTCCTTTTATCCTCTTTATGTCAAAGATTGCCTTTTTCCATCCACACACCCTTGCCCACTTCTACAGCTACTTCTCACTATCTACAGCTGAAACCCTTACATATATATCTGTCATTCCAAACCTGCCAATTGTAAGGCCCCACAACCCTTGAAAATTCTCACCCCCTTGTTAAAATCTCTTTGTATTTGACACTTTATCTCAGAAGCTTATTCTCTATATTCATTTCAGTATTGCACATAAGATATTAAGCATTAGAGTGTAAGAAGTCCATTTAAGAAATGTTTAATTGAAACTTCATATTCAGCACAGTTAACAGTTAACTTCCACTCCAAATTCCTTTGTTATGAGTTAAGAGTTTTCCTGATGATATTAAAATGCAGCAAAAAATGCATTAGAGTACATTTTGGGAAAAAATAGTAAAAACTTTACTTGGAAATCCCATTTATTGTTGATCATTGCTGCACAGTCACTGCTTAAGAGCTAAGGACTAAATGACAACCAAATTTTGTTTGCAGTTGAGCAGGTTTCCAAGATTAATTAAACAAGTGGACAGAATGTCTAATATTGGCAGGAAGCGGTCACCTTACTGTGTCAGATAATGTTTTTAAGCCAGTGACTTTTTAGCACGGTAGGTTTGAGCTAGTGCATGGTGTTAATCAAATAAATGCTTCCTGAAGCTGAACTCACTGTGGTATTTGTCAGCAGACAAAGTTCACTGCATCTCATTCGAAATAGTGGATCTATTGATTTTGTCACAGCTGACTGCCTGAATCGAGGTTTGTATAACACCAGGCTTTTCTCAAATATCCACTGAGGGAACAAATGTCAGCAATGGTGCGATTAGATTTAGGGAGCAGTGATGGATGTTATTCTTGGTATACTCACTGAGAATGACATGGACATGGGAAACACCTTAAAATACAGGTAGGTGATCTTTTGCTGGTAAAGCCTGGCTTCACGCTTCAGACCATAATTTAAAGTTCTCAGTGCACATTCACTGGTCACTTGTTCTACCCCACAGATCCTGTCTCTTCCAATCAGTTTCAGCTGTCATCATTTGCCTACATCACTTATTTTTAAGTGCCAGCTTTATTTTGTTGCTTTTTTTTTGTCGATTAACTTTTAAGTGATTTTATAATTAGAGGGCTTTAAGCTATGCTAAAATGCGCAAAGGACTGGAAGATTTGAGTAACGTGAGATATTTTATTGTGAGCCCCGTGTTGAGTAAAATGACAAGTGACAACTGCTTTTCAAAAGCTTACTGGCAGCAGTAACATTTTTGTGCATTTAAGTTAATGCTCCATATCGACTGACAGGTTCTTCAGGCCGATCTATCAACTAGCTTGCCCACTGCCAAATGTCTGGTCTAAGTCAGGTCATGCATTTGACAGCATATTTATTATGTCTCTCTTTGACACTGATTCTCCCAGGTTGTTGGTGATCAGTGTCACTTTTTACAAACTATGCGCCTCATTGCCTTCTATTTGGTTCAAGGCAGTCAACTGTTAATACCAAATCTCAAACACTTAGGCAGTTGATGCATTTGAAGTGCCAAATCTCAAACACTTAAGGCAGACGATAACCTTGAACATGTCAGCTCAATTAGCTTTGGTCACAATAGCTCGACTCAAATTGACCCCAGCTTGTTGATTTCAAAGATGAATAAGAAACATGGCACGTGAGATCTGTTGAAAATTATTTCACCACTCCAGTTTTGGGCAGAGGTAGTTTTGCTTTTCCTTTGTTTGCTCATCTGTCTCTTTAAGGGCCAATCCAAGTGAAATTCCCCTCCCTGCACCACTCAGAGACAGCCCTTAAAGAACTGCCGTTGTTATATTCAGAAAGAAAGCTTTTTTTTCTATTGGTGTTGCCATTCCAGCTGCACAGTTTTCTTCTTTTAAAACCTTTTTGGTCAGTAAAACGTCCTTGGGCTACTGCTGAGTTTAACTTTGTATCGACTTTGGAAGACACTGCTGCATTATCAAGCATTAAACATAGCAGAATATTGTAAGATTTCAGAAGCAGGTTAAAAAAGAACAAAGCCTCCATGTCTGTAATCCTTTTATTATAAAAGACTTGTCTTCTGAAAAGCTTTGACTTACAGGATCATTCCTGTTGAACGGTATCTTCCTCATCCCAAAGAAAATATGGGATACACCATCATGAAAACATGCTAACCATGGCTTAGTGGTAACACTGTGGCTTCTGAATTAAATAGTTGTGTATTCCATCTGACTTCAGTGACTTAAGTAGGTAATCTAGGCTGTTACTTTCCACAAGTATTGCATTCTGAATGAGACGTTGAAATTAAAGTCCCATTTGCCCTCTTGGTAAAATAGACTCATAGAATCACTACAGCATAGAAGCAGGCCACTCAGCCCATCAAATCCACTCTGCCCTTCCAAAGAGCATCCCACGGTGGGCAGCAGGCGGCTTAGTGGCTGGCACTGCTGCATCACAGCACCAGGAACCCGGATTTGATTCCAGCCTTGGGACAACTGTCTGATTGGAGTTTGCACCTTCTCCCCATGTCTGCGTGGGTTTTCTCCTAGTGCTCTGGTTTCCTCCCATCATACAAAGATGTGCAGGTTAGGTGAATTGGCCATACTAAATTCCCCTTAGTACTCAGGGATGTGTACACTAAATGCATTAGTCAGGGGAAATGTCAAGTAATAGGTGTAGAGGAGTGAGTCTGGGTGGGATACTCTTCGGAGGGTTGGTGTGGAACTGTTCGGCCAAATGGCCTGTTTCCACACTGTAGGGATTCTAATTCACACCCAGATCCAATGTTGCACCAAAATATTCAAGGAAAAGCAGAATAGTTGGCCCTATTTCCTGTCAAATATTTATCTCCCAACCAATATCACAGAGACAGATTATCTGGTGATTTGTGCCTTTGTCAGAACTTGCTATGCATTAATTAGCTGCTACATTACAAGAGTGATTATGCTTCTGAAGTGCTCAATTGCCTATGTAAAACTTCAGGATGTCCTGAAGTCTTGATAATCTCTGCATAGGCACCAGAAGAAAAGAGCGTGGTTCTTACTTCCTTGCGTTCTTGGTAACATATGGAAATTTCTTTACACCAAAGAGCTGGGATGACCGTGTTCAGGTGAAGGGCACTAACAGCAAACCCAGACAGCCATCAAACCCTACTGGAGAGCTGACTCAATGGTTTCAATTCGGATGAAAATGGATTGACATTTCTGGATTTTGTTTGAGTCCAAAACATCCAAAACAAATGAACAGGAGCACTGGCATTGATTGAAGCAACTAGCTCACTCCTTATTGTATCTCGGTGATTTCACTCTCCTGAAGTTATTTTATCAAGGCTGGTTCACTCCCACTGTCAATGTACAATACTCTATGAGCTCCACAAGCGTGGGGCTTACTTGAGCCAAGCTATGTTACTAATTACCGAAACATGAATCCACTTATTTCACAAGTTTGGGGTGGCCTTTGTTGCAGTTTGGAAAGGAAATCTACTGAAAAATGTCTTTTACATAAAGAGAGGAAAAATTGTGACTCACTGTGAGACATGGGAAAGGATAATTGCTTCCCATCTGTTTACAAATGGAAGACTTTCATTTTTTGCAGGTTTACACAAGGTAAGTGGCACCAAGACAGGTCATTCGGCCCAATCATGGCCTGCAGTTTGTTTTTCTCAGTTCTTATTGCAAGCAGGAGGTGGAGTGGTCCAACAGTGGTCCACACTGGTGAGTGTGCTCGGCTATTCAATAAGGTAATGGCTGATCTTTTACCTTAACTCTACATTCCAATTTCCAAGCTTCCATTCCTCTTGATTCCCTTCTTGTCCCAAATCAATGTCAAATCCTGAATATCACAAATGATACAGCATCCTAGTGGGGGAATGAATTCAAAAGATTCAACAACTCTTTGATTGAAGAAATTTCTCTTTGTCATTCCCTTGGGACAGCACCTTATCATGAGACTGTGATCCTGAGTTCATGACTGCTCAGCCAAGGCTGCTGTGATAGCACATTCTGAACACAACAGTTTCCAGCTAGAAGGACAAGAACAGCAGATGCATGTCAATGCCAACACCACCACCCGGAAGCTCCCCCTTCAACCTGCAACATAACCTTAACTTAGAACTACACATCTCAGTTCCTTCACTGTCACTGGGTCAAAATCACGAAACTCCCTTCCTAGAGACATTGTGGGTGTCTTTACATCCAAAGGACTGCCGCAGTTCAAGAAGGCAGTTCACCATCACCATCTCCAGTGAAATTAGAGGAAGTCAGTACCTGTTTGTCTAACCAGTGAGGCCTATTTCCCGTTCATAACTAAAAGCATTTTTTAAAAGACAGATAAAACAGATGTAGCATTTACCTTCCTTGTCAACTTAACATGTTTCACAATAATTGCCTCTCATGCTTCTCGGTGGCACAGTGGCTCAGTGGTTAGCACTGCTGCCTCACAGCACCAGGGTCCCAGGTTCAATTCCAGCCTCGGGTGACTGTCTGTGTGGAGTTTGTACATTCTCCCCGTGTCTGCACAGGTTTCCTCCGTGTGCTTTGGTTTCCTTCCACAGTCCAAAGATATGCAGGTCAGGTGAATTGGCCATGCTAAATTGCCCATAGTTTAGGTGTATTAGTCAGAAGGAAATGGATCTGGGTGATTTACTCTTCGGAGGGTCGGTGTGGACTTGTTGGGCCAAAGGGCCTGTTTCCACTCTGTAGGCAATCAAAAAATATGCTTGAGACTATAGGCTGGTCTCTTCAATCTTTCCTCCACAGGGAAACCTACGCATCCCAGGATCTCCAAAGTACTTTAAAGTTAATGAAGTGTTGTCACTATTGTAGGGTAGATTAGATTCCCTACAGTGTGGAAACAGGCCCTTCGGCCCAACTAGTCCACACCAAACCTCTGAAGAGTAACCCACCCAGACTCATTCCTCCTAACTAATGCACCTAACTCTATGGGCAATTTAGCATGACCAATTCAACTAACCTGCATATCTTTGTGACTGTAGGAGGAAACCGGAGCACCCAGAGGAAACACACACAGACATGGGGAGAATGTACAAACTCCACACAGACTGGAATCGCACCTGGGTCCCTGGTGCTGTGAGGCAGCAGTGCTAACCACTGTGCCACCACTAGATCATATCTAGTTGTTGCATATATGTTGAGGGTAAACAGTGAAATCCTTGTCCCCTTTCTAGCTGTCCATAAACAAACAGAGAGGAAGACCTTATTCAATCATGGGGTTATGGGCATTGCTGGACAGGTCATCATGTATTACCCATTGCTAATTGTCCAGAGGTCCTCAGTCCTAAGCAAGTCCTTTTCTTGAACCCAACATCAACCATTTTCATGTGTGTGGGCAAGGGAGACATAGTTTGCATGCTCGTGGTTCTCAGAGACAGTTGTACAGGAGTCCACCTGCCTTCAAACAGGCACAATTTTCATTCAGGAAATGTATAAAACATGACTCATGAATTTTAAACATCTGAGAAAAAGATCTAAAATTGCATCATTTGGTGAGGTAGGTAACCTTCTTGAGTGCTAAGGTCTTTGTAGGTGGATTCCCTTTGACAGATCTCAGTTGTCTTTGGGAGTAATCAAGACCTCATGGGATTTTTAAGAGTGGAGATGAATGTATATGAAAATAGACTCACGAGGACTATTAAGCTGTTAAAGCATTTTGAATGCAAAACTCTTTACATTTGAGGAAAAAAGGACACATTGCAGTTGGGGTAAAAAAAATAGTGCTTGCAATTTCACAAAGCTGTTTGTTGAGATATCTCTTGGGGATATTATGACTGCAGTTGACAGCCTAACATTATCACAGTGAGGGACTTATAAATTCACATTTCATTTACAGCTCCAAACCTTTGATGTAGGGCTATGAAGGCAAACCTGTGTAAAGGATTAAATGCTTGAATTAACCTGTGGGGTTGGTAGAAGGGTATAGGTTGGCATGCAGGGTATGAGCATCCTCCGGAATATAGGGTGAAATGGGATTACAGCTGGGATGAAGGCTAAAGATCACTAAAGTGGGTCTTTCACACAGCCTTTGTCCACATGGAATCCAGGCATAATAGGCCCATTATTAATTCCCACTACTGCTACTCCCCTGCATGGAGTGAAAATCCAGCTCCCAATGCCTGTCTGATTTCTAGTATCTCCAAAAGTATAGCATTTCCAAGGAATGCTCTAATGTGTTAGTCTGAGTTTTGTGCTCAAGTCACTGGAGAGGGGGCGTGGGACTTGGCGTCAGCGAACTTCTGACTCAGAAGTAAGGATGCTACTAATTTGTCAAGGCTCAGTAGCAACTCTCTGACAGCTCCTCCAACCTCATCTCCATCAATGAACAGCACCTCCTCGATACGTCTTTTATAAGCAGCATGAATGAATTCTCTCAAAAGAGACAGTTAAAGTTAAGAGAAATTATCATGAGGAATTTTGGTTAGCAGCATGAGACAAAGTAAAGATAATACAATAGGCTAGCACTTTACTTAGCAAGTGGTGTCCTGGGAAAAAAATCTGTGGAAGGGCTGCAGCTAATTCATTGCAGTCATGAATATTGTAAAGATAAAGTCGCCATTATCCTAGAGAACCACAGGGCTGCTCTGTCATTAGGGAAAGAGACGACAGGTGTTGGTTTAACTTGAGGCTCACCCTGCCTCAGGGTGAGCTACAGAAGGTGGGACCTTCTTGGTAACTTCAGCTGAGGTGAGAATGACTTGCATGGCTGAATTGAAAGCTATTTGTTGAGATTTGCTTGGGAGTTCGTTAGCTCAGTTGGCTGGACCATGGTTCGTAATGCAGAGTGTTGCCACCAACATGGGTTTGATTCACGAACTGACTGAGGTTACCATGAAGGACTCTCCATCTCAACTTCTCCCCTCGGCTGAGGCATGGTGACCCTCAGGTTAAATCACCACCCATCATGTCTCTCCCTCATGAGAGAGCTTCCCTATGGTCTGGTAAGACTACGGCAACTTTACTTTTTACTTAAATTGGCCTCGACACAAAACTAGGTGGCATTACAAGCAATGGAGATTAAAAGGAGCAGTTAGGCAAGATTGGATGAAGCTGGTTTAGCCAAGGAGTTTAGAGCTAGGAGGCTGTTAGATACTAAACAAAAAAAAAGAACTGTGGATGCTGAAAGTTGGACACTAAAAAAGAAATTGCTGGAAAAAAATAGGTTTGGCAGCACCTGTGGAGAGAAGTCAAAACATTAATTCCACTTTCTCTCCAAAGATGCTGCCAGACCTGTTGAGTTTCTCCAGCAATTTCTGGTTTTGTTTCCGGTTGTTAGGTTACTGGTCGACAATAATCTTGTTGAATAATGGACTGGGCTTGAGGGATGAAGTGACCCTATTTTTATCCTACGTTCATGTCTTTTCTCCATAACCTTCAAACTTACTATCCACCAGCAGAGCATAGCTTGCTCCTTCTCAAGATCTGCAAAGTGATTCCATTTCCCTTTGACTTCTACCACCATCACTTTCATCATTTAGTGTCGACCACTGTCCACCCATCACCCTCTCACTGCCACCTCCATATTTGTCTGAAGCTTGTCAAAGCTAATTTTTCTCTCCAATTCTAATGAAGAGCCGATGACCTGAATTATTAATTTTATTTCACGTTATGTGTGGATGCTGCCTGACCTACTGAGGATTTAGAGAATCCTCTTTTTTTTGTACATTTCAGCTTAGTTCTAACTGGTTGTGATTAAACTCCTATAAATTCTCTGTCCCTTTCAAACATTATGTCAAGGAAGCTGGTAAGAAACCTGCTTGCCTTAGTGTGATGTGTCATTATACCAAACATAATCATTTTAATAAAGCAACTCAGTGCCTCCTTATTCCATATTCAATGGGGGTAAGATTTAATATGATTGAAACTCCGATGACCAATTACTGACTGTACAAGGACAACTACCACCAAATGAGATCTGTCTTTCATGTAAAAGCCACTGCTTCCAGCTCATGAGATGACAATAGTCCAAATGGAGATGGCTAAACTACTGCTGCATATGTGACAGCTTGATTGGCCGTATCCCTATGTTGTCATGCCTGGCTACACATGTCTTCAGTTATCGGAGTTGTCCAATGACATCCGTGTATTGGTGATAGTGTGAACAGAAGTGTAATTAGGTTTAACCGTAATAGACAAACACAAAGATCATTTCTCAACCAGCAATAAAGATTAAACCACGCAAAGACTTCAACATTTGCAAAAGAGTATATGTTATTCACCCCAGTGAATTTCTCACAACTGGCTTATGTGTTTCAGCCATATCCCAAGCCAGATTCTGTAACTTGCATCTACTGCAGTGCCAGGCACTTTGTAACTTTTGGCAGTAATTCAGTGGAATTAATTCCTTCAATTTTTATTTTCTCTTAGTAAGAGAATACTTGAGTCAAGGAGACCGAGGCTATTAAAAAATAATTCGGAAGAAATAAGTGACCGTTCTTCAAATGTGTTCTCAAGTATTGGTTATAAAACTACTGCATAATGCTGTAATGATAGAGCAAATAATTTCACAATGTTACACTGCAGTTGATTCATGAAGTGACCACGGAACTGTAAAATTAAAACACACCTTTAAGCAATGGCCAATTTACATAATAGACCTAATTAAAAGCAAAGAACTTAATCAGTTGGTCAGTTCTGTCAAGGGGCTTATGTGAATTTATCAGGAGAGAGGCCTTGCAGTTGAGCACCTACCTGAGAGAGAAATTTGAGAAGTTTTACCGAGTGCAGAAAAATAACTTGTTAAACGAGAGTTATTGCCAGTTAGCAAGTCAGGAAACACACAGTCGGTCAGGCAGCATTCGAGGATTCCTGATGAAGGAATGTAGTATGTCAGGCTACCAGGATTCCCAATGGATGTGGGGATGCCATTGATGATGTCCCTTCCTACCCTTCTCACAATGGGACAATGTGACAGAACTGAAAGTGCCACCACTCCATGAACGTCCTGTAGATGTGTGACAATGGCAGAGAAAATCCAGTCAGTGAGGCCCACTACCCTGAAAGCGGTCTCAACATGTCCAGTGTTATCCAGTGAACCACGTCCACCATTGTGAGCCCACATGCACGACGAGAGACTAGCTGCTGGGTGATGAGGGATCCATGTTCAACTCTTGGCTCATGAATCCCCTCTGCTACCTGACTAAAGATGAATGGCATCCCTGCAAAGGGAAAATGGTGCCACACAAATATTGTAGAACAGATGGTTTGTATTCGGAATGAATACTTTTGCTGCCCAGACTGCTCTAGGGTCTGTCCAGAAGAGTTTGTTGCCACAAGCTCACTATCATGAGAGTGCAACCCCGGTCACCAGGCCTTCCAAGGATGTGTCAGGATGGGAAGAAAAAGACACGGGGTGACAGCAGTTATTCTGGACTCTTGCTTCTGGATGGGCTGCTGTGAATGGATCGACGGACTCTAGTTCCTCTGAAATCTCACATTGCAAATCACCGATGCCACCTTCCAACTTGCTATGAGCCATCATGTTGTCTATCCAGGCCACCATCCTACAATAAAAGGACACCAACAAAAGGCTAATCTTACTTTATCTGACAGCATTTCAGAAGATCCATACAAAACAGAACGAATTATGTTAGTACATTTGCTATGTTCCTGTCTTGTGGTGACTTTGTACTCCCGCCACGATGTCTATAGCATGGCTGAGGGAATGCAGCTGACTTGCACTGAGGGACACAATCTCGTACAGTTCGAGGCTGGCTGTGAAGCAATTGGACACGCACTGGTGGAGGCACAGATATTGTTAACCACCGAGAAGACAGCTGCTTAAGATCTGTGGAGTCATTGCCACCTCCTGCTCCATTCCATGTAACCCCATTCTCTCTCACTCAGTCATCGGGTGCAGGGTGATCCTAAGGCATTGTGAGCCCTAGTCCCAGTATCAGGCCTTATTGATTTATTTTTGACTCAAGCTCATTAGAATTAACTTTATGTGGACTTTTACTGGATATTGCAAAACACATTGCTTGTCACGTAGAAGAGGTTTTAAAACAGTGAGTTATTGTCGGAACAGACACTTTAGAATTCAATTAAAGGTCTGATCAGTCTGTACACCAAGGGCTGTAACATGTTTAATTTCTGCAGCTAATTCTTGCAAGGTTTGGTCATGAGTGTAAGTTTAATTACTGTATGCCTAATACATCTCTGAACATCTGACAGTTATTGCTGTGAACCCTATTATTTCAGGAGTAGATTAAAAGCAAGAACATCTATCCCCTAACATATAGACATTGAAGACTTCTGATTTTCTTATTATCTGAACTTAGTTATTTAACTTACAAAGCTACTTTTGGAATACTATGTGCAGCTTTGTGAATGTTCATATTGTGATAAGCTTTGTATAGGGGTGGGGAGGGAAATATATCCCTGGTGGTGGGGTCTTTTTGGAGGTGGCGGAAATGTCGGCGGATGATTTGGTTTATGCGAAGGTTGGTAGGATGGAAGGTGAGCACCAGGGGCGTTCTGTCCTTGTTACGGTTGGAGGGGTGGGGTCTGAGGGCAGAGGTGCGGGATGTGGACGAGATACGTTGGAGGGCATCTTTAACCACGTGGGAAGGGAAATTGCGGTCTCTAAAGAAGGAGGCCATCTGTTGTGGAACTGGTCCTCCTGGGAGCAGGTACGGCGGAGGCGGAGGAATTGGGAGTATGGAATGGCATTTTTGCAAGAAATAGGGTGGGAAGAGGTGTAATCCAGGTAGCTGTGGGAATCGGTGGGTTTGTAAAAAATGCCCGTGTCAAGTCGGTCATCGTTAATGGAGATGGAGAGGTCCAGGAAGGGGAGGGACGTGTCAGAGATCGTCCAGATAAATTTAAGGTCAGGGTGGAATGTGTTGGTAAAGTTGATGAATTGCTCAACCTCCTCGCGGGAGCACGAGGTGGCACCAATGCAGTCATCAATGTAGCGGAGGAAGAGGTGGGGGGTGGTGCCGGTGTAATTACGGAAGATCAACTGTTTTACGTAGCCAACAAAGAGACAGGCAGAGCTGGGGCCCATACGTGTGCCCATGGCTACCCCTTTGGTCTGGAGGAAGTGGGAGGATTCGAAGGAGAAATTGTTAAGGGTGAGGACCAGTTCGGCCAAACGAATGAGAGTGTCGGTGGAAGGGTACTGTTGGGGATGTCTGGAGAGGAAAAAATGGAGTGCTTGGAGGCCCTGGTCATGGCGGATTGAGGTGTAGAGGGATTGGATATAGATGGTGAAGATGAGGCGTTGGGGGCCGGGGAAACGGAAGTCTTGGAGGAGGTGGAGGGCGTGGGTGGTGCCTCGAACGTATGTGGGGAGTTCCTGGACTAGGGGGGATAGGACAGTGTCGAGGTTGGTAGAGATGGGTTCAGTGGGGCAGGAGCATGCTGAGACAATGGGTCAGCCACAGTGGTCAGGCTTGTGGATCTTAGGAAGGAGGTAGAACTGGGCAGTGCGGGGTTCCTGGGCTATGAGGTTGGCAGCTGTGGGTGGGAGATCTCCTGAGGTGATGAGGTTCTGTATGGTCTGGGAGATGATGGTTTGGTGATGGGGGGTGGGGTCATAGTCAAGGGGACAGTAGGAAGAGGTGTCCTCGAGTTGGCGTTTGGCTTCAGCGATGTAGAGGTCATTGCGCCAGACTACCACTGCGCCCCTTTCATCTGCTGGCTTGATGGTGAAGTTGGGATTACAGCAGAGGGATTGGAGGGCTGCGCGTTGTGAGGGTGAGCAGTTGGAGTGGGGGGAGAGGGGTGGACAGGTTGAGGCAGTTAATGTCCTGGCGGCAGTTGGAAATGAAGAGGTCGAGGGCAGGTAATAGGCTAGCGCGGGGTGTCCAGGTGGATGCCGTGTGTTGGAGGTGGGCGTAGGAGTCCTCGGAAGGTGGGCGGGAATCCTGATTGTGGAAGTAAGCTCGGAGGCGGAGGCGACGGAAGAATTGTTCGACATCACGGCGTGTATTAAATTCATTGATGCGTGGACGGAGGGGGATGAAGGTGAGTCCTTTGCTGAGGACTGATCGTTCGTCCTCAGTGAGGGGGAGGTCTGGGGGGATGGTGAAAACTCAGCAGGGCTGGGAGCTGAGATCTGGTGTGGGTGTGGAGCTGGGAGTGGGGGCAGAACCTGTAACTGGAGTGGGTGTGATGGTGAGGGGAATGGGGGTGGAGTCATGAACAGGGGTAGTGTTCCCCTTGGGGTTCTGGGGGGTGGGGATAGTGACAGTGGGGTCTGTGGGGGGCGTGTCAGCAGAATGCAGGTGAGTGGCGCTGGTGGGGGCGGAAGTGGTGGTGACCACGGTAGGAGGGGTCACAGAAGTCACTGAGCGTGTGGCATCAGCGATGATGTGAGGAGTGGAAGTGATGTCACGTGTGATGCATGAGGAATTGTGAGGGGTGGAAGTGGTTGTGGGAGTGGCCCAGAACCCCAAGGGGAACACTACCCCTGCTCATGCCTCCACCCCCATTCCCCCCACCATCACACCCACTCCAGTTACAGGTTCCGCCCCCACTCCCAGCTGCACACCCACACCAGATCCCAGCTCCCAGCCCTGCCGAGTTTTCACCATCCCTCCAGACCTCCCCCTCACTGAGGACGAACGATCATTCCCCAGCAAAGGACTCACCTTCATCCCCCTCCGTCCACGCATCAATGAATTTAATACACGACGTGACATCGAACAATTCTTCCGTCGCCTCCGCCTCCGAGCTTACTTTCACAATCAGGACTCCCGCCCACCTTCCAAGGACCCCTTCGCCTACCGCCAACACACTGCATCCACCTGGACACACCGCTCTGGCCTATTACCTGCCCTCAACCTCGTCATTTCCAACAGCCGCCAGGACATTAACCGCCTCAACCTGTCCACCCCCCTCCCCCACTCCAACCTCTCACCCTCACAACGCGCAGCCCTCCAATCCCTCTGCTCCAATCCTGACCTCACCATCAAGCCAGCAGATAAAGGGAGCGCAGTGGTAGTCTGGAGCAATGACCTCTACACCGCTGAAGCCAAACGTCAACTCGAGGACACCTCTTCCTACTGTTCCCTCGACCATGACCCCACCCCCCATCACCAAACCATCATCTCCCAGACCATACAGAACCTCATCACCTCAGGAGATCTCCCACCCACAGCTTCCAACCTCATAGTCCGGGAACCCGCACTGCCCGGTTCTAACTCCTTCCCAAGATCCACAAGCCTGACCACCATGGCTGACCCATTGTCTCAGCATGCGCCTGCCCCACTGAACCCATCTCTACCAACCACGACACTGTCCTATCCCCCCAGTCCAGGAACTCCCCACATACGTTCGAGGCACCACCCACGCCCTCCACCTCCTCCAAGACTTCCGTTTCCCCGGCCCCCAATGCCTCATCTTCACCATGGATATCCAATCCCTCTACACCTCCATCCGCCATGACCAGGGCCTCCAAGCACTCCATTTTTTCCTCTCCAGACATCCCCAACAGTACCCTTCCACCGACACTCTCATTCGTTTGGCCGAACTGGTCCTCACCCTTAACAATTTCTCCTTTGAATCCTCCCACTTCCTCAAGACCAAAGGAGTAGCCATGGGCACACGTGTGGGCCCCAGCTCTGCTTGTCTCTTTGTTGGCTACGTAAAACAGTTGATCTTCCGTAATTACACCGGCACCACTCCCCACCTCTTCCTCCACTACATTGATGACTGCATTGGTGCCATCTCGTGCTCCCGCGACGAGGTTGCTCAATTCATCAACTTTACCAACACATTCCACCCTGACCTTAAATTTATCTGGACGATCTCTGACACGTCCCTCCCCTTCCTGGACCTCTCCATCTCCATTAACAATGACCGACTTGACACTGACATTTTTTACAAACCCACCGATTCCCGCAGCTACCTGGATTACACCTCTTCCCACCCTACCTCTTGCAAAAATGCCATTCCATATTCCCAATTCCTCCGCCTCCGCCGTATCTGCTCCCAGGAGGACCAGTTCCACCACAGAACACACCAGATGGCCTCCTTCTTTAGAGACCACAATTTCCCTTCCCACGTGGTTAAAGATGCCCTCCAACGCATCTCGTCTACATCCCGCACCTCCGGCCTCAGACCCCACCCCTCCAACTGTAACAAGGACAGAACGCCCCTGGTGCTCACCTTCCACCCTACCAACCTTCGCATAAACCAAATCATCCGCCGACATTTCCGCCACCTCCACAAAGACCCCACCACCAGGGATATATTTCCCTCCCCACCCCTTTCCACCTTCCGCAAAAACCGTTCCCTTCGTGACTACCTGGTCAGGTCCACGCCTCCCTGCAACCTACCCTCCCATCCTGGCACCTTCCCCTGCCACCGCAGGAACTATAAAACCTGTGCCCCCACCTCCTCCCTCACCTCTATCCAAGGTCCTAAAGGAGCCTTCCACATTCATCAAAGTTTTACCTGCACATCCACTAATATCATTTATTGTATCCGTTGCTCCCGATGTGGTCTCCTCTACATTGGGGAGACTGGACGCCTCCTAGCAGAGCGCTTTAGGGAACATCTCCGAGACACCCGCACCAATCAACCACACCGCCCCGTGACCCAACATTTCAGCTCTCCCCCCCACTCTGCCGAGGACATGGAGGTCTTGGGCCTCCTCCACCGCCACTCCCTCACCACCAGACGCCTGGAGGAAGAATGCCTCATCTTCCGCCTCAGAACACTTCAACCCCAGGGCATCAATGTGGACTTCAACAGTTTCCTCATTTCCCCTTCCCCACCTCACCCTAGTTCCAAACTTCCCGCTCAGCACTGTCCCCATGACTTGTCCGGACTTGTCCTACTTGCCTATCTCCTTATCCACCTATCCACTCCACCCTCTCCTCCCTGACCTATCACCTTCATCCCCTCCCCCACTCACTCATTGTACTCCATGCTACTTTCTCCCCACCCCCACCCTCCTCTAGCTTATCTCTCCACGCTTCAGGCTCACTGCCTTTATTCCTGATGAAGGGCTTTTGCCCGAAACGTTGATTTTGCTGCTCGTTGGATGCTGCCTGAACTGCTGTGCTCTTCCAGCACCACTAATCCAGAATCTGGTTTCCAGCATCTGCAGTCATTGTTTTTACCTCCAGAGCTGATCCATCTGCTGATGAAAGGCTTAAGGCTGAAATGTTGATTCTCCTGCTCCTGGGATGCTGACCTGACCCGTTGTGCTTTTTCCAGCACCACACTCTCGACTCTGGTCTCCAGCGTCTGCAGTCCTCACTTTCTCCATCTTACAGCCAAGGCTTGCAGGAATTGCCTGATACCCTGATGGAGTTTGCTGCACTACTGTCCAGAAATTTCTGAATATTGTCCTGCCCAGGTGGAGCTAGCACAGTTGTACCAAAGAGTAGGGAAGAGATTATTGGAAGGGGAAAAGGGTAGGCTGGTTTTAGCTGCATTATTAATGTGGAAACTTTTTACTGTGAGTTTGAGTAGTTTTTTCATGGCTCTTGGTTAAGCTACTGTTGAGCCTGATAAGAGTTGGAATTTGTGTCAACACAAGCACTGATGTTCAGCAATTTCTGAAATGGACCAAACTGAGAAGAAAAACTTCATTCCAATATTTCAATGAGCCAGTGGCTGCCTTTAAAAGAAGGCAATAATCCTTGATCTGGCAGAAATAGATGCTACAATTTCCCTTTGTTAAAATTCTAATTTGTTTTCTGCTCCTGAAATAAGTACAACATTAAATTTAGATTGCAAAGTACTCAAAAAGCATAATTTGTTTGCACTTTAAGAAATTCTCTAATAAAATGATATTTTGCTAAATACCAGGGTAACATGTGCAATGCAGTCACCCTTTTCTTAATTTAATACTTCCTGTATATGTTAGTAAATGATGTCTGCCTGATTTCCCTATGATTTACAATGATTGGATTCAACGTAATGTGTAATTATATTTTGTTTTACAGTTGATTGTATCCATTATTTTTTAAAGCAGAACTGAAAAATAGACATCATTGCATCACATGTCCAAATATTTTTAAATGAGTGTATATGAAGAATTAATTACAATGGGGGATGATCAAAGTTTGGTAGAAGATTTGTAGCTCGGGTGCTCGTTGTTGTGGTTCTGTTCGCCGAGCTGGTAATTTGTCTTGCAAACGTTTCGTCCCCTGGACACAATATACCGGCCACTACAGTGGACAGCTCGAACTGACAACCGGAAGCGGCAGAGACAGGCCACTATAAATACCGGAGAAACAGCACAGAAGCGCTTCACAGGAGGCTCCCAAGCACTGAGGATGTCACCTAGACAGGGGACGAAACGTTTGCAAGACAAATTACCAGCTCGGCGAACAGAACCACAACAATGGGGGATGAGCTAATGATTTAGATGATAAATGCTTTAAGTGGCATAAACTAGCCATATAAAACACGGATTAAAACTTTCTGTACTGAACTGACTGGTCTCAAATAGATCAAAAGTAGGGAACAATAATCAGCTTCCATTCTATTCTATCTGCCATGCTTGAGGGAAGGAGAAAATGTACATTGGTGAGTTTCTGCTCCTTTTCACTATTCAGTAACATACATCGCAACTATAATGGAAACAATATCGGGCACAGTTTGATGTCTCACACAAGATCACTTTTTTGATACTTGGGAAAGGAGAGAAGTCACTTTCGCAAGTTACCAAAGGGTTGGCAGTTTTACCGGAACATGAATAGAGAGCTAAATTCAGAAACTGCAAAAAAATGGAATTAACATAAAGAAGAAAGGAAGAGCCCGTGCATTTGCATAGCACTTCTCATGACTTCAGGATGTTCTGTTGCATTTCCTAGTCTATGAATTACTTCAGAAGTGTAGTCACTGCTGAAAAGAATCGTTACAGATGTGACATCTCAGTGCTCACTTAGACAATTGCATTTGCCATGAGCAACAGAACAAAGGCTTTTCTCCTTTCTTAAAGTCACTGTTCACTTGCTAGCAAGAATAAGATGTTTAATTTCTAATTTTTGATGTGCTAGAGATGTTTTATTCACAACAACCAGTGCTGTTTGATGAATGATCCTAGTATTTCTACCCTCTAAGGCAGAGGTATAGCTGTAGAAATTGTACTTTGCTGTGGGTACTTGAAGTGGATTGTTGAAATATCACAGCCAGACCATTTTTATTCGATTTTATTACAATCGTTTTTAATTGAAAATGGTACATTTCATATCACATTCTCTTGTTTCTGATTTGACTTTAATGAGCAAATTTCAGATTGAAGTCCTGTAAAGTACATTGATAATATCATCCTTGTTTAACAAAGAGCATTCTATGAAAGTAAAGTTGACTGGCGATGATAAAGAATGAAAAGGATAAGTGTTCTGTGAACTTTTGCATGGTGTTTTAATTTTGCAAATATTTCTTGTATATCAAATGTGGCACGCAATAAAGTGATAGTTTGACATATGGATTATACAACACACAAACTGTTGAATAAATAATTATTTTATTGCCAACGAATACAATTGAAATGTTCAGTTTATTTTAGGCCATAGCTAAATTGAGATTGAATGCCTTTCATTGGCAAATCACATGAGAAAAATAGTGATTGTGCTTTGACTTTAACAAACAATATCCATGAATGGTTCCATTACATTAAGCATGAGTGATTGTATTTTCAACTAGTTCAGCACGAATTCACGCAACTGCTGTTATCAATCTGCTCTATCAATCAGCCAAACTACTGTAAAAATAATTAGGGTTGTGTGGTGCAGAAGATGGAAAGACATCACTTTGAAGCTCCAGTGTAATTGTCTCCCTGATAAATTTGGTATAGATTGTGCGAGGCACAAATAACATTTCATTCTCAAGTTATTAATGTTTTCCTGCATCCAATCGTGAGGATATATGTTGAAGGAGGAGCTTAGCTTCCTTCTTGAATAAGAAAGTCAGCAAACTGTGGTTGTGATGACTATAAATCAATCTGAAAAAAGGATTCACAGTTTGAGCGTTTTTAAAAGTCATAGTTGGGGTGGATATGTTTATGTGTGCAATGTGTAAAACATGGAGTAGTGAGTTAGCAATCCAATATTTATCTTTCCCAACTGACTTTCATGGAAATCAGACTCATGAGAGATGGATCGCTCAATATCACCCAATTTACTCAAAATCAGCATTTAACCCCATTATTGAAAGATCCACATGTATATTTCTTCTAATTGTCATGTATTCTAAATGCTTCTTTATATGTATATAACAATATAAAAACTTAAGAAGTAATCATCTCAGTTGACCATTCAGCCCAGACACCCTGCCAGCCATTAAACAAGATCATGGCCTCAACTCCTTTTTCCTGCCAGCTCACCACAGCCATCAACTCATTGACATTTTTAAAAAATGTCAACCTACCTCCTGTTCAAACACTTTGCGTGATTTTGTCTCCACAACTCTCTGGTTTAGAGAATTCCAGACATTCATTGGTCTCCAGCAGAAGAAATTCCTTCATGTTTCAGGTTTAAATGAATGCCCCCTTATTTTGTAACTACGTCTTCTAGTTCAAGATTCCCCTCTTAGTGAAAGCATACCTCAAAATCTACTCTGTGAATCCCTCTTTATTAGACTTGTAGTCATCTGCTGCTGGTTCTGAAACCAGAGAATAATGATTCACTGGCCGATCATTTGTTTTCAACACTTTGTATGTCTTAGTTTTTTTTAGCCACCTTCACCACCTTTGTTAAACATGGGTGTTTCATCCTTTTCATCACATCCTTTTTTTGACTGGAATGAATTTTTGCTAAGCCTTTGTAAAATATCTCCTTAAATGTCTGCTACTGCTTGTCTCATAACCATCCCCTTAGTCTATTTACCCAGCCGCTTTAGATAAATTTAAATTGACCTAGTTTAATTTGAGTGCATTAGTTTGAGACCCAAGTTTCTCTATTTCAATCTGAATTTGAAATTCAGCCATGCTATGATCTCTACCCCCAGAGGATTTTCGATAACGGGATCTCTTATTAATCCTATCTCATTACACATTACTCTGTCTACAATAGTTTGTACCTGTATATATTCTGCAATGTACTGTTCTAGAAATGATCTCTGAATCATTCAACAGATTTGTCTTTCAGGCTATCTGATTTGTCCAGATAATATGCAGATTAAAATCACCCATGATAGTTGTACTGCCCTTGTTACACATCTCCATAATTTCCCGATTATACTTTGTCCTATAGTGAAGGGTCTCTTTGGGGGTCTAGTGACAATGCACACTCTTGATGTCTTTCCCTTGCTCATCCAAAGTGATTCCACATTATGATCCACTGTACCTACATGAATACTCACCACTGCAATGATAGCTTTTGTTATGAACAGAGCTACCTGATCATTTGGTTTATCTTCTGACATATCAATAACCTTGAATATTGTGTTCTCAGTCTTGGTCACTTTGCAACTATGTCTCCATAATAGCCATCAAGCCATTTCTATCTTGTGCCATCAACTCATCTATCTCATTGTAATCAGACAAAGAGACTTGACCATTGCCATTTTACCATTATTACTTACTCTGGTTCTAAATTTCTGTTGCTCTCTTCGACATATATTTTCTATCCCTTCCTGTCACATTTTGCTTATCACGTGTCACTTCACTAACCTGCATCCATGCTCTCATGATTTTTTTTGAGTTCATAAACTGCCCTTTAATTGAATCATTCTCTCAGCAATTAGTTTAAAGCCCTATATACATCCCTCGCTATATGATTCACCAAGAAAACTGTCCCAGCATATTTCAAATTAAGCTCTTTCCAGTAGAATTGTTGTCACTTTCCCCAGTCCTGGTTCCAATGTCCGATGAATCAGAGCCATTTCTGTCTCACCAATCTTTGAGCCATCCATTCACCCCTCTGATCTTATTTACCACGTGCCAGTTTGCATTTGGATCAGGTAGTAATCCAAGAATTGTTAGCTTTGTGGTTTGGCTTTTTAAGTAAGTCCTGCTAAATTTTTTTTAATACCTCAGCAGATCCTTTGTTCTTGCCCCATATAAGTCATTCGTACTTACATTGACTGCAATCGCCAAGTTTCTCTCCAGCTCAGAAGAGATGTGCTGAACCTTGGCACCAGGTAGGCAACACGGCCTTGGGATCTCAGTCTTTGCTCAAAGAACAGTAATCTACTCACCAACTCTTCAATCTTCTATCGCTGCTACACTCTTCTCCCTTCACCTCACCATGGTGCTGTGGTCAGCTTGCCCATCTTCCTTGCAGTCTGTGCCCTCAAATATCCTGGGAGCAATATCCTATTGGGAAAGGGCACTCATAGCAGCAGCTCCAAATTTAAACTCTGCAAGTGCTTCATTTGCAGTCACACCCTGCCCAGTCTCTGACCATGGACCAAGTTTGCTGTAGTTAATGCCAGAGGTGTGACTGTCTCCTGAAACACAGTTCCCAGGTTCCTGACATCTCCCCCCCCCTTCTCATGAGGATGTGTCATAACGTCTGCAGCCAATACTACAGCTCATGACCTCTGAGCCAGAGTTGCTCGAGCAGCCAGCAGTTGCCACTGATGTCATCACCATGGATCACGCCACGATCCACCAGCTCCCACATGCAACAGCTGCAACGCATCGCCAGCCCAGTCATGTTAAACATTTCAAATGTGAATGTCTTAACTGTACCACTCATAATGTGTTGACCAATTACAAGAGACACAGATTAAATACCCAAACATCATCTACTTGTTGCTGCACTTTGGCTCTGACATGTTGAAACAGGTTGCAGCGCATTCTGTTGCCAGTTTTTCTTTCCTGACATTGCTTCCCTTTTCACTCAACTCCACCCTTCTCATTATGAAGCTCTTTCCCCACTGAGTGCTTCCTGCTCTTTCAGAAGCACAAGGTCGTCCTCTCTCTCTTTCGATGCTAATCTTTGCCTCCAGGATCCTCATCTCTTTTGTTCTTTAGCTGGAAATACAGTACCAAAGGGGATGAGGCATGTAAGGGTAGAAATTCTTTTATCCAACCACATTTTCAAATGTGAATTCAGCATTGGATATACAAGTTTAGTTTTTGAATGCCCAATAAAAGAATCAATCACAAGTAGCCAGTTTTATTGGAGCCATATTGGTAAAAGCAGACATCAGCTGTCCACCATTTACAATAGTAGCAATTAATATTTGCTTCATTAAATTATTTTAACGAGGGTTCCTTTAAAAACTTGGCATTTGAGAGCCTTTCATCCCCTCTGTCCTTTATCTGTCAGAAAAGCACGACGCTGATAGAATGCTATTCCAAGGGATTTCTAACTATGTTGGTTCCTGGTTTGCTAACAGGAAGCAGAGAGTGGGAATAGGGTGGTCTTTTTCAGGCTGGCACAATGTCCTAAGTGGTAAGCCACATGGGTCAGTGCTGAGGCCTCAAGTCTTCGCCATTTATATAAATGATTTGGGTGAAGGGATCCAAGATATGGGAGCTAAATCTGCTGACGACACAAACAGGTAGGAAAGTGAGTTGTGAAGAGGTGTTGCTGAACAAAGAAACCTTGGAGTGCAGGTTCATAGCTCCTTGAAAGTGGAGTCACAGATAGATAGGATAGTGAAGGTGGCGTTTGGTATGCCTTCATTTATTGGTCAGAGTATTGACTACAGGAATCGGGAGGTCACGTTGTGGCTGTACAGGACATTGGTTAGGCCACTGTTGGAATATTGCATGCAATTCTGGTCTCCTTCCTTTCAGAAAGATGTTGTGAAACGTGAAATGGTTCAGAAAAGATTTACAAGGATGTGCGAGGGTTGGAGGACTTGAGCTATAGAGAGAGTTTGACTAGGCTAGGGCTGTTTTCCCTGGAGTGTCGGAGGCTGAGGGGTGGCCTTATAGAGGTTTATAAAATCATGAGGGGCATGGACAGGATAAATAGACAAAGTTTTTCCCTGGGCTTGGAGGAATCCAGAACTAGAGGACTTAGGTTTAGGGTGAGAGGGGAAAGATATAAAAGAGACCTAAGGGGCAACTTTTTCACACAGAGAGTGGTACGTGTATGGAATGAGCTGCCAGAAGAAGTGGTGGAGGTTGGTACAATTGCAATATTTAAAAGGCATCTGGATGGGTATATGAATAGGAAGGTTCTGGAGGGATATGTGCTGGGTGCTGGAAGGTAAGAGTTGATTGGGTTGGGATATCTGGTCGGCATGGACAAGTTGGATTGAAGGGTCTGTTTCCGTGCTGTACATCTCTATGATTCGATGACAGTAGAAGCCTTCAAAGTGATATTGATTGGTTAAATGAATGTGGAAAATGGTGAAATTTTACCTGAAATTGTAAAAAGAGAAGCATATTGCAGAGCTCTGCCAGTCAGAGCGAACTGGGCGACCAAGTGCATGAATCACAGAAGGTTAGTATGCAGATAAGCAAATAATCAGGAAAACGAATCAAATGTTCTCGTTCATTGCGAGGGGATTTAAGCACAAGAGTAGGGAGGTAATACTTCAGTTTTACAAGGCATTGGTGGGACCACAACAAGAGTACTCTGTATTCTACTGTACTCACACAAAGATGCTAATGCATTAAAAACAGTTCAGAGAAGGTTTACTAGGCTAATATCTGGAATTAGCAGATCACTTATGCGGAAAGCCTGGATAGAGTAGGCCTGTATCCTTTGGAATTTAGAAGAATTATAGAATCATACAGCATGGAAAAAGACCTCTCGGTCCAACCTGTCTATGCCGACCAAAATCCAAAACCAAACTCGTCCCACCTGTCTGCACCTGGCCCATATCCCTCCAAACATTTCCTATTCACGCGCTTACCCAAATGTCTTTTAAATGTTGTAACTATACACACATCCATCACTTCCTCTAGAAGTTCATTCCACACATGAACCGGTCTCTGTGTAAAAAAGTTGCACCTCATGTCTTTTTTAAATCTTTATCCTTTCACCTTAAAAATATGCCCCTACTCTTGAAATCCCCCCACCTGAGGGAAAAGCACCTGCAGTTCGCCTTATCTATACCCCTCTATCAGGTCACCTCTCAAACTTTTCTGCTCCAATCAAATGTGCCTTAATTGAAACATGTGAGATCCTGAGGGGACTTGTCTGGGTAGATATTGAAAGGATGTTACCTCTTGTGCGAGAATCTAGAACGAGGGGTCAGAGTTTTAAAAATAAGACATCATCCATTTAAAACAGATGTGGAAGCAGTTTTTCTTCCAGAGGGCTGAGAGTCTTTGGAATTCCCTCCCTCAAAATGCAGAATCTAAATATTATTAAGACAGAGGTAGGTGGACTTTTGATGACTGAGAAGGTGAAAGATTATCAAGGATATGCAGGAACGTGGAGTTGATATGATTAGTTCAGCCATGTTCGTATTGAATGGTGGGGCAGGTTTCAAAAGACTCAGCAGCATATTCTTCTTTGTTATTCTTTACGTTCATCTTTCTTGCTAACTAATGTTTGCCTGTTACAGATTTTGGGGGTAATACTTTTGGCTGTTTTGGCAGTTGACCAGGGTTTGAGCAGCTGAAATGTTGACCTTTGGCTACAGTTGCACTGTTTGCCTTAACTGGCTGCAAGTGTATTGAAAAAGAATCAGTATGTTGCTAGGATTATATTGAGGCTATCAGTGTGGCAACAACAGGAATAGTAACATGACAATGAAGACATGATCAGGGTCAAAGATGACAACAAGCAAGAGGCCAGTATTGTTGTCCAGGTCAGGATGTCACACCCTAAAATACTACAGGAGCAGCTGTACTTTAGCAATGTCTGGTATAGCAGCAGGAGACATAAGGACCAAACACTCTGACTCAAGTAATAGTGGCTCTTAATTACCCAATAACCAGCTACTTCAGGCTGCAACCAGTGACGTCCACAAGGTTAGTAAGATTACAATTCTGACAGACACAAACATTTATTCCTTGTTTTCAAGATGCTAGTAATGCATCACTTTCCTTTGGAGGCTGCTGAGGAGCCAAAACATCTCAGATTTAGATTAGATTTTTTTAAATATAGATTAGATTCCCTACAGTGTGGAAACAGGCCCTTCGGCCCAACAAGTTCACACCGACCCTCCGAAGAGCAACCCACCCAGACCCATTTCCCTCTGGCTATTGCAGCTAACACTATGGGGCAATTTAGCATGGGCAATTCACCTGACCTGCACATCTTTGGACTGTAGAAGGAAACCGGAGCACCCGAAGGAAACCCATGCAGACACGGGGAGAATGTGCAAACTCCACACAGGCAGTCGCCCAAGGCTGGAATTGAACCTGGAACCATGAGGCAGCAGTGCTAACTACTGAGCCACCGTGCCGCCCTAGATTTCCCTGGATGCAAGACGTCCTTCACATTTGGCCTGCTCTTCCCTTGTCATGAACCAGCTATGGTTTATAGGAGGAAACTGTTCCAGTGCTCCAATGTTCATCTAGAGTAGGCACGAGGCCTGTGCCTGGCCTCTGTGGCAATAACAACCATGTCGTTACATTGCTCCAAACCCCTGTCCCTTCATGTCTGTGACCCACAGCAATATGTCTGGCTCTGCAAAAACAGAAGAGTTCTCCAGAGCTCTTATGGGGCAAACTATAATCGCCTGAGGGCACGGACTAATCTGGTGCAGCTGTGCAGCATAGCAGACTGTGTTTCTGATGTTTGTTACTCGCTGCAATGTTTAAGTGAGAAGAGCTTTTGAAATGGATGATCTCCTCACCTCCTCTCCTTTGACACCAGGACTGTGAGAATGGTTCACTGGTGAGATGATGTTCAAGGCTATCCCACATCAATATCTACTTGTAGTACTGAAGAGTGAAGTGTAACCAAGGTGTGAGGAGCCTATGGTGGTACTGTTGAGGATAGTAGCTGTTGTAAGCTATGGCATTAAGAGCAAAAGGATCTAGAGTGAGTGTGGGATGCTGCTGGATGCCACAGCAGAGGTTGAGGTGGTGACAACCAGAATTGGAGTTAGGAATCACCGGGTATAACCCTGAGCATATCATTGCACTTATTCCTACAGAACCAAATCTGTCAGGCAATGGGGTGACTTTCACCTCCTGGGCCTCTAAAGCCAAGCAAAAAGTGTGTCATTCCCAAAGTGCTCCACTGGAATCGCCAATGTGGTGTTCCAAAAGTGAAGGGCCCCTTTCAACATTAGTATGTGTTATCATCTACAAAGCTGTCTTCAGATTGCCTGCATCCAAAGTGCACCTACTCCTTTAAGAAGTGTGAGCTGGCTTTAAAGTGTATTAGGAAAACCAACATTTAAACTGAATAGGCAGCTACTATTCAATAGTTTGTTAAGCCTGATAGCATATCTGTTGAAATATAATGAGCATCCTTGACAAATGATCAAGGCTTGTCCCATGCAGCCACATAATTCAGTGTGCACTGCCAGGACTTAGATGCATTTCTGCTCTGTGTGCGCACTTAACATAGTTAAGTGTAGGAACTATCAAGATGTATCTTTTATGTCATACAGTTTAAAGCTTGTTATTAAAATATTGATTCTCTTTCAGTCTCAAGTATCCATTAGTGTCGAGGACTGGGAAGATACAAAAGATACCAAAGAGCACATGAGTTATTGCACCAATCACTACCACCGGAACTCGACGTCCAGTGACCAATCAGATCATCCTTTACTGAGGCGTAAAAGCATGCAGTGGGCAAGGCGCCTTAGCCGAAAAGCACCAAAACACTCTAATAAAGTAACAGAGCGGATTAATCGTCAGCGCATGACCTTATGCAAAAGGTCGGAGAGACAAGAACTGGCTGAACTAGTAAAAACCCGAATGAAGCACCTCGGCCTTTCAACAACAGGATATGGTAAGGTCAACCGGCTACAAAATTTGTTTTTACTTAAAATTTATAGCACAGAAACAGGCCCCAACTCAACTGGTCTCTGCTAGTCTTTATGCTTTACACAGACAGACTTCCTTCCCACCCTACTTCATCTCACCTTTTCTGTATATCTTTAATTCCTTTCTTCCTTGTGTACTTAACAGAATCCCCTTAAATTTATCTATGGTTTTTCCTTCAGCTACATCACGTAGTGCAGATTCCATGTATTAATCATTTGTCTGAATAAAGCAGTTTTTCCTGATTTTTCATTGGATTCATTAGTGACTATCACAATCATGGTCTAACATTGGACTCCCCCCTCAAGTGTAAACTGCTTCTCTATGGCTATCTTCTAACTTTAAAGATCTCTAATAAATCATCCCTCAATCTTCTCTTTTCTGGAGAAACAAAATCCTGCCTCTTTCTCAGGATATGATAGAACCTCTCATTTCTGGCATCATCATCTTAAAATATTTTTTGAATTTTCTACGGTCCTTCCAGAACTTAGACAAACCACTCTGTGTCATCTAGACAAACTTATTGAACGTAAGTTCTGATTTGCTATTTATTTTTCACAAAACTGAACTCAAGTGGTAGTTTGCACATATCATGGCCTTGTTAAGATATTGTTAATGATCTGTATATGTGTGCCCCTAAGTTGTGTTGCTCTTCTGTCACATTTAGACATTATTATGATAATTATTATGCACATAATAACCTGTTAACATGCTGAAGAATGAAAATATGCTTACGTCCTTTGGTCAGATGATGATGTAATGCTGTATGTACACACATCACAAAGGGTTACAATAACCTTTTATTAATAGTATTCAGCAGAGCATGTACATCCAGGAACAAAGAAGTCACAGGTAAGAATAGTAAATTAATCTACCTTTGAAAACATTGTGCAAAAATGATTTAGTCTATATTGCAGCAATTAATTTAGCCTCAGGACCAAATAAAATGTGTAGCACAGTGGTAAGATAAAGATTTGACTTTCACACTCTGAATTGCCAGCTTGTTGTAAAAGGTTATATTCTTCAAAATGAACTTTTTGCTGTGACATCAGACACAAACCTGTGTTCCTACTTCCCTTTGATACCCTCTTCCTGTGTTGACGGTACAGCCACATGAGTGAGAAAAGCCCATTGGTACCCTGACCTTTTGACTTTTTTAAGTTTACGTGGCTTAATTGTGGAAATTATCCCTGGCATTCTCGATCCTCTTCTTCGAGATATCCAGACACACGTTTCCAAAGGTGATCACTAGAATGCCAATCAAGACTGGCATGCCTCCTTATCGTCGTTTTCTTGTAATCTGAAAATTCAGAATGAAGTGGTACCATTGCTTTGATTGAAATTTGATAGTTTACTACAAATAAAAACATCTGGTTTAATGTTCTGTAAAAGTTGTTATATTGTTATTCTAATTACATTCACTTTGAGTTATATCACCTGCTGAAAGTAATTATCACAGCTAAGTCAGAAGGAGTGAACCAATTGCAGTCCTTGTCCCTCTCCTCCACTGGTCACAATAAAGTCTGAATTTAAAATGGGAGTTATTAATGTTAATTATATATATGTGTCAAGCTGCAAATAGCTCAGTTAACTAGTCAGTCAATCTCCTTAAGTAAAAAGTAAATAACTAGTTTATTGCTACTAAAACATCAAGGATGCAAAGATTATTAACAGACTGTTTAATCTGTGCAGTTACAGTGAGTTCTGCTTAACACGCATTTCTTCAACACACATTGGCCATAACACAATTGAAAAATTTGACCATTATTTGTAGAACGCAAACTTGCCTTTCCGGTATTGACTATAATGTGATTCTGGTCCCATTAGTTTAAATGTGCTGCTTTCGCGTGCTTTTCTTATAATGCAGGATTGCACGGGAACACAACTATTGCATTGTATCAGAACAGACTGTGCATACAACTAGTATCCTTCTTGAAAATAACACAACAAATTAAAATAAGCTCAAATTCTGAGGGAAAAATATACTCTGTGGTGTGTTATATTGAAGTGATTTGTCTGAGTAACAGGTAAATTCAAGGAATAAAAGATTACAGATTGTCCAAGTGTTTCTCTGGACCTGAAGTCACTTTGCACACAAGCTGGATCAGGCATGGCTGGCTGACTTTGGTTTTCTGGATACAGAGATGGTGTAGATTTCAATTTTGTCTTTAGGAACCCTCCACTTGCTGTGATGACGTTTTCCAGTGGGGTTTCAACTCGCACAGTTTGCTGATAAGGGTTTCAGGTAAAGAAAAGAGGGGAAAGGCTGTTGCTCCAAGTTATCTCTCAGACTGCTTGTGCTCAAATCCAATTATAACCACAAAACAGGTAATGTAACCTATCTCAGCAAGTATTTCAGACTCAATAACTCCAGCCAAGCAGCTTGTGATCTTTGCAAATGCAACATATTGCAGCAGCCTCTCATTTTTTGCAAAATATTCTTTTCACACTCTCCAGGATATAAATATATCTTAAATTAATCATTTGGATAGCACGTCATTGTAACATAATCAATGAACTATTCTCATTGTATGTGCTGTGCAATTGTTCAATGGAAAAACTCGTTTTGTGAACTTAAACAACCTAATAGAAATTTATATTCCTGAAAGTTTAGTTGAGTTGTATTTCGAGTGACCAGTCTAAATTCAAATCTGCTCTCATAACTTTGCAGAATAGCAGGATTGGGGAATGGGGTACAGTAGGATTGAGAAGTTTGTTTTGAGCAGAGTGAGGATATTTTAATAACCGTTCATGCTTGTTCAGGTTATGATAATTTTGATTTATTTGAGGTCACCATGCGGTAGTTGCCATAGTGATACTCAGCCTCTTGGAACCGGAATAAATAAATTGATGAGAAAACACCATGTTCAGGGTCAGTCACCTCCAGTAAAGCCTTGGAGATTGTTTTTCTTGATCTGAGCTGGGGATAAAGATGTAAAGACCACATCAGGCCATGGCTTACTGGTATCACTGGACTGCTAATCCACAGTCCCAGGTAATGTCGTGGGGACCCCAGTTCAACTCTTGCCACAGCAATTTAAATTTAATGTAAAAAAATCTGGAATTACGCATCAACTGGTGACTATGGTTCCACTGTTGATTCTCGGGGAAATCCCCATCTGGTTCACTAATGCCTTTTACGGAAGGGAACTGCCATTCTTACCTGGTCTGGCCTACATGTGACTCCAGAGCCACAGCAATGTGGTTGACTCTTAACTGCCCTCTGGGCAATAAAAGATGGGCATTGAAAGCTGGCCGAACCATCGTCACCCTCATCCTATGAATGAATAAAAAAAACTGTTTTCTGAGCCAGACACTAGCTCCATTGGAGTACAACAAGAATCTAATTTTCAATCCACAATGTATCCTTTATTAGCAGAACACTTTGTCTCTGTGGAAACCGCATTCAAGATAATGTGCCATTTTGGAAGGCCCTCACTTAAGTCAGAAGTATCGGTTTAGGAGATTTGCTCCAAAATGACATTTTCTTTCAAAGGTCCCATTGATACGACGGATTCAACAAACTTTCACCTAAAACCTTCATTAATCACATTTTGGCTGCCTTGCAAGAAATCAAATTGTCATCTATTAGGAATAAAGACAGAGTGCTGGAGAGAGCCAGTAGGTCTGGCAGCATCTGTGGTCAGAGACACATAGTCAATGTTTCAAGTCTAAAAGCTGTTCTTCGTAACTTGAGAAAAATAGTATCTGGTGGCTCCAACTCACCATGTGCTCCTATAGTTTCCACCTCCCCCTGCTAGGTATAGGGGAAGTACAATGAGATGTTCCTGTACATGTCAATGAAAGCAAGCATGCAGGTACAGCAGATAGTGAAGAAAGCCAATGGCATGCTAGCCTTCATAACAAGAGGAATTGAGTATAGGAGCAAAGAGGTCCTTCTGCAGCTGTACAGGGCCCTGGTGAGACCGCACCTGGAGTGTTGTGTGCAGTTTTGGTCTCCAAATTTGAGGAAAGACATTCTGGCTATTGATGGAGTGCAGCGTAAGTTCACAAGGTCAATTCTTGGAATGGGGGGACTATCATATGTTGAAAGATTGGAGCAACTGGACTTGTATACACTTGAGTTTCGAAGGATGAGAGGGGATCTAGAGGCAGGAAACATGTTTCCACTGATGGGTGAGTCCAGAACCAGAGGACAGCATTTAAAAATAAAGGGTAGGCCATTTAGAACAGAGTTGAGGAGAAAGTTCTTCACCCAGAGAGTGATGGATATGTGGAATGCTCTGCCCCAGAAGGCAGTGGAGGCCAAGTCTCTGGAAACTTCAAGAGACAGATAGTGCTCTTAAGGATGGTGCAATCAAGGGTAATGGGGATAAGGCAGGAACAGGATACTGATTGTGGATGATCAGCCATGATCATAATGAATGGTGGTGCTGGCTCAAAGGGCCGAATAGCCTACTCCTGCACCTATTGTCTATTGTCAATATTTCCAGATACTCTCCCATTGAAAGCGATTGCCTGTGAATCCATTTAGAAACGCTGGCAATGGACAGCTATTAGAGAGTGGAGAAACTTTGGTCAAAACCACAAAGGCCATCAAGATTGAAACCCTTGCTGATTTTTCTTTTCTTCTAACCTGGAAATTCTGGTGGGTAAAATGACACCCGCATCAGTAATGCTCCAGCTTTGCCACAAATGATGGTGTCGGATTGCCATCTATAGATGCACAAAACATGTTGGTGGATTGATATAATGGAGGTCTTTAGGATTATTAGGTACAGTTAAAGTAGAGATGTTTCCACTTGTGTGCAGTTAAGTCCAAACATAAATATAAAGTACTCATAGGTAAATTGAATAGAGAATTCAAGAGAAGCTTATTTGCTCAGAATGCAAAATTACAACTCAAAATATGGTTGAGACAAATAGTACCAATAGGTTTAAGGCACAGCTAGATGAACAAAAAGAAATAAGTTAAAAAGATTGTGCTGATGGATGTGGGTGTGGGAGGAGTGATGAGGTACTGAATTGAATTAGAAATGGTGTCATTTAAAAGCGGTGCTTCCCAGACGGAAAATGGTAGTGTAGCAGTTATGGCACTGACCCAGATGACTTCCATGGGAACATGGTTCAAATCTCACTATGGCAGTGGGTGGAATTGAAATTAAATCAATAAATTTGGATTATCAAACTGCTCTTAATGATGGTAACAATCTCTGCTATCATCTGATTCTTCACTTGGGCTGGCTCCTTTACCACAGCAATGTGGTTACTTCTGATGTGGCCCAATTTAACAAATTCAACAAGGATGGGGAACTAATTCTCACCTTCCAAGTGACCAGCGCACTCCATGAAGTAATACAGAAAGAATAGTGAAATTTTGTTCTTTCTGAAAGCTCCATCAGTTTAAGTTTTCTATTGAGATAAGGATGTTATTGTTGCATGGTGGTATAAAGAGGTATGATCAAAGGTGTATTAGTGAAACTGAGACAAAGATCTAATGAAATGGTAGAATATTTTTGAATGTGCCAAATGGTCAAATCCTGTTCACAGTTGCATATTTTAATAAGATCTATAAATTATCAGTATATTTTCAAACGGTTTTGATCTCTGATGTTTATTTGAAACCAATGTTAGTTGTTGCTGTAATATTTTTGCAAGACAGAAAAAAGACAATGTGTCACATGGAAAATCAGCACCTAGTAACTTGGGCTGTTATGGTGCAGTCGTAGTGCCCCTGCCTCTGAGCCAGGAGGCCTGACTTCAAGCCTCACCTACTCCAGGGCGTGTAATAAAATCTCTGAACAGGTTGATTAGAAAAAAGTCAACACTCAACAATTTGGTTTAATCTAAAATCGATTGCACATAAGACTACATACACAAATGGCAACCAGAGAGTACTATTATGCTTTTAAGTTTATCATGGATTGGATTTAAGAGTGTGGTGCTAGAAAAGCATAGGCAGCATCCAAGGAGCAGGAAAAGCCTTTCATCAGGAATGAGGCTGGGAGCCTCGGGCGTGGAGAGATAAATGGGAAGGGGCTGGGTGGAAGGTAGCTGAGAGTGCAATAGGTGGATGGAGGTGAGGGTAAAGGTGATAGGTCAGAGGGGAGGGTGGAGTGGCTAGGTGGGAAGGAAGATGGATAGATGGGACAGGTCATGAGGACAGTGCTGAGCTGGAAGGTTGAAACTGGGGTAAGGTGGGGGAGGGGAATTTAAGTAACTGGTGAAATCCACATTGATGCCATGGGGTTGGAGGGTCCCGAGGCAGAAGATGGGGCATTCTTCCTCCATGCGTCGGGTGGTAAGGAAGTGGCAATGGAGGAGGCCCAGGACCTGACTGTCCTCGGTAGAGTGGAAGGGGGAGTTCAAGTTCACCATTGAGTTCACCATGGGCGGCACAGTGGTTAGCACTACTGCCTTACAGCGCCAGAGACCTGGGTTCAATTCCCACCTCAGGGGACTGACTGTGTGGAGTTTGCACATTCTCCCTGTGTCTGTGTGGATTTCCTCTGGGTGCTCCGGTTCCCTCCCACAGTCCAAAAAATGTGCAGTTCAGGTGAATTGGCCATGCTAACTTGCCCGTAGTGTTAGGTCAAGGAATTGGTCTGGGTGGATTGCACTTCAGCGGGTCGGTGTGGACTTGTTGGGCCGAAGGGCCTATTTCCACACTGTAAGTAATCTAATCTAAACTAATCTAAAAAAAAAGTGTTCGGCCATGGGGCGGTAGGGTTGATTGGTGCGGGTGACCCGGAGATGTTCTCTAAAGCGCTCTGCGAGTGGGTGTCCTGTCTCCCCAATGTAGAGGAGACCTATGCAATGGATACAGTAAATGACACGTGTGCAAGTGCAGGTGAAACTTTGGATGTGGAAGGCTCCTTTGGGGCCTTGGACGGAGGTGAGGAAGGAGGTGTGGGCGAAGGTTTTGCAATTGCTGCAGTGGCAGGGGAAGGTGCCGAGAGGGGAGGGTGGATTGATAGGGGGCATGGTAAAAACAATGACTGCAGATGCTGAAAATCAAATACTGGATTAGTGGTGCTGGAAGAGCACAGCAGTTCAGGCAGCATCCAACGAGCAGCGAAATCAACGTTTCGGGCAAAAGCCCTTCATCAGGAATAAAGGCAGTGAGCCTGAAGCATGGAGAGATAAGCTAGAGGAGGGTGGGGGTGGGGAGAGAGTAGCATAGAGTACAATGGGTGAGTGGGGGAGGAGATGAAGGTGATAGGTCAAGGAGGAGAGGGTGGAGTGGATAGGTGGTAAAGAAGATAGGCAGGTCGGACAAGCCAAGGAGACAGAACTGAGCTGGAAGCTTGAAACTAGGATGAGGTGGGGGAAGGGGAAATGAGGAAGCTGTTGAAGTCCACATTGATGCCCTGGGGTTGAAGTGTTCTGAGGCGGAAGATGAGGCGTTCTTCCTCCAGGCGTCTGGTGGTGAGGGAGCAGCGGTGAAGGAGGCCCAGGACCTCCATGTCCTCGGCAGAGTGGGAGGGGGAGTTGAAATGTTGGGCCACGGGGCGGTGTGGTTGATTGGTGCGGGTGTCTCGGAGATGTTCCCTAAAGCGCTTTGCTAGGAGGCGCCCAGTCTCCCCAATGTAGAGGAGACCGCATCGGGAGCAACGGATACAATAAATGATATTGGTGGATGTGCAGGTGAAACTTTGATGGATGTGGAAGGCTCCTTTAGGGCCTTAGATAGAGGTGAGGGAGGAGGTGTGGGCACAGGTTTTACAGTTCCTGCGGTGGCAGGGGAAAGTGCCAGAATGGGAGGGTGGGTCGTAGGGGGGTGTGGACCTGACCAGGTAGTCACGGAGGGAACGGTCTTTGCGGAAGATGGAAAGGGGTGGGGAGGGAAATATATCCCTGGTGGTGGGGTCTTTTTGGAGGTGGCGGAAATGTCGGTGGATGATTTGGTTGATGCGAAGGTTTGTAGGGTGGAAGGTGAGCACCAGGGGCGTTCTGTCCTTGTTACGGTTGGAGGGGTGGGGTCTGAGGGCGGAGGTGCGGGATGTGGACGAGATGCGTTGGAGGGCATCTTTAACCACGTGGGAAGGGAAATTGCGATCTCTAAAGAAGGAGGCCATCTGGTGTGTCCTATGGTGGAACTGGTCCTCCTGGGAGCAGATACGGTGGAGGCGGAGAAATTGGGAATACGGGATGGCATTTTTGCAAGAGATAGGGTGGGACGAGGTGTAATCCAGGTAGCTGTGGGAGTCAGTGGGTTTGTAAAAAATGTCAGTGTCAAGTCGGTCGTCACAAATGGAGATGGAGAGGTCCAGGAAGGGGAGCGAGGTGTCAGAGATAGTCCAGGTAAATTTAAGGTCAGGGTGGAATGTGTTGGTGAAGTTGATGAATTGCTCAACCTCCTCGCGGGAGCACGAGGTGGCGCCAATGCAGTCATCAATGTAGCGGAGGAAGAGGTGGGGAGTGGTGCCGGTGTAATTACAGAAGATCAACTGTTCTACATAGCCAACAAAGAGACAGGCATAGCTGGGGCCCATACGTGTGCCCATGGCTACGCCTTTGGTCTGGAGGAAGTAGGAGGATTCAAAGGAGAAATTGTTACGGGTGAGGACCAGTTCGGCCAAACGAATGAGAGTGTCAGTGGAAGGGTACTGTTGGGGACGTCTGGAGAGGAAAAAACGGAGGGCTTGGAGGCCCTGGTCATGGCGAATGGAGGTGTACAGGGATTGGATATCCATGGTGAAGATAAGGCGTTGGGGGCCAGGGAAACGGAAGTCTTGGAGGAGGTGGAGGGCGTGGGTGGTGTCTCGAACGTATGTGGGGAGTTCCTGGACTAGCGGGGATAGGACAGTGTCAAGGTAGGTAGAGATGAGTTCAGTGGGGCAGGAGCATGCTGAGACAATGGGTCGGCCAGGGTGGTCAGGCTTGTGGATCTTGGGAAGGAGGTAGAACCGGGCAGTGCGGGGTTCCCGGACTATGAGGTTGGAAGCTGTGGGTGGGAGATCTCCTGAGGTGATGAGGTTCTGTATGGTCTGGGAGATGATGGTTTGGTGATGGGGGGGTGGGGTCATGGTCGAGGGAGCAGTAGGAAGAGGTGTCCTCGAGTTGGCGTTTGGCTTCAGCGGTGTAGAGGTCAGTGCGCCAGACTACCACTGCGCCCCCTTTATCCGCTGGCTTGATGGTGAAGTTGGGATTGGAGCAGAGGGATTGGAGGGCTGCTCGTTGTGAGGGTGAGAGGTTGGAGTGGGGGAGGGTGGACGACAGGTTGAGGCAGTTAATGTCCCGGCGGCAGTTGGAAATGAAGAGGTCGAGGGCAGGTAATAGGCCAGCGCGGGGTGTCCAGGTGGATGCAGTGTGTTGGAGGTGGGCGAAGGGGTCCTCGGAAGGTGGGCGGGAATCCTGATTGTGAAAGTAAGCTCGGAGGCGGAGGCGACGGAAGAATTGTTCGATGTCACATCGTGTATTAAATTCATTGATGCGTGGACGGAGGGGGATGAAGGTGAGTCCTTTGCTGAGGACTGATCGTTCGTCCTCAGTGAGTGGGAGGTCTGGAGGGGATGGTGAAAACTCGGCAGGGCCGGGAGCTGGGATCTGGTGTGGGTGTGGAGCTGGGACGTGGGTCGGAGCCAGTACCTGGAGTGGGTGTGATGGTGGGGGGAATGGGGGTGGAGGCATGAGCTGGGGTGATGTTGCCCTCGGGGTTCTGGGGGGTGGGGATAGTGACAGTGGGGTCTGTGGGGGGCGTGTCAGCAGAATGCAGGTGAGTGGCGCTGGTGGGGGTGGAAGTGGTGGTGATCATGGCAGTAGGGGTGGTGGAAGTTACTGAGCATGTGGCATCAGCGATGATGTGAGGGCCGGAAGTGGCTGTGGGAGTGGCCATGATGTGGGCGGAAGTGACATCATCCACTCAGTGTGGGGGTGGTAGCTGCGTCAGCCGCATGGCTAATGGCGTTTCCGAGGCCAGGGGAATCTTCTGGAATGTTTGAGGAGCGCTGGTTATGGAGGTGGGTGGATAAAAGTTTGTTGTACTTACAGTTTTTGATGTTTAAGATGGAATTGAAATACTGTTTGTTGAGAGTATGAATTCTCCTGAGGATTTCGTACAGAGTGGGTCCTTTGCAATTCTGAGAGAGTGTGGCCCTCAGCTGAGGCAGGGCTGATTGTAGCGAGGTTAGGTGACGGCGCATTGCTGCAAGCGTGGAGCGGAGGATCCTGAAGGAGAACTGTTGCTGGTGTTTTTGAATCTGTAGTCTGTAGTGTTTGTCCTGTTCGGGTCCGAACTCTGCTGGTTTAAAGGTGGTCTGGAGTCCGTGTGGGATGAGTTGGTTATGGAGGCATGCACTGAGGAAGCAAATGTGGCTGTGGTACCGAGTTTGTTTCACAACATGGTTGAAGAGCTTCAGAGCAGAGGAAATGACCTGGACGTTGCAGTGGGAGAGGGACTCCCTGAGATTCTTGTAGAGAGAGGAGGAAAACTTCTTCAAGGCAGGCATCCTTGCAAGAGGATTCGCAGTAGGGTTAAAATCAACAAGGTAAAAACAATGACTGCAGATGCTGAAAAGCAAATACTGGATTAGTGGTGCTGGAAGAGCACAGCAGTTCAGGCAACATCCAACGAGCAGCGAAATCAACGTTTCGGGCAAAAGCCCTTCATCAGGAATAAAGGCAGTGGCCTGAAGCATGGAGGGATAAGCTAGAGGAGGGTGGGGGTGGGGAGAGAGTAGCATAGAGTACAATGGGTGAGTGGGGGAGGAGATGAAGGTGATAGGTCAAGGAGGAGAGGGTGGAGTGGATAGGTGGGAAAGAAGATAGGCAGGTCGGACAAGTCAAGGAGACAGAACTGAGCTGGAAGCTTGAAACTAGGATGAGGTGGGGGAAGGGGAAATGAGGAAGCTGTTGAAGTCCACATTGATGCCCTGGGGTTGAAGTGTTCCGAGGCAGAAGATGAGGCGTTCTTCCTCCAGGCATCTGGTGGTGAGGGAGCGGCAGTGAAGGAGGCCCAGGACCTCCATGTCCTCGGCAGAGTGGGAGGGGGAGTTGAAATGTTGGGCCACGGGGCGGTGTGGTTGATTGGTGCGGGTGTCTCGGAGATGTTCCCTAAAGCGCTCTGCTAGGAGGCGCCCAGTCTCCCCAATGTAGAGGAGACCGCATCAGGAGCAACGGATATAATAAATGATATTGGTGGATGTGCAGGTGAAACTTTGATGGATGTGGTAGGCTCCTTTAGGGCCTTGGATAGAGGTGAGGGAGGAGGTATGGGCACAGGTTTTACAGTTCCTGCGGTGGCAGGGGAAAGTGCCAGAATGGGAGGGTGGGTCGTAGGGGGGTGTGGACCTGACCAGGTAGTCACGGAGGGAACGGTCTTTGCGGAAGGCGGAAAGGGGTGGGGAGGGAAATATATCCCTGGTGGTGGGGTCTTTTTGGAGGTGGCGGAAATGTCGGTGGATGATTTGGTTGATGCGAAGGTTTGTAGGGTGGAAGGTGAGCACCAGGGGCGTTCTGTCCTTGTTACGGTTGGAGGGGTGGGGTCTGAGGGCGGAGGTGCGGGATGTGGACGAGATGCGTTGGAGGGCATCTTTAACCACGTGGGAAGGGAAATTGCGGTCTCTAAAGAGGGAGGCCATCTGGTGTGTCCTATGGTGGAACTGGTCCTCCTGGGAGCAGATACGGTGGAGGCGGAGAAATTGGGAATACGGGATGGCATTTTTGCAAGAGATAGGGTGGGACGAGGTGTAATCCAGGTAGCTGTGGGAGTCAGTGGGTTTGTAAAAAATGTCAGTGTCAAGTCGGTCGTCACAAATGGAGATGGAGAGGTCCAGGAAGGGGAGTGAGGTGTCAGAGATAGTCCAGGTAAATTTAAGGTCAGGGTGGAATGTGTTGGTGAAGTCATGGGCCTGACAAGGTAGTCGCAGAGGGAACGGTCTTTATGGAAAGTGGATAGGGGTGGGGAGGGAAATATATCTCTGGTGGTGAAGTCCATTTGTAGGTGGCAGAAATGGCGGAGGATGATGTGTTGTATATGGAGATTGGTGGAGTAGAAAGTGTGGACTGGAGGGGCGTTCCGTCCTTGTTGCAGTTGGAGTGGTGGGGTTTGAGGGCGGATTTGCGGGAAGTGGATGAGATATGCTGGAGGGCATTATCAACCACGTGGGAGGGAAATTGTGATGTTTAAAGAAGGAGGTCATCTGGTGTGTTCTATGGTGGAACTCGTCCTCCTGGGAGCAGATATGATGGAGACGGAGTAATTGGGAATAAGGGATAACATTTATACAGGAGACAGGGTGGGAGGGGGTGTAATTCAGCTAGCTGTGGGAGTTGGTGGGTTTGTAGAAAATATCAGAGTTGATTCAGTCACTGCTAAGGGAGATGGAGAGGTCCAGGAAGGGGAGAGAGGTGTCAGAGATGGTCTAGGTGAATTTAAGGTCATGGTGGAATGTCTTGGTGAAGTTGATGAAGTGTTCAACCTTCTCATGGGAGCACAAGATGGTGCCGATGCAGTCATCAATGTAGCCTCCGCCTCCAAGCATGCTTTTTCAATCAAGACTTCAGCCCACCTTCCAGGACCCCTTTGCCTGTATCCAACACGCCCCATCCACTGGACACTCCGTGCCAGTCTGCCACCTGCCCTCAACCTCGTTATTTCCAATTTCCGCCAAGACATTGACCGCCTCAACCTGTCCACCCACCTCACCCACTCCAAATTTTCACCCTCATAATGTGCAGCCCTCCACTCCCTCTGCTCTAACCCCAACCAGCTGACAAGGGGGGAGGTGGGGGGATGCAGTGATAGTTGGGGTGCACTGACCTCTACAACACTGAAGCCAGCCACCAACTTGAAGACACCTCCTCCTACTGCCCCCTCTCATCACCAAACTATCGTCTCCCAAACCATACACAACCTCATCACCTCAGGGGATCTTCTATCCACAGCTTCCAACCTTAGTTCGGGAACCCTGCAACATCGGGTTCCACCTCCTACCCAAGATCCACAAGCCTATCCCGGCCAACCCATCATTCCGGCCTGCTCCTGCCCCACCAAACTCATCTCCACATACCTTGATGCTGACCTATCCTCCCCCCACCCCGGTCCAGGAACTCCTCACATACATTTGGGACACCACCCACGCCCTCCATCTCCTTCAGGACTTCTGTTTCCATGGCCCCCAATGCCTCATTTTCACCACAAACATCCAGTCCCTCTACACCTCCATCCGCCGTGACGAGGGCCTCCAAGCCCTCCATTTCTTCCTCTCCCGATGTCCCCACCAGTACCTTTCCACTGCATTCTCATTCATTTGGCTGAACTTGTCCTCACCCTCAATAATTTCTCCTTTGAATCTCCCACTTCCTCCAGATAAAATAGGTAGCCATGGGCCCCAGCTAAACCTGTCTCTTTGTCGGCTACATAGAACAGTCCATCTTCCGGAGTTATGCCGACACCACTCCCCACCTTTTCCTCTGCTACATTGATGACTGCATCGGTGCCACCTCGTGTTCCCGCAAGGAGGTTGAACAGGGTTCATCAACTTCACCAACACATTCCACCCCAACCTTCAGTTCACCTGGACCATTTCAGACTCCTCCCTCCCCTTTTTGGACCTCTTCATCTCCATCAAAGGGGACCGACTCAACACTGACATCTTCTACAAACCCACTGATTCCCACAGCTACCTGGATTACATCTCATCCCACCCTGCCTCCTGCAAAAATGCTATCCCTTATTCTCAATTCCTCTGCCTCCACCACATCTGCTCCCAGAAGGACTAGTTTCACCACAGAACACACCAGATGGCCTCCTCCTTTAAACATTGCAGTTTCCCCTCCCACGTATTTGATAATGCCCTCCAGCGTATTTCATCCACATCCTGCACCTCCGCCCTCGAACCCCACCACTCCAACCACAACAAGGACAGAACCCCCGGTCCTCACCTTTCACCCCACCAACATCCGCATAAATCGCATCATCCTCTGACATTTCCGCCACCTACAAACAGACCCCACCACTAGGGATATATTTCCCTCCCAACCCTTATCCACTTCCTGTAAAGACCATTCCCTCTGCGACTACCTCATCAGGTGCCCGCCCCCCCCCCCCCCCCCCCCCAACAACCCACCCTCCCCTCCTCACAGCTTCCCCTGCCACCACAGGAATTGCAAAACCTGCGCCCATACCTCCTCCCTCACCTCTGTCCAAGGCCCCAAAGGATCCTTCCACGTCCATCAACATTTTATCTGTACTTCCACACATGCCATTTACTGTATCCGTTGCTCCAGATGCAGTCTCCTCTACAATGGGGAAATAGGATGCATACTCGCAGAGCGCTTCAGAGAACATCTCCGGGACACCCGCACCAACCATCCACACCTGAACACTTCAACTTCCCCTCCCACTCTCCCGAGAACATGCTGGCCCTGGGTCTCCTCCATTGCCACTCCTTTACCACCTGACGCCTGGAGGAAGAATGCCTCATCTTCCATCTTGGGACCCTCCAACCCCTTGGCATCAATGTGAACTTCACCGGTTTCCTCATTTCCCCTCCCCACACCTTACCTCAGTTCCAACCTTACAGCTCAGCACCATCCTCATGACCTGTCCCATCTGTCCATTTGCATTCCCACCTATCTGCACCACCATCCCCTCCAACCTATTACCTCTCCCCCCCCCCCCCCCCCCACCTCCATCCATCTGTTGCACTCTCAGCTACCTTCTCCCCAGCCCCATCCCTCTCCCGTTTATCTCTCCACGCCCGTGCCTCATTCCTAATGAAGGGCTTTTGCCCGAAACGTCAAATTTCCTGCTCCTCGGATACTGACTGATCTGCTATGTTTTTCCAGCATCACACTCTTGGCTTTAATCTCCATCATCTGCAGTCTTCACTTTCGCCTAGCGCAATGGATTTATTAATTCGTTAGTTCCCAGCCATTGTCCCAAGACAGTGGAAGTTAGCCAGTAGGGCAGGGGAGCAAACCAATGTGTGTTAACTTGTGAACTCACAGGAGGCAAGTGCACATTAGGTGGTGGGAGCAGTATAATCTACAGCTGAATATTCAGTGGGCAGTGGCAAGCTCGAGGATTTTGCAAACATGACAATGGTAGGTCACTGACACCACTGTCCCCGACTGTGCTAGTTGCTGGTTCCTGCAGTCTCACCTTGCATTGGTGTTGGACCACCCTATTTCATGCCATTCACCCCAGCCATCCTGCCACTGCAGTGACATTAAAGGGTGTTGCCCTTGTGCTGATTTGCCCTCCTGCTTCCTCACCCTGTCTGTTGTCCTTCATTGTATGGCAATCATTGGGGTTTCTCATGAACTGAGAGTGAGTTTCTCACTGAACTCACAGTGTGCATGTTACAGACCAGGAAATAAATCTGCATCCCGCTTTAAAAATAAGGCAACAACATTTAACCCCCAGTGTCACCAATTAGGTAAAGTGATAAAGTGAGCATCTAATTTATATCCTTTAGAAAAAGCATGAATCATGGGTTCACTTGAATAATTCTCCTGATGTTCCGAAACTGCCAAAGATTGATCTTGTAGTTAATGACAATGGATTCAATCAACTGAATTATTGCCTTGTAAGCCACTGTCAACCACTTATTATCCCAGGTTCCCAAACTTATTTCAAGCAAACAGTGATTCCTTTAATTACATAGGTTGTGAAATCCCCATCATAGTGAGATGTGCAATTCCCTGGGATGGGCCCAAAGCATCTTAATTTTTAAAAAATTTACTATAGCAAACTGAGTTATAGAGTCAGAGAGTCATAGAGCTGTACAGATGGAAACAGACCCTTTGGTCCAACTCATGCATGCCTACCAGATTTTTTTAAATTTCAAAAATGTACTTCATTCATAGAAAAAAATCTTTGGTACATGTACAGTTGATGAAGCCGTTAAGATGTATACTGTTTTCCTTTCAGAGAACAAATTGAGTCATTGATGTTCACAATTCTTATCCATGCCGATCAGATATCCTAACCTAATCTACTCCCATTTGCCTACATTTGGCACATATCCCACCAAATCCTTCCTATTCTTATACCCATCCAGATGCCTTTTAAATATTGTAATTGTACCAGCCTCCACCATTTCCTTTAGCAGCTCATTCCATACACACATCACCTCTGTGGGAAAATGTTGCCCCTTAAGTCCCTTTTAAGTCTTTCCCATCTCAGCTGTAACCTATGTCGTCTAGGTTTGGACTCCCCCACCCCAGGGAAAAGGTCTTGACCAGTCACCCTATCCATGTCCCTCATGATTTTCTAAACCTCTATAAGGTCACCTTTAAGCCTCCGACGCTCCAGGGAAAATAGACCCAAGAGTGTGGATCTGGAAAAGCACAGCAGGTCAGGCAGCATCCGAGGAGCAGGAAAATCGGCGTTTCGGGCAAAAGTCCTTCTTCAGGATCTTTGCCCAAAGCGTCGATTTTCCTGCTGCTTGGATGCTGCCTGACCTGCTGTGCTTTAACAGCACCACTCTCTTGACTCTAATCTCCAGCACCTGCAGTCCTCACTTTCACCTGGAAAATAGACCCAGCCCATTCAGCCCTTTCCTAGAGCTCAAACTCTCCAATATCTCTGTAAATCTTTTCTGAACCCTTTCAAGTTTCGCAACATTGTTCCTATGGCAGGGAGACCAGAATTGAACACAGTATTCCAAAAATGGCCTAACTAATATCCTATACAGCCGCAACATGACCTTCCAACTTCTATACATAATACACTGACTAATAAAGGCAAGTATTTTCTTCCATTCAAGAGCCTTTCTGCATCAAACCAGTGTCTCCCATCCTTAAAAGAGAAACTTCTCTGATCCTAATTCAGTCCGAACCAACAGATTGGGTTTTCTGTTAGATGCTGTTATTACCAGATTGCAGGTGATGCAGCCTAATTTGTTACAGTGCCAGACAGGATTTCCCAAATTGATAGGCTACCACATGGGGAGAGATGAATCAGCTCCCCTTTTTTATTCACCTTGTGGCTGCTTGCAGCAAGGTTAATTAAAATAAAAGATCCCATTGCTCATGGATAAACTTTCTTCCAAACACAAATTAACTTATGTTTTAAAGAGAGCCAATTGAATTAGGCTTTCTTGGAATTAATAAAATGATTGAGTTTACTAATGACCACATGAGAGAAGAAATATTCAGATAACACATGTGCACACAAATTGGAAGTAAGCAATGAACTTAAAACATTAAATATTAAAAAAATACTATATTGGAGGTGTCGTGGACAGTGAAGAGGGTTACTTCAGATTGCAATCGGATCTTGATCCAATAGGCCAGTGGGTCGAGGAATGGCAGATGGAGTTTAATTCAGATAAATGTGAGGTGCTGCATTTTGGGAAAGCAAATCTTAGCAGGACTTATACACTTAATGGTAAGGTCCTAGGGAGTGTTGCTGAACAAAGAGACCTTTAAATGCAGGTTCATAGCTCCTTGAAAGTGGAGTCGCAGGTAGTTAAGATAGTGGAGAAGGCATTTGGTATGCTTTCCTTTATTGGTCAGAGTATTGAGTACATGAATTGGGAGGTCATGTTGCAGCTGTACAGGACATTGGTTAGGCCACTTTTGGAATATTGCGTGCAATTCTGTTATGAAACTTGAAAGGTTCAGAAAAGGTTTACAAGGATGTTGCCAAGTTTGAAGGTTCTGAGCTATCGGGAGAGGTTGAATAGGCTGGAGCTGTTTTCCATGGACCGTCGGAGGCTGAGAGATGACCTTATACAGGTTTATAAAATCATGATGGACATGGATAGGATAAATATGCAAAGTGTTTAAATTGGCGTGGGGGAGTCCAGAACTAGAGGGCATCAGTTTAGAGTGAGAGGGAAAAGATATAAAAGGGATGTTATCATGCAGAGAGTGGTACATGTATGGAATGAGCTCCCAGATGAAGTAGTGGAGGCTAGTACAGTTGCAACGTTTAAAAGGCATCTGGATGGGTATATAAATAGGAATGGTTTGGAGGGATGTGGGGCCGGATGCTGACAATTAGGTTGGGATATCTAGTCGGCATGGACGGCTTAGACCGAAGGGTCTGTTTCCATCCTGTGCATCTCTCTGAGTCTATGAATCAATCTCTGAATTCTTCCTGGAAAGCAGATAAGAAAACATTGCTGCTCTATTGCGTTACATCAACATTGGCAGCTGAACATGCAGTTTCCTTTGCAAGATTTCCTTTCCTGATTCCTGTTTCTAACTGGTTTGCAGCACTTCGAGTGAGAGAAAACCTTGACCTGCAAGGCAGGGTTATCTAGGAGATGGTTCTTTGACTGTGACCAACACTGCATGCTATTGCTCAAACCCAAGCTGGTGCACACAAAAGTGTTCAGTCCCACAAGTGTACAGTAATTGAAACTGTCTTTTTAATGCTGATCCTTGTCTATTCTTCAAAAGAAAAAATTACACAACATATCAGCAGTTTGGGAAATAAAGGGGGGTGGCTTAATGTGACTAAGAGTTGTCAGTTCCTAATTTTCTGTTTGTTGCAAGAGATCTTGGTTTCACCTGTTTGAAATTTCTTTGACCCATTTAGGTGTTATGTCCCATCAGCCCCACGTAGAACCTTTTTGCAAGTTAACTTCTGAATTTACACCTGCAGTTCTTGTGACTGTTTGGGAATCCCCTTTTAAAAGCATTGGAATTAAATTCTCAAAATGTCTGCAGTACTTTGAGGCTTTGGCCACTAGTCATGACAGTAGCATCCATTTGAAACTCTCCAAAAATACCTTTCCGATTTTAGTATAAAATATCACCTAATTTTTAGTATGAACCAATTTATTTCAAAGCAATCACCATCAGCAGTATTTAAAATTGAACAGCTACAATAATCTGGGCTAATATTTAACACTTTCAGTGGAGTCATCATTCATCATATTTACACATTCAGATTTGCTGGTTTTTCCATGATGTTGCTGATACGTTATCCAAAATGTGGAAGCAATAGAGGAAGGCTGATATGTTAGAATTACAAGTCTTATTTGCGATGTCGGCCATGGATCAATGGTAGCACTCTGTGTCAGCAGGTTGTGGATTGAAGACACACTACACAGACTTGAGCACTAAATCCAAGTGGATGCTCCAAGGTTGCAGTGTAAGAAATGCTGTCTTTCAGGTGAGACAACAAACCGAGTCCCTGTTTGCTCCCTTGGATGAATGGTAAAAATCCCCTGACTGTTTGTTTTCAAAGGAGAGCATCCATGCTGGTTGGTCTCTCACTGATTCGGCCACCACTGGAGTACCATGTGCATGGGGCCAGCGGGCAATTCAGGCACTGAAAGTTCCCAATTGCTCAGGAAAATCCAATCCGTCGACAGGAAGTGGACCAACCTCAGAAAGGTCAGCCCGACCCAAATAGAAAGGGATGACATGGTGAGGGGCTACTCCTTCAGTCCTAGGCAGGTTCTCCTCCAGGGGTCACTACACAGGATTCATTGGCAAACCTGTCACACAACAAATGTGGGGAAGAAGCAGCATTCAACAAGAAAACTAAGCGCTGGTCATGAGGGAGTTACTGGGATTCTGTCTTCAGATGAGTCCTGGGGATCATTAAGGAGAAAGTGAGGACTGCAGATGCTGGAGATCAGAGCTGAAAAATGTGTTGCTGGAAAAGCGCAGCAGGTCAGGCAGCATCCAAGGAGCAGGAGAATCAACGTTTCGGGCATGAGCCCTTCTTCAGGAATGAGGACAGTGTGCCAAGCAGGCTAAGATAAAAGGTAGGGAGGAGGGACTTGGGGGAGGGATGTTGGAAGGAGGTTAAGGTGAGGGTGATAGGCCGGAGTGGGGGTGGGGGCGGAGAGGTCAGGAAGAAGATTGCAGGTTAGGAAGGTGGTGCTGAGTTCGAGGGTTGGGATTGAGACAAGGTGGGGGGAGGGGAAATGAGGAAACTGGAGAAATCTGAGTTCATCCCTTGTGGTTGGAGGGTTCCTAGGCGGAAGATGAGGCGCTCTTCCTCCAGCCGTCGTGTTGCTATGGTCTGGCGATGGAAGAGTCCAAGGACCTGCATGTCCTTGGTGGAGTGGGAGGGGGAGTTGAAATGTTGAGCCACGGGGTGGTTGGGTTGGTTGGTCCGGGTGTCCCAGAGGTGTTCTCTGAAATGTTCCGCAAGTAAGCTGCCTGTCTCCCCAATATAGAGGAGGCCACATCGGGTGCAGCAGATGCAGTAAATGATGTGTGTGGAGGTGCAGGTGAATTTGTGGCGGATATGGAAGAATCCCTTGGGGGGAAGTAAGGGGGGAGGTGTGGGTGCAAGTTTTGCATTTCTTGCAGTTGCTTTTAATTACTTGAAATTACTGAGGGAATGAATTTTTTGTAAATTAATATGGAATCTCTGTCCTAAATATATGTAGGGTCAGGAGCTACCATACTTGGAAAACATGTTGTGAACCTCACTGCGGTGAACACTGTGTTAATTAATGCATTTAACTGTGAGATGCAGTAAGGAGGGTCATAACTGGCTGGTTAAAATGTTCCACCCCTCTGCATATGTGATGGAAACCCATTAGCTCTGGCCTCACTAACCTGTGGAAGTTGCGTTTAGGTGGCGACTTTTTCTATATCAAAGTTGACATCAGTTACTTTGAGGAAAAAGGTGTTAATGACTTATCTGTTTTGTCTTGTACCAATTTCCATATAGTAGTGGCTTAGAAATTAATGCTTTCCATGTGTGTTGTTGCTTTAAGTTTAATAGAAAGATCACTTATTGAGGATCTTGTTTTATTCATACTCTATGTTTGTCCAAGTTTAAATAGCCCATGTGTCGAAACAAGCATATGAGGTGTTGTAACTAGGTATCTTTATCAACAAATATATGTTAATTGAAATGAAAAAAAAACTCTGAAAATCAAAACGCAGCCCTCCAGAATATTTTGAGGAACACTGAATAACAATATATTGACCCCAGATTTTGTCGAATCCTAAGCACCAAATTTATGGAAGCATGTGATGCATTGTAGAGATTGCAGATAAGATTTACAAGCACAGGACAGATTTTTATATCAGTTATGTGGATAGATTGACTAAAGCTGTTCTCTTTGGTAATGAGAAGGTTGAGAGGCAGTTTGCTGGAATGGTTGAGGCCAAAGAACACTGATTTAAGGTAATTGGCAAAAGAACAGAAGGCATTGTGCTATTTGGAAACACAAAGATGCTGTGACCATTCCTCTTGCACTGCTTGGATCGAAAGCCAACGTTCCCTCTAAACTGCCCACATTTGCAGCTGCTCCAATGTTCCACGCACAGTGGTCAGTGTTAGCAGGCTGATCGCGGCATTGACTCCTGATTCCAAACATTGCACCATCTACAGGGCCTTGGAGGCCTGTGCAGCCAGTTAGAAAGAGCTACAGGTACTGTATTATGCTATAACACGCACTTCATTAACGTGAATTCATTGTAACGCGATTGATAAATTGGGGACACTATTTCTAAAGTTCCTACTTTTAAAATATGTGTTGGTTGTCACGCAATTACATCACCAACACTTTAAGTGCTGTTGCTAAGGTGCAATTTTTACATAACATGGGAACACAACAATCGCATTATAGAAGAACTACTTTTATTTGTTTTATTATGATGCTGAGATGCCGGTGTTGGACTGGGATGGACAAAATTAAAAATCTCACAGCACCATGTTATAGTCCAGTAGGTTTATTTGGAAGCACGAGCTTTCGGACCACTGCTACCCGACGAAGGAACAGTGGTCCAAAAGCTTGTACTTCCAAATGCACCTGGTGTTGTGTGATTTTTAACTTTGTTTTACAGTGGTAGAGGAATAATCGTTTGTCAGATTTAACAAGAAGAAGGTCTTAACATGATTGCAGCTAAGTTCAAGTTACATGATTTGTTTGGAAATGTCGTCTCCAACATCAAACCTTTCAGAACCATTGCTTTCCATAACATGCTACATGTGGAAAAGCCCTTTTACGTACTGGGTTTTTGAGATCTAGAATTTAATGTCATGTATTGGAGGCAGGTTCAATCTTGGATTTTTCAAAGGTTTGGAATAATTGCCTGAAACAAAATATATATGCAGTGTAATGAAGAAAATGCAGAGAGGTAGAACAGGTTAAGTTGCTGTTGCAGAGAAACAGTCTGAACATGAAGGGTCTAATTGCTGCCTTCTGTTTCATTCTCAATGTCTGATTATATGACATTTCCTTAAAATGCACACACTTTAACTATGATTTTACCCTTCTCATATTTTTCTCCAGCATCTTGCTTTTCTATTCTCATTTACTCAGGTGATTATGAAAAATGCTTTTCTCCCTGATATAGACAAAGGAAGAAAATTGGTCTGTGATGCATTTGTTTTTTTGTTTGGATGAAAAATTGTCATTGGTAAGGATAAATTTCAAGTTGTTTGAGATGACTATGTTCTGCAGGAAATCATTGCTACTTAATACTGTATAGAAATGTATTCATTTTGGAATCAAGTTTGAGGATCAAAAAGAGTTAAAAGTCACGCACACTGTTGTATAATTAAGACTTATCTACCAGAAGGCCTCAGACAATAATGATGAGCTGGGGAGTTGTCATAAAAATCTGTGGTGCAGCAGATGTTCAGTAAACCTTGGAGATGCAGTGCTTAGTAACAATCCCAAAGTATCTGAAAGCTGAGAGAAAGATAGCTTCCAAAGAGCAGCTGGATTGTTTATATTTAAAACATGCTTCTTTACCACCTGCGGAGAGATGTTTGGAGCTATTTGAATAAAAGAACAGTAGATCAAGTGTACAGTGTTTGGACTAGCAAAGTGATTTTAGCTGTAAATGGTTCCAGAGGCATTAGAGGAAATAGACTTCCAGCGAACGGTAATGCAATTGACTGTGCGGCACCAAACATCTAGCGATATCAAAGGAAACTAAGCAAAGCTTCTATTGATGAGGAAAAAGGCTGTTTTAGACATAACAAGCAACTCCCATATTACACACAGGTGGGTGAAAACAGACTGGTGGGTTGATGGAACTTGTTAATGCAAAAAATAGTTGAGAATAACGTAAATGCATTTAAGGGAAAGCTGAATAAACATGAGGTTGGAAAGAACAAAGCATTAGGCTGGAAGATGAGATGAAGAGATTTGGGAGGAGCATAAAAAGCACCCCAGCTCCCCATTGAAGACAGGTGCATTACACAATTTAAGCAGAGAGACAGCCCAAATATCATGAAGAAGGGGTTATTTATTCCACTGGCATGAGTTCTTTATAAATATGGAGGTAAAACAAAGGAGATAGAGCGTTTGCATGGAATCATTTCTGGTTGAGGAAATCCTTTCTCTGTCTCGCCCTCTCTCCATGAGTATTCTTTTTGCCAAAGACACCCAGAGAGTGTTCACTTGACTGCTTGAGCTCCACTGCTCAGGTCCCTCCACCACACCATCTCTCCCCATCACTGCCACCTGTTTCTGGAGGTCCTGTTACACAGAGGCAAGGAAGGATTTCTTTTCTCAGAGGTTCATTAGTCTTTGGAATTCTCTTCCAAAAAGGAAAGCAAGGGTTACGGGGTGCAAGCAAGCAAATCATGTGAAGGCTACAATCAAATCAGCCATATTCTTATTGAATGGTAGAGCATGTTAGGTGGACTGAACACTAACTCCTGCTCCTATTTCTTATGATCTCCGAACTACTGGCATGAATCAGTTGGATTGAATGGCTTGTCGTCTTAATTTACATCCAATGTAGCGCTGTCATTCCTACACTCAATCATCACCACAATAATTCACTCCTCTCCCAGGATTTGTTTCTGTTCACGCAGCTAATTTGTGTTGCCATGTTGAACTGCAACAAAACAGATATGGGTAGTTCGCCTATAACACACGTTTTTTAAACGCGATTTGGTTATAATGCGATTTGTGAACTGCAGTTTTTTTTTAATAAAGCAAACTCCCGTTCACTGTTACACAGTTCCATCCCCGGCACTAGCTAAACAGCAAAACCCAACCTCAGGATTCTCTGTCTGCAAAATGCACATTGTGTGTTCAGCTAAAACAGGAATGCAACTAACTCTGCAAATCTTGAAACTTCGCTTGAAACTGGAAATTGCAGTCTACATTTAGAAGGAACTTTATTTCAAACAGGAGGAGAATCTTAGGGAGGACTCCACATCAGTATCACGTGGTCTGTCACTCACGTGCTTTCTGATGAAGAGCTTTGTGAAAGGTATAGTGTTGTAGTCAGTGATTTTAGTGTTAAAGTGTCAAATTTACTGTATTTATTTCGTTAAAATATGATTCAAAAATTTACTTAGACTGTGCTATTATTTGTGTCAGGCTAACTACTACTTTTGTTTCGATTTTTACTGATAGTTTTGGTGTTTTTTCCCCAACCTTGTTTTTCCCATAATCCCCATTACTTCTATTGCGTGGTTTTCTATAACATGGTGTCACATGGGAATGCAGCTACCACGTTATAGGAGAGCTACCTATAATGCTTTATTTAATCTGGGAACTCCTTGTTAACCTTTGTTTCACCTTGTGCTTTAAACCAATAGTGATACCCACACATCGAATTACCACTGAGAATATCACAGTCTGTAAGTATCTGTACATATACTAACGCCAAAATTGCTTCTTTCTTATCTCCAAGCAAGGCACTTCAACTCCTTATACACTGTAACATTGTTTTATTTCCATCTGTACAGAATAGGCTATCAAACACAGCTTTCCAGTGTAGTGTCCAAGACCTTTCTCTTCACAAGCTCACTCTAGACTCATATACCCTCTGACAAATAGAAACTAGGGGCAAGAATCAGCCAGTCAGCCCTTTGAGTCGTCTTCATTTAGTAGGATTTTGGCTGATCCTGTATCTCAATACCATAGCCCTTGATGCCTTCTAAATGTAGAACTGTATCTATCTCTTTCTTGAATATATTGAGTAGCTTGGCCTCTGCAGCCTTCAGTAGTGGAGAATTCCAAAGGTTCACTACCCGCTGAGTGAAGAAATGTTTCCTCATCTCATCATAAAGGTCTACCCCACATGTCCCATGTTTTTAGACACTCCAACCAGGGGAAACATCCTCCCTGCCTCTAGTTGGTACAGCCCTGTTAGAATTTTCTGCATTTCAATCAGAGCCCCCTCTTCTCCTTTAAATTCTAGTGAATAAAGGCCCAGTTGAACCAATCTCTCCGCATAGGACAGTCCCATTATCACCAGTATCAGTTTAGTGAACCTCCACTCTACTCCCCCAGTGGCAAATGTATCCTTTTATAGGTGAGACAACACAAACTCCATGCAGTACTCCAAGTATGGACATTGTACTCCAAGGCCCTGTATAATTGGAGTATAATGTCCATACTTCTGAAAGTAAATCCTCTAGCTTTGAAGACCAATTTATCTTTTGCCCTTCTAATTGCTGCATCTGCCTGTCTATTTTCACTGACTTGTTTACAAGGAAACCCAGCTGCCTTTGTTGATCCAGACTTCCCAATATATCTCCATTTAAATAATACTCATCCTTTCTGTTATTCAAAACAAGGTGCATGATTTCCCATTTATCCATATTATACTGCATTTGCCATGGTATTTGCCCATCACTCAATTTGCTTAAGTCACCTTGAAGCCTCCTGTGTTCTCCTAACTACTCTCACTCCTGCCTTGATTTGTGCCCTTGGCTCCCTCATCCAAGTCAAAGCATTGGTGACATTGTTACCAGTTGCATCATTGTGATTTACATGAATCTCATTATAGCACAAAATTGTTTTTAATTGATGACCACAGTAAACAGTACCTGTGGCATCACCTAGTCCAATGACTTGAAGAAGCATATGACATTATATTCCAATCCCATTAGAAATATGGTTATGAAACAAGTTTGCTACGTTACCGTTCATTAACTCCACAATACTTTTTTCTAAAACATAATTTCAGCATCAAATTGTTTTCTTATTGATTTATTTGTTTTTTGAACTAGTATGAGGAAGACAGTGTCTTGCATAGCAACAAATTTGAAAATGTATGTTGGTCTTTTGCATTGAAAAAGGCAGAGCATATGGGAAGCTGTAAGTTGAATGAGTAACATGATATAATTTTTAAAAAATACACCGGCATGTTTTCCATGATTATTGTGAGCTGGAGAGAGAAGATGCAAAAAATGGTTTTGTGATGATAAAGCCACAAGCAAGACAATTGTGCATCTGAACGTTGTCTACATCATTGGATTGTGTCAGTAAACAAATCTATATTGGTCATGAAGGTACAATCTGTGGCAGGACTTCAGTCTCAAGGAGAAACATCTGATGTGGACCCTAATTAAAGCAGAAATCTGCTGTAAGCTGTATGGTCAAAAGAAAAGTCCTTTAAGCACCTTGGCAAGATTTTTTTTAATGCACAATATAATCCAAAGTTTCCTTCAAAGGAAATATTGCAAATGATGGAGGTTGGCAGCCGTGTGAGATTCTACACAAGTGGTAATGGAGAAGGTGGCAAATGTGTTGGTTGAAGAGTTTAGGCCTCATAGAAAAGTCATTGCAATTAACAGGAAGGAAAAAAGAAAAATGCAGGATGGTAGAGGAGAAAATTGCTAGTGAGAAACCTGGTTGAAGTAATTATGGAAAGAGTCACATCAGATCAAAGAAGTAAACCAAAAGAACAAGCAGACTCTGTAAAGGTTTATCAGGAAGCTAAGTTGAATGGAACTGAGATTTTATAGAATTTGTGATAAAAATGCCTACAATTTCCACAGGGTTTATTTTCCTCTCTCTCAGGATTCTGTTGTCTAGTTCCTCTTTAAAATAAGTTAGACAACTCCAACCAGAATGTTATGAATGAATTTTCCCAGGTACCCCACAATACCGAAGCGGTCAAATCACTGTGACCACAAGTCGGTACCAATGCAAACAGTCACAGCTTTATTAGGAAACGAGTCGCACTAGTGTTTACTACAAAACAATGCTGTCTCTAATCCTATTCAGCCCCTGAAGTTCACAGCACTTCCCAGGTCTCTTGTAGACAGCAGCGCGCTCTGTCTCTGTGAGACTGAAAAACTGTTTTCCCTCTTCCACTTTCCTTTGCCCTCCCCCCACCCCTTTTTCTCCAGATGGTCAGTGGGTGTCTGCCTTTGACCATGTTGGTCTCCTCAGAAGGTTCAAGGGATTGGTTTGCAGGTGAACCCTTTTTTCTAAACCTTTTTGAATGGTTTTCTGAAACTTTCTATAGTCCTGACCAAACAGGGAGATGCACTTAATAGTTTGAAACATTGTCAATTGTTCAGATGGCTTGCTACTGCTTGTTTTTTTGTGTGTAACAGGATCTTTCTGTCTGGACCCTCATTTGTTTGGTGAATAAGTTGCTGGAGGTATGTCTATCCAGAATAACTGTTGCCTTTCACATTATGCTAATGTCATCAGCACTTGGCCGCTGTGTTCGCACTGAGTATGGTGTTTGGATTTTGTGACTTCAGAGTTTTACTTGGCCAGTGTACCCAGCGTACCTTGTTGTTTGACCAAGTTAGCAATCTTATCTGTGTTCTAGCAGCCAAGAGGGTGCTACTCTTCTCTAGCTCTTTGTTCCTTTGTTTCCATGCATTCTGTGATATTGACCCTTCCAATTGAATATTATCTTTTTTTTGTTTCCTTTGCCCTTTTCCATAACTACTTTAAATCTAATTAAATTATGGCTGCCAATAATCAGGCACTCCCCCCCACCCCATTAAAATTTGCCCTCCTTCATTTCTCGATACTTTACTAAACACTGCTTAATTCCTTCTTGAGTTGGATTTTCCAGTCAGCGGCAATGCTGACATGTTTTGTAGTCATTCATTATTCATTCTTGAAATGGTATCTATAATGCTAAATCTATAACTAGTGCCCCACAAATTATCTAGTTCTATTTGCCTGTTTAGTTATTTGTTTTCTAGTGTAAACTTTAAATGAGGCGTTGATTGATATTCTAACTCTTTCAAAGTCTGGAAATGAATTCTCGGGCAGACATGCATAATCCAGTATCTATATGCAATTATAACATCAATTTTTGTTGCCTATTTCATGAAGCATGCTGCTGAAAAACTACCTCACTGTCAAAGCAAAGATGACACATAGCACAAAATGTGAACACAGATATGTGCTGCAAACAAAAAACCTGGAAGAAATAATTTCTTTTGATGGATCTCACATTGTAAACTGTGTTGTTACAAGGGAGGGAAGTGCAGTGATTGTGGAGGAAAGTGAATTGGGGCTAAAGAATTTGCAAATAATGTTAATTTCTGTCTCGTCTAAGGTGAGGATTTATTTCCTTGGTCCTAGAACTGAAATAATATTTTCAATACTAATTATGGATGTTATGACACAGGGTAAATCCTTCTGCTTAATTTAAACCTGCAATACAGAAAAGATTTATCCTGTGCAGTAATCTGTGAAAATTCGAGTGGCCAAGAAATAAAAATTGACAACATTATTTCTTAAAGTATAACAGAGAATAATTAACTAACAACTATTTACAACTCCTTCCTCTAAGCTATCCTTTACCTTCCTTTCTATAATACTAGTCCGATAAAACCCCCAATTAAGAGTTACCAAAAATTCCAGTTTTCAAAACCAGCCAGCTATTGAACTTCACAGGTCACTGATTGATAAAGGTACCTTTAAGAAAGTTATTCTCCGGGCAGTCTGCAGATGTCATTGGCTTGGCAGTTCCCCTCCCAGCTGTTCAGTTTTCCCCAGTCTTATACCCCCAAAGCATTGGATTATGTCATTGGCTTTTAAGATTGTCAATATACTAAATTCAAACTTGATTGGAATTTGGTATTTTTCGGTGTATAATTCAAACTGATTGGTCTAATTCAAATCTGTTTTGTCATTTCCAGGCAACCCAACTAATCTAGCTTTCAACCCAGTGTAACATTGTTACCTTATTCAGAACACTTGGTGCTGTCCGGTAGTTCTGCTAGCTTTTAACTCTCTTAAAGGTACAGTACACCCACATCTTCATAACATGGATTGTAAACAAATACCACAGTTTGGAATACCATTAGTTTTTAATGATAAACTAATAACCAATTTCCAATAAATTTCCAAATAAAGTTTGGCTGTTACCAGATAGAATTTGTCAGAAAAAAAATCCGGAAATAGGACAATAGCCTAATTTTAAAGTTATGGTAAACTGTACAAAGTTGAGGCCTTGCTGGCTATCATAAACACATCGGGAGTTTGGCATGAGAAACATGGCCCTCCATTTCTGTGGTGAGGACCAAAAATAAGAAAAAAAGAGTAAATAAACTCATGGTTGATAATCAATTAAAATTGCGATGAAAACAGGTTACAGTAGGGCAGCAACTATGGCATAGAAAATATATTCCAGGAATTGACAGCTGCAATAGCATAACTTGAAATGGAACAATTGTATTCTATTGTGTCTTGGACTGGATATTCAAACTGGCATAACTAGATCATCAATCTCTTTGATGACAGATCGTGCAGTCAGATGAGAGACTGAATATGAATCGTTTTTAGCTGCTTTATTTTCCATCAGGTAAACATACAGAATAACAGTTACAATTGGATTCACTTATAGCCATCGATTCAACTTGCCTTTCACCTAATAGCACAAAATAATGAACACTTCAGTGGGCCGTTCCTGCTTGACTTAAAAGCTAATTTTCCAACTGCTTGCTCCTTTATTCCAGCTACCTCCCGGCGTTTCGATGCCTGACTGGCTCTAGCTTTGCCACTTCTCATGTTTTCAAAAGTCTGGATCCAGCATCAGCTTTTAGTGAAACATCCTCCCCCACCTCCGCCATCCCACTTCAGAGTGGAATCCACTAGTCAAACTTAACAATGGTCCCTGATGTGTTTGAAAAGATAAGAGTCGATGTTACAGCACTGACTGAACCATCACTGCAATGACAAGCTCTCTTCTCATGTCTCCAATATTCTGGTTCAGATGTTGCATCTGAGAACTAATTCACATCTATAAGCCCTGCTGTACTGTGAATTCGATCCCTCCAGAGCTCAGTTAGTGTAATACTGTCATTTTAACATGTGTTACCCCCCCCCTCGGCCCCCTCAGAGTTCATCCATGAATTTGAAATCCTAAGACAAGGCATTTAGTTATAAGCATTCTATATGCCTTTCTACCTGCTCCTTTTTTTGATTTGATTCCCTACAGTACGGAAACAGGGCCACACTGACCCTCCGAAGAGTAACCCACCCAGACCCAGTCCCCTACCCTATATTTACCCCTGACTAACACACCTAACATTATGGGCAATTTAGCAAGGCCAATTCACCTGACCTGCACATCTTTGGATTTTCTTATGTTACTAATTTTATTTCTAATGGCATACTGTTCATACTTGATTAATTCTTTCCTTGTGCCCTTACTTCATTTTTGGAAGTTTATCCACCCTTATCGTTCTTTTAGGGTGGGCAGAGTGGCTCAGTGTTTAGCACTGCTGCCTCAAAGTGCCAGGGACCCGGGTTTGATTCCACCCTCAAGTGACTGCATGGAGTTTGCATGTTCTCCCTGTGTATGTGTGGGTTTCCTCCTGGTGCTCTGGTTTTCTCCCACTGTTCAAAGATATGCAAAGATACCAGAGCAGACCCCCTGAAAATACTTGAAGAAGGTAGCCTAGAACCTAATGTTTTCTTATTTTAAAGGCAAATGTGAAGTGCCGTGTTCCAGATGTGATGTGTCTGGTCAAACTACTCCACGTTAAGCAAAAGCACAATTTGTTTAAACACAGTTAAAATACAAGCAAAAGAAAGAAATATTTAGAATAACAACTCTGTGTGAAAACATATCAATAATTGATACAATAGCTGTTAGCCACTAACTTTTCCTATGTAGTAACATCCCATAAACAGTCGTTGACAAAAGGCAAATTCAGAAACAGATTCTCACATGCAATTCTTCAAACCAGAAGGAAGAAGGATCAAGAGAAAATTCAGAGAGAGTAGCAGCCAGGAGACATTCACTGAAGCTTCCAACTCTTGAGAATCCAGCAGCTTCTGATGCTACCGAGAAACTGAAAGCCAGAAATTCTGCTCCATCAGAGCTGGCCACACCCACTCAGGCTGCGTTAAAAAAAACCTAAGGCCTCCCAAACTGTTTACACAACTCGTCTTAACTAACCAGCTCAGCATCTCTCATTCAATTTTTCTCTTAAAGAAACCAGGACAAAATAACTTCTTAAAGCCACAGCATTGTCACACAGGATAGTCAGATTGGGCAACTTAGCACAGCCAAAGTGTGCAGGCTAGGTGGATTAGCCATGTCAAATGTAGGGTTACAGGCATGGGGTAGGGCTGTGGGTCTGGATGGGATGCTCTTCAGAGGATCGGCATGAACCTGATGGGCCGAATAGCCTGCTTCCACACTGTAGGGATTCCATGATTCTGCTCCCTACATTTTTTTTATTTGAGATCCTTTGTCTTTCATGAATTATAAGCTAACAAGTCCAATTGTGGTGTAGAATTACTTTTTGATTTTCTTCTTCTCCTTGAGTCAGGCTAAAACAAAGCAGATAAAGTAATTAAACGCTCTTTTCTTTCCTTAAGCATCTGCTGAGTGTTTCTAGCATTTTCTGTTTCAGAAAAAAACCTGAGGCATGCATGACCAATCAATAAACAAAGAATGAGGGATTGTGACAGGATGATACAGTGGCTAGCACTGCTGCTTCACAGTTCCAGGGATCTGGGTTCAGTTCTACCCTTGGGTAACTGTCTGCGTGGAGTTTGCACATTCTCCCTGTGTCTCTGTAGGTTTCCTCCGGGTGCTCTGGTTTCCTCCCACATTCCAAAGATGTACAGACTAGATGGATTGGCCATGCTGAATTGTCCTGTTGTGCCCCACAGGTTATGGTGAGAGGGTAAGGGGCTGGGCATGGATGGGATGCTCTTCGAAGGGTCTATGCAGACTCGATGGGTTGAATGGCCTCTTTCCACACTGTAAGGAATACAGATTTTTCCTAAAAAATAGTTTAGATTTGCAAATCAATATTATGGCTTGCAGCTTGACTTTTGTCCACACCCTCCTATGTCTGCTTACATGGTAGTTGTAACTTTGTGCGATTATGTGCAACAAAAGATTTAAAACAAACTGGAAACTCCCTACTACCCATTTAATATTATCTCACAGAGTAGAATGTAAAGCCTTTCCGAAATAGTGAATTTGGAAATGGAGAACATTTACAAGTTCACTGATGATACCACCATAGTCGGTCGGATCTCAGATGGCAATGAAACAGACCACTGACGGGAGGTGGAAAAATGGTACACTGAGAACAATCTAGCTCTCAATGCTGGCAAAACTGAGAAGCTCATTATTGACTTTCAGTGGGATGTTACTCATGCCCCCCTACACATTGACAGCACAGAGGTGGTACAAGTGAAGTGTGTCAAGCTCCTGGGAGTGGTTATCCACAACAAGATTTCTTGGACACTTCATGTGGATGCACTGGTTACAAAGGTCCAACAACGTCTCTTCTATCTCAGGCAGCTGAGGAAATTTGACATGACGGCAAATACCCTTGCCAACCTTTATAGGTGCGACATCGAGAGCATTCTGTCTGGATGTATCACTACCTGGTATGGCAAATGTACCGTTCAAGATCGGAGATGGTTACAGAGAGTGGTGAACTTTGTCCAAACAGTCACAAAGGCCAACCTCCTATTTATAGAATCCATCTCCCAGTCCCACTGTCAAGGAAAGGCCACCAGCATTCCCAAAGATCCATCCCACCCTGGCAATGTTTTTCAACAACCTCTACCATTGGGGAGAAGATACAGAAGCCTGAACACACGCACCAACCGATTTCGAAACAGTTTCTACCTTACCCTACTGTTGTTAGAATACTGAATGAACCTCACAAACTCTTAACGTTCACCCATACCTATGTGTTTGTTTTTGCTGTTGTTTACTTATCTATGCTACTTAACTATGTGATCTGCATGTATTGCTCACAAGACAAAGTTTTTCACTGTGCCTCGGTACACATGACAATAAATTCAATTTATGTCAGAACATAAAGAGTACCCCTTCAGCCTACTCTGCCATTAAAAACGATCATGGCTGATCTCAACCCCAACTCCATTTTCACACTCCCCATAGCCCTTTAACCCATTACTAATTAACAACCTGTCTCCTCCTTAAAGCTATTTAGTATCCTGGGACCCACCACGTTCTGGGGTAGGGAATTCCAGCGATTCATGACCTTTTTGGAGAAATAATTCCTCCTCATCCCCGTTTCTGCCACCCCTTAGCCTAAAACCATTACTACTTGTTCCAGCTTGCACCACTAGAGGTGACGTCCACTCTATGTCTACTTTGTCAATCCCCTTTAGCATCTTGTACACTTCAATTAGATCTCCTCTCATCCTTCTAAACTCTGGCAAGTATAGACCTAAACTGCTCAATCGCTCCTCAAAAGACCAACCTTTCACCTCTGGAATTGATCGAGTGAACCTGTGCTGAACTGCCTCCAATGCAGTTGCACCCTTTAGCCAAAGTGATACGCAGTCTCACCATTTCTAGTTCACTCAGTCCAGAGAATGTCAGGTGGGGAACTTCCCCCCCCACCTTCTTGCCTCCACCCTGACAGATCGATCCACAGCCAGAAGGCTGGTGGAAACTTCTTTGTCCACCTGTCCGCCGAGATTTTCAATAACTAACTCCCAGTGAAGAGCCTCATTCTCCTGCTTTTCTAGGAGGTACTGACAAGACCACCCATGTAGGGTTACTCAGCAGCTCATTTATTCAATGGCATAGTGACTGTTTAGGGAGCCGGGCATCTGAGATGGCTGGAATTCCTGCTGCCATTACTGCCAACCTCCTCCATTGCCACTAATCTGCAGCTTGGTATCCAACAGCTATGCCAGGCCTCAGGTGGGTGCCGAACAGGCCCAACCCTTGTACTGCTGCCATTCAATAGAGCTGCCAGCTTTAATTGGTCGGTAGCTCTTGGCAGGCAGGACTTCTGGGTCCTGGGTCTTTGGTCCCAATGCTGTCCGGTTATATGACACTTAGTTTATCAGGCGTTGTACAAACGAAGAGCTCCCATCAGCTCCCCAGCTGGTTGGTGAGACCCCAGTCACCTCCATTAAATCCAGCCCGCAGAGTCAAAATCAATTGTTCTGTATCTGAAATGCATTTGGACTTCCAGAAAATCTGTCATTAGATAAATAATCATGGCCTGGCAGCCAGCCAGATTAGCATTGTTAAGTCAGCTGTTTCACACCATCAGTTAAAGATAAATGGCATAACGTATGTGAACCCCTAGCAGTACAACATGAACCTCACACGCTCCAGCTATGGGAATGAGAATCCCTGTCTTGTACAATTGTCTTTATTTGCATCAGTTGTGATGTAAAGACAATGCAATTTTCCCCAAAGTATTTGAACGATTATTAAATATTAAATACACTCTATAGACAACAAAGGAAAGTCAGATGTAAAAGTGTACATAGAGATTAGGAAGGTAAAAAACAATTAGAAAGGCAACAAGAAACTTTAAAATTCAATTATAAAATTTAATCAGAAGAAATAATAGTGTTCTATAGACACAACTGACACAAACATTTAGAAAAATGATTAGAGTGGTGAGAAATAGACACTGAACTCACAGGTACTGATAACAAAATGGAATAAATATGGAATAATTACTTTACCTTGGTCTTTATCAAGGAGATTAATGTGGCATGACATAAGAAAGTAATTTTAAAAGTAATGTGAAGATATTTAAGATAAAACTGGAGGATGATTGATAAGCTAATTAAGCTTAGAGAAGATAAAACTCCAGGCCCAGATGGATTGCATTTTTGCATATTAAACAGGTGAGAGAATAGATAGCAGACTCAGACTGAAATAAAACCTCATTTGAAAAGGAAATTATCTCAGATGGCTGACCGATAGCTATTGTGATACATGTAATTAAGAAGGGAGAGGGAACAGGTCAGGGGAATTACAGATCAGACAGCTTAATATTGGTGGCAAGAAAGGTGATGAAATCCTTCCTCACTGATGTAATAGAAAAAAATTCCAGAAACTGAAAAAAAATAATAAAGAGAAGTCAGCACAGATTTCAAAAGGGAAGGTCGTTTCTGACTAGTTTTTGGCTTTCTTTGAAGAAGCAGCAGAGAGTAGACAAGGCTGACATAGTAGACAAATGTTTATATTTTCAAAAGGCTTTTGACAAGTCAGTGGTTAGTGTCAGCACTTTGTCAAAGGTCAGTGGAGTAAAGAGGTAGGTGAGAATTGATAGTAAGTTGACTAAAGACCACAAATTGGAGAGTATAGGGTAAGTATGTTTACTCACGCTGGCAAAAGTTGGCACTGATCACTGCTGGGACAACTCTTGTGTATTATTTACTGAAGAGATTTGAATTCTGGGTTAGAAATACAATTTCAACATCAAGTTCCCAAAATAGTTAATGCATAGGAGGACTGTGGGGATGGGAGGGGAGTGATAATCTAGATAAATATGAAAAGGCATATTTTTTAGCACAACAAAAAGGATTCCTTGAGAAATCTGTGTGAGGATAGCCTCTGAATGAGGTTTGCTAGTGAATGGTGCACCTGAGGAAGTTAACTGAGTGGGTTGGATTGATTGATTGGTCGGTCCATTTATTTTTTCCTTCCTCGCGTTGTGGCTCCAAGCTGCTCATCAGCCCTGTAGCAAAGCAGCATGAAGCAGTCTTAAAGGCACTGGGCAAATGGAAAGTGAAGGTATTCAGAATTGTTACTGGACATAGAGCAAAGGCTGCGTCAAGATTTAATGATGCCTTGTTGGAATTGCTGCTGGTTTACAGTCAGGAGTAGTCAAGCCATACTTGTCCCCATTAAGGGAAGGAAGGCACCTGCAGTTCTCACCAAGCTTGTGTTTGAAGATAGTTAAAGAGATGAACAGCAGCAGTTTGGTGCTCAAGTCATGGTTGTATTGTAGGAAGTGATATAAGGACATAGTCACCATAGGAGTACCTTTGCTGATTTAACAGCATCCTGTGGTTGAAGTCCTGTCTGTCATTACTCTGCCTTGTCAAGCATTCTATATCACATCACTCTTCACCACCATGCACTTGATCAACTCATTTATCTATCACTGTTGCTTCTCACTCCTATCCTTAGGCAATGTGATCCATGTGACCGATGGTCAACCTACTGATGCGTTGCTTTTTACTTACTCTGATGCCTCACTCATTGCAGGAGATGAATGTATAAAATGCAAGGGAGAAGCATTATCTAGAGGTGTTCAGCTCATAGGTAGAGAGGATGAAGTCAGAGTGATAAACAGCATATCTGTGTCACTCCCCTTTGAAGTTGAAAAGACTGGGAATACAGAGAAAGATAATAAAACAGTGAATACCTCTGACATGCCCATTCTAAATTTAATTCATCCATGACTTGATGAGAAGATTGAATATTGTATTGGTCATCCCAGGCTTTTCTGCAACTAGCAAGTTTTTGAGGCCATCTACAGGGACGGTTTATTAGAAGATTTAATTTTCCTGAGTGTCACAGGATACACAACACCACACCAGCACAAACACTAGCACTTCGATGAGGTCACTAGTGAGTTGGACTTTCACCTGATGGTTCAAGTGAGCATGAACAGACACTGCTGGCAGGGACAGCTGTGGAGTGCCTGGTTTAGGAATTATAATCCTGTCCAAACTAAGCCTGGCACAGATAATGAATCCTGGAAATTTAGGGGAAGGCTAAAGACGCATTTATACCTTAGCCAGATAGACGCTACTTGTAGTTGCCACAATAGTGCAGAAAATGGAAGAGTCCAACTCCATTAATAGGTCAATTGAGGTCACTTACTACCTCTGTGGACATTTTGCCTGCATCAGGACAACATGTGAGGCAGTTTCTACTATGTTTCTTAGGAATGGGGAGGGGCCGGGGGGTTAAGGTGGACATCCTTGATGGGTCCATGGTGGGCTTCCCTCACATATCCTGGTGTTCCACACCCCTTCTTCCCATCTTTGGTTTCCCAAATCGCACTCCGACCTGCCTTTGATAGCACTGCCTATTTATTGGTGATGTGGCCTCAGCAATAGCTACTCCTAGTAATGTGGTTGCTGCCCCTAATTGAATGATAGCCCTGGCAAAACCACTGTTTGCCTGCCACTGACACACCATGGCCCCCGTGTCATCGTGCCTTGGGCCAAAGTCGAACCAGCTCCCACTTTCAGTCCCAATAGCTGGCATTGACCATCATCAGTGAACAAAGTTAAAAATCACTCACCACCAGGTTATAGTCCAACAGGTTTAATTGAAAGCACAAACTTTCGGAGCGCTGCTCCTTCATCAGGTGGTTATGGAGCACAATTGTAAGACACAGAATTTACAGCAAAAGTGTGATGTAACTGAAATTATATATTGAAAAATACCTTGATTGCTTGTTAAGTCTATCATCTGTTAGAATGACCATGTTAGTTTCACTTCTTTCATATATAAATCACAAAACTTTTTTTTAAAAGTTACATTCTCAGGTTAACTTTGACAATCGGTGTCAGCCCAGATAATGTGTTGAAGTTGTTTACCCCCTGTGTTCCCTGTTTGTGCCATAATATTTAGACTGATTCTAATCTACAAAATGAGTTAACAGAGTCCTGCATGGATTCACCTGCTATAAATTTTGCTATAAATTCCGTGTCTTGTAATTGTGCACTCCACAACCACTTGATGAAGGAGCTGCACTCTGAAAGCTCATGCTTCCAATTAAACCTGTTGGACTATAACCTGGTGTTGTGTGATCTTTAACTTTGTACACCCTAGTCCAACATGGGCATCTCCAAATCATAATCATCAGTGAAGTTAGCCAGAGTGCCATCTCACTCTGGCTATTATCCACACAGGGTATTTAAGTGCCTGTTGGCTCTGGCAAACCTAATAGTGACCTGCCTCATGCATGTAACTACAGCCAACTCCATGTTATTGTTACCAAGAATGGGCTTTTTTCATTACTTCATAGCGAGTGGGCATTGCTGGCAAAGTAAACATGTATTGCCCTTGAACCGGCTGTGGAGCCACGTGTAAGTCAGACCAGATGAGGATGGCAGATTTCCTTCCCTAAAGGATATCGTTGAACTAGATGTGTAATTTTAAATGCAATCCGTTATGGTTGGCATTAAACTAGTGTTCAATTCCAGGTTAGTTAATTGAATTTGAATTTCACCTTCAGTTATGGAGGGATTGATTGTTTTATTGTCATGTGTACCGAAGAACAGCGAAAAGCTTTGTTTATCAGCAGATCGTAGTTTGCAAGGAGGTACAGATCAAAGATTGTAAAAAGACTTAGAGGCATACAGGTTACATTGCACAGTGCGTGCACTCGGTGAGTTCAACACTAACAGGGTCAGCAATATTTGAGGCGAAAGAGTCCATTCATCAATCTAGTAGGAACCGGGAAAAAGCTGTTCCTGAACCTGCTGGTGCGTGTGTTCAGGCTTCTGTATCGTCAGCCTGATGGAAGAGGTTGTAGGAGAGCAATACTGGGATGCAATGGGTCTCTGATGATGTTGGCAGCCTTTCTGCGGCAGCGAATGGAGTCCATGGATGGAAGGTTGACTTCCATGATGGTCTGGGCTGTTCACAGCATCTTCTGTTGTTTCTTACAGTCCTGGACAGAGCAGTTGCCAAACCAGGCTATTATGTACCCGGATTTGAACTTCCGTCCCCAGGCCATTAGCCAGAGGCTTTGTTTATATGACAGTGGTAATGTCACTACACAACTGCATTCCAAGAACCACACCGGGCTCCTCCCTCTTCTGATGTCGAAAAGTGCAGCGCTAGAAAAGCACAGTAGGTCAGGCAGCATCAAGGACCAGGAGAATCGACATTTTAGGCAGAATCCCTTCAGGAATGTTGGGGGGCTGGGGTGTGGGGAAGGTGGCTGAGAGATAAATAGGAGTGTGGGGATGGGGCTAGGGGAAGGTAGCTAGGAAGGTGATAAGTAGATGATGGTGTTGGTGAGGAGGGTGGAGTGGATAGGTGGGAATGAAGATGGACAGGTCAGGAGGGTGGTGCCAAGTTGGACGGTTGAGATGGGGAGAGGGGAAATGAGGAATCTGGCAAAATCAACGTTGATGCTGTATGGTTGGAGGGTTCCAAGGCGGAAAATGAGGCATCCTTCCTCCAGGCATGGGTTGGTGTGGATTTGGCGATGGAGGAGGCCCAGGACTTTGCCAGAGGAATCAAAAATACTGGCTGAAATAAATAAAGTTTTATTCAGATTCAACAATGAGAATTTTCAGTACTTGCCTAAACTGGGACTTGAATTTGTCTCGATTTCCCTCACCAGTTTCCTGAGCCTTTGGAAGTGAATGCTCCCCGAAGTAAGTTTTGAGCTAAATTACAAACAAGTTAGAAAGTGCTCTAAATTTCTGATAAGGATGTTAATTGAACCAATTGTTACTTGATGCAAACTTGTCTCTGTTAGACCTAGATGAGGGACTCCATTTCTAAAAATCACATAATCTGCATTCAGTTCCAACCCATCTATTTAGAGAGGTCAAAATTTCTCCCTGGGGATCCAAATAAATGAGTAAAGGTGCAAAAAGAATCTGTGGGAAAATGCAGAAACCATTAGAAGTTGCAACACAGGTTAAAAAGACAGGTTATTTTGAAAAGCAAAGAATTCATGGAGATTATTTCTTGAGTAATTGAATTGTAAAGCAAAGAAATAATGTTAAACTTGCATAGCACTTGAGTTAGACCACACGTAAAATACTATGAAAATATATAAATGCTACGGAAGAAGCATAAAAACATTTACCAAAACTACAAGGCTAGACTTATCAAGGGTATTTTTTTAACCTACGAAAGAGGAGCCAAAGGGATAAACTGATGGATATGTTTAAAATTGTCAGAAGAGATTAGACGTCTATCTTGTGAGGATCTTTCTGCCTGAGGAGAAACTAGAACTAGTGACTGTAAATATAAGATAGTCATGAACAAATCCAAAAGGAAATTCTGGTGAAAAGTCTGTATCCAGTTAATAGTTAGAATCTAGCTATGCCAATGGGTGGTTGAGATGACTAGCACCGATGTATTTAAGGAGAGCAATATAAAAACATGAGGGAGAATTTAACAGAAGGATAAATTGATGTAGTTAAGTCAGAATGACTGTGAGAAGGTTCATATTGAGCATGGACATTTGCACAGATGTATTGAGTCAAATGGCTAATACAATACTCAATGGCGTAATGCTATTCTTAACCGTGTTCCTAACATAGTACTGAATGTTACTCAAGTAAACTGAACCTAATTATATGTTCAACTGGTTAATTTGGAACACTAGCTTTCACAGTGCCATTCCTTCATCAGGGGCTCTGAAAGCTAGTGGTTCCAAATAAACTTGTTGGACTGTAACTTTGTCCACTCCAGTTCAACACCGGCACTTTCAAGTCAGGGGTTTATGTTGACAGTTTAACTATCACGCACAGTAAAATTACTTGTAGGTTAAAATTCAAATGTTAGCAAAACCACCAAGATTAAACCAAAACTGATTTGCTACTTATGAGGCACTTCAGCACCACTTGACTGAAAGATTGGTCAGCCACATTGGTCAAAAAAACCCCTAAATTCATTGGCTGCTTCTGAGCTAGTTGTTCTGTTGGCAGTGTTAATGGTGTTACAACTGTTATTGCTTTTCCTGAGGTTAGCAAGGGAAAATCGAGCAGGTTTCCCAATCACAACTGCAATTCACTAATGCCTGTTGGAAAGAGAGCAGCTGAAGATCAGATCAGGGTCCGATGTGACGTTCCCCAAGGTAATATGATTTCTTATCATGCAGAAAGGCTAGCCACTTTGGCAAAGTTGCAACTGAATGGACAGTTCCTGTGGGTCTACAAGCTAGCCTAAGTAACTGCTTTAATAATCTTTATCTGACTCACTGAGTGACAGAACGACTGAAAATAAATAACAGTGCCTCGTGCGTGATGACCAAGGATGAACATTTGACGTGCACCGGCATTTTAGACTTCGCCATCACGCAAGACATTAGTTGCATGTATTGCTGCACAAGCACATCACAGCTGTATGGCGTGTGTTTCAAATGGATTTTTTGAAAATTGTAATACATGCCTGTTCTAAAAATTAATAAAAAAGAATGTTCTAAAAATACATTAAATAGTCTAACAAATGTCTGAAACACACACAAAAAGAACAAACTGCTGCAGACACTCGACAAATCTGGCAGCATAAGTGTTAACATTTTGGACTCAGTCCAGTTCTGAAAAAAATTGTTGCTGAGATTCTCCAGCAATTTCTGTTTTTGTTCCAGATTTCCATCTTCTACAGTTCTTTTCATCATTTTAGGTCTGGCAGCATTTGTGGAGAGAAAACAGAGTTAATGTTTCAAGTTCAGTTAACCATCTGAAGAAAGTTAGATTTCCTCCTATACCTGCAGTTCTCGGTGTTATATTGTCCTAACAAAAATGGCTGCTGCAATCATATGACTAGACTTAGCAATTCCTTTCAGAGGCTTCTCAGAAGCCAAAAACAGACAATCAATATCTCATGTACCATGCTGATATGTGTGGAATACTAATTATTGTGTTATAATCTGTTACAGAGACAAAGAGGTCTCCAAGAAAAATACCTTGCACTATCAGGTTGCAATTAAATTACTGTATTAAATTACTATCTTGTAAGATGATGGATTGAAAAATGTTAATCTCTGGAATGGTCGATAGACTGTTATCTGCAATGCAAGTTTTACTGTTACCTCCCTCCCAACCTTCAAGAAGACTTGGTCACATAACTCTCTCAGTACTGAACCCAACTGCCTTTTAACCATAGAGTTTTGAAACTGCAGACAATTACGGGGTCGATATTGTTCCATACAATAGATTAAAGTCCATAACAAAATGCATAACACTGGTTTACAAAGGGGAAAATAAATGTTGGTTTGGCTTTATTCATGTGCTCACAGCAAGGAGTCTAGGTTTTAGGTAGCATCAGCATGTTTGTCTAACCTCATCCAGGATGGACTCAGGCTCTACCACCCAGACAAAGATTGGCTACAGGAGCTGTTGAGTGCAGAGGTTGTTTAAAAGGCTTACTTTAGTTCTTTGGGACTTAGTCCAGTTGTTTGGTTAAATTCTGGGCCCTCACCCCTCACACAGAACCATCCTCCCAGCTGCACCCCAAGCCCAATCTGTGCCAACTCATGTCAATGCATACATCATCCTTTGCCCTTACACTCTCCAAGCCAGCTCACCCAGTATCCATCATGGGCAGATAACTTGATCCATATTGAGATGAATTTAAATCAAGTTCTATATGGTTGTAACAGAATTTCTTTTAAACTCACATCAATGAAAATTCTTCCAAACATTTAAGTCCACTTCATTTAAAAAAAACCCGACATATTTACAATCTCAAAGCAAAGACAGCTAAATGTTCAATAATTTATTTGAGCTACTAATCAAACTGTGATTACAGGATCCCTTAGAAAGCATAATGATGACCTAATGATAGCCCTTCAGGTCATGTCAACAAACAGTTATTGTAATTGCTACAACTGATGTTATAAAGACTCACTGGCACAGGCAGCCTTTTTTTAAAGAAAGATTGGGGATTTAAGTAACTTCACAGCTTGACAGTTCAACTGATCTTATTCACCCTAATTTATATTACTTGAGAGTTTTGTAATTCCCTCACACCAGGTAAACACCCTTCCAGCAACAAAAATAGTTTCCAGTGTCAACTACTGTTGGGAAAGTGTTTCCATTGGCAGGAGAGGTGAGGATCCAAGGGGCACAGCTTTAGATTAAAGGGAAGACCCTTTAGAATGGAGATAAGGATAACCTTCTTTAACCCGAGAGTGGTGAATCTGTGGAATTCGTTGCCACAGAAGGCTATGGAGGCCAGGTCATGGAGTATATTTAAAACAGACATAGATTGGTTCTTCAGTATCGAGATCAAGGGTTACAGGGAGAAAGCAGGAGAATGGTGTTGAAAAACCTATCAGCCACGATTGAATGGAGGAGCGGACTTGATGGGCCAAATGGCCTACTTTCTGCTCCTATGTCTTATGATCTTATATCCAGATTCTGAGAGTTGTGCTGTGAAGTGATGGGACACTTTGTTGACAAACATAGATCGTGTTTTCAAGGTTCATTTGAGTGCCATATTTAAATTTACTGCTGATGCACAGGTATCCCAGGTCCTCAGAAGAACATAGAACATAGAACAGTACAGCACAGTACAGGCCCTTCAGCCCTCAATGTTGTGCTGACTTTAATCCTGATCTAAGATCAGATCGACGACATACCCTGCATTGTACTTTCTTCCATGTGCCTTTCCAAAAGTTGTTTACATGTCCCTAATATATCTGACTCTACTACCACTGTTAGCAGTGCATTCTATGCACCTACCACTCTCTATGTAAAGAACCAACATCTGACATCTCTCCTTAACCTTCCTACAATTACCTTAAAATTATGCCCCGGCCTGATAGACATTTCTGCCCTGGGAAAAATTATCTGGCTATCCACTTTATCTATGCCTCTCAACATCTTGTACACCTCTATCAAGTCACCTCTCCTCTTTCTTTGCTTCAATGAGAAAAGCCCTAGTTCCCTTAGCCTTTCTTCATAAGACATGTCCTCCAATCCAGGCAGTATCCTGGTAAATCTCCTGTGCACCCTCTCTAAAGTTTCCACTTCCTTCCTATAATGAGGCGACCAGAACTGAACACAGTATTTCAAATGTGGTCTAACTAGGGCTCTATAGTGATGCAGCATAATCTGCTCATGAAAGTCAACACACCATATGCCTTCTTAATAACCCTATCAATTTGGGTGGCAACTTTAAGGGATTTATGAAGATATGGACCCAAAGATCCCTCTATTGCTCCACACTGCCAAGAATCCTGCCCTTAACCTTGCATTCAAATTAGACCTTCCATAGTGAATCACTTCACACTTTTCCAGATTTAACTCCATCCGCCACTTGTCAGCTCAATTCTGCATCCTGTCAATGTCGCTTTGCAACCTAAAACAGCCCCCCATGCTATCCACAACTTTACCAACCTTCATGTCATCAGCAAACTTACTAACCCACCCTTCCACTTCTTCATCCAAGTCATTTATAAAAATCGCAAAGAGCAGAGGTCCCAGAACCGATCCCTGAAGAACATCACTGGTCACTGAGCTCCAGGGTGAATACTTTCTATCTATCACCACCCTCTGTCTTTTGTGGGCCAGCCAATTCTGTATCCAGACAGCCAGATTTCCCTGTATCCCATGCGACCTTCCTTTCTGAATGAGCCTACCATGGGAAAGTTTATCAAACACCTTGCTAAAATCCATGTACACCACATCCACTGCTCTATCTTCATCAATGTGTTTGTCACATCCGGAAGGTCTGAGGTGAGAAGGAGGTGGAAACATTTTCTAAGATGCCCTGAGGTGTTTTCCCACAAAGGAGGCTACATTCCACCACCACCACCACCCCCCTCCTTTTGATTAGAACCAAGATTATGTTCAGTTGTGTTCAAATATTCCTGGGCACATGTACTATATGTATCATAAGAATGTAATAATATCTGTCAAAGGAAACCTTTCTCATTTCCCCTCCCCCCACCTTATCTCAGTCCCAACCCTCGGACTCAGCACCGCCTCTTGACCTGCAATCTTCTTCCGGACCTCTCCGCCCCCACCCCCTCTCCGGCCTATCACCCTCACCTTAACCTCCTTCCATCTATCGCATTTCCAACGCCCCTCCCCCAAGTCCCTCCTCCCTACCTTTTATCTTAGCCTGGTTGGCACACCTTCCTCATTCCTGAAGAAGGGCTTATGCCCGAAACATCGATTCTCCTGCTCCTTGGATGCTGCCTGACCTGCTGCACTTTTCCAGAAACACATTTTTCAGCTCTGATCTCCAGCAGTCTCACTTTCTCCAAAGGAAACCTTAGGCAACATAAAGGAACATTTAAAGTCAATTGTAGAAAGTTTGAATCAATCAATGTGTTTCAGAGGTAAGGACACCACCACTACGGCAAGACCACATTGGTGACTACACACATCATTAAATTACGCTACTGTATATTTTGCTTGGTTTTTGAACAGATCCATCATTATCCTCACTGAAAACAGCAAATATTATAGCTCTGCCCCTATAAGAATCAATAATGATCATGATTTTCTTGGGTTTAAGCTATTTTTCCAGAGCACTGTCTCTGAAGTTAGAAAATCATGGTCAATACAGCTTGTCAGCTGTGTGATCCATATCTTGATAGGGTTTAAAATCCTAGCTGCTAAAAATGCATTACTTTTGTAAAGATTAAACAAGTAGAATTGTTATGTATCTATTTTCCACAGCTAGAATTTTCAATTTTATTGTTACACCTTATGGTGAGTGCCAATTCAATTTGAGATTGTTTTCGGACGTTAAATGCTTTATTCTCTTTATCTAACCTCACCAAGATCATAACATTGAGGAACATATATTTGCTAATAACTCATTAGTTTCTTAGTAATCACGGTTGTTTCAATTGGTTATGTATAATTTAATGCATTTGTCCGTATAGTCTCCAAGTATGTTTCATGTGCCTGGAATTACAGGAAGTCAGTGGGCCAAGTCTTCCACCAGAACCACTGTTAAGTTTTATAACAGTAGCCCAAAGGTACAGAATTGGGCAGGAGGCAGAAATTGATCCTCCCAGCAGCAGGTTAAGCTTTTGCTGCTGCTTTCTCAGAACCCTTTAGGTGAATTGGTTTTCCCATCTCAAGACCTCTTTGTACTCATTGGGGTGGCACGATGGCTCAGTGGTTAGCACTGCTGCCTCACAGCACCAGGGTCCCAGGTTCAATTCCAGCCTCGGGTGACTGTCTGTGTGGAGTTTCTCCCCGTGTCTGTGTGGGTTTCCTCCAGATGCTCCGGTTTCCTCCCACAGTCCAAAGATGTGAATTGGCCATGTTAAGTTGCTCATAGTGTTAGGTGCATTAGTCACAGGGAAATGGGTCTGGGTGAGTTACTCTTTGGATGTTCAGTGTGGAGTTGTTGGGCTGAAAGGCCTGTTCCCACACTGTAGGGAATCTAATCTAATCATTGTGTTCACAAACTCAAGTATATACGAATGAATAAATAAAACAAAGAGTTCATTTACCCTTCCATCCTGGATTGAGTCCAGAGCCACGGCACTCAAAACGTTAACTCTGCCTTCTCTCTGCAGATGCTGCCAAACTTGCTGAATTTCTGCTTTTGTTTGAGATTTCTGGCATCTGCAGTTCTTTGTTTTGTGTTAGACTGGAGTAGTTGGCATTGATTTCCTGGGAGAAATGAAGTTTGAGACCATAACCCTTGAGATATAGATGCAGAATGACGGCACTCAGCCCATCGAGTCTGTCCCATCATTCTATCGTGAGAGGAGCTTTATTGTATATATTCACAATCCTGAATGATCCATTCAGAAAAAGAGACACACTATTCTCATTGTTAAAAGAATCAAGAAGAATTTGCATCATATATAGACAGGATGCTTGAGAAGGCATTTGTTGCTCAGACCTTTGAGTCTGAGAGTTGGGACATTATGTTGAGGTTGTGAGGCCTTTTAATTCATAGAATCCCTGCAGCATGGAAACAAGCCCTTCAGCCCAAAGGTCCACACCAACCCTCCAAAGAGTATCCCACCTTAGCCCATTTCCCATTACTTTACATTTACCCCCAACTTACACATCCCTGAACACTATGGGCAATTTAGTACGGCCAGTTCACCTAACGTGTACATCTTTGGATTGTGGGAGGAAACCCACGCAGACGTAGGCAGATTGTGCAAACTCTACACAGACAATCGCCAATGTCTGGAATTGAACCCGGGTCCCTGGTGCTGTGAGGCTGCAGTGCTAACCACTGAGCCACCGTGCCACCTCTCCTGGAGTACTGTGTCCAGTTCTGGTGCCCAGTAATAGGAAAAATATTATTAAATACAGAGGGTTCGAAAGAGATTTTCCAGGATGTTGCCAGGAATGGAGGGTTTGAGTTATAAAGAAAGGTTGGATAGGCTGGGACCTTTCACTGGAACTTAGAAGGTTGAGAGATGACCTTATAGAGGTTTATAAAGTCAAGAGGGAGAAAAAAATAAGGTGAATGGCAGGTATCTTTTCCCTAGAGTGGCACATTTCAAGATTAGGGGGCATATTTTTAAGGTGAGAGGAAAAAGGTTTAAAAAAGACACGGAGAAGTGATTCAAGTGTGGACTGAATTTCAAGGAAGTGGTGGATACTGGAACAGTTACAATGTTTAAAAGATATTTAAGTAAGTATATGAATAAGAAATGTTTGGAGGAATATAGGCCAAGCACAGGCAGATAGGACTAGTTGGTTTGGGATTATGATCAGCATGGACTGTTTGGGCCGAAAGATCTGCTTCTTCACTGTATGACTCTATGACTCTCTAAGAAGAGGGGTCACATATTTGGTAGTTAGCAAAGAAAGTAGAGGTGAGATGGGGATCACACTGTGGGTTGTTATGATCTGGATTACACTGCCTGAGAATGTGGTAGAGAAGGGATCAATTGTGGCAATGAAAAGGAAGTTAGATTATTATCTGAAATGGAAAAATGTGAAGTGCAACACAGGAGTGGCATTTGGCAAAGCATTCTTTCAGAGATTCAGACAGGCCAACTTGCCACCTCCTGTGCTGAAGTGGTTCTGTGATTAATTATGTCATGACTTGGAATGACCTGTAGAAACACTACATTTTAAAATAATTAGAGATAAAGGCTTATGGAAGGAGGGCTGTTTCTGTTCACTGAAAACCTCCTGTGGCTCCACATGTTAATTTGTCATCACTTAAACTCTTCATTCGCTGCTGAGTGCTTGATTAATTGATTTGCTCGCTGAAGCACATTTTAATTAGAAAATCAGCAAAACTTGTAATAAGTAAACAATGGTGAGTCTGGCACACTAGGTTGAAATATTGCGTGCGTCACAAAACTCAAATATCAGAAATAGCTGGACTATTAGCTTTGAGTCTGCTCAATGAGAGACTCATTTTAACACTCGATGTCATAAAATATTAGACACTAGAAGAACAAAGAAACAGCACTTTGGGCCACCAAGTAGGTGTCAACACATGACGTCTTTCCAAAATAGAAACCTTTTGCCTCTCCATGGCCCATCTCCCTCTATTCCTTGCCTAGTCATTAATCTGTCAAGATGCCTCTTGAACATTGCTATTGTATCCACCTCCACCATCTCCTCTGGCAGCACATTCCCGGTCCTTACCATTCTCTGTTTTAAAAAAAAATCCTCCCTCTCCCATCTCCTTTAAACTTACTTCCTTTTACCTTAAACCTATGTCCTCTAGTAATTGACATTTCTACCCTGGGAGAAAGATTGTGACTATCCATTCTATCCAGGCCTCTCATAAATTTGTAGCCTTCTATCACGTCACTCCTCATCTTTCGGCATTCAAGTTATAACCAAGCTTGTCCAATCTCTCTCCATAGCTAACACCCTCCAAACCAGGCAATATCCTGGTAAAACATTTCTGTACCCTCTCCAATGTCTCTACAATCTTTCTAGTAGTGTGGCAATCAGAACTGTACACAATATTCCAAATGTATCCTAACTAAAGTTCTATACAGCTGCAACATGACTTGCCAATTTTTCTACTCTGTGCCCTTACCAATGATTTGGAGATGCCGGTGTTGGACTGGGGTGTACATTGCTAAAAATCACACAACACCAGGTTATAGTCCAACAGTTTATTTGGAAGCACTAGCTTTCAGAGGTCTGCTCCTTCATCAGGTGGTTTACAACCAGAGCTATCAAATAAACCTGTTGGGCTATAACCTGGTGTTGTGTGATTTTTAACCCTGACCAATGAAGATAGGCATGCCATATGCCATTTTGACCACCATATCCACTTGTATTGCAACCTTCAAGGAACTGTGGACCTGTATGCCTATGTCCTTTTGTATGTTGATGCTGTTACGAGTTCTGCCATTTGCTGTACACTTTCCTCCCGCAGTTGATCATCCAAAATGCATCACCTCACATTTATCCGGATGAAACTCCATCTACCATTTCTCTGCCCAAGTCACCAAACTACCTATATTCTGCTGTATCCTCTGGCAATCCTTCTCACTATTTGCAGCTCCCCCAAAGTTTGTGTTGTATGCAAGCTTACTAAACTAGTCACTTACGTTCTCCTCAGAATCATTTGTATATATACATATTGCAAGCAACAGGGATCCTAGCACAGACCCCTGTGGAACACCACTAGTCACAGATCTCCAGTCAGAAAAATAGCCTTCCACTGCTACTCTCTGTCCTCTGTGGTCATCTTATCAGCTCACTGCGATCCCACGTGATCAGCCTGCCCTGAGTGAACTTGTCAAATGCCTTGCTAAAGTCTATGTAGACCAACACCTACAACCCTGCCCTCATTAATCAATTTTGTCATTTCGAAACTCACTCACTCACCCATGCTGCCTGTCGCTAATAGCTGAGAGGGCTGATAAGGAAATGAGGAATCTGTAAGGGGATATAGAAAGGTTGAATGCAAAACTTCACAGATGGTGGTTAGTGTCAGCAAATGTGAAGTTATGTAACTTGTCAGGAAAAGTCAAAGGCAGACTATTATTTAAATGGAGAGAGACTTCCAATTGGAGGCTTACTGGTTGGGTTAGTGGGAGAGAAAGAAACAGACGGCTTGGAGCTCTTCGCCATGGGGAATGGACATGTATAGAGACTGGATGTTCTCCATGGAGTACTTAGATTGGTGGAACTGGTCCTCACCCTCAATCATTTCTCCTTCTCCTTTGAATCCTGTCACTTCCTTCAGACCAAAACGGGTAGCCATGGGCCCCAGCTATGCCTGCCTCTTCATAGGATACGTGGAACAGTCCATCTTCTGCAGTTACACTGGCACTTCGCTACATTGATGACTGTATCGGTGCCACCTCATGTTCCTATGAGGAGGTTGAATAGTTCATCAACTTTACTAACACCATCCACCCTGACCTTAAGTTCACCTGGACCATCTCGGACACCTCTCTCCCCTTCCTGGACCTCTCCAGCAAACAACTCTACACTGTACATCTATTTCAAACCTATCGACTCCCACAGATACCTTGATTACACCTCCTCCCACCCCATCCACATGTGAAAATGTGATCCCTTACTACCAATTCCTCTCCATCCACCGTATCTGCTCCCAGGAGGAGTAATTCTACTCCAGGACATCCCAGATGGCCTCCTATTTCAAGGACCACAATTTCCCCTCCCACGTGGTAAACAATGCTCTCCACTGCATCTCCTCCACTTCCCATACCTCCGCCCTTCAACCCCACCCCCCCCAACTGCAACAAGGATAGAATCCCCCGGTCCTCACCTTCCAACCCACTAATCTCTGGATACAGCGCATTATCCTCTGCTATTTTTGCCACCTACAGTCAGACCCCATAACTAGAGATATATTTCCCTCTCCACCTTTATCTGCATTCTGCAGAGACCATTCCCTCCAAGGCTCCCTCATTAGGTTCCCCCCTCACCCTCAACTCACAGCACCTTCCCTTCCCCACCATAAGAGGTGTAAAACCTGCACCCACACCTCTCCCCTCACCTCCATCCAAGGCCTCAAAGGATCTTTTCACATCTGGCAGAGATTTTCCTGCACATCCAAACACCTCCTCTATTGTGTCTGTTATTCTCGATGTGATCTCCTCTACACTGGGGATACAGGATGCCAACTTACAAAACATTTTAGGGAATGTCTCTGGGACACACACCAAACAACCCACTGCCCTGTGGCAGACCATACCAACTCCCCCTCCCACTCTGCCAAGGACATGTAAGTCCTGGGCCTCCTCCACCACCAAATCCAAGCCATCTGAACTCTGGAGGAAGAACGCCACATCTTCCACCTTGGGACCCTTCGACCACATGGCATCAACATTGATTTTACTAGTTTCCAAACCTCCCTTCCCCCCACCTCATCCCAGATCTAACCCTCCAACTTGATACTGCCCTCTTGACCTATCCTACCTGTCCATCTTCTTTCCCACGTATCCGCTCCACCCTCCCCACCGATCTATCACAAATACCTCGCACCTGCATCCATCTAATGCTTTCCCAACTACCTTCCCCCCAGCCCCACCCCCACCCTCCTATTTATCTCTTAGCCTCCTTCCCCCTCCACATTCCTGATGAAGGCCTTATGCCCAAAATGTTGACTCTCCTGCTCCTCGGATGCTGTCTGACCTGCTGTGCTTTTCCAGCACCACGCTTTTCAACTCTGACTCTCCAGCATCTGCAGTCTTCACTTCCTCCTGGCTGTTGAAAACAGGGAAGTCTCGTAAAACCATACAGGGTGTGGATGAAGCTCCACCTAACGCATTGTATATACGTTTGGACCAGATCTTTAAGAAGGATATACTTGCATTGGAGGATATTCAAAAGAGATTCACTAGGCTGTGTCCTGGGATGATTGCATTGACTTACTAAATATGGCTTTACAGGTTAGACCTTTATTCATTAAGGTTTAGAAGAACCTTATTAAAAGCAGCAAGATTCTGAGGAGGTATGATAGTGTAGATGCTGGGAAGGTGTTTCCAGTGGTGAGAGAAACTTCAAACTGGGGGCAGTTGCAGAATAAGGGCACACTCATTTAAATCTTCTCCCAGATAGTTGTGAATATCTGAAATTCCCTACCCCAGAGAACTGTGGAGGCTAGATTACTGAAAGCATTTAAAAAGGAGATGGGCATTCCATTTTTAAATATCAGGATGTTGAGTGCTGGGAGGAACCAGCATAAAAAAGGAGTTGAGATCTGGGGCAGATCAGCCATGATCTTGTTGAATGCTGGGGCAGGGATGAGGGGCTGAATGACCTACACCAGCTCCTGTTTCTTAAGTTCTTATGTTCATATTGCAATCCAGCCAGGGAATCAATGTTAGTTCAGTAAATAGTGCAGAAGAGCTTGCTCTACGAGTAGCACCAAGCACTCAACATAGTGAACTGACAACATGGATCTCTGTTTTTAAAATTGTAGAAACCGCATACAATAGACAGAGTTAAAGGATCCCACAACCAACAGAATAGTCAAGCAATACCACACTTCATCAGGAATGGTATAAGGCAATTGAAATAAAAAGTCAGAGGAGGATACCACAAATAGACCCATTTTCAACATTGGGGATGCACAGCTCAACAGTGCCAAAGTCCTTTTGGATGGATTTGTAACCAAAATTAACCAGAAGTACTCTTCCTGGGATTGTCAGCAGTTTTCAGATAATTTGATTCACTCTGTGATATCTAGACATGGGTGAAGCCATTTGATGCAGATAGCATCTAGATTTCATACTGAAAACTTGTGCTTTAAACAAGCCATACACTTCGTCAAACTGGTGCATCAATATAATTGATGCAGGTACCTACCTCTTTGTGGTTAATTATCCCTTGCTTGAGATACGGGAAACGTCAATGCTAGAGTACAATGGCCGCCAGATACTGCTGTACTCCCAGCATGGAGGGAGGAGGAGAAAGTGAGGACTGCAGCTGCTGGAGAGTCAGAGTCGAAAAGGGTGGCACTAGAAAAGCACAGCAGGTCAGGCAGCATCCAAGGAGCAGGGAAGTCAACATTTCAGACACAAGCCCTTCTTCAGAAATAAAGGGCTTATGGCTGGCGTTCATTCTCCTGCTCCTCGGATGCTGCCTGACCTGCTGTGCTTTTCCAGCACCGCCCTTTCCAGCATTCGAGTGAGGTTATTTAACATCTCATCCAAAGAACATCAACTCTTATAATGCAGCATTGCTTCAATTTCTCCAAATCTTTCTCTATTTAATGTGTTTTGCTATTAAAATTACTCTTGTGTGTTTGAAATTTCTTGTCACCTTTGGATTCAACATATTAAGTGCCTTACTGCCAGTGTATGTGTAATAGGTAAATGGCTGGCTTGTCACTCATTATGGTATAATTCCACATGAAGTTATACTTTTGCAATGTGATTATGACAAGTGCTTAAATGTGCAGCTCTTTTTTTTTATTGTTACTTGACCCTGTCCACATATTAATTAGGGAAGGCTTGCATGCATGTAGGATCTTATTTTGTCTCTCAGATAGTTGATGGTTTCAACAGTGTTGGAATGTGAGCAAAACAAGACAGAGCTTGTAATCCAGGTGGACATGAATTCCACTACGGCAATTCATGAAAGCACATTCAATAAATTGGATGTTGGCATCCAAAATGAATAATGATCAATTAAAATGCTAATGTATTTTAAATTAATTTCTGAGATGTAGGCATTGCTCATCTCTAGTTGTCCTTGAGAAGGTAGTGGTGAGCTAGGGAGTTTCAGGATAATGTGGTGATGAAGTAATGGCAATGCACTTCCAAGTTGGACTGCTGTGGAACGTGAAGGGCAGCCCAGATGTGATACCATTCTTTGCTTCTGCTTCCACTGACCTCCTCAGTGGTGAGGGTTGTGAATTTAGGAATTATTTGAGAAGCTTTGGCTTTCTCCAGATAGCACATATAGCTGTTTTTGCTCATGAGTGGTGAAGGGAGTGACGATACATTGTCATTGGTAAAGCACTGATTCATTAATGTCCTTCATGGAGTGCAGCCTGCCCATAAAGCCCAGCCTCAGCGCACAGTTGAGTCTCCTGTCCTGTGCCTAACAACCCAAAGGAATAAGTCCAAAGGCTTCCACTATTTTGAAATAATGAAAGAGTGGAAACCAATATGAGCATACAAGCATTACTCATTGTTCGAATGGCAAACATAAAATGTATGGTCAGCACGTAATTTACAGTAAGGTATAATTATTGTTGTTCTGCAAAGGAAAAGGCAACAAGAATTTTGCACACAGCAAAATCCAACAAACAATGAGATTAATGACTGATTAATGTGTTGGTTGATGACTTTTCGTCATTGATACAAATGGTTTGAATCTGAGCATAGGAGGTATAGTTAGTAAGTTTGCAGATGACAACAAAATTGGAAGTCTAGTGGACAGAGAAGAAGGTTACCTCAGATTACAATGGGACCTTGATCAGATGGGACAATGGGCAGAGAAGTGGCAGATGGAGATAATTTAGATAAATGTGAGGTGCTGCATTTTGGGAAAGCAAATCTTAGCAGGACTTATACACTTAATGGTAAGGTCCTAAGGAGTGCTGCTGAACAAAGAGACCTTGGAGTGCAGGTTCCTAGCTCCATGAAAGTGGAATCACAGGTAGATAGGCTAGTGAAGAAGGCGTTTGGTATGCTTTCCTTTATAGGTCAGAGCATTGAGTATAGGGGTTTGGAGGTCATGTTGTGGCTATACAGGACATTGGTTAAGTCACTTTTGGAATATTGTGTACAATTCTGGTCTCCTTCCTATTGAAGAATGTTGTGAAACTTGAAAGGATTCAGAAAAGGTTTACAAGTATGTCGCTGGGGTTGGAGGATTTGAGCTAGAGGGAAAGGCTGAATAGGTTGAGGCTGTTTTCCCTGGAGCGTTGGAGGCAGAGGGGTTTATAAAATGCAGAGGGGCATGGATAGGATAAATAGACAAAATCTTTTCCCTGGGGTCGGGGAGTCCAGAACTATAGCGCATAGGTTTAGGGTGAGAGGTGAAAGATATAAAAGGGACCTAAGAGGCAATTTTTTCACATAGAGGGTTGTGTGTGTATGGAATGAGCTGCCAGAGGAAGTATTGGGGGCTAGTACAATTGCATTATTTAAAAGGCATTTGGTATGTGAATAGAAAAGGTTTAGAGGGATATGGGTCAAGTGCTGGCAAAAGGGACTAGATTGGATTGGGATATCTGGTTGGCATGGACGAGTTGGACTGAAGGGTCTGTTTCCATGCTGCACATCTCTATGACTCTATGACTCTGTGTGGCTATACCAAAATATTTGAATTCTGACAAATGCTGCTTCAACGACTCTCTGAATAGGCAAGATTATGGATTAATGTCTCATGTAATTCAGGAAACGCTCTTGAATGGACTCCCTCGGTACTGCAATAGACTGTCAGCTGACACCATGACTTAGTTTTCCTGTCCCCTCTTGCACCCCAACACAGTGTTAATGGATATGGAACACATTGCATTTCCTACTTCAACTATCACACCTCTGCCCACTGACCCATATCAGCACGTTGTCTGAAAAGCTTCACTTTTAAAGTTATCATCCTTAACATTCCCTTCCATGGCCTCACCCCTTGCTGATTCTCTCCTCCAGCCCAATTCAAACCCTTGAGATATTTCGGCATCTTGCACATCCCTAACTTGAATCACACCACTGTAGATGGCCATGTTTTTAGCTGCCCTATTAGACCCTCATCTCCCTCTCTGCCTCTCCTCCTTTAAGAGCTTAGCTGTTTGACCAAATGGTTATCTGTCTCAGCATGGTGTCCAGTGTTGAATTCTGTTGGTAATGCTCCTCTGCATTGTGTTGGGATGTTTGATTATGTTGCATGTGCTATATAAACGCACGGGTTAGAGCTGGTCAGCAAGTACATAGTCGACGATTCTAATTTTTGAATAATTATCAGCAGGCAGAAATCCCAATGCTACTGCACGGTTGAATTCCTTCTGACAGTCCACTGACCATGGAAGAGGGAGGACCTAGAATTCCAAACAAGTATCATCCTGTCTCCTTTACTTATTACAGGTCTTGGTACTTCTACTACAATTTGGAGTCAATCCCACTTCAGTTTGTGGGAGATCCTGGACAGCTTAGAGCCAGTAACAGTCAGTTTAATGCCCACAGCCAGGGATCCCATCCAACTAAATGATAGTGCCTCCACCATCCCCTTCCCCCCCTTCATCCAGACCCCTTGCCCTCCCCAGGGGCTTCTATTCCAATGGCTTTAGCTGTCGGCAAAGGCACTTCGGTGGCATCAGAAGCAGATAAGTAAAGGAATTGGAGCCAGGTAGACAACAATTGAATTGAGCTGATGTCGAGAACCTGTGGTATCATAGCTGTAAGGGCAGCCTCGCTGTAGGGAAGAAGGGACCACCCAAAGGAACATTCAGTTGGCCCTCCGGCTTGCAACCCTGTTGCCATTTTCCACACTGCTGGCAGTATAGCCTGGTGGCAGGCTCCCTTCCTGAAACTTTTTCTCACTATGTTTCCATTGTATCCTCAAAGGTGGCAGGGAAATTCAGTCGTTATTGCTGAAATCCAGGACTAGGATTTGAATCCAGAACTTGCAACCTGAAATGTTGGGATTCAGTATATTGCAGCTTTTGTAATAATTTCACAGAGCTTCATTGCAATGGTCTCAACTTGAAATCTTGAACTGTACAACCACCAGCTGATTATACTGGTACTAGGAATGCCAGTTAAACTGCATTTAGACTGAAGCAGTATTTAAGGAATGATGCAAAGAAAGCAGGTTAGCTAAACCTCCTTTCCTAGATGCAGCTGAGGGGCACGCAGAGAATAATGGTTGACATATATGACAAGCCCCATATGACAGCTCAGACCCATTTCTCTGTTCATAACAAACCATCTGTGAAGGGCTGAGTAAACATTCATAAAATTAAAAATGCATGTTAGTGTTGTCAGTGCGTAACTTGTGATTTATTTATTTTTGGTTCTATTATAAATGCCAGGAACAGGGGTCTGGAAATTGGCTTATGCAGCTGTGTCAGTGGAAACAGTCAATTCTAAAATTTGATGCTATCTCTCTCATTAAGTTGTGGCACCTGTCCAACCAGGGCAAAGCCGCGCTTAGAAAACTATAGTACGATCATACAAACTCAACATGATTTTACAAAAGGCATATCACATGTCACTAATTTACTTTTTGAGGATGATACTAGTTGGTGGATAAAGTGGAATCAATGAATGTCTTAAACTAAAGCCATTTGATAAAGTGCACAATGTTGTTACAATTATCTATTGTACAAAGAAGGCTATGTATGTCTTTCAAAAGGTTGCAGAATCTGACAAGGTGGCTCTCAGAAATGTGTTTGTTAATTCATAGCAGCCAAAAAGCACACAGAACAATGTGTTACCTCAGAATCAATTACAAAGGGGGGCATTGGGAACAATTTTAATCTTTGTACAATGCAATCAATCCTGATAAAAGTGCGAGAATTCAAATCTTTTCAGAGAATAGGAGACTGGAAAGACACTACAGAGAAATCCAGCATTATTGACTTTGCAGAATAATAATTTGTCAAATTTAAAACAGCACCATTTAACTTTGGTTGTGGTAAGGCAGAGTGTGAGATACTACTTTGTCAGAACTGCAGGAAGAACGCAGAGAGTTACCACACACAGAGAAATATTTCTCAACAGATAGATAGAAATAGGTAAACCCACAAAGGACTGCTGTCTTATGTGATGATACTACGGCTTTAAGAGGTGTATTTTATTTTTCTTTTAATGAGCAAGTGCTGACTCAGAGATGACGAGTGAGGTGCTCAAAGCCAATAAAGTAAACAGTTTGTGAGGCCTTGGGATTTTTATTTAAAGTTTGAACAATAGAAGCAGCCTGAATGGGTGGGGTCAAACTCCCACAGACCAGGACTTTTGGTTTTAGCTTTCAGCAGTTGCTGGGGTCTTGAAGTGGATATGAAAGCTCTTATTAAATTAGATTCCCTACAGTGTGGAAGCGGGCCCTTTACCCCAATAAGTCCACACCGAACCTCTGAAGTGTAAACCACCCAGACCCATTTCCAACAGACGAATGCACCGATCACTCTGGGCAATTTAACATGGCCAATTCACCTGACCTGCACACTTCAGACTGTGGGAGTAAACTGGAGCACGCGGAAGAAATCCACGTAGACATGGGGAGAATGTGCAAACTTCACACATACAGTCACCCGAGGCTGGAATTGAATCCAACTCTCTGGCACTGAGGCAGCAGTGCTAGCCATTGAGCCACTGTGCTGCCCAAGTTCCTCTCTCTGTTACCGTTAAAAGCTGAGGTTCTTTTCCTGCTGCTAGAATTGCATGTGAGACAGTCTGTTTTACTGAATTTGTCTTTGCCAAACATGTGTTTATGGCATGTTGCTATATTGGAACAGTCAATTCGTTGTAGGTAATATAGCTATTATTTTGTTAAGCACTTCAATAGAGTTGCAGTTAAGCTAATTCTTTTATTTTTATTTTGTCTGTATTTTAACAGTGGTGTAAAAATGAAGAGTGTTTTGCTTAATGTCAAGTAGTTTAACCAATCAAATTGCAAGTGGACTGCAACACCTTTAAGAAAAAGTTAGGGTCTAAACTACCTTATTAATATATTTTGAGGGGGTTTGGTCTAATCCATAATAACTGAACCAGGATACCAAGGCCAAAACCTGCAATGCCATAAAGATGAAGTAAAGAAGTCTTCCTCCCTCCCTCCTAGAAGCTGTTTTCCTCAGACCACCTGTGGGAGAAATTTCCAGTTATTTGTTTCAAAAACCATGACAACTGCGGAATTCTGACTTTAAGTTTTCAACTTCTTCACCTTGGTAAGAGAAATCATCATGAAAGCCAGGCCTGCAACAAAACAGACTGATCTTATTTTCTTCTTTTTTAGTATGCTTTATCTTTGCCTATTTTAAACTATTGTACCTGTATGTTAGTTAATAATTGTCACTCATTGCTTAACATCTGACAGTAATAGTTGTATGGCAAACTAATCTTTGATCTTATTTCAAAACAAAGCTGTGCTGCTAGTTATACTTCAGTAAGACCATTCAAATCTAAAAGGGAACTAAATGAGTTGTCCAAACTCATGGGGGGGGGGGGGGGGGGGGGGCGGAACATGAGCTGTGGGGTCAGACAGTGTATAACCCTAACCCTAGCACATTAAAAAGAGGTCTCTGCAGGAAAATTTCGTGAAGCACTGTGTTAGATCCTTCTATTAAAAAAAATACTCTCCAGAAAAAAATAAAGCAGGAAGAAATGTACTAGGAGCTTCTACAAATTGCTTATAACCATTTCAGTGAGAAATTGAATCCACACTTTTTGAAGTTTGATTATTGCACTTTTCAATTATTTAAAATATCTCACTCTTCTAGAAACCTGAGACCTAAATTTCTGAAACCACATTTAAATGGTGAGGCCTCACACAGAGTAAAGATGATCATCATTTTCTACTTGTTTATTCTTGCTTAACATTGAACCCATCCACTAATGGATCCACTATCATTCATGTTTTAATTGATTTGAAGTTGTTTAATATCTTTATAGAAAGATGCACCAAAACTTGATACTCTTGTTCCATTATAATTGTGTCACATTCAAAATGGCTGCTTTTCATGTTAAAATACCTGTTGGTTCATGTGGGTGTTTGGTTGAATTGTCTACTTCTGTCTTTACCATTAAATTGTAATGTTTCTTGTAAAACTAATTTATCAAAAGACAAGTCATTTAATTAATAAGAAAAGTGAAAGTGAGTAATCATTTGTATTTGAATACATTTTGGCTTTCATTTTGACTTTTCTTACTCCGACAGTAACCCTAAAGGCTAAGATTCTGCTCGTCGAACCCAAAGAACAGCCTTGTTTTAGTTTAAAACTCAGGATGGAATCTTCCCAGGTACCATGAATGATGCGGGCATTGGTGAAAAGGTTGGGCAAATTGCCTGAGATTGGCAGCAATGCAATTCTTGACTTTGAGAGCAAAATGTCCCATTTTCCAACAAATCATTGAATGGGGAGACGTGATTTTTGCTAATAAGTGACAAGAGGCTTATTTGCAAGGATTATCATCCCCATTGTGAACGTTGTCTCAACTCATTGATATGCAGTTTACCATTCTGCCACCCGCCAGATAGAAACTAGACAGCAACAGTTCCCAACATGAGTTTTGGGGCGGTTACGCAACAATGGTACAGTGCTACACCAATCTCACACATGCACTACATGCCAGCACTTTATGCAGCAAACACACCAAATGTCCCAAAGTCTAAGGGGAGTAGTCCTCAATCAAGTCTGGGGAGACAGCGTTCAGTCGAGCGGTCCAGCACAGTAAGTCAAAGGTTTCATCAGGACAGGGGCTTGGACTGGTCAGTTGGCTGCTTGGGGTGGTCAGCTTCCACGGTTACAAATCCCTACACTTTGGGAGCTGGGCCATGCCAATGCAACCAATACAGGAGTTTGCAGTGAGTGAGAGCTTCACACAGGTCAGTCAGGGGCAGCGTTCCCTTGCATTTTTGTGGCAGCCACGCAGGTTTCCAAGGCTCGTGCACAGCAGTGACATCTGGAACCAGGGGTCCATGCCGCGATTGGCCAACATCGATCGTCACACACTGAACACCGGAGCAGCTGTGCACACAAACTGCTGCAGAGCTTAGAGAGAATATGAGTCAGGGTTCAGTCACCTATCGGTCAGGGCTGTCTGTCCACATCATTCAGAGAGTAGAGCACAATGAGGGGACAATGCAGTACCATGGTTGGCATGATTAAACTGTACAGCGGGAGCTCGGAGGCGCAATGCTGAGAGATTAAGTCATAACTCAGGGAATGTGTGGCAGCTCAGGACGAGTGATTCATCAAGGAAGAAAGAAACATGGGGTTTCAGTGGCCCCCTTCATTATTAGACTGAGCCTACGACTCAGAGTCAAGTGGGAGCCATATTGCGTTCCATACTCAAGATGCTCATAAACACGCTCTGGAAAATGGCAATGACCACAGCTGAAGTGGCTGAAGTAAGTGTTTATTTTTCTGTGAGAGCTTGTGGGCTCAACTTGTGAACAATGTAATCGCCTTTCAAGGGGCAATTACATTCGCCAGGCATTTTCTCAGTCAAGGTTAAAGACATCTGTGATCATAGTACCCTGTATGTGGTATACATTCAGTATTCAACAGTATGGGATACAGATCCTGGTCACAAGCAATCTTGACCATATAATTGGTTGCTACAGATTGAAGGCTGTCATCTCTGTGAAGCAGAAATAATCACAGGTGAGCTTTTAACTGGCTCCGGCTGGCCACAATTCACCAGATAATTCAAAGTCTCAGACACTGTACAAGGGCAGGGAGCTGATTCCCTCTCACCTTGAACTGTGAGTATTCACCAACATGCTCTTATGTACAATGCTGCTATTCGTGACTGATGTGGGGGTGGGAGTATCAGTAATCCCACAGCATTCACAATTTCCTGTTGTACTTGTGTGACATGGTTTGTGCTGCAGTCATTAGAATAAGGTCCCGTGGTCAAGGGTCCATGTACAGGCATTCCATGGCTGTCCTTGTCAAGATGCTGAAAAGCCCATGGATTAGTGGAGAACTACGCCAAACCCTGTTTTTTAAGCGATGCAAATGCTGACTGTTCACATTTACTAAGGCTCTATTCTGTTTCCTGTATTCTTTCATTGGAAGCATGACCACTTGATCCAGCCACAGCCGGGCGTTATCGACACTCTTGCTGTGATACAGCAAAAAGTGCTGAGAAACACAGGTACAGTTGTGCCAGCAACTCCTGAACCAGCAACAATCTCCAGCAGACACCTGAGCTGCCTCCATGTGATGACATCGCAACAGAAGGCCTCCTTGGGGTGCACTGGTGATGCAGGAGTCCATCGTCCCTGATGCGATTTCTTGTAGCTGAGTGAGGTGCTGTGTTGCCACAGGCTGAGGATATACCAGGTGATACTGTGAACTACATCAGCTGCCAGAGCCCAATCTGTGACCTGTAGGAACGGTGGCCATCCTATGCCAGTGGCTACTCAGGTGACAACTGCATTGGAATTTATGCATCTAGGTCCTTCATAAGAGCCACTAGGGACCTGTGTGAGACCTCACGGTCTTTAATCCACAAATGTGTGAAGGCTGTTACTGAAGCAAGTTTTGCACGATCACATTGCTCCTTCATTTTCCCACGACGAGGTCAGCACTGCAGCCCATGGGCAGCACGGTGGCACAGTGGTTAGCACTGCTGCCTCACTGCGCCAGAGACCTGAGTTCAATTCCCGCCTCAGGCAACTGTCTGTGTGGAGTTTGCACATTCTCCCCGTGTCTGCGTGGGTTTCCTCTGGGTGCTCCAGTTTCCTTCCACAGTCCAAAAAAAAACATGCAGGTTAGATGAATTGGCCATGATAAATTGCCCATAGTGTTAGGGGAATGGGTCTTGGTGGGTTGCTCTTCGGAGGGTTGGTGTGGACTTGTTGGGCCGAAGGACCTGTTTCTACACTGTAAGTTATCTAAATCTAAATCGAAATAGACTTTAGCAGCACAGTTGGCTTCCCCTGGGAGACATAGACTGTACACTGCTTTATCATTAGAAAAAGGTTCCACAGCATCAATATCCAAGGCATCTGTGATCGTTGTTACCACATCTTCAGAGGCCTGCACCACGAACACTGGGAGTTGCTATGATGCTTACATCCCCTTACATGAACTTCTGCTTCATTTTTAGGACTGGATGCCTTACAAGAATCATTACTCGACTACAATGGCTACTGTTTGGCTTTTGAGTCCTGGCTGAGGCTGAGGATAGATACAGTGCAGCCCATTCTTCAGCCAGGGTCATCTCCTAGTACGGATGATTGGCCTCCTGAAGATGAGGTTCCAATGCTCAAATTGGTCTTTGGTTGGGAGGGGTGCTGGCCTTGCCATATACTCCAGAGTGTGTTGCACAATCCAGGCATTCTGTACATCTCACAATTTGGGATGTGGCAGACCCTGAAGAGCTGGGAGTACAGTAACTGTCCCTCTCAGAAGAAGATAAGAACATTTAATATCGGGGAACATCATAGAGCAGTGCAGTGTCAAGTGCAGCATGCCACATGGGAGTTAATTGACACCTGGCTGCAGTAGATGTGAGCGAGGTACAGTGATCACTCATTGATTGTATAATTGTTGGTGTTCAACAGACAAGCGGTCCCTGTTTGTCCTTAGGTGCAAAATGCAGTTTCTGTTCGTTTGGTTTTAACTCACTTTTGCTTTCGCTGAAAGAAAGCGAACATTTTGAACTATTTGAGAATTTTCCAGTGAGCGATGGTCCCGGGTTGAACAGTGAGAAGATATTCAACTTCATTGGATAATGGGGAAAGAACAGCACTCCCTTAAACAACAAGTGATGTATAAATGTGCACTGAAGTGTCATCCATGCTGCTTATGTGTCATGCGAAGTGTTTGTTTTCAGTTCCTCTCCCATTATGTGCACAGCGAAAGGCAGCTCCAGAATGACAACGCTTGACTGACTGCATGGCTAACGGTGGCATTGGTGCCAGGAATGATGACAGTGCCTTGTTGTGGTGAGTGTGGGGACATGCACTTGCAGCAAAAGGAGAATACAGTAATCAGGGCACCAAAATGGAACAGTGGATAGGTAATATTGTTTGGGAAGATTGCATGAGAAAACGCACTAGGCCTTATGGTCAGGAACCATCTGTGAAACTCACCAAAAATAACACTTGGCCAATTTCTGGTAAAATTCACCCATACTCTTGAGGGCCTTTGTATCCCTCTGGCGTTTCAGTAATCAAGACAGCCGCAGGAACATAGTGAGATAATAGAATTCTAATTGTTGTGTATCGATGAGGGCCATACCTGAGTCAGGTGGGCCAACTTAAAGAAGAATGAAATGGCTGATTGCCATTCTGAAAAACATTTTAGAATATTAAGTCCTGCAGGAACCAGAAAGTATTTTTTTTATTGTGAATTTGAAATCTAGTTGCAAGTAATTAAAAAATAATAATTGGGGGAAACTATATAGTAGACCCCTAATAGTCAGTGGGAAATTGAGAAACAAATATGTAAGGAGATCTCAGCTATCTGTAAGAATAATAGGGTGGTTATGGTAGGGTATTTTAACTTTCCAAACATAGAAGGGGACTGCCATAGTGTTAAGGCTTTAGATGGAGAGGAATTTGTTAAGTGTGTACAAGAACATTTTCTGATTCAGTATGTGGATGTACCTACTAGAGAAGGTGCAAAACTTGACCTACTCTTGGGAAATAAGGCAGGGCAGGTGACTGAGGTGTCAGTGGGGGAGCACTTTGGGGCCAGCGACCATAATTCTATTGGTTTTAAAATGGTGTTGGAAAAGGATAGGCCGAATCTAAAAGTTGAAGTTCTAAATTAGAAGAAGGCTAATTTTGATTGTATTAGGCAAGAACGTTCAAAAGCTGACTGGGGGCAGATGTTCGCAGGTAAAAGGATGGCTGGAAAATGGGAAGCCTTCAGAAATGAGATAACAAGAGTCCAGAAACAGTATATTCCTGTTGGGGTGAAAGGGAAGGTTGGTAGGTGTAGTGAATGCTGAATGACTAGATAAATTGAGGTTTTGGTTAAGAAAAAGAAGGAAGCATATGTCAGGTATAGACAGGAGAGATGGCGTGAATCCTTAGAGTATAAAGGCAGTAGGAGTATACTTAAGAGGGAAATCAGAGGGCAAAAGGAGGACATAAGATAGCTTTGGCAAATAGAGTTAAGGAGAACCCAAAAGGTTTTTACAAATACATTAAGGATAAAAGTGTAACTAGGGAAAGAATAGGGACCCCCAAAGATCAGCAAGGTGGCCTATGTGTGGAGCCGCAGTAGACAGGGGAGATACAAAACAAGTATTTTGCATCAGTGTTACTGTAGAAAAGGACATGGAAGATATAGGGAAGAATGTAGGGAAATAGATGGGGACATCTTGAAAAATGTCCCTATTAGAGAGGAAGAGGTGCTGGATGTCTTGAAATGCATAAAAGTAGATACATCGCCAGAACCTGATCAGGTGTACCCTAGATCTCTGTGGGAAGCTAGGGAAGAGATTGCTGGGCCCCTTGTGGAGATATTTGTATCATCGATAGTCACAGGTGAGGTGCTGGAACACTGGAGGTTGGCTAACGTGATGCCACTATTTCAGAAAGGTGGTAAGAAAAAGCCAGGGAACAATAGACCAGTGAGCCTGACATTGGCGGTCGTCAAGTTGTTGGAGGGAATCCTGAGGGATAGGATGTACATGTATTTGGAAAGGCAAGGACTGATTATGGATAATCAGCATGGCTTTGTACGTAGGAAATCATGTCTCACTAACTTTAATGAGCTTTTTAAAAGATTAACAAAGAGGATTGATATGGGCAGAGTGGTGGATGTGATCCATATGGACTTCAGTAAGGAGTTTGATAAGGTTCCTCATGGGAGACTGGTTAGCAAGATTAGGTCTCGTGGCATAGAAAAACAATTAACCATTTAGATACAGAACTGGCTCAATGGTAGAAGACAGAGGGTGGTGGTGGAGGGTTGTTTTCAGTCTGAAGGCCTGTGACCAGTGGAGTGCCACAAGGATCAGTGCTGGGTCCACTAGTTTTCATCATTAATATAAATGATTTGGATGTGAACATAGAAGTTTGCAGATGACACCAAAATTGGAGGTGTAGTGGATAGCAAAAAAGGTTACCTCAGATTACAATGCGATCTTGATCAGATGGGCCAATGGGCTGAGGAGTGGCAGATGGAGTTTAATTTAGATAAATGCGAGGTGTTGCGTTTTGGAAAAGTAAATCAGAGCAGGACTTGTTCACTTAATAGTAAGGTCCTATGGAGTGTTGCTGAACAAAGAGACCTTGGAGTGCAGGTTCATAGTTCCTTGAAAGTAGAGTTGAAAGCAGGTAGGATAGTGAAGAAGGCAATTGAAATGTTTTCCTTTGTTAGTCAGAACATTGAGTACAGGAGTTGGTAGGTCATATTGTGGCTGTACAGGACATTGGTTAGGCCACTGTTGGAATATTGCGTGCAATTCTGGTCTCCTTCCTATCGGAAGGATGTTGTGAAACTTGAAAGGGTTCAGAAAAGATTTACAAGGATGTTGCCAGGGTCGGAGAATTTGAGCTATAGGGAGAGGCTGAACAGGCCGGGGCTGTTTTCCCTGGAGTATCAGAGGTTGAGGGGTGACCTTATAGAGGTTTACAAAATCCTGAGGGGCGTGGATAGGATAAATAGACAATGTCTTTTTCCTGGAATGCAGAGTTCATTACTAGAGGGTATAGGTTTAGGGTGAGAGGAGGAAGATGTAAAAGGGACCTAAGGGGCAAAGTTTTCACACACAGGATGGTGCATGTATGGGTATGGAATGTGGTGGAGGCTGGTACAATTACAACATTTAAAATGCATCTGGATGGGTATATGAATAGGAAGGGTTTAGAGGGGATATGGGTGACGTGCTGGCAAATGGGACTAGCTTAGGTTAGGATATTTGGTCGAGAACGAGGGTAGGTCCAATCAATGACAGTAGTGGGAGACTGTATATTGAGTCAGAAGAGATAGGAGAGGTCTTGAATGAGTACTTTTCTTCAGTATTTACAAATGAGAGGGACCGTATTGTTGAAGAGGAGAGTGTGAAACGGACTGGTAAGCTAGAGGAGATACTTGTTAGGAAGGAAGATGTGTTGAGCATTTTGAAAAACTTGAGGACAGACAAGTCCCCCGGGCCTGACGGGATATATCCTAGGATTATGTGGGAAGCAAGAGAGGAAATTACAGAGCCGTTGGCAATGATCTTTTCATCTTCACTGTCTACGGAGGTGGTACCAGGGGACTGGAGAGTGGCGAATGTTGTGCCCCTGTTCAAAAAAGGGAATAGGGATAACCCCGGGAATTACAGGCCAGTTAATCTTACTTCAGTGGTAGGCAAAGTAATGGAAAGGGTACTGAGGGATAGGATTTATGAGTATCTGGAAAGACATTGCTTGATTAGGGACAGCCAGCACGGATTTGTGAGGCGTAGGTCTTGCCTTACAAGTCTTATTGAATTCTTCGAGGAGGTGATCAAGCATGTGGATGAGGGTAGAGCAGTAAGGCATTTGATAAGGATTTTAGTAAGGCATTTGATAAGGTTCCCCATGGTAGGCTTATGCGGAAAGTCAGGAGGCATGGGATAGTGGGAAATTTGGCCAGTTGGATAGAGAACTGGCTAACCGGTCGAAGTCAGAGAGTGGTGGTAGATGGTAAATATTCAGCCTGGAGCCCAGTTACAAGTGGAGTTCCGCAGGGATCAGTTTTGGGTCTTCTGCTGTTTGTAATTTTTATTAATGACTTGGAAGAGGGAGTCAAAGGGTGGGTCAGTAAATTTGCAGACGTTACAAAGATTGGTGGAGTTGTGGATAGTGAGGAGGGCTGTTGTTGGCTGCAAAGGGACTTAGATATGATGCAGAGCTGGGCTGAGGAGTGGCAGATGGAGTTCAACCCTGTCAAGTGTGAGGTTGTCCATTTTGGAAGGACAAATAAGAATGCGGAATACAGGGTTAACGATAGGGTTCTTAGTAAGGTGGAGGAGCAGAGGGATCTTGGGGTCTATGTTCATAGATCTTTGAAAGTTGCCACTCAGGTGGATAGAGCTTGTAAGAAGGCCTATTGTATATTAGCGTTCATTAGCAGAGGGATTGAATTCAAGAGTCGTGAGGTGATGTTGCAGCTGTACAGGACCTTGGTAAGGCCACATTTGGAGTACTGTGTGCAGTCTGGTCGCCTCACTTTAGGAAAGATGTGGAAGTTTTGGAGAGGGTGCAGAGGAGATTTACCAGGATGTTACCTGGAATGGAGAATAGGTCATACAAGGATAGGTTGAGAGTGCTAGGCCTTTTCTCATTGGAACGGCGAAGGATGAGGGGTGACTTGATAGAGGTTTATAAGATGATCAGGGGAATAGATAGAGTAAACAGTCAGAGACTTTTTCCCCAGGTACAACAGAGTGTTACAAGAGGACATAAATTTAAGGTGAAGGGTGGAAGCTATGGGGGGATGTCAGGGGTAGGTTCTTTACCCAGAGAGTGGTGGGGGCATGGAATGCGCTGCCTGTGGGAGTGGCAGAGTCAGAATCATTGGCAAACTTTAAGCGGCAATTGGATAGGTACATGGATAGGTGCTTAAGCTAGGATAAATGTTAGACACAACATCGTGGGCCGAAGGGCCTGTTCTGTGCTGTATTGTTCTATGTTCTATGTTCTATGTTCTATGGTCGGCATGGACAGGTTGGACCAAAGGATCTGTTTCCGTGCTTTACATCTCTATGACTCTCTGATGCCAATGAATGGTAAATGTAATATTATAAGTTCACAAGATTTGGATGTCTATGTTTCCACATTGGCCACATTGTGGAATTGTTCTCTGGCATTCCAGTCATTATTAACTAACTGTACACATATTTTTGGAGCTAATTTATAGAACTGAAATTGATCCTATATCAGACAGTCAGGAATAGAAACTCCTCAAATTGTATTTTCACCAGAGCATATTATGAAAAAGCCTTAAAAAGATTGTCTGAAATGTCAAAACTTCCAGCAATCAGGCTTTCCTCAAGGGAGCCAGAAAAGCTGATGCTAAAATTCAAGCCTGCAAAAATGATTCATTATGAATTATAGACTTAAGCTGGCAAGGTCACACCTGCAGTCTAGCACATCAGGACATTGACGAACATGCAACTTTCCTTTGAAGTTGTGTGGTCCCTTCGACAGAAGAATCTGTGAAAGTAAGTCATCACCTCATTTGTCTAGATGTAATGCATGCTCAGTCTGAGATCATCAGTTATTTGATATGCCCATTAAAAGTGACTGACATCTAAAATGGTGAATGACATGTATCACTCAGGAGTGCTTGATGATAAAATGAGTGTTTTTTTTAATTCACTCTTGAGACATGGATGTTGTTGGCTTACCCGCATTTATTGCCTATTGCTGGTGATGAGTTGCCTTCTTGAACACACAGGCTGCAGTCCACCTGCTATAGGTTGACCCCAATGACCTTCAGGAGGGAATTCTAGGATTTTTACCCAGCAACACTGAAGGAACAATGATATGTTTCCAAGTCAGGTTCGGGATTGGCTTGGAGGGCAACTTACAAATGGTGGTGTTCCCATGTTTCTGCTGCCCCTGTCCTTTTAGATGGAAGTGGTCGTGGGTATGGAAGATGCTAATTAAGGTGAATTTCTGCAGTGCATCTTGTCAGTAATACCTACTGCAGTTACTGAGTGTTGATGATGGAGGGAGAGGTTGCTCGTGGATGTTGTGCCAATCAAGCAGAGGCTGCTTTGTCCTGACTGGTGTCAAGCTTCCAGAGTGTTGTTGGAGCTGCACCCAACCAGGCAAACGAAGCTCACCACCTCCAAACTGGAAAGCAGACTTCCTGTGAAACCCCATGCCAAGTTGGAACCAGACACCTTGAAGTTCCTTGGCAGGGAAAAGAGGCACTGTGGCAGGCCTGCCAATGCACCAACCACCTCCACATTGCTTGTCCATCTGGTGTATGTAGGGCCAACTCACTCCCCCCCTGCCAACCCCCACCGTGCCCTTTTCAGGTTCCCATCTGAGCCATCTGCAGTAGAGTTAGTATATGACCTTGGCCTCCAAGGAGCAGACATACAGACTATCCTCTTCCCCTCACCAGGCTGCAATCCCACCAAGGCTGGCAGCTTGCCACGTGCTGATTGCAGCTCTATCCTTCCCACTCCATAGCTATGCTCATGTCTGCAATTCTCAACTTCTGCTTCCACATCAGAATAGCATATGTCCTTCATGACACACAGCCTGGCCTGGCAGTAGATTCTGGAATCAGAAAGCAAGGATGCAGAATGGAGTGAAAATTGGAGTGGGATCCACAATTTGTGCTTCCTGGAGAGAGGCTGAAGTGGAATTTCAGAGGGGCATGAGAGACATCATTGAGAATGTTCTCAGCAACATTGAATGCATTGACCTCAGGAACAATGGGAAATATTGTCTTGACAGATTGTTCAGGAGGTAATCATGGTCACCTTTGTCCTAAAAGAAGCATGGGGTATCAGTGAGTACTTTGCAATGGGTTTGGGCTATATGCCTGTCACAGCTAGATAATTGAAAGTTTGTGGAAGCAGAGGAATGAGCGCGAGACTGGTAGCATTGACAAGTGTGTGAACTTGAGGAGGAGTAACTGAATGTTATAAATGCTGATAAGTGACTGATGAGACTGTAGTGTATTTCAAGTCTTTCAAGTGAGCAATGACCTTTAACGATACAAACCTTGACAACTCCTGTGAGGTCATTTTTGTAACCAGCGCCTTGAGGCCAGACTCTGGGAAATTCTGTCCCAAGTCAGGTATTCCAATTCCCTTATTGAGTTCCCTGGTCAACTCTTCTGTCTTTTGTCCCACCTCCATCTTGAAGACCTCCAGGGTTGCACCCAAATGACAGAACCCCACCTCTTGTCTGTTTCTCCCTGTGCTGCCCTTTACTTTCCAGCCAAGACTCCCTGAAGGGGTTGCTGCCCCTCCTTCTGTGAGAAGAGGGGTGGCATGCTTTTAAGAGGTGTTGTCCTCGTGAGCTTTCCCTAGAAATGCTCCTGGACCCTTTGCTGATGTTGTAGCCAGTCAGCAAAGCATATTGCACACAATTATGCAACGCAATCATTGAGGAGTACAGGGAGTGCAAAGTTTGCATGAAACCTGTCACATTTAGGCTAGGCATACTGTTTGCACACTGCTAACTCTTTGACAGAAAGTGAGTTTTATTGAATATTTTCCTGAAGTGTTTTTAATACAGACTACGTGGGAAAATGTGGATAAATGTGAGCGCCTGAGAGTTATTCAAAACATTAATATAGAGAGATTGCAGGAAGTTAGAGGCCTAGAGGCAAAATAAGCTGAATTCTCACAGGTATTAACTTGTCTAGGGTCACAGGAATTGTAGTAGGCCATTCAGTCCCTCAGTCCTGTTCCATCATTTACCTAGATCGTGGCTGATCATCACGTCTTTTTTTGAATGTCCAAGACGCTTCCCTGAGAAGAAGGGAATGAGATTTGAAACAGATTTCATCAAGTTGTAGCTGCCAAAGTGTAAGATAGACAATCAGAAAGGAGCAACTATCATAGGTATGTCATTCACTCCTTCAAGCCTGCTCCACCATACAGTGAGATCATGGTGGATCTGCTTGTGTTTCAAATTCCACATTCTCATCTATCCTGAACACATTGGACTCTCTTCCCTAACAAAATTTTCTCTCCTCTTCAAAAGTATTCAAGGAACCAGTTCCACCATCAACGTTGCATGACCCTCTAACAGTAAAATAAATACCCTTATCTCTGTCCTCAACAGAAATGCTCAATTTTTAATCAGTGCTCCTCGTTTCAGACTCACCTACAGGTATAAACATCCTTTCCACATCCATCTTCCAAGGACCAATCAGAATCTTATAAACTTCAGTCAAATCATTCCTTGCTCTTCTGAACTCTAGTGAAAGCAAGTCCGCTTGTCCAGTCTTTCCTCAGAAGACACCCTCATTTCGGGAATCAATCTAGTAGATCTCCTCAGGTCTGGCTTCAATGCTGTCACATCTTCCCTTAAACAAGGAGGCCAGAATTGTACGCACTATTTCAGATGCGTTCTCACCAATGCCCTATATAATTGATGAATAACACCCTCACATTTAAGTTTAATTCCTCTTGTGATAAAGTCTAGCACCTCTTCAGCCTCCTTGATTATATGCTGTACCTGCAAAGTAATATTTTGTGACACCGAATGTGGAGGTGCCAGTGTTGGACTGGGGTCGACAAAGTCAGAAGTCACGTCGTCCAACAGGTTTATTTGAAATCAAAGCTTTTGGAGCACAGCCCCTTCATCTGGTGAAGTGAGGGAGAGGATCACACAGACACAGAGTTTATAGGCAGAGAGATCAAAAGATTAAACTGGTGTGAGTGGAGTGTCAGATAATAAGTCTCTGCAAGTGACCAAGAGTATCAGACAGTGTGAGTAATGTGTCAACAGCTGAATAATCAGCGAAGGGATGACCTATAATCTGATTAATTCAGGCAGAGAGATAATTACAAAAAATTAAAAATAAGGTGGTGCTGGAGGCAAACCAAATGACTGGAATATCATGATCGGCTAAAGATGCCCCGAGGCATGGTATATTCGTGAGACCATTCAGGCTGTACAATAACAGATGAATGGACATTGTGCAACAATTACCAGATAGGGATGTTCCCTCCTAGTCAGGGAACACCAGACAGTGGTCAAACCCCTGACCTTTAGGTAAGCATCCTCCAAGGCAGACTTCGAGATACACAACAATGCAGAATCGCCAAACAGAAATGATAGCAAGTTCCGTACCCATGAGGATGGCCTCGACTCTGATCTTGGGTTTATGTTGTGTTACATGTGACCCCACCACACCGTTCTGTATCTGAAAAATCTTCCTCACTGTCCTGTTTAGATACCAACACTGTGATAAATTGTTATGATCTCTCTACCTTAATTAGTTTGTACAGTTTTGGATTACTCATTACTTTGGTTAGACCCTCGCCATGTGACTCTTATACTTATCATGTTATTCTAATCATTTGGTTTGTCTCCAGCACCACCCTATTTTTAATTTTTTGTCATTATCTCTCTGCCTCATGTAATCAGATTATAGATCTGATTATTCAGCTGCCTCCACTTTACTCACACTGTCTGATACGCTTGGTCACTTGCAGAGACTTATTATCTGACACTCCACTCACACCAGTTTAATCTTTTGATCTCTTTGCCGCAAACTCTGTGTCTGTGTGATCCTCTCCCTCACTTCACCTGAAAGCTTCTATGGTCTGAAAGCTTGTGATTTCAAATAAACCTGTTGGACTATAACCTGGTGTTGTGTCTCTTCTGATTTTGTGACACATGCATTACAACACCTCGATCTCTCTGCCACTCAGAATTCTGCAATTGTTTTCCATTTTAATAATAACCTTCTTGTCAAAGTGAACAATTTCACACAAAAGAACACCGCTTCACACATTATACTCTATTTGCTAGATTTATGTCCATTCACCTAACCTATCTATATTGGTCACTATCCTTGTTATGCCATCTTCTTAGCACACTTTTCAACTGATCTTTGTGTCACTTGCAATTTTAATCACCAGGCCTTTGACTCCTTTGTCCATGTCATTGATATAAATTGTGTAAAGTTGAAGGTCCAGCATTGACCACTATGGGTCCTAATTCATCACCTCCTCCCAATCTGAAAAAGATCCATTTATGCATACTCTCTGTTTCCTGACAGCCAATCTATCCACGCTTGAGGTCTGAATTTGCAGAACAGACTTTTATAGGTATCTTTTCAAATAATCCAAGTAAAATGCATCCTTCATCCATGGTGCATTTTACTCCCTAAAATAATTCCAATAAATTGGTAAAACAGGATTTCTCTTCCAAAAAGCAATGCTGACTCTTGCAGGTTACTTTGTGTAAGCACCAAGTGCCCGATTATACAACTCACTTAATGTTGATTTTCATAGTTTTCCCATCACAGAAGTCAAGCCAACTGATCTATAGGTTTTACTGCCTCCCACTCTGCATGAATATTTGCTATTTTTTATTTGCTATTTTCTAGTCTAATGGAATGTTTCCAGAATTTAATGAATTTTCAAAGACATGGAGGTATACCACGTTGCCATTCCAGTGGACTGACACCAGCATCTTGGAAGAAGAGGAGTCAATTATTTCCAATACAGTGAGCTTGTTCTAGTGCCTGAATGTATTAATACACTTCAAGCTCATCTACAATAAGTAAAATTGATTAGGTTGTTAGTATATCCAATGAGCTTAGTGTCAAATGTGTTGACAAAATTTCAGAATACAAAACATTGCAATGTTCTGAATTTTGAAATTCTGCACTTTTTATAAACAGAATTACAGTCCATGCCACACATTATTCTGAGACAATCTAACCATACTGCTTGGCATTCAGTGGTGCTACCGTCACTGAACCCTCCCCCCAACTCCCAACAACATCCTTGGGGTTACCATTGACCAGAAGTTCAACTAGACTTGCCACACAAACACAGTGTCTACAAGAGCAGGTCAGAGCCTCAGAATACTGCGGCGAGTAATTCACCTTCTGTCAGTCGGTCCACCATCTACAAGGCACAGGTCAGGAGTGTAATGGAATACTCCCCACATGCCTAGATTAATGCAGCTCCAACAAAATTCAAGAAGCTTGATACCATCCAGGACAAAGCAGACCGTTTGATTGAAGCCACACTCCCCCCACCACTAATGCTCAGTAGCAGTAGTGTGTACTATCAACAATATGCACTGCAGAAATTCACCCAAAATCCTCAGACAGCACCTTCCAAACCTATGCCTACTTCCATCTAGAAGAACAGGGATAGTAGACACATGGGAACACCACCATCTGCAAGTTCCACTTAACCATCCTGACTTGGAAATCCTGAGTCAAAATCCTGGAATTCCATCCCTAAAAGCATTGTGGATCTACCTACAGTATGTGGACTGCCGCTCACCACCATCTCATGGGCAACTAGGGATGGGTAATTAATGTAAGAGATGCCCACGTCCCATGAGTGAATTAAAGAAAAATGTGTTTCTGACCTTGGGCTTTCAAATTGTATTGCAGTGCTATTTTAAAAATACATAAATATGAAGACAGATTTAATCTAACAGAGCACTGGATTTACCATCAGTCAGCATTCATAATTTTTATTCTGTCCTTTTTATGATGTAATTACCCTTGAGAAGTTTATATATTTTTTTAATAAGGATTTTAAAACATGTTACCTTATTTCCCTTTCACCTTTACACCCCTAATTGGAAACGTGCACATCACTAATTGAGGCATGCTTAGTGAGCATCTTCTCAGGAGATTTACTGTGATTGATGTGCTGTAGGAATTCATCTGGGTCCTCTCTAATTGCTGAAACTTCCTTTTAAATCTGATTCATTACTCTGGGAAAACCATGCTGCTTTCTGATTGCAATACAATTTCCAGCATAATGCAGTAGTATTGACTGTCATTGAGCTTTGATGCCTTGTTAAGCTATTTATGCTAATTAGAACAATGAATATCTATTTAAACTAAATTTAGGACTTATTTTGCTTTCTGCTATCACTTTATATATGACAATAGACTGAAATAGCTAACACCAGATACATCTCAGTACCAGAATATCCACAGAAGTTAAGTGTAGACATGCAATGTAATCTGGCCTTTTAATTTACAAGTTTGAAGGCTGTCTAACTAATTAGGATTATACGCACAAGTGAATTACTGTGATCCATCCTATCTGTAAGCTAAAACATAAATTACATGGGAAGTATCGTAAACAATTGATCTTTCCCCTTAATATTTTTATCTTATTTTGTTCTGAATGTGCACTTGAAATAAACGTAATGATTTTTATGTTTCGTGTCCAGCAAAATTGCTTCAGGTCACCTTTGTGTTAATTGAGTTTTTTAATTTTATTTCTTTAAATTGGATTTGAATCCTAGCTGCAGAACATAAAGTGGGCATTGCTATCTACTGGCTCCTAGTACTTCCACCTTGTCGTGGAATAACATTGGAAGCTACTTTTCTGACTCCTGTCTACCTTACTAAACCAAGATTTCCAATGACTGTATTGGGCTACTGTACCTTCCAACAAAGAAATTGTTTAAGTCTGGACTGTATATGAAATGTACATTGTTCCACCCTACATTCATGCACTTCAATAAGAATGCAACATCTAAAACATTTCTCTGGTACTGTTCCTTAAAATAAAATGTATTGGCAATACTGGAATAGCACACAATTAGATGCATAGTTGATTGTTTCATAACCACTAATCACGAAAAAAAAGTCTTTGTTCAGGTGAACTTTCATGGGATTTTGTGCAAACATAAGTGCATAACAAGAAACTGTAATTGGTGTTTCTGCTGTGTAATGAACATCACTATAGTAGTCAGTTAATTGAATCCCAGTTGATACCATTTCCAATTTGACAGACTAAGCAATGACAGCAAGCTGCCAAGTCTTGTCAATATAGTAGTATTTACGATGAATAGATTTGCATAAAAAGTGTCCTCTAAACGTGTTAGTTTTAATGACAATTACGAAGCCAAACTCTGAAAATAAATGATGCTGCTTAGACCTTTTGATGAAAGCTAAGCTTGTACAAATAAAATCAATGTTATTTCCACAAAGTCACTACAGTAGAGCATAAGTTAATCTTGTTTACATCTGTGTAAACCATTCAAGGGCATGTTGAGTACCACACCTTGTTTCACCCTTCTCAGCTCCCCTTTAAAACTTCCTACTCTACTGCTCATTCAAGCTCCATCCAAGATTCTCATTGCGAAATGCTCAATTCTTGCATTTCTCTGCCTCTGCATTGTGCAATTTTCAACCTCCAACTGCTTGCCCTTGCTGCTCAAATTTCACCATCTTCTCTTAGCCTTGCACTTCATCTAAACTCTTGGCCCCTGATGTAGCACAACTCCTTGAACTAGTTATTTTCAATGTCCTCAGTATTCCCATTATCTCAGTCACAGGAAAGAGACTCCTAACTTCCAGCCACTTAGGTCTTTCAAATTCCAATTTTCTAGCCTTTGATGCTCCTTTCTGCAACTACCAGTATATACTGTCATATTATCACCATTATGTTTGATGCCATTATCTCCAGCAAATCCTGCCCGCCCCTCCCATCCTAGTTTCGGCCTTCAGCTTCACTGAATTAAGCTCAGAGGTACAGATCTCTGTAGTTATGGCCTGTAGCAAGTTAAATCATTCAACACCTGATCTGGGGATTAGACATCGGTAGCAGAATCATGCCCTGCTCTCCACCACGAATGTTTTTGTTGTTCAATGTCAGGATGTAACCTCTTCCGTGTTGTCGTCTTATAATATGAATGTCACGATTCATAATTCTTTTCTTGGGAAACAGTAGAGACATGAAAGAGGGAAGAGACTTTGCATGCGTTTTGCTTCCACTTTTCGCAATGCTTTCACAGAACAGGTTTTTTTTAATACTGCTTGTCCAAGTTTTGTTTTTTAAATTGACTTTCCCGATGTGGCTAGTGTTTATTGGCGATCCCTAGATGCTTTTCAGAAGAGGATGTTGAGCTATCTTCCTCAATGACTGTGTGGTGGTGATGGTGGCAGTGGCACTCCCACCGTGCTATTTGAAAGGCAGTTCCAGGATTTTGACCCAGCAGTGAAGAAGAAATGGGGTATATCTCCAAGTCAAGATAACAATGTGATTTGGAGGTGCTGTTGCTCCTGTGAACTTGCTGCCTTTAAAATTCGAAGTTAAAAATCACACAACACCAGGTTATGTCCGACAGGTTTATTTGGAAGTACAAGCTTTCAGAGCGCTGCTCATTCATCGGGTAGCTAGTGGGACAAGATCGTAAGACAGTGAATCTATAGCACAAGATTATAGTGTAATGCAACTGATACGATATATTGAAAAAAAACCTAGATTGCTGTTAAATCTTTCATCTTTACAGGTTTTGATTTATTAATATGTAAATCCCAGAAACTTTTTCAAGTCACATTCCCAAAATAATTTAAGGTTTTAATCAAAAAAGTGACATCTCAGCTCAGACAATGCATTAAAGGTATGAGGTTAGAGTCTGTACGTATTCCAATCTTGAATCAGACTGGTTCTATTTCCAAAATAGAAAATGTCACTCGGATTGACTGCCTGCAGATTGTGTGCTTGTTGAGCAAAATGGAATGTATCTGCAAATACAGATCAACAAATGCAAATTCACCCATCGACCTACACATGTGTGGACGTGTGTGGGAGGGAGTGCAAGTTTGTGTGTGTGCTTGGTAAAGTGTGTGCATGAGTGTGATGGAGTATAAGCTTGTGAGAGGCTTACCCTTTAGTTAGTGGTGTTTGTGTGTCTGGCAGATAATAATCATTAGGCTTTACAGTTGCTGCAATGCACTTCTCCTTATTCGAGAATTGTCACAAAATGCAAAGGTAACTCCAAATTCTTTTTTTGCCTTTTTGAACATCCCTTCAATATCTTTTTGTCCCATCCATTGTCTCTTTCCACAAGTACAAGGAGCAAATGAAGTCCTTGCCATTAAGATTATCAAGCTGCCTTTGTTGCATCACTCCTATCTACTCAGCGAAACTTCTTCAAAAGTTCTTCTTACCCAAATATTTCTCTTATTTTTCTACTTTTTCCCTGCTGCTGCATTCCCTAAGCTTGTTGATGAGGCTTACATGCTGCTGTCTAGACATTTTCCATTAAACTGCTAACCACTCAAATTCCCTTCCTGTCCCCCAGCTTGAATGATTGTAAATCGTTCTCTCAGAAAATGTACTGCCTCAACTTCTTTCAAATCTGCCACGAGCAGCCCTCTCCTCAAGAAAACATCTTTGCATTTACAAACTTCCCAGCCATCTCCAATGTTCCCTTGCTTCCCGAAGCCCTTGAATGTGTTGTTACCTGCAATGCCAACCCATGTCCAACAATTCTCTCAATGCCATGTTTGAACCTCTCCAGTCAGATCCCTTCACGTACCACCACCAATCTCCGACCCCATCCCCCACCCTTCCATTCCCCCTGCCACCCCCGCTAGTCTGAATCAAATACACAAATGGCATCCTTTATCATTTTTTCTTCTTCTCAATCTGTCCACAACATTTTGGCAAAGTGAGCACCATCTTTCACCAACACCTCGTCTCCATCATCCAACTGTGGGAGTCTGAGTTTTCATTCCTGTCTGACAAGTCACAGCCAGAGAATCACCTACAATCGGGGCTACTCCTCCTGTCCTTGTATGTTACTCTGGAGTTCCACAAGGATAATCTTCAACCCCCTTCTATTTCTGACTTAAATTTTCATTCAGTGTAATCATTGAAAGGCATGTTGGCAGCTTCCACATATGTGCCGATAGCACCTGGATCTATCTCAGCAATACCTTTTATCTGCCCCTTTACTGCACCTGTGTTGTCAGTCTGAATTTGACATTCAGTCCTAGAAGAGTCATTGTTTCCATGAACTGGCTATTAGAGTCATAAAGTCATAGTGATGTACAGCACAGAAATAGACCCTTCGGTCCAATTTGTCCATGCCGACCAGATATCATAAATTAATTGAGTCCCATTTGTCAGCACATGGCCTATATCCCTCCAAACCCTTCCTGTCCATACACATATGCAGATGTCTTTTAAATGTTGTAATTGTACCAGCCTCTACCGCTTCCTCTGGCTCATTCCATACACGCACCACCCTCTGCATGAAAATGTTGTCCCTTATGTCCCTTTTAAATCTTTCCCCTCTTACCCTAAATCTATGCCCTCTAGTTTTAGTACCCTCAACCCAGAGAAAAGACCTTGTCCATTTACCCTATCCATGCCCCTCATGATTTTATAAATATCTATAAAGTCACCCTTCAGCCTCCAATGCTCCAGGGAAAACAGCCCCAGCCTATTTTGCCACTGCCTAAAGCTCAGACCCTCCAACTCCGGCAACTTCCCTGTGGATGTTTTCTGAACCTTTTCAAGTTTTGCAACATCTTTCCTATAGCAGAGAGACCAGAATTGCACGCAATGTTGTCCTGTACAGCTGCAATGTGACCTCCCAAATCCTATACTCAATGCTCTGACCAATAAAGGAAAGCATTCCAAACAACTTCTTCACTATCCTATCTATCTGCAACTCTACTTTCAAGGAACTATGTACCTGCACTCCAAGGTCTCTGTTTAGCAACACTCTCTAGGACATCACCATTAAGTGTATAAGTTCTGCTCTGATTTGCTTTTCCAAAATGCAGCACCTCACATTTATCTAATTTAAACTCCCTCTGCCACTCTTCGACCCATTGGCCCATCTGATCAAGATCCTGTTGTACTCTGAGGTAACCCTCTTCACTGTCCACTATACCTCCAATTTTGGTGTCATCTGCAAACTTACTAATTATACCTCCTATGTTCATATCCAAATCATTTAGCTATTGGGAGGACCAAAACCATTGTCTGAGATCTCTAACAGAACATCCATTCCCATCCACTAATTTTGTTGCCCTGCTTGGACTTTCTCTATGTCAGCATCACCCGTTCTCTACATAGCGTCCGATAGCACTTCCAGAATTCTGCAAAGCTCCAACACTAGATTCTTGTACATCCCTGACCCCCTTGTCCCAGCTATTAGCCTTTAACTGACTCAATCCAAACCTCTGGGATTCCCTTCCTAAATATCCCTCAATGTCTCTCTTCTTTAAAACTTCTTAGCATTTGACAAAATATTTAACTGTCTCTCCTAAAATTTATTCCTTTGGCTTCTATCGTGCTTCTGTTTTGCAGTTTGGGATGCTTTTATGTGTTATAGTTGCAATGTAAGCCATTATTGTTTTCAGCTTAATGTCGCAATAATTTAAAGGATAGGGAAAGTATCCGTTGAGTTATCTGGGTAAGGCTTGTCACTAATTTAGCTGCATGTACAGGTTTAAGTTGTGTAAGATTCTGTCTAGTTAATCCTGAAATCGAAACAATTATGTTCAAGTTACAAACCATTACCCACAAAGTAGGTCAGGAGGGCAAATGTACCCCTATTACTAGTTGATTAAAGTCCATAATTTGGAGAAGAATATGATTAAATGCCTTAGTTTGGGAAAGAATAATGGAATGCAATTTTTGGGGACAGTGAAGGACTCCATGGTTTCAAAGCTTATATACTTTGTGACAGACCCTAATTGTCAAGGGAAAATGCAAAAGGAAACTTCTCTCAGGACACTGAAACACATTGGAAACCAAAACCTCTGAGAAGTCTGGAGTCGATTGAAACCATCAGGACTCAGAAAATGATGCTGATTCTAGTGATGCAACACAATCCGGCTGAAGGTGACAGAAGCTGACAGGTGACAGATCCAGAAGCTGGGGCAATGGCCAAATAAACAGTTACTGCAGCTGCTTCTGTTTCTTGGAGATAATAGAAGAAGATTGACACCATCTGGAATAAACAAGTTAAGGAGATTCTGCAGATGTGTGCCAGTTTTGCTGAAGACCGTGCCTGTGAAATTATGTTTTACTTGTTCACAGGATGTGGGCATCACTAACTAGGCTGGCACTTACTGATCTCCAACCCTAATTACCGAGAGGGCAGTTAAGATTCAACCACTTTGCTGTAGATCCAGTGTCGCCTGTAGACCAGACCAGCTAAGGAAGTAGATTTCACTCACCATTAATGAGCCAGTTTTTTTTTGGTGACAGGTGACAGTGGTCACTGTTTGGGCAGATTTTAATTATGTTCAAATTTTACCATGTGCCTTGGTGGCATTCTTAACCATAATCCTCAAGACATGAGCCTTTTTTATTCCAGTTACTAGCCCAGTGACATTACCGGTCTGACACCATCTTCCCTGATTCAGGTCAGTTTTGCACTGTGGCTGTCTGGGGTTCAGGCTAAGTCAGAGAAGAGATGCTGAAATTGTTTGGGAGTGTGAAAGAGTCTTGAAGGACTTTGCAGATGACATTGATGTCATAATTATTGAGAGAACTGCTAAGCCAAATTATAAGAAATTGGATATAGTTCTTTGGCCTAAAGGGATCAGGGGTGTGAGGACAAAGTGGAACAGGGTTTTGAGTTGGATGATCAACAAGGTCAAGCAGACTCAAAGGGGGTGAATGGCCTACTCCTGCTCCTATTTTCTATGCTTCTGCAAGATCTGTCTTGGTTCAGTCTGCCATTTAATGTCTAACTTGATTCCAATTTGCCTATTAATTCATTTTTAACTTGTGTTGATTCTTAGTTTTAGAGTATAGCTAGTTATCTATGTTAGTATTTAGTATTTGTTTTGTTTGACTATTGTGCGATGAAATCTCTTTGGTTTTAAAATGTAGGTTGACCTCGTGACTTCATTCTTTCAATAAGTAACTGAGATTTCAGGCTTATTAACCTTATCAAGAGGTTTTTGATCTTGACCAAAAGCATAACAACTACAGGAAGGAACCATCTGGTACAACACCTCAGTGATGCCCTGATTATTTTTTTAATCCAGTATTACAATGAAAGGTAGTCACTTTTAACGCGTAAAAGTTAAAGTCGCTATAGTCTAAGCAGGGTATAGGGCTGGAGACAAATAGTGGTGGTTTAACCTGAGAATCATTACACCTCAGGCTAGGGGAGAGGTACAGAAGGAGAGTTCTTCACAGTAACTTCAGCCTGTAGTGTGACTCTGCATTGCAGACCAACCAGCTGAGCTAACCAACCCAGTTTAGGGGTAAAATATTTTCATGACCTGTGCAGTGAATTTTTCAACTCACTCACCTGATACCTGAGAAAGCAGAATGCACCACATGGCTGTGGAGTGGAGTGTTTTAATCTATCTTGAACTCAGTGTTGAAAATGCACCATTTCAGTGTAGGCTGGATATTTACTGTAAGTGAACTTATACTCTCTGTTTCTCGTTTCATCAAACTGTCGCACTGCTCACTCAACCGGTTCCTGATATAATGGTGTACCACTGTGACAAACAAGATGTTGCTGTAAAGTGTTGCACTGTACTGCAGCGTAATCACAATCTGAACTGGGTTTTCCACTGCTGTTACATCCTCACTGGGAATAGGATTTTAGCAGTTCTTTTTTGACCAAGCCACACTTTTTATGTTTATCCAAAGACAGGCAGGGAAATAATGTCTGGCCTGTCAAAATCAAATGAAGACTAGGAGAGGTGAACGAGGAAATCATAAACTTTTTGTTTTAATGTCCGTGGTGAGGATATTATTAGCTGCATGGAGGGCTTCAGCAGGATAGCTCCTGAAAATAGACATGGGAACAAAAGTTAAGAGTGCGGTGCTGGAAAATCACAGCAGGTCAGGCAGTATCCGAAGAGCAGGAGAATCGATATTTCTTCATCAGGATGAAGGGCTTATGCCTGAAATGTCAATTCTCTTGCTCCTCGGATGCTGCCTGACCTGCTGTGCTTTCCCAGCAACATACCCTCAATTCCAATCTCCTGCATCTGCAGTCCTCACTTTCTCCATGGGAACAAAAGTTCCTCCTGCCTGTACAAAGGAATATTTTGAAGATCAACTTATTTTGGTCAAGGTGGCAAGGAATTTGCCACAGCCTGCTTCACTTAATGTCACTGTGCTATGTGTGCCAAGAAACACTATGGCATCAGTGTCGGGGGAATGCTGTTAGCCGATTAAAAGATCATGCTTTGAACATGTTAAGCATGTCAGTTACTTTGGACGTTATCTGCATCTGTTTACTAGGATTATGCTGATGGTTCAAAAATCATAGATGACAGATATTGCTGCACTCTGGTTACTTAATCACGAATAACAATGAGGATGGGACTGTAAATGAGCTAGCTATTTACTTCTGTCTGTTTTCCTATTCTCTCTTGGTGTCTCAAAATGATAATACGTTGTTTGGATTATAGAATCCCTACCATGTGAAGGGAGGCCATTCAGCCTGTCAAGTCCATGAATGATCAGCCTAAGGGCATCCCGCTGAGACCTCCTCCCATAGTTAATTTACCTAACCTGCCTTTGGACACTGGGAGGAAACGAGAGCACCGGGGTTGGGGGTGGGGTGGGGGGGGAGAACGTGAAAACTCCACACAGGCAGTCAACCGAGGTTGAACCTGGGTCCCTGGTACTTGAGGCAGCAATGCTAACCACTGAACTACTATGCTCCCTTTTCGTCAAGAATTGACCTTCAGTCCCCCCAGTGACAAACCAACCAGAGTTTGTCACTTAGTCATCAAGACAAAGGGACTGTTGTAAATCTTGTCTGGATATGTATTCACGAGTAGTTAGTGTTCTTATTGATGAGCTTGATATTTTTCATGATCAATCTATTATGCCTTTACTGTCTAACGCCTCTTGTGAACTAATTACCTTAGCACCAACAGAGGGAGTGAAGATTACATTATTGAGCCTTAATATAACATAGAGCACTGGCCAGGGCAACCAAAATTAGCAACACTGTAGCTGGTATTGAGAGGTTTTCATGCAAATTCAAGTTTCTCTACTTAATGATGATAAAGGGATTGCAAACAGCCCAAGGTTTTTATCTGAAGGGTTATTTGTACACTTGGCAATTAAAGTGTCAAGTTGCTGCTGAGCAGCAATCAAATAAGCAAATTGAATGCTAAACCATATTGCTGAAACAGTGGAACGTAAAAGATTTGCTGCCGTGCTCCAAAGTGATCTGCTTGAAATGTAACTTTGAAGCTCTGAGCAATGTTAGTAATAGGAGACTGTTATGTTCTCGAGCTTGGGTAAATAAAAGCATTAAAATTGGCCTTAGTGTCAGAGGATTGAGTTATGATGAAAGTTTTGAAATGTTTAGGCTCCTTATTTTGTTAAAACACTACTAAGATGAAAAATCAATAGGATTATAATAAACCATATTGAAAAGACAATGACAGAGCCTTCAGGACACTAACAGGATTGTGAGGTTTTGACTTGTACATTCAAGAGGAACTTTTCTTTTGTATTGGTTCATGAGACCAGAATACCACTAGCCAGGACATCATTTATTGTCCTGCAGAGCATGGCGGTGAACTGCCTTCTTCAGCCACTACAGATTGTTACAACAGCATAGGAGCTGGAGGGAGGCAGCTCCATGTTTTTGAACCAGCAACACTGAACTAAAGGTGATATGTTTCCACGTCAAGTTAGTGTGTAGCTGATAGTGATGTTGACATATATGTGCTGCCCTTCTTAATCTAGGTGGTAGAGGTCATGGTTTTGGACGATGCTGTTGAAGGTATCTGAGAATTGAAGCAGTTCCTGACAAAAGCAGTATACAAAATGTTGGTGGAATACCTAATAACATAAATTCCATTCCTCTGGTCTCCTGGGCTAGTTTAATAGCCTCAAATTTCTTTTTTTGATTGAAGTTGGCCTTAGATTGTTGATCTTTTTTTTTGCCTCTCCCAGGAGAACAGCATTGGAGGAACTGTTAGAAATAATGATACTTAAGGCACCACAACTTGAGGCTAGATATAGTGACTGTTCTTTTCCTCTCACTTTATATGAATGAAGAATTCTTAAACTATAGTCAATCTTATAATGTAGGTAGCAACAACTGATTTGTGCATAACAAGGTCCATCAAACAATTATATGATAATGACCAGATCATTTGTTTTTATTGATGTGGATTGAGGGATAAATATTGGCTCAGACATCGGTCATCTATTAACCACTATAAGGTAATGTTTGAAGCAGAGTGTTTCCACTAATCCTATTTTCTCTAAGGGTCTAAGAGTCTGTTCAGTTAATGGTAGTAGAGGGTGAACCATTTGTGAGTCTTAACAAGAAGAGGCACTGAAGAGGTCTTAACTGCAAACTGGAGGTTATTGCATGATTACCAGCGATACAAATTACCTGAGTAATCACGCATGATGGGGTTTTCCAATGATACTTGACAGTGAAATCAACTTGACATTGGTTAGAGGTCCAGCAAGGCAAAAACTTTATTCTACTAGTACACATTCAGCTCACAATTCAATTAACAATGTAAAGTATTTAATTATATGAAGGAAACAATCACATGACCGTAAATAATACGAGTCAGTTACAGCATTGATGTCTTACTCGGAGACTACACCCCAGTGCTTATGATTAGATTCCCGACAGTGTGGAAACAGGCCCTTCGGCCCAACCAGTCCACACCGACCCTCCGAAGAGTAACCCACCCAGACCCATTTCCCTCTGACTAATGCGCCTAACACTATGGGCAATTTAGCATGGCCAATTCACCTGACTGTGGGAGGAAACTGGAGCACCCAGAGGAAACGTGCAAACTCCGCACAGTCACCCGAGGCTAGAATCGAACCTGAGATCCTAGTGCTGTAAGGCTGCAGTGCTAACCACTGAGCCACTGTGCCACTTAGTTGGAATCAATGTTTTCATTGTAAGGCCAGTTATGCTCCTACCATATCCTTGTTCAGTGACCATGTATCTACAGATGGCAAAAGGTTCCCATTCACAGTAATTATCTCTGTTATATTAAACAAGGTTCTACCTTACATACATTATTAAGGTCATGATTCATCCTGTAGCTAAACAGCTTATGTCCATTCCAGATCTGCATAGTTCTGAATTAAACCTGCATTTAGTATGTTTTGTTTTAGTCCTTTAAATGCCTTGACCATGAGTTCCCCCTACACCAAGCTCCCAGTCTGCTCTGCATCCATATTCCCTTTAATTTATCTATCTGGTTGTCTAATTAATTTGTGTCTATGTGCTCCTACATACATTATAATTAAGATGACCAGGAGCCAGCCCATTGAGAACCACAGCTGGAGTCTTTAATTCTCTAGTGTGCAACACATTCAGACCAGGTTGCACTAAAATAGTCACTGTCATTAACCTTTTCAGAACAATTACCTTATACAACAAAACCAAGAAGAACTCTTCTGCTGTTCTTCGAATAAAGCTGTTGGATCTTTTATACCCACTGAGAGGGCAGATGGAAGACAGCATGATCATGAAGGTGGTTCTCCCAATGCAAGGCTATCCCATTGCACTTCAGGTGTGCTGACATCTGTGTTGTCCTGAAATGTGGGATACTTGACTAAAAATTTGTGGCAGTGGGAGGAGTTTTTAAAAAGGTCTTGGTTTTAATACTTCATTTGAAGCAGAGGCAGCACACTGCTGCCTTACAGCATCAGGGACCTGGGTTCAATTCCACCTTCGGCTGACTAACTGTGTAGAATTTGCACATACTTCCTGTGTCTGCATGGGTTTCTGCCAGGTGCTCCAGTTTCCTCCCACAGTCCAAAGATCTGCAGATTAGGTGGATTGGCCAAGCTAAATTGCCTATAGTGTCCAGAGATATGTAGGTTAGGTGTGTTAGCTATGGGAAATGCAGGGATACAATAGGGGTGTGTCTGGATGGGATGCTCTTTGAAGGGTCGCTGTGGACTCGATGGGCTGAATGGCCTGCTTCCACACTCTAGGGATTCTAGGAGAGCACCTCCAACTACACTACCTGAGTGCTGCACTTGAGTCCAAACCACATCCGAAATCTTCTCACATGGAGGTGAAAGTGCTCACACTGAGCTACAGCTCATTCAGCATTTATAAGCTGAGAACAGAGTCCATGGTTTTAAAATCACCCAAGTATATCTTACATTCAAGCCTAATTGCAGCTGAAGCTTACATTTTGTTTAAGACTCCTCTTACAATGTGATCGAAGAACAAATAATGAATAAAATTGAATTTCAGAAATAAATAAAAATAGAATGGATGAATTCAATTGGCGCTGAAGCTAGAAACAAACAAAGTGCACATCAGGTTCAGTAAGCTTCTGGAAGGAGAAAAACAAATTGTTGTCTAAAATAACTGAACTAAATCTTCAGACCAGAGTCTAGAAAATGTCCTGCAGTAAAGTAAGATATTTTTACTTGTAACTTCTACTGAGTTTTGTCACAAGTCGAGAATGATCCCAAAGTGTAAACAATAAACTTTGCTTGTAAGCAAAGTTGGGCAATTTAAAGTCTCATAAACAATAGTGAGATGAGTCATCACTGGATTCATTTTGGTGTTGTTACCTTCAAGCCTTTTAATTATAGCCTCCATTTTCTTCACTGAACAGGGTGCATGAGATCTGGGTTGGCTATGTTCTCATCTGTTGGGGGTGGTAAGGTTGTAGGTTACTGTTTGGCACAGAGTTTTCACCAGAATATAATTCAGGAGGTGTAATCTGTGATATAGATCTTTCCTTCTGGTCTTGGGATTGCCGGTTCTGTTGTGTTTTGCTTTTTTTTCCGTTTAAATTTTAAATCTGCATTTGCAGCTTACTGTAATTTTCTATTTTTGTTTCACTTTACTTTCACATCTATTTGTTTGTTTCTCCCAAGCCTCCTAACGCTCCCACACTTTATGCAAAATAATTTGACCTTTTTATGTCTCTGTATCACCACATTGATAATATTTGGCAAAACCAAGGAACTCATTATTGGCTTTTGGTGGGATGTTACTCATGCCCCCCCTACAGACTAACAGCACAGAGGGGGAACAAGTGGAGAGTGTCAAGCTCCTGGGAGGGGTCATCCACTTCAAGCTTTCTTGGACTCTTCATGTGGAAGCACTGGTTACAAAGGCCCAACAATGTCTCTTCTTCCTCAGGCAGCTGAGGAAATTTGGCATGACAGCGAATACCGTTGCCAATCTTTATAGGTGTGCCATCGAGAGCATTCTGTCTGGATGAATCACTACCTGGTATGGTAAATGTACCATTCAACATCGGAGACGGTTACAGAGAGTGGTGAACTCAGCCCAGACAATCACAAAGGCCAACTTCCTACATATAGAATCCATCTACCAGGCCCACTGTCAAGGAAAGGCCGCCAGCATTGTCAAAGATCCATCCCACGCTGGCAATGTTTTTCTATAACCTCTACCACTGGGGAGAAGGTATAGAAACCTGAATACACACACCAACCGGTTTTGTAACACTTTCTACCCTATTGTTGTTAGAATACTGAATGGACTCACAAACTGAACATTTGCCTATACGTCTGTTTTGTTTTTGCCACTGTTTACCTATTATTTACTTATCTATGCTACTTAACTCTATGATCTGCCTGCATTGCTTGCAAGGCAAAGTTTTTCACTTTGCCCCAGTACACGTGACAATAAATTCAATTCAATTCAATTTTAAACCATCTAATACTTTTCTATGAAGTCTTCCCCCTTTCTATATTTGGGATATCTTCTAATTCTTTCTTACTTCCATTGTATTTTCATAGAAGCATAGAATCCAAAGCTGAGAAGACTATTCAACCCATTGTGCAAGTGTCAACCCTTTGTAAGAGCTATTCAGTGCCACTCCCCTGTACATTCCCCAAACTTGGTATATTTTTCTTTTTTCAAGTGCATTTTCATACCCCTTGTGAAAGTTATGACTGAATCTTTTCACCATGTTCTCATATAATGCATTTCAGTCATTAAAATTACTACATGAAAATATCTCTCTATCTCTTGTCTGCTTTTTTTGCTAATAATTGCTAATAATTTTGCTAATAATAATAACTTGAAAGGGTTCAGAAAAGATTTACAAGAATGTTGCCAGGGTTGAAGGATTTGAGCTATATGGAGAGGTTGACTAAGCTAGGGCTGTTTTCTCTGGAGTGCAGAGGCTGAGGGGTGACCTTATAGAAGATTATAAAATCATGAGGCCTGTGGATAGGGTAAATAGACAAGGTCTTTTCCCTGGAGTTGGGGAGTCCAGAACTAGAGGGCATAGGTTTAGGATGAGAGGGGAAAGATATAAAAGGGACCTAAAGGACAACATTTTGACATGGAGGATAGTGTGTATATGGAATGGGCTGCCAGAGGAAGTGATAGAAGCAAGTAGAATTGCAACATTTAAAAGGCATCTGAATGGATATATGAATAGAAAGGGTTTGGAGGAATATGGGCCAGGTGCTTGCAGATGGGACTAGATTAGGTTGGGATATCTGGTTGGCGTGGACAAGTCGGACCGAAGGGTCTGTTTCGTGCTGTACATCTCTATGACTTTATGACTCTAACTCAAAGTCAGTAACCTCTGGTCACTGACCCACAACAACCTAACTTTCATCAAAGTCCCTCATAGATTTGAATATCGCTATCAAATTTCCTCTTCACCCTTTCTACTCTTAAGGGAAGATTCTCAGCTCAAGTCTTTCCATATTGTTAAAGGCCTTCACCCTACCTCTTAATATTTTTCTAACTTTATCTGCTTCATAACGTTTGAGCCCTGAGTTCTAATGAAGGATCCCACATATTGAGATAGAAGTTAAAAATCTTTGTGTTTGAATGTTGACTGGCCTGCTGAGTTACCACTTGACACCACTTAAAGTTCTTTCTCTTTAGATTCCACTTATCTTTTACTGACAGCAACTCAAATATCCTTGAAAGGATAACAATAAGTAGACCTGTGAATTACAGTGTTTACCCTTATTTTTGATGCTGGATATCTGTTGGTCAACATACATGGAGATACGATGGTCACTTGCTTTGACTCGCAGCAAAGATTCATGGGCCTGAAATATCAACTCCACTTTCTTTCTCTGCAGATGCTGAGTGTTTCCAGCACATATGGCTCTAATCTGCCAGTCAGGTAGCAATCTCCAAGTCCAATTCAGTCATGCTTCATTAACTTGGTTATGTGAGACGTGGGCGAGTAATATTTGGTCAAGCTGCTGTTGTCAAGGTTTTCTTTTGCATGTCTGAATCTAGTTTAAATTGACAACTTCGTTTTTTTTAAGCCCAAGTAAAGACAGAAGGAAATAACCCAAATTGCAATACTAATGCTGCAAGCTGGCTCAACTGAAGATTGGACAGCAGGCTATGAATAAATTAATTGGTCATAGCTGTGTTATTGAATTCTTCAGAGTAGTTTCACTTTCTACAGCATTTTCCAGTTAATCAGCAGAGAGTTGATATAAATAAGGCTTCACTTTAACTTGTGTATGGTTTGTCTGAGTCTGACCAAGGATGTTCTTAGTCATCATTACTTCAACTTACCATTACAATGTTTTAAAAGAGAAATAGTTGCTTAAAAGGATAGTGTGTTTGCCCGTTGCCACAATGGCTCACCAAATTTGTTTCATACCAATCAAATTCAAACACTCACGCCAATTCAAAGGTCTGCAATTTCGTACCTTTGAAATGTACCAGTTTAAGCAGGGCCATTGGTACTATGTGCGAAGTGATTAAAAGCTTCATGGGATTTGAGAACATGAACTTAAGCAAACAGAAAAAGGCTTTAGTTCATTCAGTACTGTTCTGTCAAAGAAACCCATAGCTGACTTCCTGTTTTAAACAATGCATATGTGATCTGTAAATAACACTTCTTATAATCATAGAAGTTACTGCAATTGCTGAAATTTAAGGGTATGCACAATGCCAATTGTTATTTGTAAGAATTAACAAGCAAATACCCCTGCATAGTATTTGCTACTGCCTTAAATTCAACTGAATCATTTCATGAAAACCTTGTTGTCATGGCATGTTTTGTAAGATACTTTTTAGGGTCATTGAGCAACAGACAGAAACTGTTGTGCCTAATTAATGATTTCAGCTGCAGGCATCACTTAAAGCATTGATAACTTTTACGAAGGGCACATTTTGTATTTACTCTTTAGAGGCCACATGGAACAAATTTATAAAACAGTAATAAGCATCTGAACAGTACTTCATTGCAAAATAATTGAAAGTGATCCCTCGTTAGGGCTGACAAATACTCCTGACTCACCATCATTCTGAAAAGACTAATGTAATTGTTTTGATAGTGACTTCACTGCTGTCGGTCTGACTGCATACTTAACAGACTACCATCCTGAATCATGTGGGATATTTCTTGTTCTATAATTGACAATCTTTACATTCAAGAATGATTCAAAGTTGACATTTTTTAAAAAAGGAAAGAAATACTGCAATTTAAAAGAAAATATCAAATTTGGCAGCTTGTTTAAAAAAAATTTCTCCCATGTTTACAAAGATATCTTCTGGTAAGCTTTAAAGCAACCTTTATTTTACAATGTATATTTTTCAACACACATGGGAAACAATTATTTTTGTTTGCTGTGTCTTTATAATAAGCTTGGAATATAAACAAAGTGTTTCTTCTTTTTCCCTTTAAATTCCCAGGATAGTTGTGCAGTAAAAATCAGGTTAGTCTTGTCTCAAGAGGTCACTTGTGAGTTATTTTGTTTGTGGAATAATTTACAGAATGTTTCTGCCTATTTCACAACTGTAGTAAACATAGTCTGATATTTAATGTAATTTGAACCCGACTTTAATACCTGACACCTTCATGGGCTAAAGTGATTTTCTTTAAAAAGAACAAATACTGATCTAAAATGGCTGCTGTAATCACCTGACCACAGATTGAGGCAAGTCGAGGAATCCTAAATTGAATACACTTTGTCCAAAGACAATGAAAACAGACAACTCAGTTACCATAAAGACATTTGTATCTCCTTTTTAATTCGTGTTAACATGTTAAAGCACTGAGTTGCCTGCAGGGTATCCAGCTTTGAAAAATAGTGAGGGTGGACTGCAGAATACACGAAAGGTCTCTATTTCAGCGGATAACTTCAAGTAGCAAAGAGAGAGAAGAATATGCCTTCATGACAAGAGGACCGGAAGGCATGCTGTCTCTATCTCTCCACATGGGCGGCATGGTGGCACAGTGGTTAGCACTGCTGCCTCACAGCGCCTGAGACCCGGGTTCAATTCCCGCCTCAGGCGACTGACTGTGTGGAGTTTGCACGTTCTCCCCGTGTCTGCGTGGGTTTCCTCCGGGTGCTCCGGTTTCCTCCCACACTCTAAAGATGTGCAGGCCAGGTGAATTGGCCATGCTAAATTGCCCATAGTGTTAGGTAAGGGGTAGATGTGGGGGTATGGGTGGGTTGCGCTTCGGCGGGGCGGTGTGGACTTGTTGGGCCGAAGGGCCTGTTTCCACACTGTAAGTAATCTAATCTAATGTTTTGACGTTTCTTGGAAGAAGCACCCAGTGAAAAAACAACTTGGAAAACCCACTGTTCACCAAGAACCAAGAACTCAACAAATTTCGCGCTACTGATGAGGAAACAAGAGGATCCAAACAGTCATGCACTCAGGTTTCAATCTCGCACCTCACAGCTTCTGAGAACTTTAAACTGCATATACTTTTATCTCTTGTTTGTACTGGACACCCTCCACTCTTCTTTTTAAACTTAGTACCATGTTCGTATAAGTTGAATATCACAGTCATATTACATTTCCATGATAATAAATAACAAAATTTCTTCATTTCACTCAAGGATATCTTTTCAAGCAGCCTTGGAACTGACTCCATCATTTGAATCTAGTAAACTAAGGCTAGATCGACATGTGTTAATTGCATGCTAAAAAAAATTCATTTGAACCGACCAGGAGAGGTTTGAAAAAGACGAGAGCTTATTCATTCCCCGCCCCATTAACTGGTTATAAAGTCTGAAAGACAACTAGCATGAACTGCATTTGAAAACTGAGTAACACCCTCTGCCACATTATTTTTGTTAAAATTATAGTGTTGCTCTTTCTTGTATTTTCAGGATTTTTGTTTCTATCGAGTTTTAAGATTATTTGCTCATTAGCAAAAGGCTCACATTGCAATTTATTTATAAACACTTTATGTTGTGGATCTTCAAGGCTGATGCTCAGAAGAGGGAAAGCAGTTGAATAATTCCCAAAGGATGGTGTGATGACATTAATTGCAATAACCTCATTATCCTGCTGCATACCTAAACTGCGTAACAAATGATGATTGCTGTTGAAGAAGAATGTTCAAATAAAATCCAGATTACAGATTGAAAGCATACAAAAAAATTGTACCAAACAATATAAAGTTATGATTTAATAAGGCTAGTGCTGGAACATGGGAAAATTCAAATGCAGATATTGAGTGGTCAGGATATTGAACTTATGTTACTGAGCAGTCAAAACCAGGAACATCTCTTACTGAACCTCAGCGGAGGCTTACAAAAGAATATACTTTACATCGCACAAGAGAACTATCAGGTATTTGTACAACAAATAACGTTAGTGTGTCTGACACTAGGGTTGTGGAATGAGTGCAGCCTGAGTCAAGTAAACACAGGAAGAATGTTCCCAATGGTTGGAGAGTCCAGAACTAGGGGTCACAGTCTAAGGATATCGGGTAGCTCATTTATGACTGAGATGAGGAGAAATTTCTTCATCCACAGCGCCTGTAGGATTCTCCACCACAGAACGTGATTGTGGTGATTGTAATTCTTCCTGCTAAAGGGGTCAAAGAATATGTGGCAAAAGCATGAACAGAATGGCAGAGAGGCCCAAATGGCCTAATCCTGCTCCTAATTTCCATGCTCCTATATTTCAAGGTTTTGACATGTCTCATGATTCACACTAAAATGTGGCAACAATGTGAAACAATTTCAAATCAAAACCAAAGCTAACATTGTGGAGTATTTTTAAAGCGAATATAGATAACTTTTTAAACAGTAAAGGAGTTAAGGGATATGGTGAGAGGGTAGGTAAATGGAGCTGAGCCCTTAGAAAGATCAGCCACGATCCTATTGAATGGCGGGGCAGGCTCGAAGGGCCAGATGGCCTACTCTTGCTCCGAGTTCTTACGTTCCACTAAACCTGCATCCTGGACCATCAGAAAGATCAAGGTATGCTCTCTCCAAACCACTCCATATACAATCTTAGCCACTTTATGTCTGCAAAAAATAGTGTAAAAACCAGTAATGTATCACTGAAAAAGAACTGTGTTTCAGACTCAGGAGTGAAGCTGCAGCCTCCAAAAGGCAGATACTTGACACTGATGTCAATAGAAAAGAAATTCAGGAAGGTGTAAAATGAGAATTCAGTATTGCCAATTTTGTGTCATCCTCCAAAACTAATTTGACCCCTTTTTTTGTTTAGATTAGATTGCTGCCCTACATTTGAAGGTGATTTCACTGATTTCTACTCACGTTTTGCATGTTACCAGGGTTGGAGGGTTTGAGCAATAGGGAGAGGCTGAATAGGCTGGGACTGTTTCCCTGGAACAGCGGAGGCTGAGAGGTGACCTTATAGAGGTTTATAAAATCATGAGGGGCATGGATAGGATAAAGAGATAAGGTCTTTTTCCTGGGGTGGGGGAGTCCAGGACTAGAGGGCATAGGTTTAGGGTGAGATGGGAAAGATGTAAAAGTGACCTAAGTGGCAAGTTTCTCAAGCAGAGGATGGTGCGTGTATGTAATGAGCTGCCAGAGGAAGTGGTGGAGGCTGGTACAATTACAACATTTGAAAGACATCTGGATGGATATATATAGGAAGGGTTTACAGGGATGTGGGCCAAGTGCTGGCAAATGGGACTGGATTAGGTTAGGATAACTAGTTGGCATGGACGAATTAGACCAAAGGTTTTGTTTCCTTGCTGTACAATTCTATAACTCTTTCCAATGATTTTAATGTAACCTTCACATTGACTGTATCTTCTTAATTATATCCTGTGACACATGTTTAACTGAAAGTCACAAAAACAGTATCAACTAAGAAAACAAAGCAAAGGAAAGCACATAAATCTATTTAAAACCCTTCATGGCCTTTGCAAGTGTTAAGGTGTTTTGCAAAGTACTGCAGCAGGTTAACAATGTGCTTATAAATGCTCAGCATTCTCATAGCAGAAGTGAAATCTTGTCGACATTAAAATATAAAATCTTTGTATGAATTTAACTTGCTTTTATCTGATGTACTTTGAAGTGGAACAACTTGTATCACTTACTTTCATCTGAACACCAAGATTAATTCTTCTGATGGAATGTGCCGGTTTTACTGAGGTAACAAAGCTTATGTTGCAGAGACAGCAGAGGAGCAGCATTGTTCACACAGTTCATGCATATTTTTTGCAGAGGGCCTACAGCAGGGTGCCTTTCATTCAGAAGCTTCTTTGCTCAGAGGCAGATGATAGCTTGACCTTTGCTGAGGAGGATGCTGGGAATGTATTAAGTGGGATTTAGGGAATCGCTTGCGAATGTATTAAATAACACAAAGCAATAGGAAAGGTCGAAGGAAAGGTTGCAACAAATTTTGCTGTCAATAGATTGGATATCAAAGGTAACCCAGAAGATGATAACTTTCGTAATGAATTGCAGTGGTTATGACAACATGTTCCACTCTACATAGCCTTTTTATCAGAGTAATAGAACAAAAACCTTAATTCTAAACATGTGTTCGAACTTTAAAAGCTGCTGTACTAAAAATGTCAATGTTTTTGCAATGTAGTTCAGTAATGAACACCTCAGTGTCTTGATATATAATATAGAATCTGATTTCCTCTGGATTTATTTTAACTTTAAGTGTATAACAAGTTCCTCGTATATATAAAAATACTTCAGCTGTTACACATCAGTTAAAAAAATGAAGTATTTTTAATCTGTTGTCCCCATTTGTCTTAATATGTAACTGCTACAGAATAATAGAACATTGTTTTTACAGTTTCCTGTAGTGATGTATGTTTACTCTTAAAAGAAAATACCTTGGGAGCAACTTGCTATTGTCTTTTTTGTTACTGCAATAGGCACAGTGTTCATAAGGCCACATTTATGATACATTGATGTTTCTGTTTAATTCTTTTGAACCTTGTGGTGATGGCTTGGAAAGGTAAAGAATTCCTTTATAATGGCCCAGTGACATTGAAAGACACTAATATGTGCCACGTTCAGGATGCTTGTTTGAGTTAGAGGGGAATTTGGAGGTCATGATACTTGCACATATCATATCTCTTCTCCTTTTGCCTGTGTTGTTGGCAGAGGGGAACAGGTATAGTGTGCAGGTAAGGTTGCAGGAGAATTGCTTTCCTTGACCAGCACAGGTCACTCACAATGTCCTTACTTTGTTTCAGATGAAATGAATGATCACCAGAACACGCTGTCATATATTCTCATCAATCCATCACCAGATATGAGACTGGAACTGAATGATGTTGTGTAAGTTATTTATTTAGTAAGTCATTTATTTTGTTTTAGGATATTATACAACATACCAACAGTTTCCAGCCAAGCAACTCTGAATGAAAGGTTAAAAGCAGTTTGGAGAATTTATGTTCTGGTGTCAGGCGACAAATTCTGACTTATTGTCTGGTCCAGTTCACACTCCAGACAAATCATCCAGCACACAATAGTTTGAAAGTTCAACTCTTCTGGAATCATCGAATATTTACAGCACAGAAGGGCATTATTTGGGTTATTAAGCTAAGTGTTATTTTACTCGTCCTTCTCACCCTGCCCAGTCAACCCTGCCCCTGCATTTTCTTTTCCTTTTAATATCAAATTCCTTTTTGAAATCTACAGTTGAATCTGCCTCCACTCCATGCTCAGGCAGTACATTCCAGATTCTAACTACTGACTGTACCAAAAGACTTTTCCTCATGTCCACCTTAAATATTTGCACTTTTGGTTCTTGACCCTTCCACCGATGAGAAATGTTTCTTCCCATCTATTCTGTCCAGACCCATCATGATTTTTCTTAAAAATTGTTTATAACTCCTCTGACGAGGCTAAAATTTATTACCTATCCCTGAGTGCCCAGAGTTAACCACATTACAATGGGTCTGGGGTCACATGTCGGCCAGTCTAGGTAATAATGGCAGATTTCATTCTCTGGAGGGCACTAGTGGATTTTATAGCAATCACTTGTGGGTGCATAGTCACTGTTGGGCTAGCTTCTTATTGCAGGTTTAAATGTTATCACCTGCTGTGGATAGAATTCAAACCAATATCCCCAGAACACAATCTGGGATTTTGTATTGCAAGTTCAGTGATGTTGCCATTGCATTTATGAACACAAGGGTTGAAAGATCCAACCCATCTGCTACTTCCCAAGATGCTTCTCAGAGACAAGGAGTGCCTTGCCATTATGACTTCCTTCCTTCTTGGGTTGTGTGAAGAGCTTCCTTAACTCTAACATGGTAGCCACCTAATAGTGTGTACCACTAAAATGGCAGTCAATCTGATGTGCCGATTGAAATTGCATATATAGGTCTTTGCAATGATCTGTCCGTCCTACCTATGTGACCTCCTCCTATATCCAGGTGCAGAACTGTGGTCCAAGGCAAGGGTGGAGGGGACTTGCTCTGCAGTGGAAGATTTGGGCTGCTGACACCAGAAACTTTATAGCTAGAGGGACTAGCCGTACCTTAGAGTATCCTGCCCAGATTTAGGGTCATTCTACTCAGCTGCAACTTCTGTAGGGTTGGGGATTGTATGCCAGGAGGAGGTGGAGGGGCCTGGTACCTCAGATCACCCTGATAGAAACCTTCTGGAGAGTTTCAGTAAGTATTTTCTGCTCTGTCTGGGTGCCTACTGGCACCATCTGCTTCCTTCGAGAGGCAGGAACACCTGGACTGAGGTTGATGTCTCTCCTCCTCCTCTCACTTGGCTCCTGATGCAGAGCTAAATGTGATGGAGAGCAGCTCAGTGTGCATTTCCAATGAGGGTTCTGCTGAACCCCATTATCAGTGGAAGCTGCCGACCTGTCCACAGAGACAGCCAGACATCCGCATCTTGGAACCAGCACAACACTAATAACGCCAGTGGACTCCTCCAACATTTGACCTGTTTTGCTGCCTGTCTCTGATAGACCAGCCTGCTGGTTGTGTGGCAGTGCTTTTTTAAACAAGTTATTAATGGACTGACACCCAGGGATTATCTTCAGCCCTGGTGCGTGAGCAGGTCTCCAGTAGTCCTCTGAGTGCCAGCGACCTGTGGCTGACCAGGTTGAGCTCCCGATCTGGGCACTGTGCCAACAAGGTGTCAGTATCTGAGCTGCTGGAGGGTGGAGGAGACAGCCTTGTCAATGCATTTTCCAAGGGATCTGTCACTTCCTCCTGAGAGGTGGAGGAAGAGCCGGAGGACTGGCAGAGGTTGTGGGGGTGCCATGGTATCTGTATAAGAGGAGAGGCCACTAGTTGTTTCATGGTGGTTGAAGCTGGAACATGTTAAGATCTCATTAACAATAATGGTAGTGGGAGAGCAGCACAATGAAGCTTTCTGTGTTGTCTGGGCACCTGATGTGATTAGTCTTGATCCTCTCCAGCCATCTTGAGGATCCTGTGCCCATGAGGGGGTCAAGAGCCAAATTTCTGCTGCTCATCTTGGCCTTCTTGACCCGGTTATGAGACATTTGTTTCTGTAATGAAGAAGGATTGATTGAGATGAAAGTGGCTGGAAGAGCAGTTTATGGTGACACCCAAACAGGAAAGATGGTGAGGTGTCCTCAGGGAATGAGTAGAAAGCACAGAGGGCAGGATGTGGTAGTAATTTAGGAAGGTGCGAGGGGTAAAAGCCATTGAAAGGACATGTTGCATGCAATGGTCAAAGTGATACACCATTATTTTTGGTGATATTATGGTGTAGATGCAGAGTTAATGTAAGAGGAAGCAGAGAGAAAATGTTGGCACTAACCCTCAAGGAGTGTGGAAGGTTGTTGGCTTCCTTCAACACTGCTGGGCTTTCATTCGGTCGAAGAAACGGGATTTAGTCTGGATTTGGTGGTGATTTCCAGGAAGGGGGATGGTCTGGGCCTCCTCCTCACCGACTTGTCCACCAGCACCTCCACATCCTTGATGATGAAGCAGATTGCTAGCTTCTCTTGCTGAGACTTATCCTCTGCCGTAATGGCCAAGCACCGCTGTGTAAAAGCCAGTTCGTGACTTGTAGCATTTGAATTGGCATGCAGCTGGGTTTAAACACAGTGCCCATAGGGTGGGTGGCAGAATTAGTCAGAAATGGTGAGCATGCCTATCTCTGTTGCCGTGTGATAGAATGGGATGGGCACTGCGGAGTTCAGATGGATAATTAATGAGGTGGGCAGCAGAAGAAAATCCAAGGTGCGCATACAACGAGACATGTTCATGGAAGTCCCTGAAGTCGCACAATTGGAAAATAAGAAAATTCAGCCCTATGTCTCCCAAGTTACCGCCTGTTTGTAACTGTGCCCTGCGCACCCAGCTCATTGGCAGTTTTTGAAAAAAAAACTCACTATTGCTAAATGCTCAGAAATTCTGTTATATATGTACTCCAGTCCGAAAGCTTCTCACTGTCACTCTCAGTTACCTGTCACTTGTCCAACTTCGTATCCACACTGCCCTGTTCCTCCTGTTACTTGGATTTCAATTTTATCGGCAAGCCGATTATATGGCATTTTGTGAAATGCCTTTTGGAAGTCCACTAGGAGAAAGTGAGGATTGCAGATGCTGGAGTATCAGAGTCGAGAGTCTGGTGCTGGAAAAACACAGCAGGTCAGGCAACATCCAAGGAACAGGAGAATCGACGTTTTGGACATAATTCCTGATGAAGGGCTTATGCCCGAAACATTGATTCTCCTGTTCCTCGGATGCTGCCTGACCTGTGTTTTTCCAGCACCACACTCTTGACTTTTGGAAGTCCACGTCAACCCTAACTTTTATTTCATAAAAATGTCGATCAAGTTAAGTAAATACAATTTAATACAAATCCATGCTACTTTTCTTTCTTAATTTAGATTTGTCCATGCAATGATCATTTTGTAGATTATCATTACTGAGAGATGTTTTCCCATGGCGTTGAAACAGGCCCGTATGTAGCTGCTGTGTTTATTCTGGCACCCTTTTTTGAACAAGGGTGTGACATTTGCAATTCTTTGCTGTCATTATCCCCTATATTGAAATTACAGCAATACTGACCATAATCAGTATATATACCTTACTTCTCTCAGTACACTTGGATGCATCTGACTCGGTATCAATTTTAAGTACTCTAGCTTGTCTGATACCTTTTAATCAAGTCAATCCAGTATCTCAATTATTATACTTTGGCAGAATTTTTTTGGAAAGTCAAATGAAAAGTACTCATTTAACATATCATTTTGATTATTTACATGCCTATACAAGACTTCTGGATTTCCTTTTATACTACCTCTTTGTCCAATGTTAGTTTCTATTTCTCTTGAATTTCTGTATTCAGTCTGGTTTATTAACCCAATAGCTATCACGTACCTCCCTTTTTCTGCTTCATCTCTCTATCGCTTTCATTATCCAGGGTCGCACTTCCTTTCTCCCTTGTCAGAAGGTACCTTGATTAGATTACAGATTAGATTACTTACTGTGGGAGGAAACTGGAGCACCCGGAGGAAACCCACGCAGACACGGGGAGAATGTGCAAACTCCACACAGACAGTTGCCGGAGGCGGGAATTGAACCTGGGTCTCTGGCGCTGTGAGGCAGCAGTGCTAATCACCGTGCCACCTCAAACTATCTGATCAAACTATCTCTTTTTTCAAAAAGACAACCAATTGTTCCGTCACAGTATTGCCTGTCAATCCTTGACTCCAATTTACCTCAGGACATTCCCATTCTCTGACCTTATTGGAATCTGAGTTCAGTTAAAGATTTTGGTATTCACAGAACACATTTTAATCCAATAATTAAGGCAACAAATTACAAAATTTATTTTGAAAATGGCCTTTTGAAATGCTTGAATTCGGAAATTGAATTCTTTGAGCTTTGAGAAATGATTGCAAAGTCACTTGAACAAATTTATTAATGACTTCTTTGGATTTTTCCACAATCTAATGAAGAGCTTATCCGAAGAGTTAAACATGATATAACTTCATCAAATTCATACTTTTACATGAAAGAAAGGAATTAAAGTCAGTTTTGTCATCTTGTTACCATGGATTATAATGTTCCATAAAACATTGTCTCACAAAGTTTGGCTAATTTTAATGCAGATCAAATGAAGTTCTCAGTAGATTCTTTCATATAATTAGGCATCATGAATAAGGATGTGTGCATTATTAATAAACACTAGAATTAGTTTGTGTATGAACAGGAAATGTTAAAGCAATATTTAACTTCTACTTGATATAAACCAAGTAGTTCGAATTTGATAGCTTTCTTCCTGTTTGAATATATTTCTCAATCATTTTATTCCTAATCTGCTTTGTTCCTTGTCCCTTTTTCAATTAATCTTCTTATTTTATTTTCTGCCTGCAGCTACCTGATCCGGCCTGATCCTTTGGCTTATGTCCCAAACAGTAAACCCAGTCTCAAGATCAGTGTCTGCAACAATAGTGGGGGTGGACAGGACACAAAGGATGACACACAGCTTTAAATAATCACTCAATGTTTTGCAGAAAAAATGTGTCAATGCAAGCATTCAACAAGAAGTATTACAGTTTTCAGCATCCCATTAGTAAATTGAATAAGAAACCAACAGGACTGTGTTAGGAAATTGCTGAGAACACTGTTCACTATGACTAAGTCAAATAAACAATGAATGACATAATGCCGAGCTGATCGATCTGACTCACCGCTAAAGTCAAAGAATGGTTTGAACAAGCTTGGAGCTTTTCGTCAATACCTAGCCTGTTATCATATCATCATGGTCCTGTTTCTTAAAACGTCAGTAATAGCATTGAAAATGCACATAATAGAGAAGATAAACAGTGAAATGAATTCCACTTACAGATGTCTGTCTATTGCAGGTTTATTAAAGACCAACAGCTAATTAGTCCTCAATTAATATACAGTGGTGATTTAACTCCATCAAAAGGGGGGAGAAAAGGGAAACCTGGAAGTAAATCCTGTGTTAACGTGCATTAATACCAAAAGTTAATTTATAAATAATTCTACACATATGAGTAAATTCAAATATTGAAAGATACAGATTTCCATAGTTTGGTCTTTCTGGTTTACATTTACCAAAACAATTTTACTTGATTTGATTAATGACAAAAGTATCTTACACCAGTGAGCATCTAGGTCAAAACTCTTGTACTGAGTATTGGGGATGGCAGGCTGAGATTTTTATACCTGTTCTTCTAATTCCCCATCTCCTGTTCCCAGCTCGTTTCGCAGGCTCAGGCCTTGTTTGTAGCAATGCTGGGATCTGCAAAGATCACAGTTGAATTTAACCACAGTATAATGGAGTCCAGAATCATTTATTAACACTGATAGAAGAGTTTTGAAGCTGTTGAAATGTTGAGTCTCTGTAATACAGCTTATCATTTTGCAACACCCCCTCCCCCCATCATTACTGATTATGACACAAAGAATACAGACGTACGCATTGTCACTAATTCTGAATACATTTTCAGTACATGCTAGAGGGCACCCAGTGAAATATGTTGCAAATTATGCTGATTAGTGTGAGCATTGGCAGATAAATTTTAGCCTTATATGCTTGATTGGGTATTGTTAGGACAGGGCCTATTTGTGTTTTTAAAGGGCACACCCTAGGAAAAGGATGACCTTTAGTTAAGCAGTTATCAAATACAGCTAAGAATTCAATTGAACATAAAACTAGCTGCATTTCATTGAAGTTGTAGGGGGTAACATGGGCTAGCTGAAATGGAATATTAGCTGTTTGCAATTTAATCTTCTTTAATATTTGTGGCAGAAATACGCTTGATCATGTTTCCCATTGAATAAACTTAAAATATGGTAATTTTTGGAAAGGAAATGGAAAGTTATAATATATATTATGGTATAAATATTAAGAAGGAAAACAGTTTTCTACAGCTTATGTGGCTGAGTGAGCAAAAGGTAATGCACCATTATGATACTGAGTCGTGTAGATCAGAACATCCCAGGCTCAATCCCTGACAGACAAATTGTTAAAACTTACTGATAGCTTCATGCATAAACAAATGGTGCAATACTGAACCAGTCAGACCTATAGACCTATGGTAAATAGTACATTAGCTGATCAGCATACAAAGTCATTTGAATAGTGCAATTCACTACGTTGGTCCAAGATTAGAGAGGACAAATCAGCTATGAACCTTCTGCTGATGAATTGATCACTAATTCTGTTGGAAAATGCCAGTAGTTAGTGTCAGGTATATACAGGATTGGATTTGGATGTGATGCCCTCAGTAGTTGACTAAACTATTCATCATTCATGTTTAAGTTTATTCATTATGGATGGCCACTTGCATAAGGAAACGTAGGGCCACTGTTAACCCTCGAACATTACCTGAGCAAGAGTGAATTATTTTAGAGGGAAAACCTAATGCATTTTAACTGATTGTTTGACTTCAAGAATAAGCGAATTTCTTCTTGTTGTTAAATCCACTTTAACAGATGTTGGGTAGAATGTTCACTGTCAGGTTGGACCCACTTGGAAAGTGACAGTTTAAGAACACAGTATTGTTTATTTGTTTTCCCTCATTGACTATTGAGTGTAGCTTTCACAACATATATAACTCCTACAAATTGTATTTTTGATAAATTCTTATCAGAAATACAAGGATAGCATATTCTGTGATCATCAGGAAAACTGCTTATAAAATCCTGATGTTTCCTCTAATCCATAAGCTTACAATGTGATTGTGTGCATCACACTGCAAAGGAAGATTTGTCACACAGAAGTATTACAATTTGACAACATGCCCCATAAGAAGAAAGCAGCTGTAGGCTTACTTATCTTTGAAAACCAAAGGAACTTTAAAATGGGAGTTGAGCAGGGATTTGAATCATGTTTTTTGTTGAAGGGAATGCCGAACAAGATGAGCTAAAAACAGAGGCATTCAAAGTTTCATACATCTGTCCCCTGAAGGTGGTTGGCAGTTGTAGGACCATGGGGTGCTGGAAGGATAGCTTGCTTACACTGAATGATTTACAGGCCACAAAGTGTGGCGATTGGCATCAATGTTTATAGCAGTATGGGTGTCCTTTTGAGTCTAAAATAACAGTGCTCATGCTCATTCTTTTGATCTGATGGCATTGAGTTGCATTTTGACACAGGTTCTTTTGTGGGCACAGAGAATGTGCACAGAGCTGTGCCAGTTGGGAGGCTTGTTTACCAATCTGCACTTGACATGGATTTGAAGGCAGCACAGCCATTTTCCATCCAAAAGTACCAACTAGATGCTTTCCAATCAACCTGTTCAGAGATGTTATTACTTACTTCTGGAGGTGGTGGGACTTGACCCCAGACCTCCAGGCTCAGAGGTGAAGATTCTGCCATTGCACCACAAGAACCCCTCTCCAAATGCACCAACTAAGATAATCTTGAACCTCACAGGGTTGAATATACAGTCAGCAGTAGAAAGGGCAAATCAACAGGGCTTGAAAGGATGATAACTACTTTTAGGTTTGTTGCTGCTTAATTTCTACAGGTTAATCCTGAAACAGTTTGGTGATTTTTCACAGCTAGTAGAGAGACAAAAGTACAGTGGTATTATCACCAGATCAGTAATCCAGAAACCCAGGTAATGTTCTAGGATTGGGGTTGGAATCCCATTTCAGTTCATTAAAACAATAATCTGGAATTAGCAGTGTAATGATGATCATGTAACCACTATTGATTATTGTAAAAAAACTCATTGATTCACTAATGCCTTTAGGGTAGGAAATCTCTTGCCCACATATAACTCCAGACCACAGCAATATGGTTAACTCTTCTCTGCTCTCTGAAATGACCAAACATGCCATTCAGATATATCAATGTCTAAAAAGTCTCAGAAAAGGAATGAAACCAGATGGACCACCTTAACTTGAGCTAGGTACCAGAAAAGACAATGCCAACACATTGAGGAGACATGCTATCATGTCATATGGGACTATCACCGTGCTAAGTGGAATAGATTTAAAACAGATCTAGAAAGTCAAAACTTACCCAAAAATGTGGAAAATTGTCTAAGTGTGTTCTGTACACAGAAAGCAGGACAAATTCAACACAAGCAATTACTACTTCAGTCTACTCTTGAGCATCAGTAAAGTGATGGAACATATCATGAACAGTGTTATGAAGCACCATAGCAATAACCCGCTCAGTGACACCTAGTTTGGGTTTTGCCAGAGCCACTCAGCTCCTGACCTCATTACACCCTTGGTTCAAATGTGGACAAAAGAGCAGAATTCCAAAGGAGAGGTGAGAGTGACAGCCCTTGACATCAAGGCTGCATTTGAACAAGTGCGGCATCAGGGAACCCTCGCAAATCAGTTGGAATCAGTGAAAAAAACCCTCCTGTGGTTGGAGTCACACCTGGCAGACAGAAAGATAGTTGTGATTGTTAGAAGTCAGCCATCTCCAGCACATCTCTGCAGCAGTTCCTCATTGAACTGTCCTGGGCCTAAGCATCTTCAGCTGCTTCATCACTGACATTACATCCATCATAAGTTCAGTAGTGAGGATATTTGCCAATGACTCCACAATGTTCAGCGCCAGTGTTCCCTCTAATTTTCAGCCTGGCTGCACCAGCCTCTGAGCTCCGTCCCTGGCAACAACTTCCAGAACCAGAAGTCAATGCTACAAGCAGCATACCAATGCCAGTTGCCATGCGTGGAACATCACGCAGCTTAAAGGAAATGTTGTTCAGTGCCATTCACAACCTCTCAGACAGTGGGATACTCAGTCCATGTCCAAATACAACAACGTATCGTCAATTTCCAGCATTAGGCTGACAAGTGGCAAGTAATATTCACAACAGCCAGGCATTGACCATATCAAACAACAGAGACTCTAGCCAACACCCAATGATGTTCAATTGCATGCCCCACTGTCAATGTCCTGGGGGTGACCAGAAACTGAATTGGACTAGTCACATAAATACTGTGACTATAAGAGCAAATCAGAAGCGAGCATTACTCACCTGCAGTAAGTAACTCTCCTCCTGACTCCCAAAGCTCATCTGCCATTTGTGAGGCAAAAGCCAGGAGTATGATGTGGTCCACTTGCCTGGAGGAGTACAGTTCCAACATTACTTGAGAAGCTTGAAACCATCCAGAACAAATCAACCCCACTCGATTGGCACTACTTCCACAAACATCCAAGGGTGGAATTGAACCCCTGCCCTGTGAGGCAATATCGCTAACCATTGTGCCACATGCCACCCTATGGTAAGAGAGTATCCCGAGTAAGAGCTATCCCTTCATAATGGTGAAGTTATGCAATAGGCCACAATGATTATACTCTCAGGGAGTTATTGTACAGGTCCTCTGGTACAGACCATGTAGTAGAAGCATCTCAGCTGTCTGCTTGATCACATCTTTTGTGACAGCATGGCTTGCATGCCGCCATCCTTGTACCAAGTGGTCAATAGATACTCTTGTCGCCTAGCAACCACCCTCTGATTTTATCACAGTAGCTCAAGTACAGATGGCACAGCAGATTGACACAGAATGAAGGTGTGATGAGTGGAGCCAGTGACATGCATTAAGCAGAGTCTCAAACAGCTGCACTTGAAAGTGGTTGAGCCTTCTGGGCTGGTGGTACATATTTGAATTCACATACAGCAACCACAATGCTAATTGTATGCAGTCAGTGGCACCATGGGGATAACCCACTAATATGGCAGTGTGCACAGACCCCTCTCAATTTCTTTCTGGCAAGAGAGAACGAAATGCATTCAGCTCTCTTGGAATACAAAGACTCAGAGACCTCCCTTATGTAACAGTCAATAGCAACTGGATAAGTTGTGCTGGTACCATTCACTTCAGCCGAAGCAGAGCCAGACGCCATGAAAGTCCATGTCAATGGTCACCTTCAGTTCACCTTCAGTCCTTCATGGACAGCTCGGACAGAGAATGCAGCAGTTGTCTAAATTTCAATGAGTATCAGCTTGGTGAAGCAGGGATACTGTTCACTACTGAGGTTAAGATATTAGATTCCCTACACTATGGTAACAGGCCCTTCGCCCCAACAAGTCCACACTGAGCATCTGAAGAGTAACCCATCCAGACCCATTCCCCTACCCTATATTTACCCCTGATTAATGCACTTAACACTATGGGCAATTTAGCATGACCAGTTCACCTGACCTGCACAAGATCCTAAGCAGAAGTAGCCTCCAAATGGAAATGTGTCTCCCCACTCCTCCTCTTCAGACAGCTTATATGTCACCTCTCCAAGGTAACAAGAAGCATATAGCCTATTGCACCTGTTTCTGGGACAGAACCATCTAATCAGAACTCTTGAAAAAAGAACCAACACATTCAGCATGTGCTGCACCATTACCGATACAATTCACCAGGTTTAATTTTTTGATAGTTCAGGGAAAAGTGGGAGTTGCAATTGATGACTACCTAAGAACCGTTTCCTGCCCAGAGTCAATTTTTAAGCTGAGAAAAGTTATTTGAGGGCAGAGGAAAGCCAAATGACCTACCTGAGGCCTGGCAAAGGAAATGGGATAAGGGATGCTCCAATAATGACCTTCTTTCAGCATCGGCTCCCACCTTACTTTACCCCAGCCTCTCTATCACAATCCAGTGGCTCTTCCAATCCCCCTTCAAGCCTCACCTCCTCTCACTACTCTGAAGGCCCCACATTTACTGAACCATCGACACTAGAACTTAGGACACACAATTTTGCCATTTTGAGATGACCTCCGTAACTGGGGCTGTTAGATGTTGACAAAGTCATTGCCCCAACCATCGGAAGAGCTCTCTGCCTTGTCTTGCATGTCAGTCAGCTAATTGAGAGCTGATTGGCCAGGTTGAGGCCTACACTTCAGGGAATCCAACTGCAAGAATGTAGGTGTCTCTCATTTTCTTTTGATTTTTGAAGGTTGATGGTCTTGGGGAGAGGGGGTGCAGGGAGGAAGTCATCAGAGGCAAGAGAAGAGAGGTGACTTCTGAGTCTCCAGATTGGGCCAAAAGGAGGCATCCACTGCAAACCCAACAGAGAAGTTGCCCTGGTTACCGAGTTGAGAAGCCACCCACTTTTGTCACCTGGGAAGATAGGTAATCAAGTAGATGGTCAGCTGATTCCCTGAAATGGCCATGAATTGAGGAGTTGCAAACACTGCCCATGGACATTCTGGCCCAGTGCTTAATTGCTGGGGCAATGGCAAGTTAAGCATCTGTCCAGCATCTACTCAACCAGTTATCTCTCCTTCTTACCACCTCCAGAGAGATGTAAACTGCACCATTCAACTCAGGAGCTTGCTTGTCATTCTCTCTGCTGGAGCTCCTTAGGTTGTTGAGGCAGGAGAGCTTCCAGTCAATGTAATTGGACAGCAGCTCTCTGAGCTCCGACCCCCTCACAGTTGAGAGCCAGATGTCACTTCCCAGCCTTGGAGTGTTAAAGGACTGCTGGGCAATCTGTAATGGGGCTGTAATGCTTCCCTATAGAAGGTTCGGGTTGCGGGCTGGGAACCCCATTCCCCACTCCCCCATGTGGAAATCCTATCCAGGGTCATAGAATCCCTACAGTGTGGAAACAGGCACTTTGCCCCAAAAAGTCCACACCAACCTTCTGAAGAGCAACCTGCTCATTCCCCTACCCTACATTTACCTCTGACTAATGCACCTAACCTATACATCCCTGAACTCTATGGGCAATTTAGCACAGCCCATTCACCCAACCTGCACATCTTTGGATTGTGGGAGGGAACCAACACCGACACGGGGAGAATATGCAAACTCTATGTAGACAGTCACCTGAGGCGAGAATTGAACCCAGGTCCCTGGCGCTGTCAGGCAACTGTGCTAATCACTGAGCCACCATACCACCCATGGCAGCAGAACCTGAGTGAGAGAACCTTATACGCCAGAGAGTATTACCATGGCCTCTCACCTGACTGCAGTCCATCAGTCTCTCACAATGTGCAGATCTCAACTCTCATCTCACTTCTAAAGGACGTGTTGTCTCATTATCTGTTCTGGTGGTGGCTGAGTGCGCGAGATTGTGATCCTTCTTTGCTATCTTCCTGTCCTTGTGCATCTTGGTCTTCCACTACCTGCCTGGCAGTGCTGCAGAATACTGAAAAGAAAAGGCACAAAGGCAGGTCGATGCTGTGAAGAGTTGATGCAAAAGCTAGTCTCTGCAGCATGTTATCAGGTGAGTATGTGGAATGAGAGGCCAGTGTGATGCGAGAGGGAGGATTAGGAATGAGCCTACATTGTCATTGGTTCCCCTCTCCTGCAGTCCCACCAAAGATAGTGAGCACTATCTCCTCGACATGAAGCCGTGCCTGTCCCCTGCAGCTTAATAGCTTCTGCTTGTGGGTAACAAGACACCTTGTTGTGCAGAAGAAAGGTTCAGTGAATGTGGCACATTGTTCTTGGTTACGGTGACTGTCAGTGTCCAATAGCAGACAGTGTGTCAAATACTGTGTGTGGAAAATCCTGAGGGTGAAGGAGAAGTGAAGCTTTAATGCAAGCTGTGGTTGGTATTGATAGGATTTATTGGTAAAAACAGTGACGACAGATGCTGGAAACCAGATTCTGGATTAGTGGTGCTGGAAGAGCACAGCAGTTCAGGCAGCATCCAAGGAGCTTCGAAATCAATGTTTCGTGCAAAAGCCCTTCATCAGGAGGGTAGGTGAGTTCCCTAAGTTTATTGGTAGGTGAGTGGAGTTGGAATGTCAGAGGTTGCAATTCTGAGATGAAGGGTTCACTGGGTAAGATATGACATTTGAAGATGCATTAGTGATCCAATGAACTCATTTTAATGACACTGCATCCAGTTTAGAGTCATGAAGCCATAGAGATGTACAGGACGGAAACAGATCCTTTGGTCCAACCCAATCTACTCCCACCTGCCAGCATCCGGCCCATATCCCTCCAAACCCTTCCTATTCATATACCCATCCAAATGCTTCTTATATGTTGCAATTGTACTAGCCTCCACCACTTCCTCTGGCAGCTCATTCCATACACGTACCACACTCTGTGTGAAAAGGTTGCCCCTTAGGTCTCTTTTATATTTTCCCCTCTTACCCTAAACCTATGCCCTCTAATTCTGGACTCCCCATCACCAAGAAAAGACCTTGTCTATTTACCCTTCCATGTCCCTGATGATTTTATGAGTCTCTATAAGGTTACTCCTCAGCCTCTGATGCTCCAGGGAAAACAGCTCCAGCCTATTCAACCTTTCCCTACGTTCAAATCCTCCAATACTGGCAACATCCTAGTCAATCTTTTTTGAACCCTTTCAAGTTTCACAACTTTCTTCTGATAGGAAGGAGACCAGAACTGCATGCAATATTCCAAAAGTGGCCTAAGCAATGTCCTGTACACAACATGACCTTACAACTCCTGTACTCAATACTCTGACCGATAAAGGAAAGCATACCAACGTCTTCTTCATTATCCTATCTACCTGCGACTCCACTTTCAAGGAGCTATGAACCTGTACTCCAAGGTTGTTCAGCAACACTCCCTAGGACCTTACCATTAAGTGTATAAGTCCTGCTAAGATTTGCTTCGCAAAATGCAGCACCTCGCATTTATCTGAATTAAACTCCGTCTGCCACTTCTCAGCCCATTGGCCCATCTGGTCCAGATCCTGTTGTAATTTAAGGTAACCCTCTTCACTGTTGTCTACACCTCCAATTTTGGTGTCATCTGCAAACTTCCTAACTGTACCTCTTATGCTCACATCCAAATCATTGATATAAATGACGAAAAGTAGTGGATCCAGCACCGATCCTTGTGGCACTCCACTGGTCATAGGCCTCCAGTCTGAAAAACCCCCCACCACCACCCTCTGTCTTCTACCTTTTGAGCCAGTCCTGTATCCAAATGGCTAGGTCTCCCTGTATTCCATGAGATCTAACCTTGCTAATCAGTCTCCCATGGGGAACCTTGTTGCATGTCTTACTGAAGTCCATATAGGTCATATCTACTGCTGTGCCCTCATCAATCCTCTTTGTTATTTCTTCAAAAAGCTCAATCAAGTTTGTGAGACATGATTTCCCACACACAAAGCCATCCCTAATAAGTCCTTGCCTTTCCAAATACACGTACATCCAGTTCTTCAGGATTCCCTCCAACAACTTGCCCACCACTGATGTCAGGCTCACTGGACTATATGGTAAAAACAATGACTGCAGATGCTGGAAACCAGATTCTGGATTAGTGGTGCTGGAAGAGCACAACAGTTCAGGCAGCATCCAAATAGCTTCGAAATCGACATTTCGGGCAAAAGCCCTTCATCAGGGCTTTTGCCTGAAATGTCGATTTCGAAGCTATTTGGATGCTGCCTCACTGGACTATAGTTCCTTGACTTGTTCTTACCACCCTTCTTAAACAGTGGCACCACGTTAGCCAACCTCCCATCTTCCAGCACCTCACCTGTGACTATCAATGATACAAATATCTCAATAAGAGGCCCAGCAATCACTTCCCTAGCTTCCCACAGAGCTGTCGGGTACACCTGATCAGATCCTGGGGATTTATCCACTTTTATCCATTTCAAGACATCCAGCACTTCTGTAACCTGGACATTTTTCAAGAAGTTGTCCTTAATATATTTGTAAAAATCCTTTGGATTCTCCTTAATCCTGTTTGCCAAAGCTATCTCATATTCCCTTTTTGCCCTCCTGATTTCCCTCTTAAGTATACTCCTACTGCCTTTATAACTCTTCTAAGGATTCACTTGATCTATTCTGTCTATAACTGACATATGCTTCCTTCTTTCTTGAAGTTAGCCTCTTGGCTCTGATCAGCACACACAGCTGGCCCCACTGGCTTACACAGCTGGCCGGGGGTGGGGGTGGGGGCAGTTTGTCCTGGCACTTGTGTGTAGGTGACATCTCTTCATCTCCTTCCAGTGCCACATTGAAAAAGCAGATAACTGGCAATCTGCTGTCTTGTGCTGTAATTCAGTGTTTCACTTACTCAAACTCTCTTCTGCAACAAGTTCTCATCCCTGCTCCAACCAGGACACCTTTAAGAAATGCAGGCTGGCTCTTTTTTCTCCTGCCCTTTCTTGGGATATGGGCGTTGCTGAAAAATTCCAGATAGGCTAGACTTGATAAGGACTGCAGATTCCCACCTCCAAAGAACATCAGTGAGGCAAATAGGTTTTTACAAAAACCTGACACTTTCAATGATCACCATTAATTTTATTGCAGATTCATTTGGCTGACTATGTAAGTCCCTGGCTACCATAGTGGCATTTTAATACTGGTCTGCCATAGAATAATGTTAAATAGTGCTATTTTGTGTTCCCTTGTTAGGTGTGATGCTACAAAATAACACAATTAATGCTATCCATTGCAATAATTTAAATGAGTGAGCATCACGAAGTTTGCATGTTGCCTGCAATAAAAGCAATGAGTGCAGGTCAACCCCAATGCCTACAGCCAATTTCTGATCTTATCAAATTTTGGGGCCTTTATCTCATTATTCTAAAGCTCAACCCAATTGAAAACATGTATTGAAACCAAAACGTATTCATCAGTGCATACTGGAGGTGATTTAAACATTGTAGAAGTTTCAATGCAGTGCTAAGACTTTGTGACATACCACAAATTTAAGGCCATTCATCCTGAACGTTTCCCAAATGTGTGCCACCAAATGAATAAGAATTTAATATGTTGTATGTGACTCGAGTGAAACATGAGATTGAAGGAAAGGAACTCGTGTAACGTATAAGGGCATACAAAAGGAACTGGCTAAGACAATTGCATCCAATCCTTTTGCAGTATCATTGGAGATTCAATAGCACTTGAATATGATTCGGGCTATTTGAAGCTTTCCCAATAAATACAAGTTGCTTGTGGAGAAGGACTATAGGGAATGCACTATGACCTTCAGATGAGAATGTAACTAGACATATGTTTGAAATAAGGTAAAAACAATGACTGCAGATGCTGGAAACCAGATTCTGGATTAGTGGTGCTGGAAGAGCACAGCAGTTCAGGCAGCATCCAAGGAGCAGATTTTGCTGCTCCTTGGATGCTGCCTGAACTGCTGTGCTCTTCCAGCACCACTAATCCAGAATCTGTTTGAAATAGCACAGGATACATTCAAATTATCATTCCCTGTGCTTTGAAATAGCTGCAGAAACTAAAGAAACATAATTAGTGCTCCCACAAGTATCGATGGGCAATTGTGATCCGAAAGCTTATATGTTAAGTGGGAGCACTGTGCAATCAACACACAACAAAAAGAATTCACTAGCCTTTTGGACAAGTGGCCTTCTGAATGTCATTTTAATTTGCTTTAGTTTTGCACATCTGTTTTGATTTTCAACCCATTTCTTCAGCTTTTTAAGTCAGTTTGAAAGTTCTAAATCTACATCACAAGGTACAGATTGTGATTGACATCTATAATGTACTCAAGATGACCATTCTTGAAATAGTTTAAATAAATTCAGGCTCTGTCAAAGTATCTTTCAAGGGCCCATAATTCAAGATGTTATTTGGAATGCTGTTTTATAGTCTTATGAAGGAATTTAAAGGTTAATGCAACATTGGTGTCTAAAATAAACTGTACAGTCTCATTTATGATATAATATTTTGATACATGTCTGCAATCTGTCAATTTTTTTTTGGCCTTTTTATTGTGAAACATTGATTTGTTGAGAAGATATTCAATTTGCCAAATGTAGAATTTTTAACTGTTTTGATTTGCAACGGACTGCAATTTTATACTGCACGTGTCTGTCACATATTGCACCTTTTACTGTATTTGTTTGTTATACTGGTTTATCAAAGTTTTTTGCCATTAAAATTCAAAACTGACGACATATATGATGAGCTTAATGGTTACTTATTGAAACCTTAGAAAATGTGTATTAGGCAGGCACTGGGGTCTGAGATATACCCTCGGCTTCAGCACCACAATGGTGGGACCCTTGGCTGTCTCGAACCTGCATTTGCCCACAGATCTGAGCATAGAATTGCAAAGCATTGGTATTGTGACAATCACACTGGCCAAGTCAAATCTAATTGCAGTATGAATGCTGTTAAGACCTCAGTGCAATATATTAAGAGGACTGCTTTATAGTGATTGCTGTTAAAACAAAGCTAGCTCTGGGGTTTCAGGTATATGTTAAAGATTACATTGATAGACGTATTCTGTAGGCTGGTCCTATGTTACCACAAAGAGGGTACTTATTAGATTGTCGCTTGACAGACCTACCGTTTACAACATACCACAGTATTTACTTACATATTGGTCATAATTATAATTCAAAGTAATTCAACATGGTGCTATAAATGACATCTTGAAAGAAATGATCGGAAATTTTATAAATGCGCCTGTCTAGAATTTCAATAGACAACCATGTCCAATTCACTCTCATTGTTCAGAACACCTACACATAAGCAGAATACTCAAATCCTAAACTCTGATTAATTATTCTATGAATGCCTCCCAAGTATCCACTTAAAATGTTCATCACACTAAGTATTTCAAAGGTCATCCAGCCCCATGCTACACCTTGAAACAGTAGATCATTTATAGAACTAATTATGTATAGATAAATTATCATCCTGTTTTAAGTAACTCCTGTTGTTTTGGTCTGATTGGGTTGTTTAATAAGTAAGTAGGTAAGAGTGCTGTGTTTAAAAGGTTTGTCGATTTGCTTCATCAGCAGTTTATAGAAATCAAGATCCAAGCACTATTTTGACTCAAACACAAGAGCCCAGTTTTAGTGCTCTGTACTTAGTGAGGTCATTGCTGGCAACAGGCTACAATTGGGTTTGGAAACTTCCCAGACACTCAGGTATGTCAGGCCAAAAGCACAGAAACAAGCCATTTAAGTGAACTGATATACACTAGCAATCCCACTCCACATGCTCCTCTCCTCTTCATGTAATCAATCCTATCGGCACATCTTTCACCTTTTCCTGCATTTGGTTATTTAGTTGCCCTTTAAGTCCTCTGTGTTTACCGTCTCAACTGTTCCCTGCTGTATTGTATTTAAGATTTCAACCACTATAAGCAAAGGCGATTTCTCCTGAATTCCCTATTGAAATTAATAGCAACAGCTTTATATTTAAGTCCACAACAACGGTTAGGGCGTGCAACATTGTGCTCAAATAGCTGAACAGAAAGTAAATTGGCTGGAACAGGAGAGAAAATATTTCAAAAAGTAGAAAATAGAGAGTCGGCATAAACAATACTTATTCAGACTGGAGAAACATAAGAGGAAGATTTTCCACAAGGATCATTTCATTCTTAATAAGTTAAGGATTTGCATTGAGAAACAAATCATGTAATTGTTCATTGAAATCATTAAATTCAATAACAAAACATTGTAGATTGTATTCAAACTATGGTATACAATTTAGAGATATGAAAACAAGTCATCAAAAGCACCAATCACAGGTTGGCAAAGCAATTAGAAACTTAGGAGCAGGACAGACTATTCAGCCTGCTCTGTATTTCAAGCAAAAGTGGGTGCTGCAGATGGTGGAGATTAAAGTCAAGATCAGAGTAGTGCTGGAAAAGCACAGCAGGTCAGGCAGCCTCCGAGGAGCAGGAAAATTAACGTTTCGGGCAAAAGCCCTTCATCAGGAATGAGGCTTGGAGTCCTGGGGTGGAGAGATAATTGGGAGGGGGGTGAGGTTAGGAAGAAGGTAGCTGAAAGTGCAACAGGTGGATGGAGGTGGGGGTAAAGTTGATAGGTCGGAGAGGAGGGTGGTGCGGATAAGTGGGAAGGAAGATGGATAAATGGGACAGGTCGTGAGGATGATGCTAAGCTGGAAGATTGGGACGAGGATAAGGTGAGGGGAGGGGAAATAAGGAAACTGGCGAAGTTCACATTGATGCCATGGGGTTGAAGGGTTTAAAGACAGAAGATGAGGCATTCTTCCTCCAGGTGTCGGGTGAGTGGCGATGGAGGATGCCCCCACTCCCAGCTCCAGCTCTATACCAGGTCCTAGCTCCCAGCTCTGCCAGGTTTTCACCATCCCCTCCAGTCCTCCCCCTCACTGAGGATGAACGATCAGTCCTCAGCAAAGGCCTTACCTTCATCCCCCTCCTTCCACACATCAACAAATTCAATGCGCATTGTGACATCGAACACTTCTTCCACCGCCTCCACCTCCAAGTTGACTTTCTCCATCAAGTAAGCTTCCCACCTCCAACACACCCCATCCACCTGGACACCCCATGCCAGTTTGTTTCCCACCCTCGACCTCTCCATTTCCAACTGTCGCCGAGACATTAACCGTCTCAACCTGCCCACCCATCTCCCCCACTCCAACCTCTCACCTTCACAACGCGCAGCCTTCCACTCCCTTTGCTCCAACCCCAACCTCGCCATCAAACCAGCGGATAAAGGGGGTGCAGTGGTAGTTGGGGTGCTCTGACCTCTACACCGCTGAAGCTAGGTGTCAACTCGAAGACACCTCCTCTACTGCCCCCTCGACCATGACCTTATGCCCCATCACCAAGCCATCATCTCCTAGACCATACACAACCTCATCACCTCAGGAGATCTCTCACCTACAGCTTCCAACTTCGTAGCTTGGGAACCCCACAACACCCGGTTCTACCTTCTACCCAAGATGCACAAGCCTGACTATCTCGAAAAGCCCATCATCTCAGTCTGCTCCTGCCCCACTGAATTTATCTCCACCTACCTCGATACTGTTCAATCCCCCCAGTCCAGAAACTCCCCATATACATTTGGGACACCACCCATGCCCTCCACCTCCTCCAAAACATCTGTTTCCCTGGCCCCCAAAGCCTCATCTTCACCATGGACAACCAGTCCCTCTATACCTCCATCTGCCATTACCAGAGCATCCAAGTTCTCCTTTTCTTCCTCTCCCGACGTTCCACCAGTAGCCTTCCACTGACACTCTTATTCGTTTGGCTGCACTGCTCCTCACCTCAACAACTTCTCCTTCGAATCCTCCCACTTCCTCCAAATGAAAGGGGTAGCCATGGGCACACACATGGGCCCCAGCTATGCTTGTCTCTTTGTTGGCTACGTGGAACATTCCATCTTCTGGAGTTACACCGGCACCATTCCCCACCTCTTCCTCCACGACATTGATGACTGCATCGGTGCCACCTCGTGTTCCCGCGAGGAGGTTGAACACTTCATCAACTTCACCAACACATTTCACCCCGACCTTAAATTCCCCTGGACCATCTCTGACACTTCCCTCCCCTTCCTGGACCTCTCCATTTACATCAACAATAACCAACTCAACACTGACGTTTTCTACAAACTCACTGATTCCCACAGCTACCTGGATTACACCTCCTCCCACTCTACCTCCTGCAAAAATGCTATCCATTATTCCCAATTCCTCCGCCTCCACTGCATCTGCTCCCAGGAGGTCCAGTTTCACCACAGAACACACAAGATGGCCTCCTTCTTTAAAGACCGAAATTTCCCCTCCCACATGGTTGAAGATGCCCTCCAATGCATCTCATCCACATCCTGCATCTCTGCCCTCAAACCCAACCCCTCCAGCCGCAACAAGGACAGGACACCCTTAGTCCTCACCTTCCACCCCACCAAACTCCTCATAAATCGCATCAACCGCTGACATTTCCACCACCTACAAACGGACCCCACCACAAGGGATATATTTCCCTCCCCATCCCCATCTGCTTTCCGTAAAGACTGTTCCCTCCGCGACTACCTGATCAGGTCCACGCCCACTAACAACTCACCCTTCCCTCCCAGCACCTTCCCCTGCCACCACAGGAATTGCAAAACCTATGCCCAAATCCTACCCCCCTTCCCCCCCACCACCCAACCTCCATCCAAGGCCCCAAGGGAGCCTTCCACATAGATCAAAGTTTCACCTGCACTTCCGCACAAGTCATTTATTGTATCCGTTGCTCCCAATGTAATCTCTTCTACACTGGGGAGACCAGAAGCCTTCTCACAGAGCGCTTCAGAGAACATCTCCAGGACACCCGCACCAATCAACCCCATCCCCCATGGCCGAACATTTCAACTCCCCCTCCCATTCTGCCAAGGACATGCAGGTCCTGGGCCTCCTCCATTGTCACTCCCTCACCACCTGACGCCTGGACGAAGAATGCCTCATCTTCCACCTTGGGGCCCTTCATCACCAATGCATCAATGTGGATTTCACCAGCTTCCTCATTTCCCCTTCCCCCACCTTACCCCAATTCCAACCTTCCAGCTCAGTACTGTCCTCATGACCTGTTCCATCTGTCAACCTTCCTTCTCACTTATCTGCACCACCTTCCTCTCCAAACCTATCCCCTTCATCCCCACCTCCATCCACCTATTGCACTCTCAGCCACCTTCCCCTCAGCCCCACCCCCCCCCTCCCATTTTTCTCTCCACCCCCGAGGCTCCCAGCCTCATTCCTGATGAAGGGCTTTTGCCCAAACCATCAATTTTCCTGCTCCTCGGATGCTACCTGACCTGCTGTGCTCCATATTTCAGTATAATGGCTGATCATCCTTCTTATTGCCCTGTTTACCAACTCTCTCTCCATCCCTTACCATGATGACCTCACACCAAGACTCTCAATCTGGATAGGGCTTGTAGGGATTCATCGTTGAATTATCCTGTGGGGCTATATTTGATCTGGGCTCCTCCTTTTGTCTCACCTCTGTGTTGCTTGGTTGCACAGCCAGACAACCGTGCAGCACAAAAGAGCCTGGATTAAGTTATATTCATTAATTTTTGTTTTATAAAGAATTTCCTTATAGGTAATGAAGCACATTCCACAGTTACCCAGTATTATTCCCCACCTTTTCCTCCACTATGTCAATGACTATATCGGCGCCACCTTGAACTACCATGAGGAGGTTGAATAGTTCATCAACTTCATGAATACCTTCCACCCTGACCTCAAGTTCTCTATCCCCTTCCTGGACCACTCCATCTCTATTTCTGACAAACAACTCAACACGGACATGTACTTCAAACCCACTGACTCTCATAGCTGCCTGGACTACACCTCATCTTGCTCCCTTTTCTGTAAAAATGCTATCTCTTACTCCCAATTCTTCTACCTCTGCTGCATCTGCTGCCAGGAGGAGTGATTCCACTCCAGGACATCCCGGATGGCTTCCTATTTCAAGGACCACAATTTCCCCTCCCATATGGTTAGCAATGCCCTCCAATGCATCTCTGCCACTTCCTACACCTCCGCCCTTGAACTCCATCCCAGCAACCACAACAAAGAGAGAACAAGACCTTCCCCACCCCCCACCCACCCTGAGTTCTCACATTCCACCCTCAACCTCTGGGTACAACGCATCATCTTCTGCCACCTACAGTCGGACACCACACCATCGATATATTTCCCTCCCCACCACCCCTTTCAGCATGCTGCAGAGACCAATCTCTCTGCGACTCTCTCGTTAGGTTCACGCACCCCCACCAACCCACCCTCCATTACCGGCACCTTCCCTTGCCACCACAAGAGGTGTAAAACCTGCACCCACACCTTCCCCCATCATTTCCATCCAAGGCCCCAAAGCCAGAATGCAGTCAGCATCCCATTTTCCCACTAACCTAATGGGAAGCAATGACCTCCTTATGTCCTGAGCAGCAGCTATTCAATATGGGTCTGAAAGGGTTAATACCGTGGCCAGCCATAAGTACCGCCCACAATGGTGTTACAGTACAGACAGGAGGTTGAGTCTTTGGAATTTGCTTCTTCAAAAAGGCAGTGGATGCAGAACGTTTAAAAATTTTTTATGGCAGAGGTAGATAGATTCTTGTAAACCAATGAAGTGAAAAATTATTGGGGATAGGCAGGAGGGTAGGGTTAAAGTTGAAATCAGATCAGCCATAATCTTGATGAATGGAAGTGGAGCAAGCTTGAAGAGGTGAGTGGCCTACTCTTGTTTCTTGTTCGTATGCTCAAATGTTCATGAGCTGGCAGGCCCATCCTTCACACTAACTCAACTGTCCTATCTAAACACAACCCGGGGAGTTAAAATCTCCCCGACCTCACTTTCATGAGGAAGATGGAGTGCCTGCTGTTCTCATTTTCAACAGCTATCTATAAGTGATGAAAGCACCTCCGTGCCAAACTGCCCAAGGTTGTGAATTGGACAGCACAAATTCGACACTACAGCATAGCAACAGAAGAAACTGGAGAAGGAGATGACAATGGCAGCCCTCGAGTCCGTTCCTCTGTTCAATATGATGTCTGCTGACCCTCGAAATGTTTTCTTGTAATGCTTTCCTTTGCACAGCTGATCTTGAAAGCAATTTGTATTTGTAGTTTCTGAAAGTGTCAATTGAAATAATCGTGCTAATCTTAATCAAACATAGCTATGTCTAACTGATAAACATTAACTGATTTACCAGTATCCGTTATAGTTGAGCCAGAATTCTGTTGTAATCAGTAGTTCTATAAACTGCACATTATGCAAAACCACTCCCTTTTGGTACAAACATAAATTTTTATTATTATTGACAAATACTCTGACCTCTTTTATTTGCACTTCATATCATACTCTTCAACTCCACAACTGCAAATCCACCTCCCACGGCCAGCCACGCCATCAGAAGGTGTCGCAGATGAAAAAGCCTCATTTTGTAGCATTGATGTCCTCCATGATCAATGTTTCGTGTATTTTAATCACACTTCATTCTCCTTGTATTCTAGATGGGCGTTAATATATTATATTCATATGTATAAACAATACATGCTTCACAAGTCCTAGTCATTATATTTGACTAACTTCAAGTGCAGACGTTAAGGAAATGTGTAATTATGGCCCAGGAGTTACTGCAATGGGACGTTTTGCAGTGAATGCTGTCAAGATAAACGTGTCCTTAACCGCAAAGCTCTAATTAATGTTTTATTGCAAAACACTAATAATATGTATTCTTAACACCATTCAAAGCCAATGGAGAGCACAGGACTTCAGTGGGTATCCTCTGTGAGTGGTGTGATATAAGGTCAGAGAACAAAAATGGTGCAGAAGGATATGGAGTTATCAGGGTTCATTAAGTCAAATCAAAAAGAGATAAAGAGGGAAAAAAGATTTGGTCAGAAGAGGAACAAAAGAAAGGAAAAGCAATAACAGAATTAATCTTAAATTTAAACATCTCTCGGAATTGTTCAGTGGGATTTATTCATGGAAGGAGGGAGGCCTTTGTTGTTTCCTTTCTTGGACTCTGGATGGAATTGCTTGTCAGGAGTATAAATCAGCCATTTTTAGGGGTCCTTAATAACTTACTTCCCATTATAACTCAAACTTACTTTACACTTGTAGTAATCTCTTGGCACTCACATGATGGTGACATAGGGATTCCCTTTCTAGGAGACTAATAACAAAATTCTGCAGATCATCCCACAATTTCTGGTGATTCAGAACACATCACTAGATCTTATAAATTAATAACTGCAGACGTATTAAGCTCAGCATTAATTTCCCAGCAAATTCTGGACAAATAGAGTGATTATCTATCCCAGAAAAAATGTTGCCATTTTACTGGTGTATTGCTGATTTAAGTCTGTATTATGCTCTCAACTGTGTGAACAACGAGTATCATTTTCTACCACAAAAGGCTATTTGTGCTGAGATTATTATAATTGTCACACCTCATGTCTCTGTGAAGGATGGAAAAACATCCCTGCAGCAAAAAAGTTGAATATACACAGCTGTTTATGCAAAGATATGTATAAAAAGTGATCATACTTCAATAAGCATGATTCCTTTACGCTGAACTACAGTGACAGTATGAGAGCTATGTCTTAAATTTTCCAAGACAAAAATGAAATCGTCAACATAAATTGTGCCAACTCAGCCACCTGTCAAGGAAGATAAACATATGAAAATGCAGGAAAGACTGAGCAAGAGCTGGCAGGCTGTTGCTTAATTTTTCTCTGTTCTGCCAGATATAACACAAACTGACTACAAAAGCAAAACACTGCAGCTGCTGAAAATCTGAAAATGTTGGACGTATTTTGCAGGTCAGACAGCATCTATTGAGAGAGGAATAGGGCTAATGCCTGAGGTTGATGACATATCATTAGAGGTAGAGTTGGTTACATCATGGTCATGTCACTAGACTAGTCACCTAGAACCCCAATTCAATGCTCTGGGGACATGTCAAATGGTGAAATTTGAATTCAATCGAATCTGGAATTAAAAGATAACTTAGTGTCATTCGTTGTGAAAAACCCATCTGATTCACTAAAGTTCCTTAGGGAAGGAAATTGCAATCCTTACTTTACATGTCACTAGAGGCTCACGGTGATGTGGTTGACTCTTAACAGCCTGATACAAAGCTGAAAGAAAAGGATGGAATTTGATAAAGCAGTTGGCCTTGACCCGGAAACCAGAAATAGCAGTGGCAAACATAGCCCTGTCCACCCTGCAAGGTCCTCCTTACCAATATTGGGAGGTTTGCATCATAATTTGGACAGCAGTCTCACAGATTGGTCAAGTAACAGCTCAATATAGTCGTACTCGAAGAATGATACCTTACAATGTCTCAAACACCAAATTCTGTCTCACCAGCAGGAGAACCCAACCAGGGGTGGCAGCGCATTGATCTATGCTAGAAGAGAGTTGCCCTGGGAGTGCTCAATATTGATTCTGGACCCCATGAAATCTCATGACATCAGGTCAAACACAAATAAAGAAACTTCTTGCTGATTACCACTTACTTCTCTTCTTCGTTAGCCTTCTCTCAACTAATGAATAGTGCTACTCCATGTTATACTCCACTTGGAGAAAGCAATCAGGGTGGCAAGGGCACAGAGTGTACTCTGGGTAGGGGGCTTCAATACCCATCACCAGGCATGGCTCAGCAGCACCCCCAACTGACTGAGCAGAGCAAATGCTAAAGGACATAGGAGCTAGACTTCTTCGAGTAAAGGGAAGACCTTGCAGAATGGAGATAAGGGAAAACCTCTTTCGCCAGAGAAGGGGTGGATCTATGGAATTTATTGCCCACAGAAGGCTGTGGAGGTCAGGTCATTGGGTTTATTTAAGACTGAGGTAGACAGAACAAAGAACAAAGAAAATTACAGCACAGAAACTGGTCCTTTGGCACTCTATTAATTTTTAAATAGTTATGGAGAGGAATAAAACAGGTCCACAGGTTCAAGTTCTAAACTGGGACAAGGTGAATTTTGATGGAATGAGAGAGGAGCTTGCAGGGATTGGTTGGAATGGTTTGTTTGCAGGCAAAGGGACGTCCGGCAAGTGCGAGGCCATTAAAAGTGAGATAGCTAAAGTTCAAGGTCTATATGTTCCAGTGAGAGTGAAAGGCATGGTTGGCAAGAACAGGGAATCCTAAATGACAAACGATATCGAGGTTTTGACAAGAAAAAAGGAGGAGGTATGGCTCAGGAAAAGGCAGCTGGGATCACAGAAATCCCTGGAGGTATACTGGGGATATAGGAGTTTACTGAAGAAGGAAATCAGGAGGATGAAAAAGGGGCCTTGGCTGAGAAGATTGGGATAAATTCAAAGAGGTTCTTTAAGTATACTAAAGGAAAAAGAATAACTAGAGAGAGAATAGGAGCCATCAAGGACAAAATTGGACATGTACATGTGGAACCGCAGGAGATGGGCGAGGTTTTCAATGAATATTTCTCCTCTCTGTTTACCGTGGAGAAAGAAATGAAGATTTGGGAACTTTGTGAAGTTAGTGGTCATATCTTGGGGATAGTTGATATCACAATAGATGAGGTGTTGGTTGCATTAGAACATATGAAGGTGGATAAATCTTTTGGTCCTGACCAGATATATCCAAGAACACTGCAGGAGGCTAGAAAATAAATTGTGGGGGTCCTGGCTGATATTTTTGCATCATTGTTAGCCACAGGTGTGGTCCTGGAAGACTGGAGGGGAGCAAATGTCGTGCACTTATTCAAGAAAGGCTGCAAGGAAAAACCTGGGAACTGTAGACCAGCAAGCCTAACATCTGTGGCAGGTAAGTTACTTGAGAAGATTCTGAGAAATAAGATATATACGCATTTGGAAAGACAGGGTTTGATTAGGAGTCATCAGCATTGCTTTGTATGTGGTAGATTATGCCTCACAAATTTGTTAGAGTTCTTTGATGAAGTGACCAGGAAGGTTGACGAGAGCAAGGCATTAGAGGTAGTCTATATGGATTTCAGTAAGGCCTTTGATAAGGTTCTACATGGTAGATTCCTCTGGAAGGTGAAATTGCATGGAATCCAGGGGGAACTGACAAATTGCATATACAATTGGCTTAATGGTAGGATTCAGAGGGTAATAGTGGAAGGGTGCTTGTCAGACTGGAGGCCTGTGACTAATGGAGTGCCTCAGGGGTCAGTGCTGGTCCCCTTGCTGTTTGTTATTTATATCAGTGATTTGGATGAGAATGTAGAAGGCATGATTAGTAAGTTTGCAGAAAACACTGAAATAGGTGGTAAGGTGGACAGTGAGGAATGTTATAAGAAATTGCAGCAGGATCTTGATCAGCTGGGGAAGTGGGCCTTGAAATTGCAAATGGAGTTTAATATAGATGTGTGGGGTTTGCATTTTGGAAAGTCAATTCAAGGTAGGAATTTCATGGTGAATGGTAGGGTCTTAAGGAGTGTATTGGAACAGAGGGACCTTCGAGTTCAGGTACATGGTTTTCTGAAAATGGAGTCACAGGTAGACAGGGCAGTGAAGAAGGCATTTGACACATTGACCTTCATCAGTCAGGGCACCAAGTTAAGAAGTTGGAAAGTTATGTTGCAGTTGTACAGGACATTGGTGAGGCCGCACTTGGAGTATTGTGTTCAGATTTGGTTACCTTGCTATAGAAAGGATGATCTTAAACTGGAAAGAGCGCAGAAGAAATTTACAAGGATGCTGCCAGGACTCAAGGATCTGAACTATAGTGAGAGGTTGGACAAGCTAGGTCTTTTTTCTTTAGCACATGGGAGATTGAGAGGGTGTACCTTATAGAAGTGTATAAGATCATAAGGGGCATAGATAGTAATGCACTCAGTCTTTTTCGCTGAAAATGTGTTGCTGGAAAAGCGCAGCAGGTCAGGCAGCATCCAAGGAACAGGAGAATCGACGTTTCGGGCATGAGCCCTTCTTCAGGAATGAGGAAAGTGTGTCCAGCAGGCTAAGATAAAAGGAAGGGAGGAGGGACTTGGGGGAGGGGCGTTGGAAATGCGATAGGTGGAAGGAAGTCAAGGTGAGGGTGATAGGCCGGAGTGGGGTGGGGGGCGGAGAGGTTAGGAAGAAGATTGCAGGTTAGGAAGGCGGTGCTGAATTTGAGGGATTTGACTGAGACAAGGTGGGGGGAGGGGAAATGAGGAAACTGGAGAAATCTGAGTTCATCCCTTGTGGTTGTAGGGTTCCTAGGCGGAAGATGAGGCGCTCTTCCTCCAACCGTCGTGTTGCTATGGTCTGGCAATGGAGGAGGCCAAGGACCCGCATGTCCTTGGTGGAGTGGGAGGGGGAGTTGAAGTGTTGAGTCACGGGGTGGTTGGGTTGGTTGGTCCGGGTGTCCCAGAGGTGTTCTCTGAAACGTTCCGCGAGTAGGCGGCCTGTCTCCCCAATATAGAGGAGGCCACATCGGGTGCAGCGGATGCAATAGATGATGTGTGTGCCCAAAACGTCGATTCTCCTGCTCCTTGGATGCTGCCTGACCTGCTGCGCTTTTCCAGCAACACATTTTCAGCTCTGATCTCCAGCATCTGCAGTCCTCACTTTCTTCACTCAAGTCTTTTTCCCAGGACTGGGAAATCAAGGACTAGAGGGCATCAATTTAAGGTGAGAGTGGAAAGAATAAAAGGGAACCAGAGGGATAACTTTTTTACACAGAGGGTGGTATGCATATGGAATGAGCTGCCAGTAGAAGTAGTTAAGGTGGGTACATTAACACCATTTAAAAGGCATTTGACAAATACATGGATAGGAAAGTTTTAGAAGGATATGGGCCAAGTGCAGGGAGATAGGATTCACGTTGATGGATATTTTGGTTGGCAGGGACCAGTTTGGGCCAAAGGGCCTGTCTCCATGCTGCAAGACTCTATGATTCTATGACTCCAAAAGCAGGTCAGAGGCTAGGAATGATGTGGCGATTAACTCACCATCTGACTCCCCAAAGCCTGTCCATCATCTGTTAGGACCAAGTCAGGAGTATGATGGAATACTGCCCACTTGTCTGGATGAATGCAGCCCCAGCAACACTCAAGCAACTTGACACCTTCCAAGGCTAAAGCAACCCACTTGATTTGGCACCGCATCCTCAAGCATCCACTATCTCCACCACCAATGCTAAATAGCTAGAGTTGGTATTATCTATAATATGTACTGCAGAAATTCACCAAAGGTCCTTAGAAAGCATCTTCCGAACCCACAACCACTTCTATCTGGAAGGATGAGGGCAGCAGATATGTGGGAACAGCACCACCTTCAAATTCCCCTCAAAGCCACTCACCATCCTGACTTGGAAATATATCATCGTTCCTTCACTGTCGCTGGGTCAAAATTCTGGAATTCTTCCCTGAAGGCTTTGTAAATCAACCTACACCATGTGGACTGAAGCAGTTCAAGAAAGCCACTTACCATCACTACTCAAGGACAACTAGGGACGGGCAATAAACCTTACTTTATGGTTTTGTTTCAGCTAGAGGTAAACCGTCTGAAAAAGTTACAGTTGTCCTGTTTAGATTTGTTTAGAAGGAAGCAAGAAGATAAGTCTTCTCAAGACATAAAAAGACTGTAGGATACCCATACAGATACAAGGTGAATATTTTTTCACAGTGCACACAGTAACACTGTGAAGTGAACACAGTCACTTAACAAGGCCAAACTGTAAACTCTGAAATCGGCTCTCAAGAGAGCCTCAGGTAGTGAAAGATAAAGACTCAAATAAATTCTTTGGCAAAGTTATTCACATAATTGTCACTTTTTAAAAATGTTTTCATTTTGATTAATATCTCAGTTTGGACTGTCGGGCTGAGCATTGGATTGTGCTGAAGGCTATACTTGACTGGTCAGGTTGACGTAAACAGCACACAAAGTTCAAGCAGCCTGCTCATCAGCATGAGTGTTGTGTGCGTGCCCAGCTTGAAACATGTTGCTGTCTGCACGCTCAGTGGGAGGGATGGCCTCACATGAGGCTCATGTGAAGTAAAGCAAGCCTGCACTTTTTAACAGGTAGAATGCATTCCTAAGAGTGAGTTCATTCTGGCTGCAATTGGTCATGAAACTGTCTCCAAATGTGTTTCGGAGAAAGAGGGAGTCATAGAGGCAAAGAGAGAATTGACACGATATATGATTTGACATAGCCCAAAAGTGGAAAGCAGCTAAAAGATCATATTTCTTCAGGGAACCCACCTCGCGACATGCTCAGTGAAGGGAAGAGAAGAAGACAATTCAATCTGTCTGTCCTTGAGGAGATCACACTTTATCCGACCTCCATCTCTCAGCCGTTAGCAAGATCGAACAAGTAGGATTCATGTATGACATTCATTTCTATCTCACCTGGTACGTTTACCACTTTTACCACAAACCTCCCACCTAGTTCTCATAGCTCCCACACACTGTCAGCTATTCAATCATAACAGACACATCATGCATATGTCTTGCAGAGTGCGCTCTCTCTTGTAGAATTTAGTCACATATAACTGGAAGTAGCAGCAGTGAAGCAATAGGGGCCATGTTAGAATGCATTTGAAGAATTGAGAACCCTGGAACTGGTAGTAGCCAAAGCCTTTGCAATGAGACTATCAGTATGTTACCCACACTGTCACTTTCACAAATCCCTTATTTCACCCTCATTCCACTGGCTGGTTGGAAGTGCAAACAACAGATGATGTGGCCATGCCTTAACCTTCCAGTCAACACCCCTTTCCTCACCGTCACTTCCCAAAAGTCCCTCGTCCACCACCCCAACCCGATCAACCGCTGCCTTCTGAATTTTGTGCTTTCAAATACCAAAGGACTGTCATCTGGTCAGCCAATACAGGCTCTGTATGAAGAGAACAAGAAACACATAGTTGGTCCAAAAAGTGTCACCACTGGATCTGACACGAACAGCCAACTTGATACTTGGAGTTTACATACTTTAGAAAGTGGCATACAAGGTGTGTCAGCTATTGGGCGCAAGTGGCTGCAGCAAGGAAACGGGTAAGGACAGCCTGCCTGATAGCTTCCCAGGAGATGAGAATTCTGATACCTTTTGCTGCAAAGGACACAGAGGAAAACTACATCTTAGCAAAAGTCTTGTGAAGAGATCGGCCCTATTCTTTCCATCGTGAAGCTAGTGGTTGCTATTTGTTTTTAGAATAAACTTCTGCCAGGAAAGGTTTTGGATAAAGACACTGGCCCTTCTTTTTTTTGACTGGGCCTAATGGCCTGTTTGGTTAACAGCAGGAGAGGCTAAATCACTAATGAATCTTAACAAGAAGGTGTCCTACAAAAAGATATAATTTGTCACATGATAGCAATATATGACAAGTTACGTTGGCTAGTTAAGCAGGAACTATATGCCAAGACTACCAGCGATAGAATCCCTACAGTGTGGAAGCAGGCCATTTGCCCACTGAGTCCACACTGACCCTCGAAAGAGCATCCCACTCAGACCCCACCCCAACCCTATAACCCTGCATTTTCCATGCCTAATCCACCTCACCTGCACATGCCTGGAGACAATGGGCACTGTAACATGGCCAATTTACCTTAACTGCATATTTTTAGACTGTTAGAGGAAACCCAACCAAACACAGGGTGAATGTGCAAGGTCCACATAGATAATCACCTGAGGTTGGAATCAAACCTGGGTCCCTGGCACTGTGAGTGCTAACCACTGAACCACTGTGCTGCCCCTCAGAAACAGCCGGTCACAATAATGCCTCAAACTGAATTCCTTGATCCTCCACCAAAACTGTCTGAAATCACCAGGTTGGGTAGAGCTTAATTCAGTATGCAATATAAACTCATTCAGAATCATTAACTTATGAAACAACTTACCCCAAGCTCTTCCCTTCATAGTTAACTTTATGCATTCAGTTGCATAGCTATTTGTGCAGTTATCATGACCCGAGCTTCCCCTAGGTCTCTGATTTCACAAGTTCAGGGTATCTGGAATTTTCACAATTGTTTCAGAATGCATTCTCTTCAAACTTGGACCATTGAAGGGTCTTTCCCTGTGGGCAATTTACAATGATTCTGATTGTTGATCATTTCTCTGGGGGAGTACTTTTCACCTTTTGGATATCCTTCACAAAGTATGTTGTTTCTGCTAAATCAAGTATTGGCCCAGTACCTTATCTGGCAGATCCTTAATCTTCTGAAACCCCATCACTGAGGAAGCCTTCCTGGCTAACTTAGGTAGTAGCCTATAAGGTCACCTGGAGATGGTTAATTAGAGTTATAGAGATGTACAGCACGGAAACAGATCCTTCGATCCAACCCGTCCATGCCAACCAAATACCCCAACCCAATCTAATTCCCACCTGCCAGCACCTGGCCCATATCCCTCCAAACCCTTCCTATTCATATACTCATCCAGGTGCCTTTTAAATGTTACAATTGTGCCAGCCTTCACCACTTCCTCTGGCAGCCCATTCAACACACACACCACCCTCTGTGCAAAAAGGTTACCTTTTAGGTCTCTTTTATATCTTTCCCCTCACCCAAAAACTATGCCCTTAGTTATGGACTCCCCCATCCCAGAGAAAAGACCTTGTCTCTTTACCCTATCCGTGCCCCTGATGATTTTATAAATCTCTATAACACCACCCCTCAGCCTCTGATGCTCCAGGTAAAACAGCCCCAGCCTATTCAACCTCTCCCTTTAGTTCAAATCCTCCAACCTTGGCACCATCCTTGTAAATCTTTTCTGAACCCTTTCAAGTTTCACAACATCCGTCCAATAGGAAGGAGACCAGAATTGCACACGATTTTCTGAAAGTGGCCTAACCAATGTCCTGTACAGCCGTAGCATGACCTCCCAACTCCTGTACTCAATACTCTGACCAATAAAGGGAAAGTATACCAAACGCCTTCTTCAGTATCCTCTTTACCTGTGACTCCACTTTCAATGAGCTATGAACCTGCACTCTAAGGTCTCTTTGTTCAGCAATACTCCCCAAGACTTTACCATTAACTGTATAAGTCCTGCTAAGATTTGCTTTCCCAAAATGCAGCACCTCATATTTATGTAAATTAAACTCCATCTGCCACTTCTCAGCCCATTGGCCCAATTGATCAAGATCCCATTGTAATTTGAGGTAACCTTTGCTGTCCACTTCACCTCCAATTTTGGTGTCTTCTGCAAACTTATTAACTACACCTTTTACGCTCACATCCAAATCATTTGTATAAATGGTGGACTCAGTGGACTCAGCACTGATTCTTGAGGCACTTCACTGGTCACAGGCCTCCAATCTGCAAAACAACCCTCCACCACCACCAAAGGTGTTCTACCTTTGAGCCAGTTCTGTATCCAAATGGTTATTTTTCCTGTATTCCATGAGACCTAACCTTGCTAACCAATCTCCTATGGGGAACCATCTGGAATGCCTTACTGAGGTCCATATAGATCACGTTTACTGTTCTGCCCTCATCAATCCTCTTTGTTACTTCTTAAAAGTATTCAATCAAGTTTGTGAGATATGATTTCCCATGCACAAAGCCATGTTGACTATCCCTAATCAGTCCTTGCCTTTCCAAGTACATGTACATGATTCCCTCCAACAACTTGCCCACCACCGATGTCAGGGTCACCCGTCTATAGTTTCCTGGCTTGTCCTTACCACCTTTCTTAAACAGTGGCACCACGTTAGCCAACCTCCAGTCTTCCGGCACATCACCTGTGACTATCGATGATACAACTACAAGAATAAGCATCATGGAAAACTGTTGCGGTGTTGAAGAAAGTATTTTCTTTCTTGCACCCCGACAGATCTGTCTTTATGTACATAAGCTGTTAACTTCAAGCTGTAGAGTAGATCGGACTCTCATTTGCTGGTCTCTTCATGTCTTCCTGGTGAATTCAACATATTTATGTCTTCAGTCACAGTACTGAATGCTGTTGATATGGCTTTCTCATTGTATTGGTAATTTGAAAGACTCAAGGATTGAAATATTACTCTTGAACTTGCATCAGCTCATTGTCCATCGTCAAAGGGAAATCTGCTGTATCAGTTTGTTCAGTGGCTTGTTTTGTTGGCTGAATGACTTCAGGTAAAGCTTTGTCAATGAGCGCCAGTGGGTTGTACTGCTCATTGTTCCTTTCAGCTTCTTCTCACACATGTTGCTGACCTTTGCCATAATGAATATTCTTCAGTGATGATAGGAAAAGAAAACATTTCCACCACACCTGTAGAGTTGCAGATTTCTTTCCTGTTGGAAGTTTGGAACAATTCTCTTACACCCGTAAAGGTCATGTCAATAAGTTATTTTGCCCTTGTGCATTCCACCATGCATCTCAGAGTCCCCATGAAATCTTCTAACCATGGTTTGTTCCTGATCCAGTTGTTTTCTTGAAATTACTTGTACTCCTTCTGTCACCACAAAGATATTGAGGGCTTGACATACATGCAGGTTCAAAAGTGAGAAGTGTTGATTGAAATTCCACAGGCATTTTCAACTCTCTTACATTCTTTGTGTTACTTGGAGAGTACTTTTCCTCTTGAGAGTTGTTCCATTTAGAGCATATAGTCTCATTTATGTCGGCGACAACTTTTGTTACTTCAGTCATGGTATTTGACCTGACAGGAGAGTGACACTAGGTTCCTTATCAAACTTAAAACTGGATATTGACAAAACCAAGTTCTGTCAAACTTAAGCTAGTTGAATCACCAATTTCCCCTGGGAATGCCCCTGGTATTTTTCTTCCAGTGCTGGAAGTTTTATTGCATTAACATCTTTGTATGAGTGAGCATTTGTCTTTTTGCTACTGTGAAACTGTCATAGTCTGAACATTTTCTAGAAGTGACAGTTTTACAGATGGGACATTCTTTTGTCATAGTTGAGAACTACTTGTAAATATAAGTCTCCTCGTGTTTCATAACACTGACACTGAATATTAGTATCTATATTTTGGCTGTACTTTGTCATATGTATCCACAGAGCGTTTGTGCATTGTAATATTGATTGATTCTGTTCATTTCCCATAGTAAGGTTATTCTTCTCCTGTTAGGAATTGTTTGTTAGTCTTCCAGATTTCTACTCCCAGTACAATTTGATAAAGACTCATCAATGATTCAATAACAATTGTTTATGAGTTCTGATTTTAGTGCTCCACAGTCACATGTTAGCACTTATCTGTAAAGGTCATTTCATTCATGGAAACACCATGTCTTTATTTTGTTTTTGAACCTTGTATATTGAAATGGCAAAGACTTGTTTTAAAGAATTTGTACTTGCTTTGAAAAAACTAGTTATCTGACACTCATGGCAAACATCATTTAAATAGCTGTCTGAACAAGCAGTAATTACAGATTGGATTGTAACCAAACTGGAGCCAAAGTATTGCGTATTCAGATGGAGCTCTGGTTAGCAACAAGAGGTTGATTGATCTATGGAGTAGTGACTCGTCATTGACTACAAAGGTCTTTTGTTAGCTGGTAACTGCATGATTGTTACTCAGGTAACTGAGCAGGTGGGGCTGGGAAGAAAATACAGAGAGCTAATCAGATCTTCACCAGCTCAGGAGCTGTCTCTCTGTTCTCTGCAGTCAAATACATTTAAACCTGACAGAAACCAGTTTATCTTACCTTCAGCAGTGGCTGTCAATTATAAGCTTTTAAATTGATAACTCAGAGAACCTTTATAAATTAACCACCCACCATTTGCCTCTTGCTAAATAGTATAAGCATAAGGAAGGCTGAAGAGAAATTTTCTGAACAACAAAGTAAAAATTCAACAGATCTTATGAACAAATGCTATTGAACTGTTCTTTTTTCCAATGTTACTTTTTTTTGCCCCTTTTCTATGTCTGAATTGAATGATATATAAAGGGAAATTTATAAAGGAATTAGAGTATAAAGTTTTTATTTGTAGTATTATATGATAATGGTTTATTACTATTTAGCTCTTGCTAATCAAGTGTATTTAATATTTCTTGTTAGCTACAGAAGTCTGGTGTATACTTTCTAACAAGCTGGGTCTGAAAATCAGGTAAATTGGGGAATATTTTTGCGTATTTGTTTTAAAATCTTTAACTTTTGTAATAGGTCCAGGAATAGTTGGATTTAAATTTTAGCCCGTTACTCCATTAAATTGTTACATCTTTGGATGGCCCTAAATGCTAAATTCCTCTGACAAATGCTGTTTGTTCAATTAATTTATATCTGCTCAGATTATAGTAATGATCAAAGGTTTTAGAAATTCTTGAAATGTAGTTGTGCCTTTTTTATAACAGCAACAGTTGTAGCTGAATACAAAGTGCATTTGTCTCTTCAGCTTGGAAGTTACTCTTTAATTTTGAACTAATTCTATATTTAACAATTATTTTTTTCCAAGATATCTAATCCTACATTCTGTTTGGCTCATCCCTGAAATTAAAATTCAGAGTGATACTATTTCCCCTGCCATGTCTTCTGAACATAGTTATTTATTCTCACCATAAAGCTGTTCCAAATTTGCAGGATCTCAATGTACTTTGTATTTTGCTGGCTTTTAAGCTTTTAATCTTGAAATATCACAATATGACTTAAATATCCTTGTTTTATAGTCAATTGAAACCTGTTAAGTAAAAAGTTTGCATCTGTGTACTGTTTGCTGGGTTTTCCCACTTGCTTTACAATAAAAATGAAAATTTCCCACCTCCTGTGGATAAAATGGAGATTTTTCCATATTCTGAAGCTTTGCTTGGGGTGGGGAGAATGAGGGGTGGTATTGTTCTGCCTTGTCAAAATAGATACTTTGCTGCTTTTCTCAGCCTGATACAAAATGCACATCCTTTTCTCCAATTTTCCAAATAAATATCAGTGGCAGCAGCCTTAGTAAGTCATCCTGTTAAATCCATTGTTTAAATGATATATCTCCTGATGTTATCACAGTCTTAACATTCTTCTAATTGCCTTCTTCTGTCAGACTCTGTCCTTCAAGCCTTTTAATCTGCCCATGTGTCACTATAAATCTGCTTGGCAACTTTTTTGATGCTGTGGCTTTGGCATTAATATGTTTGATGGCTGTTGGCTTCACTACTCTAGCTATTACACATGCAGTGTGCTGACTATGGTGATGACACACTATGAATGGTAATTGCTCCTTTTCTAACTTCTACCTTTCTCATACTGGTCCTCCATGTTGTCAGTTTATATTGTTTCCCCTTGTCTGTAGGAATCTTTATCCTGAATACAATAGCACTGAAACAATTCCCAGTCAAACTTCCAAACAAGGCCATCTCTATAGATCTTTCCTCTCTTAAGACATTATAACTACCAAGTGCGTTGAGACTTTTCACTCCTTTACTAGCCCTCGCTGTCTTCTCTGTGTTGACCACCAGCCCTGAGGTAAAAGGTTGAACCTGGAATATTGTTTTTGCCCTGCCAGGAGTCTACTTCTCTGCTTAAGTGTTTGTAACTGCAAACTGGCTTGAGTGTTCTTAAAGTGGTAATGGCCTTATAGCAATAAATAATTGGTCTTCTAATTCTTTTTTTTCATGTAGGTTGATTGAATATTTTCTATTGTTTCTTACCTTGAGATATTCACGCAGCCATCACATTACCATGCAGAACTAACCAGTACAAGATAATGGTTGCGATGAGTGTTGCCACCAATCCTTCTTTCTACCCTGTCAGACTAAGTACCTGTTCAGTTAACAATGGTAGAGGGCGAACCAGTTTTAAGTCTTAACAAGAAGAGGCACTTATCTTAACAGTAAGTCATGGAGTCATAGAGATGTACAGCATGGAAACACACCCTTCAGTCCAACCCGTCCATGCCAACCAGATATCCCAACCCAATCTATTCCCATCTACCAGCACCTGGTCCCTATCCCTCCAAACTCTTCCTATTCATATGCCCATCCAAATGCCTCTTAAATGTTGCAATTGTACCAGCCTCCACCACTTCCTCCGGCAGCTCATTCCATACACGTACCACCCTCTGTGTGAAAAAGTTGTCCCTTAGGTCCCTTTTCTATCTTTCCCCTCTCACCCTAAACCTATGCCCTCTAGTTCTGGACTTCCCCACCCCAGGGAAAAGACTTTGTCTATTTATCCTATCCATGCCCCTCATAATTTTGTAAATCTCTATAAGGTCACCCCTCAGCCTCCGATGCTCCAGGGAAAACAGCCCCAGCCTGTTCAGCCTCTCCCCACAGCTCAAATCCTCCAACCCTGGCAACATCCTTGTAAATCTTTTCTGAACTCTTTCAAGTTTCACAACATCTTTCCGATAGGAAGGAGACCAGAATTGCACGCAATATTCCAACAGTGGCCTAACCAATGCCCTGTACAGCCGCAACATGACCTCTCAATTCCTGTACTCAATGTTCTGACCAATAAAAGAAAGCATAACAAAAGCCTTCCTCACTATCCTATCTATCTGCGACTCCATGTATTTTGAATAAGTGATGTACTATTGCATGAAAACAATAGATACCAGTGACATTGACTGGTTCAGCATAATTACTAGACTATCTGGAGCCAGGATGGCATTTCTGACCCCATCAGGATCACCCAACCGAGACTGTGTAATCGATTCAGATTGAATGGAAACTAATGCATCCTCCAACATTTACCCTTTCGGAACCATTATTGCGTGCAACACTTGCAGACTTAACCATGAAGCAGCTTCTGGAAGCCACTCTTTCAGTATGCATTATGGTACAGGCAAAAGCCACCCAATATCTGCGTGCTGCTGTGAGATCTCAATTTGAGATCTGCTTCTGCTTTCTAATCCAGGCTGACCACCCTGAAGACTCAGATCATTGGTCATGAGGAGAGAGCATAAGGACAAGGAGCCAGGAATAGGCCATCTGGCCCTTTGAGCCTGTTCCACCTTTCAATATTGTCAATGTTCACAGGGGCTTGTGGAGGTAGGGGTGGGGGTTGGGCTGGAGGGGGGTTGTGTTCTGACAGCCATGCAGCAATCTGCCCTTCAGCAGATTACTGAGCTGTGTGAGGTGCTGCTCTGCGAGAGTGGCAGGATCTCAATGATTCTTTTCCCAGCTGACAGTATTTGTGCTCCCACACTGCCAAACCAGAGCTCTTGTTACTGGCTCTCAGCCAGCAAGCCCAAGCTGCTCCCCTCCGATCTGTTGAGAGGAGGTGCTGCCTGAATCTGAACTCTCAATGCTCAAAACTGCAAGAAGTCACCCTGCAAGGCCATCAGCAATCTCCTCTCTTGAGTGCTTGCAGCCTTCCACTAAGGCAGCACTGTGCAGGGACATTAGGATTGACGCTATGTTTTCTCCATGTTGTTGGATGATTTCTATTTCTTGAAATGTCTTTTATTTGAGAAGGTTTGAGCAGAGGACATTATGAAAATTTGTGTTAGAAGAATGGCTAAATGGGGAATTATGGAAAAATGATGCTGGGGAACTGATGTTTGGGGTATTAACATCAGCAGTGTAACAAGCCAACCTTTACTTCCCATTGGTGTTTGTAAGTTCCCAGTTGTGACTGAGATTACAAATAATGGCCAAAATGAATTGGAACTACTCTTTTACAGATTTAATTGACTGATTTGGCTACCCAATGGCTCTTCCAAATAATCCATTTGAGAAAATCTCAATGAATAAATTTTCATGTCACCCAATTAACTGGAAGAAATGTTTACGAGATGAAATAAATTAGCACTCCTCAATTTCAAACAGTTGAATAATTGAAAATCTTTTTATTTATACAAAGATCAGAAGGGAAAAATTTACATAGCGACAGGAAATAGCAAGGTAATGGAACTCACTGGATAATCACTACCACTACATACGATAGACTGAATGGCCTCCTTCTCAGCCCAGGTAATGAAGTCATGATCTCTCATTTGCATATTGTTGGGACTCAAAATCTGAAAATGATCTCCAGACTCATAGAATGGATCTGACACAGAGAAGATCATTCAACCTATTGTAGCTGCTACTCTGTGAAATGAAAATTTAATGTGTTGTTATGATGATTCAGAATCCAAAAATACAATAGATATTTTTAACTTTGAACTACAAAACATATTTTTTTCAGAAAAGGCTACCAGACACAACAACAGATTGCAATTAATTCGGTGCTGTCTGGCAAAGTCGTATGTGGATCCCATGAAATGCTGCACTTGTAGAGTGTTAGGAAAATTGAGACAGAGAGACATAACAGAAAGTGATGACAAAAGGGCTGACTATGTCCTCCCTATCTCAGCTGGAAGCCATATCCTGCAAACAGCTTTGTGTTTTGCCCTGCCAGCACTATGCAAAAATTCTGCCTACAGTCCTGGTCTGTGTGTGCTGGTGAAAGAAGGCCTGCCATTGAACGTGCAAACTCCACACAGACAGTTGCCCAGAAGTTGGAATCCAACACAAAAAGGAAACAAGACAAAAGGATTTCAACTAACCTCAAAACCAAGGTTTCCAAAGTCAACTGTTCAACCATTGAAGTTTCTATATCTACCTTTCACAAACCACCCAGAGAGACTGAACCATATACATTTTAAGTTCCATCATTTCCTGGACTCGCATATTATTCCTAATCTGTCTGCGTTCTTGTTATTTTCAAATTTTGCAACTAATGATAAAATTGCTTTTTTATTAACTCTAGAAAATCTGATTAAATTGTCTCCTTTTAAAACAAATTAATTTGGAATGGGTGAAAAGCAAGCACTGGGGGTTGGATCCTACTGAGAGAGTGGGTGAATAGAGGAGTAAATTTATCCTTCTCTCCCTGGAGCTTAACAATTCAACAGATTCAACATCTGGAACCACAGAACCTTAGGAATCCTTGCCCAGAATCTGCTCATAACAAATATGAAATTCTACTTTTCATACTTGTCTGGGAATGATTTTTATCTGAGCACACGCAAATATGCTGATGTTTTATTGTTACGTACTATAAACCTTTTTGTTTGGACATAGCAAGACTCATTTTCAATCCCTGGGATTCACTTGCACCACTGACAGCAATGCATGTGCTTATCTGATAATGTAGGTCATATATCAGTTGGAATTTGCACAAGATTCCCAACTGTGGCACAGACAATTAATAATATTTCATGATTCTGTGTTATGCCTGAAGTCTGGCAGACCAGAACATTAAGCAATGAAGAATTCGCCAGCATAGGATCCTATCAGACGTTCACATGTATCAGTTTTGTGCCCCAGGGGATCTAGTTAAGCAGCCTTTCCAGAAGGAACTCCACCACTGCCAATGTGTATGTGTCCCAATTGGATAGTGTGGAGCAGCTATTGAGTAGCCTGACCCACCAAAACCCCTTGCTATTAAACTTCCCAACTTCCTCTCTTCTTCAACCTGTGTTGACAAGCCCAGCAAGGCCAGGAAAGGGTAAAAGCTAATGAATTAGCTACAGCAACAGAAAGAAAGACAGATGGAGTCAAATCATCCGAAGAATCCTGTTCTCCCAGAATTCCTGAATGTGAATGTGAGGGAACTCGGCATTATTTGTGTTCTTACAGATTGGAGTTGTGGCCTTTCCCATCTCATTTTCAACAACCTACCAAAGCCCATGTGCGTGGATCATTCCAAATGTTTCTCCAGGATGGACTGGAATTTGAAGTGCAAGAAGGGAGATAAATACTCAAAACCTTTCAATACCTCAAGATATCCAAAAGTGCTTTATAGCCCATGACATTCTTTGCCTGTGAAGTATAGCCAATAGTGTAACCTAAGAAATGCAGCATCCAACTTGTGTTCAGCAATCTCCCCCGAACAGCAATGTCGTAATGACTTGATTATCTGTTTTAGTGCCATGCATCTCTTACATTCACCTGAGAGGCAGTAAGCCACAGGGTTGACTGCAGCCTGATTGAATGTTTGGAGAGACTCTCACATAAAGCGTCTCTTTAAGAACAAACAGGGCATAATCAACACTAAAATCAACGACAGTACTTTTTCTTGTTTCTCCCGAAGGTTGCTGTGTGGTCTCCCTTCTTTGGGTCCTAACATTATCCCTGAAATACATATTTGAGTCGATGTCACTGTTTCAGCAATGGTTAAATCTGAATCCTCATAAAATGTTTACACAAGTCATATGACTGAATATTCTAACACTATTTCACAAGAATACAGAAGGTCTTGTTCTTAAAAATTTTAATCTTTTTTCAACATAAAGCTATGTGCACTCATACACCAAGTCATATATTTTCTGTGCAGTGGTAGATGTGATAACCTGTTATCTCTCACCAGTGCATGTTCTGAGGAAACTTTGCATTACTGTCTTATTATGTAGCGTGGACCATCTTAGAGAGCAGGATAAAGAATGATCATGTGATATTACATTGTAAAGATGTGATTCATGTACCGACTGCAGCTTCAATTTACAGTTACATTTTCCTTTTTTACAATAGAGGAAAAAACTTTATCTCATCTATTCATTGTGGGTCAGCACATTTCAATGGAAATAATTTCCTTTTTTTCATTAAATCGCATGCACTGAATTCGCAGAGTGTTACCCAGATCACGTTCTATTGTATTCACTTCTTTCTCTCTCACACAAACGTGAGATGGTAATGACACAGAACCAAGACATTTACATAAATGTTGTTAGGAACGAATTTGTCCAAATTTAATGTGGGGCTTTTGATCTAAAGGTTTCAGCGAGATTTATAATGCAATTGGGCACTTTCATGCAACTAATAAGACACGTACCTCGTACACCACCATCTCCACTCACCTCACCACCCCCCCTCCCATAAACCACCAGCCCAGGCTAATCATACAATGGAATCCTTCAGTTCCACTTGCATTTTCCAAACTCAGCTTCAGATCATGGTTTGCTGGTTCTCATGTTGACGGAATAGAAGGGAGATAAGGATCCAGTGCGATTCCACTTCCGCCTTCCATATCAGATAGTAACAGTAATGACAGACTTGGACTCTGGAGTATTATTCTTCTGCCTAAAATTGGCAATGTCATTGGCCTTAATTTGAAATGTGTTGTAAAATTGAGAAGAAAACAACAGTTCATAACCAACTTGAGTAAAAGAGAAACTCAGCTATCTGCCTCTCATTGAGTCATAGAACTATAGAGTCATACAACATGGAAACAGACCTTATGGTCCAAACATAATCTCAAACTAGGAGAAAGTGAGGACTGCAGATGCTGGAGACCAGAATTTAAAAATGTAGTGCTGGAAAACACAGCAGCCAGGCAGCATTCGAGGAGCAGGAGAATCGACATTTCGGGCATAAGCCTGAAATCTCAAGCTAGACTAGTCTCACCTGCCTGCTCCTGGCCCACATCCCTCCAAACCTTTCCTATTTTACATTGTAGCCGGATCCATCACTTCCTCTGGAAGTTGATTCCACACACAAACTACTCTCTGAGTAATTGTCTCACGTGTCTTTTTAAAATCTTTCTCCTCTCACCTTAAAATATACACCCCATAGTCTTGAACCTTCCCCACCCTGGGGAAAAGACACCTACCATTTCACCGTATCTCAAAATGGCTTTTCATGATAGTCTTTCACAATTTTGGCTCAAAGGCATGTTCAATGCTGAGGTGTGAGGGAGGCACTAGTTTGAGGCTGGTCAAGTCGTAAAATTAGGTTTCCGAAATATCTGGAAGTTTTGATCTTAAATTCGCCTTCTCCCCTACAGTCAGCCCAATTGACAAGCCAAGGATCAAGACCCGTGGTGGCAAACCCTACAGCTCAAGGAACAGCTGAGCTGAGATAGGAACAAATAGGATGGAGGTGGGGTGGAAAAATTCATGGAGGAAGTGTGCTGATCATGGTGGAGAGGGTGAATCCACTGTAAGGGAGGGGGAATTTTGATCAAGGATGTTTGGAACTCACATCCACAAATGGCAGTGGATACATGATAAGTTGTTAACTTTCAATCATAGATACATTTCTGTTAAGCAAATACATTAAGGGATATGGGCCAAAGAAAGGTGTACAGAGTAAAGCCACAGATCAGCCAAGACCTCACTGAATTGTGGAACAGGCTTGAGGAGCTGAATGGTCTAAGCTTGTTCCAATGTTCCTAAGACATCCAAATCCAGGGGAAGGCTCTGATCATGGTTTTGAAGGGTGAGGTATCATTGCAGATGGGAATTGTTTTGCAGAGGGTTGGGGTGGAAATATAGTGGCTGGAGGGTGTGGGGGTGGGGTGCAATGGGGTTGTCTGTTAATGATTCAGGTGGGAAGTGATTGTTGGGGAAGTCAGTGGTGAGGATGTGGGTTCAACATGGTTGAGCAGAGCTGATAGTGGTCAGGGTTCTCAGGTAGCAGACTGATCATTTGGCGTGTGGAGTTTACTGGGACTTGTTGGATTTAGGGAAATCACTGCTCATTTTTAAAAAATTGATCATGGGAAATGGGCATCATTGGCCATTCCAGAATTTATTGTGTTTCTCCAATTGAGCTTGAGAAGGTTCTGGTGAGCTATCTTTTTGAATCTCTTGGTATATGGGTGCAGCCACATTGCTGTAAGGAAGGTAGATCCAAGTGTTTGACTTAGTGACAGTGGAGATACAGCAATCCTGTTCTAAATCAGAATGGCATGCCCATCAGCAGTGAATGTGTATCTAGTGGAGATCCTTATCCTTCTTGATGGTAGAGTTCACAGAATTGGAAAGTGCTGTTTTGCTGACCCTCAGCAGTCCTCTAAAGGCACACATGGGGCCAAGTCTTCCCAGCCCCTGAACAAAGTGGGCATGATGGGAAAAGTTGTTAGATGTCCAGTGAGGAGCATTTCAACATTGAGAGCAAAATGCTCCATTTCCCATCCAAGTATTGAATGACAAGATGGGATTCTCGCTAGTGAGGTCAGATTTAAGTACATGAGCATCTCTCATTAACACTTAATCTTGCCTCATTAGCATGCAATCTTTCTCTGACCTGCTGGATAGAAACAAGATGGTTACTTTTCCCAGTTGAAAGTCAGAGTGGTTGCCTAGTAACTACAGCTAGCCAATTGCTTCTCTGGACTTCCATCTTGGACATCTGGCACCCACATCTCAGGGGCACATTCCATGGGCAGCAACTGCCCGCATTCCCTATCAACAGGGGTTGACATCTGACACAAAACCAATTCACTTAGTCCTTGGTTCTGCACTTCACTTTAGTGCAGACTGATACCTCTTGCATTGAAATGCTGCAGCCATGACAATGTGCACAGAGGGAGAGCTGCCCATCTCACCAGGCTGTACCTCAGGACTGCTCACTCACTCTCATAGCACTCCCTCACTTTGTGCCATGTTGATGCTCACTGCTGGGATGAGCAGTTAGGACGTGGAGGGGAGATGGATGCTGAAGTGGGGGGGGAGGGTGGAGTTGTGACGTATATGGGGGTTGACAATAGTACAGGGACACTGCAGAACGGGGGCATTATTATCAGTCACTCCCATTGGAATCCAACAGGTAGACTGTGGGGCACAATGGTGGGCTTGACTAAACCGCAGGCTCAGGGCCCAGGGGGTCATGATATGAGCTGCCGGCATAATTCCAGATGATGTGGGAGATCAGTACCAGCCAGGAAGAGCTGTATCGAATGACCTTGATTATCAGGCAGGATCTGAGACTTATGTTTAATTGAATTCTAAATTCGAACTGCAAATATAAAATGGCAACGGACACACTGCGTGGTGCATAGTTAATGAGGTGAGTTGTAATGGTAGCCTGAGAAAGCTTGTCAGGCCTCACAGAAAGAAAGTCTCCAGGAAACTCAGCAAAAGATGACACAGCTAATTCCTGGTAAGACTCAGCCCATGGATTTAGTCTTCCTCAACACAGTGAACTTATCGGTTTTTCTTGGTCCAACGAAATATGTTATACAACCACAACACTCTTATAAATAAAGTGACTGATGGATCTGTTTAAACTTTTCTTAGTCTTTGAGAACTATTTAAGTTTATTTCTAAAGAGTGCTATTCATTCTGATCCTGTCAATTCCACAACACACCTGCAGCTCACATTAATTTCAGTTATTAAAGCAGAAGCCATCACCTTTCTATCTATGCACTGAAGCAAGAATATGATTTTTTCAATAATTTGACTGGCAAAGCCTTCACAAATGTTTAAAAGTTTACTTCAATTTATGCCATTATTTATTGTTAATGTTAGCAAAATAATCCAAGAGTTAGGATCACCAGTGAGGCTGTGGCTTACAGCCCAAGGTCTGCCATGTAGATGCATCACTGAACTAATTATTGAAGCATTTTGTTGCTAAATGCAGTCAGTCATGTGACAACGCTGCTCCCTTAACAAGATTATATTGTCCTTGGTTTTTTTTTCAAAGAGGGATTACAAAAGCCAGAGGTTCTGAATTGTCTGGAATTAAGGACTTTGCTCATGGCTAACAGATACTGGCTATGACAACAATCAGAGAAAAGGCCTTTCGGTAATTTTTTTTTTTAAAAAAACACTTGTAAAATGAAGGGGGAGTGGCTGGTTCTCCCAGTTCAGGGTTTTTTCTGGTTTGGTTTTGTTTGGGTTTTAGCAAGCAGTCTGTTTGAAGCTGTTGGTCAAAGAAAGCTGCTGAGGGAGAAGGCTCCCTGATTCAACAGAGATTTTCTGTCTGACTCTCTCTCTCTCTGTCTCTCTAACATCTCTCCTGAAAGAACTTGTGTTTGAACTTACCTTTTTTGCCAAGAGGTATGTTAATGGGGATGTTGCAAGAAATTGGAACAGCTCCTTTGTTAAGACGTTGGGATATCACATTGGATGAGTTTTCAAATGGATATTATTCTAAATTCAGTCTTCTTTTGCCCGTGTATCATTTGGTGGTGTATAAATAAATTCTTTTTTATTTGAAGCTAAATGGTTTGACCAGATGCATCGCTCCTGGAATATCCACCTTACATATGGCCAAAACAGCTAAAAAGATTAGGGTCTGGGCTATCTTCTTGAAATGTTTTGAGGGGGTCTGGCCTGGTCCATAACAGTAGTCAGTGGAGATACATCAATGTAGATAGGTCAGCCAACTCCTACTAGTCTACACCACTCTAGTGGGGTTAATATGCTTTTTGAAATCTGGCACTTCTCCCACTTTGGTACACCATTCTCTTGCAACATTTTCCTTAGTACCTCATGGAACTCTTTCTCTGACTCCCTCTTTTGCCATTGATCAGCAGTAAGTTTCATTCCACAATATTTGTCATAAATACTGTCTTCAGTTGTGCATCTTAGATTGATGTAATATTAATTGAAAATAAATCAAAAGTGTACTAGGCATAGGAAATGACATCTGGCTCCCCAAAGATGATTGAAATATGTTTAATGCTATTACGCATCAAGCCCTGTTTGGATGAGACTTGCAACTGGCTCCACTATTTCCTTTCCATGTATTAATGGAGAGCAAAAAGTCTCCATTAGCATTCCCTATAGGGCAATTAAGAGTCAACCACATTGCTGAGGTCTGGAGTCACATGTAGACCAGACTAGGTAAGGATAGCAGTTTCCTTTCCTAAAGGACATTGGTGAGCCAAGTAGGTTTTCCTGACAATTGGCAATAGATTCATGGTCATTGTTAGACTCTTAATTCCAGGTTTTATTTAATGAGTTCAAATTCTGCCATCTGCCAACAGTCCAACGGTAATACTGTTTGGCCATTGCTTCCTCATGTGAGTGTTAATGCCAGTGTTAATGCTGCATGCAGAGCTCTTCCAACACTATTTTATCAGCATATTCTATTATCCCTTTATTCCAAGTACCAATATCTAAATGCAATTCCCTTCAAATATTTTGTACCATAGAAAGTTTAATATTCTAAACATTTTCTGGATAATGAGAGCTTCACAAGTTCTCTCAGAAACATGTCTGCCCTGAGTGGAGTTTGTGAAGAGTCTGTGGGTCTTATTGGAATCTCTTCAGCTGAATGTACCCAAGACATCACTGTCTTTCACTAACAACGGGAATGCACAAATCAACCCCAGATCCAATTCTATGTATTGTTCCCCCCCAGGGTTTTTTTTTTCACTGTTTCAATCCAGAAGCTTGGCTCATTTTATGGTTAATTGTTTATTGTACCATACCTAAAATGTGACTGAATGATGGATAATAGTCAGCAATTCTAATTCAAACAAACCATGGGATAAAACAGCATTTCAGCTTTCCTAGCCTGCTCAACACAAAGCAATTTTTAATTTCATGATGATACAGATGGTTGTCATCCGGTTAAGAAATTAGTTTTGATTGGAGAACCATTCTGCATTTTCAAATAGTTGCATCAGCATTGGCCTTTTACCTTCAGGTTTGTTAGATTGGGAAGATAAGCAAGCAACCTTGCTGCATAAATACATTTTTTCCCTCACTTGGCCTATCATAAGTTTCTGATTAGTATAATTTATTTCTTCTTTGAGTCTGTAATGCTGTTGCAAAGGCCCCATATTAAATTCAAAGAAGTGGAAAGTTCTTTCATCATTAAAGCTGTTTCCTGAACTGCACTGAATAGTCATTCCAACTGAAAATAAAATGTGTTTTCTCACTGCCGTTAATGCATTGAATTATCACCCAGCAGAGGTGACATGATCCAATTACTTAAAGATGAAGAAGTGAATTATTCATCTCCCTCAAATTTCTAGCATTGCCAATGATCAAACCTAACTTTTTCTTTGAAATGATTCTATTCTTCTATTGCTGAAATGTTGATCCACCATCTCCCCCAGGAACCTGCTCCATTGCTGACATTTCTCACCAGATAGATCTCTTGCTGGATTAGGGCTGTACAACCTTGTCATGTGAGGACATACATTTCAATTTTTTTCACACTGATGGGACTGAAGAATGAACTTCAGAAAAGTAAAGCATTGAAAATTTATCTCAGTGTTAGCAAAACAACAAAATAGTACATCTGTAAGAAGAGCCCTCAATTAAGATGGTTAATTTATATCAAGGTGATCAGTGACCATCACAGAAATATACACACACTGTTGCATATACAAATGCACACGCACACACAGTCACCCATAAACACTCATTCATACATGCATACACACAGTCTCTCTCTCTCACTTTCACACACAAACACAGTTGCTCATATACTCACTCATACACAAACACACGCATATACTAATTCACTCACTCTCACTTACTCCTACACAAACATTCATTCACATACTCGCCCTCTTAGACACTCACTGTCACTCAGACATTCACATACACTCTTACTCACTCTCATTCAGTCACACAGGTCGCCTAGGTTACCCAGATTTTAACTGCAGAGGTGGCGAGAAGATGAAGTGTCAAGGGTTAACTCACCCAATTATTTATCCTTCTTGCCACCTCAGGGAAGGTAAAGTTATGTCCATGACATAGCTAAAGTTCCTGGAGCAAACTGCAACCATCAGTATTTAAAATAGTTCAGGATAACGGAACTTAGAAAAGATTGGAAATAATAATCTGCTTATTTCTTAGACAGCTTGACCTTAAAATCCAATAAAGCATATGAAACCAATTGTATTGATGATGTTCTGAAGAACTATCAGTGGACCCGAGATGTTAACTCTGATTTTTCTCCACAGATGCTGCCAGACCTGTTGAGTTTTTCCAGTAATTTCTGTTTTTGTTTCTGGCTCCCAGCATCTGCAGTTTTGTATCAATGATCTCCTTATTTAATACATTTCCTCAGTTGATGCATATTTCTAAATTTAGATTAGTAATGGCTGAAAATATGGAGTAGTGACCTTGTTGGGTATTTATTATAGTGGTGAAGAAGCAGGAAACAGCATTTCTAGGCAGATTATGGAAATGTGCAGGACACGTAAGGGTGTGTTAGTTTTCAATTATCCGAAGGTAGACTGGGAAAAAAGCTGGAGTGTGGGTACAGAAGGGGAGAAATTTGTGTAATGTGTGCAGCAGATCTTCGAGGAACTGCAAGTTTCCCGACCTACCTGGGAGGGGGCTGCGCTGGATGTGGTCCGAGGAAATGCAGCAGGCCAGTTAAAGAATATCAGAGTGGCGGAGCATTTGGGAAATAGCAATCATAACATTATATGGTTCAATATTAAGTTGGAAAAAGATAAAAATCAGTCGAAACTTAAGATTCCAGACTGGCAAAGGTCAGATTTTAGAAGTCTAAAAGTTGAACTGGAGCACATCAATTTGGTAGCTAAAACAGTAGATGAGAAATGGAAAAATTTCCAAAGGGAGGTAAAAAGTGTGCAAATTCATGAGTATGGGGCATCCAAAACTATAGAATACCCTGGATGACTAAGAATACTGATGAGAAAATAAAGAAGAAGGAGGCATGTGATGCATTCTAGAATAATAGCAATAACAATCGAGATTAGGATGAGTATCTCAAATGCAGGAGACAGTGTAAGGCTGGAATAAATCAAAAGGTGTTGTGCTGGAAAAACACAGCTGGTCAGGCAGCATCTAAGAAGCAGGAGTGTCAATGTTTTGAGCATAAGCTCTTCATTCCTGATCAAGAGCTTATGCTCAAATTATCAACTTTCCTGCTTCTCGGATTCTGCCTGATCGGCTGTGGTCTGACTCTAATCTCCAGCATCTGCAGTCCCCACTTTCTCCAAGGCTGGAATAAGGATGGCTAAGAGGAAGTATGAGGAAAGGATGGGAGGCTGCATTAAAACAAATAGTAAAATGTTCTTCAAGCATACTAATGAGAAAGGATTAGAGAAGGATAAAGTGGGGCCCATAAGGAAAAAGCAGGATAAGCTGCTCACTGAAGCAAAGGATATAACAGAGATACTAAATGAATATTTTGCATCCATCTTCACCAAATTAGAAGATGGTGGTAATGGCATAGTTGAACATATGGGTGTTGAGTAAGTGAACACTATAATGAGAAAGAAGAGGTGCAAAAAAGCCTGGTAGCACTCCAGGTGGAGAAGTCAGCAGGCCGAGATGCAATGCATTCTAGATCACTGAGAGAGTTAAGGAAGCAGATTGTAGGGCTGTGACATAAATGGTTCAGGCCTTCTGAACACAGGATTAGTCCCAGGAGACTGGAGGATTGCAGTCTTGCTGTAACCAATTTAGGGCAGTAAGGCAGCTCAATGGTTAATATGCTGCCTCACAGCGCTGGGGACCCAGGTTCGATTTCATCCTTGGGTGACTGTGTGGTGTTTGCACATTTTTCCTTTGTCTGTGTGTGCATCCTCTTGGTGCTTGGTTTCTTTCCACAGTCCAAAGATGTGCAGGTCAGATTGTTTGGCCATAATAAATTGCCCAAAGTATCTCGGTGGATTAGCCATGGGAAATGCAGGGTTATGTAGAGGATGAGTTTGAATGGGATGCTCTTTGGAGGATTGGTGTAAGCTCAGTGGGCTGAATGGCCTGCTTCCATACTGTAGGGATTCTATGAATTGCAAGAACTATGCTGAAAGAGAAAGGGAAAGAGAAAAGGAATGAGAGTGACTATTCCCTGGTGGAGGTGATGGTCTAGTGGTATTGTTACTAGACTATTAATCCAAAAACTCAGTTCATATTCTAGGACCCATGGCAAATTGTGGAATTTTAATCCAATGTAATATTTTGAATTAAAGATCTAATGATGACCACAAAGCCTTTGCCAATTGTCAGGAAAAATGACCTTTCCTCCATCCTCAAGTGACGATGCTCACAATGCGTCCCTTGTACAGTACCAAAATACAGTACCATAATACCCATTATTTCTCTAAACACAGTCCCTGAACCTAATACCTCGGTGGGTTTTTAGACTGTAACTTTCTGGAATTATTTTAGACTTGAACATTAATGACCTCTGCTTTAGGTTACCTCTTTAGGATTTTATCCCAAAACCTCTGAACTAACATTAATTCTTTGCTCTAAGCCAATCTCGTTAACTACATATCCCTTCCCTCCTCAGGCACCAGCCAATTTCAAGGACTTCACAGGACTAATGAAATCCCAAAGTAAAACAGAAACCAGGTCTCAGCTGTGGGTGTTCCCATTAAGCTTAAAAGAAGGTCCAGATTATTAGGCCTCATTATTTACCTTGCTGGGTTGCAAAACAATCTAAGTTGGCCAAAATATCCACTTGTAGTGCACACAATCCCATTAACTTTAAAGTTAGGCCTCAAAAGCTTTTTATTAAAAAAATCATCACAGTGTCAAAAATTCTTATGCATTAACTAGTAATTTCAGACACACAGAAAGCCCACAGGTTATCATCTCACAAACCATAATCCCCAAATTACAATAAATTATATTAAAAATATAGGTATATAAATCCCAGTTTACATTACGTTAGTGAAGATTAAGATAATTAAGTCAGTTGGTTTAAGTTTGATGATGACAACACTTTACAACCACTAAATACAATTGTAATTTCATGTAAATTAGTAATTTTAAGCCTTTATATTTGTACTGGTGTAGTCTCTGTGATGATTCCTATGGCAGAGTGATAGTGTCCATACCTCTGAGTCTGGAGGCCTGAGTTCAAGTCCTACTTGCCTATATCTTTGAACTGATTGTTCAGAAAATATCTGCTGTCTCAAATGAAATGCCATTGAGTAAATATGCTATGAAATAAAAGCACAAATGAATCGTAAAATGAAGCATGGCAAGTTAATTAAATTTGAGACAATTGGAGAGGCGCTGTTTACTGAGGCAAAGCATTATTGTCATTTGTGATGTAGCAGAGAGATAAGGTGGAGAAAACAAATCCTGACTTCCAGATCCCAGTACCTAGTGGGACAATCGACCTGATGTACCCAAAGGTCAAAATCAACCTTTCAATCACATGACAATCCATGACCAAGAAATGAGATTGATTTGGGTGAAATAGTGGAAAGAAAAATATGTGTATGCAAGCCTTAGCAAAGAATTCAGAAGTTTGTTCCACTTAAGAATTCAATGATGTATCAGAGAAAAAGCGTCCAATACTGCAGCACCTAGGTTGTACAGCAGTGGTCCATGACAAGCATCAGATGTGGAAGTAGAGGACATAGGTTGAATATATTAGGGAATGAGATAAAGACTATGTAACCAAGATAAAAATGGAAAAGCTGATATAAAGTTCTGGTGGAGCCAACAAACTAAAAGGTAAAGCAGTATGAGCAAAAAAACAACGGACATGAGATAATCAGAGAAAGTTTTAAATTATTCGGAAGTACTAGATGAGAGTCAATTAGGTTTGACACATGGATAATTTTATCTTGAAGAAGTGTTTGGAGATAGGACTTACAAGATTAAAGTGGAGGTTCTTGCCAGGGGTTTTGAAGAGTGACTGAATGATGCAGGTGTTAGAGTGGATTCTCCAGCAGTTTGAAGTCTTAAACATTCTTTTAGCTCTTTTCGCCAATCATTCACAGGAATGTAGAGCAATGGATATTAAAAAAAAACTACATTTCTACACTTTATTCTGAAAAATAATTAAAACTGTCCAAAGAAGCAGATAGAAAACTTTGGAAACAAAATAAATGGGGTAATAGTGAAATGATTCTCCTCAGACACTTTTTAAAAAATGCTAGAGGCAGCACTTTGTGCAAATCTTTCTCTGCGTTACGACAGAGAGTGGACATGTGAGCTGGCCTATGTGCATCTTCTGGCCCTGAGAAAGCACAGAAACACAGAATAAACCTTCCCCTGCAGAGATCTGTGTCATTGATTCCATACTGTCGTTCACGAAGTGGGTGTAAGCATGGAAGATGTGAGCAGACCAGACTCTGCACATTGTGTCTAACTCCACATTCAATGAGAACAGCTTGCTTGCAGTCGTCACTGCCACTCACAATTCTGACGGTCTGTAATCAAGGCATCGGTTGCTTGTGGGAGATGAGCAATCCTTGATTCTTGCAAATCCTTTCATCCATGACTGTCCAAAGAGGCTGTTTATGTTGCGCATGTGTGTGACCCAACCAGATACAACAACTCAAATCATTTGACAAACTTAGTAACACTACAAGTTAACAAATTGTACAGAAGTTAAATATCATTTATGGAGATGCCCTCAGTGAGTTATATTCTTCGTTTCTCTCAAACTAAGTTTAATTGTAGTCCCAACTTTGATAATGGGGATGGAAGGAGCTGCACTGTGATTGGCTGTATTTGCTCAGAAGATTTGATGACCTGGTGCCTTTGGGCTTAGAGGTCCTCTGCCTGCAGACAGTCTCCTGCCCAAACGCAAGCTCATCCTCTTCAGCTTGAACCCTGGATGGGCTTTGGAGAGTTGGAGGGGTAGCTTCCTTTGGAATGATCTGAGAAGAATCTTCTAAGAACAGGGGTTTGTTCCTTGCTTCTCTACCATGTGGGTGCCTGTCTCCCAGAATGACCTTGAGGCTCCTTGATCTCTCATCCCCTTTTCATGTTGTCACTGATGCTGAGCATCTAGGGCTGGAGTACTCAGTGTAGGTCTATGTGCACACATCCAGCAGACATTGAGTGTGTTGGACCTGCTTCCCCATGGAGGTTACCAGTATGTTTGACCAAATCGGTAATAGCCGAAAACAGGGCGTCATCCTTTGCCTGAGGCTGAGCAGGTGCCTGGTCTCCAGCAGCCCTCATTGAATCAGAGACCTGGGTGTTTCTTCCTTAACCAGCTATAGAGATGTGTCATTGATGTCCTCACCAGATTGTCATCCAGAATCCAACCTAGACAGAGAACTCACCAAGGTGCAAGTCTCTAATCTGCTAAAGAAACAGGTGAAAGCCATGCCATTGCATCTCCTGAGGACTCAGTGACCTTTCCCTCAGAGGTGAAGCTGGAGCTGAGGGTCTCTGGTGCTGGCCTCTTTTCATAGGTTCAGTGAACGCCATTAGTGCTTCCTAAAGTGAAGAGAGTCGACACTCGTCTTCCTCAGTAATGTTGGTAATAGGAGAGCAGTGCAGCAGAGCCCAACGAAACATATTATGTTTTGTGCCCATTTATATCTTTCCATCTTCACTAGAGCATTCCCCTCTGTAGCCACAATCAATATTGTCTTGTCATAGACAGTGAGGAGCCTGATGCCCATAACCATCCGCCACCTCCAACCCTCCATTGTTTGTGGTTCTCTTGCTCTGATTATGGGCTGATATTTCTTGCAACGCGATAAAAGGGGGGTTGAGTATGATGGAAGTGGATAGGAGAGAGGTTAGTGGTGATGCATAAGCAGGAGAGACAGTGAGGAGCACCTGGTGAGGGAGTAACCATTGGTACTGCTATGAAATAAGTGAGGCCTATTGTTCAGACATTTTGTACTTGCTTATTCTATTTGCATAAATATTACCTAATGTGTGTCAAAGGAATTTTTGAGGTTCTGGTTGAGCAAAGCAGGTCTTTGCAACTTCATTTCATATTCTTATTTAACTGTATGTGAAGAATCCTTTGAAGTAGCCTTCTTAGATTAGAGTTGGTACTGGCTACACAAATACATCAATGACAGGAGACAACATCAACAATCACTCAGAACAACAACCTACGAAAGGAGGTCAGGAGCCTGCGCTCAATCCAATTGCACAAACTAGGTGCTTCATAGCACTGCTGGTGTTAGCTCACTACACAAAGACCTTTTGGGCTGGACAGCTTCCCGTAGCTTTTGTCAGAAATAACTCTCAGATACAATTTTATGCTGAGGAACAAACATTCGTGTGATTCTGCTTTTCTGGTCTTTTACATTATGTGAGCTTTTCTGGTGTTCCGAAAAAAATGGAACATTTTTTTAAAAAAACCTGATGTGTGAAAATGAAATTGTAGTCAGTCTCTATCAGCCCGCTACATGCCCAGTCATGAGGTGAGGGTTTATCTCCAACAGGGCGTCACAAGAATGCTCTGATTGTCACTCAGACTTTTCCTGAAATCGTTCACCTCCATCTTGCAATTCTTTTTCACAACATGAATCAATGTTAGCAATGGGCTTTGATGCAGATGTCTGTAAATCGAATCGAAAAGTAAACACTGGGTAATTGAATTTCTATTTGGGTAAGAGTCGAAGTGAATTTGACCCTTTTTGAAAAATGTTTTACTTCCTCCCAGGTTTTCACTCAGACCCATAAGCGTATCAATGAATACAAATTCACCATTAAATCAGCACAATAAGGTCATACGAACTGGAAGCAGAAGTATGCAGTTCAGTCCCTCAAGCTTGCTCTGACATTCAAAATATTCATAGCTGGTCTCAACTCCACTTTCCTGCCGCTCCTCATAATCCTTCAACCTGTTCCTAATTAAAAATCTGTCTATTCCTCCTTAAATTTACTCAATGTCCCAGCGTCCATCACACTCTCTGGTAATGAATTTCACAGGTTCATGTCCCTTTGAGAAAAGTAATTTTTCCTCATCTCGAGGCATCATCAGAAACTAATGATTTCATTTTTAAAAAAAGCAAATTTGCCTTAAAAATACTGTTTAAAATATTTAAAAGTAACAGGTTGATACAGTTTGATTAAAGCAATCACGAATGGGTTTACCTCAAAAAAAAGGCATTTTTAATCAGAGTCAATTCACCGCCCCCATAGGTGCATTTCAGTTAGACTGGATGCACTGTCTGTTTCTTAGTAATTAGAAAAGTGATAAATTCAAAACCTTTTAAACATACCTATTGATGTCCTGTTTCCAGAACCACTTTAATTTCAGAGTCACCTGGAAGGTCTGAAATGGAGTTTAATTAGTGGGAAGTTGCTATGGTGATCAAATCTCCCTGGAGATACGGCCAGATATGTGGGTGCGTCTTGTGCAATGTTCTGAAAACTAGAATTTGAGATTGTGGAAATTGCACCAGATGCAATTTGTGATTAAAATTGTTCAGTCTTCTTCACCAGTTATGCTGTTTAAAAAAACAAATTAATTGCGAACGCCAGGGTTTAATTTTATAGAAGCCTGAATGATGTGGGCAAAGATAAGTCTGTGGCATTGTTCACATGTGGAGTCCAGTGAGGTCCACTTTAATGTCACTGGATGTATGTATTTATGTATGTGTCAAGAGGTGATGCAAGTCTCTCATTAGGCAGTAGCAAGCTGCTAGGAGAATTATAGCTTGTTAAATGTTTTATTAACTCCAAAACTCACCTCATTAATATTCAGCTCCTACCTTCCCTAGCAGTTGCAAGGTGCACCATCATTCAGCATTGGGAGCTGCTGCAAGGACACAGTGCATACAGGCACAGGTACACAGCTCACAGAGTGAACCAGGCTGCATCTCAGGTCATCTGGCTTTCACCCTTCTCACCTACCTGCATGCTCACCTACCTCTACGCCTTGACTCATCCTTGCTGTGCAAAGCCTGTCAATTCAGCCAAAGCCAAAGGTTATCTGTCCTGCTGTATTGGCATGTTCTTTTGTGCAGACCCACAGAGAGAACGCTTGTTAGTCGGGATCTGTCTGGGCTCAGGGGGGCTTCTTGTGTACAACATACAAGATGTCAATCTAACACAGACAGTATGTGCCACACTGAATGGTCACTCAATCATGGGTTAGAAGGTATGTGGAGGTTACACTGCAGGACAGTCAAGGTGGTGAGAGGCAATATCCTCAGGGAATGCTGGTACCAGGAGCCATGGGCACAATCAGCACACAGTCTGGGGCCTTGACAATGATCTGCTCACAGTCAGGGGAAGGCAATAGCCAGTCCCTTCTGACCATCAACAAGTCTGGGCAATTATATACTGTCCATTAGAGAGCGACAAACACTGTGTTCAGGGGTCTAGGAGTTGCTCATCAAAATCAGTCTGAGATCTGAGGTAACAAATGTCCAGAGGGGGTTGCCTGGTCATTGTTGAAGAGGGTACATGGAGGGTCGTTGTCGGGGTAGCAGGGAAGTCACTGCCTAACAGAGTGGGACTGTCAAGGCTGGGGACAAAAGCAGAGGCACGTTTGGAGGTGGGAACAAGGTGCATTGGGGAGGAGGGATGTCAGCGCAATAGCATCACAGCCATTGTAACCTGTGGTGAGGAGTGTATTAGCAGCAACTATTACCGTGGCCTCCCCAGGTGGAGTATACAGGACCAGGGTGGTATCAGGGATAGGAGGGCAGTGAGGGCAGTTGGTAAGGTTCCATGTGGTGGGTCTCTACATGGGCGAATGAGTGGAAATGGGCTGACGGGGTGGAGCAAGGTGAAAAGGGACAGAGGTTCTGGGGTGGGATTCGGAATCATAGAATCGGGCAGCACAGAAAAAGCTTTTCAGCCCATTGAGTCTGTACCACCAAAAATGTAAGATGACCTGCACTGGTCCCATTTTCCTGCTCTAGGCCCATAGCCTTGAATGTTTATGAATTGAATTGAATTGAATTTGTTGTCATGTGTACCGAGGCACAGTGAAAAGTTTTGTCTTGCGAGCAATACAGGCAGATCACAGAGTTAAGTAGCATAGATAGTAAATAATAGGTAAACAGTGGCAAAAACAAAAACACAGGTACAGGCAAATATTAGGAGTTTGTGAGTCCATTCAGTATTCTAACAACAGTAAGGTAGAAACTGTTTCAAAACTAGCTGGTGCAATTGTTTATGCTTCTGTACCTTCTCCCCGATGGTAGAGATTGTAGAAAAACATTGCTGGGGTGGGATGGATCTTTGAGAATGCTGGCAGCCTTTGCTTGACAGCGGACCTGGTAGATGGATTCTATAGATGGGAGTTTGGCCTTTGTGATTGTCCGGGCTGAGTACACCACTCTCTGTAACCTTCTCCGATGTTGAATGGTACAGTTGCCATACCAGGTAGGGATACATCCAGGCAGATTGCTCTCGATGGCGCATCTATAAAAGTTGGCAAGAGTATTCGCCATCATGCCAAATTTCCTCAGCTGCCTGAGGAAGAAGAGGCATTGTTGGGCCTTTGTAACCAGTGCGTCCACATGAAGAGTCCAAGAAAGCTTGTTGTGGATAACCACTCCCAGGAGCTTGACAGTCTCCACTCGTTCCACCTCTGTGCTGTTAATGTATGGGGGGGCATGAGTAATGTCCTACTTGGTTTTGCTGGCATTGAGAGCTAGGTTGACACTTGTATGCCAATCAGATGCATAAGTGGCTTAATGGCAGGAGACAGACAGTAATAGTGAAGGGTTACTTTTCAGATTGGAGGCCTGTGACCAGCGGTGTGTTCCACAGGGTTCAGGCTCTGGGCCTCTTTTGTTTGTCTTTTATACACATGATTTGAATGAGAATATAGAAAGCATGGTTAGTAAGTTTGTGGATGACACCAGCTTAGTGCCATAGTCGACAGTGAAGAAGTTTTTTTAAGATTACAAAGGGATCCTGATCAAATGTGTCAATGGGCTGAAAAATGGCAAATGGAGTTCAATCTGGATAAAAATGAAGTCTCGCATTTTGGTAAAACAAACAAGAGTAGGGCTAATACAATTAATGGTAGGGTGCTGGGTGGTGTTGTAGAACGGAGGGACCTAGGGGTGCAAGTACATAATTCTTTGAAGTCTGTATCACATTCAGCTGTCAGAGACATTTAACATGCTTGCCTTTATTGCTCAGTCTGTTGAGTGTAGAAGTTGGGAAGTCATGGTGAGGTTGTACAGGACACTGGTGAGGCATTTTCTGGAAAACAGTGTCCAGTTCTGGCTGCTCAGTTATAGGAAGGAAATTATCCAGCTGGAGAGGGTTCAGAAGAGATTTACCAGGATGGTGCCAGGTATTGAAGGTATGAGTTATAAAGAAAAGCTGGACAGGCTGGGACTTTTTTCCCTGGAGCATAGTGGTTGAGAGGCTGGCTGATAGAAGTTCATAAAATAATGAGAGGTATAGATAGAGTTAATGTTACCTGTCTCTTCCCGAGGATAGGGGATTTCAAAACTAAGGGCACATTTTTAAAGTGACATTTTTAAAGATGACTTATAAAAGACATGAGGCAAATGTTTTATACAGCAGGTGGTTCCTGTGTGGAATGAACTAACTGAGGAAGTGGTGGATGCAGGTACAATTGCAACTTTTAACAGGCATCTGCATGGATACATGAATAGGAAAGGTTTGGATGGATATGGGCCAGGAGCAGGTAAGTGGGACTAGTTTAGTTTAGGATTATGTTCAGCATGGACTGGTTGGACCGAAAAGTCTGTTTCAGTGCTGTATGACTCCATGACTCTATGCTCAAGCAAACGCTGTTTAAAGGTTGACAGGTTTCCTGCCTCAACGACGATCCCAGGCAGTGTATTCCAGATTCCAATCATCTTCTGGGTGGAAAAATCTGTCCTCAAACCCTGTCTAAGTTTATGCTCTCTTGTTATTGACCCTTTGACGATGGGAACATCTTTCTGTTCACCCAGACCATGCCTCTTATAATCTTATACACCTCTATCAGGACCTCCTTTTCCGCGCCAAAAAAAAACCCCAAGCCTATCCATCTTCTGGTCATAACTAAAATGCTCCATCCAAGGCAACGTCCTGGAGAATCTCCTTGGCATTCCCTCTCGTGCAATCACATCCTTCCTATAGTGTGGTGACTAGGACTGTACGCAGTGTTCTAGCTGTGGCCTACCCAAAGTTCTGTACAACTCCAGCATGACCTCCCAGCTCTTATAATCTGTACCATGCCTGATAAACACAAGTGTCCCATATGCCTTCTTAACTACCCCATTAGCCTGTTCTGCCATCTTTAGAGATCTGTGAACAAGCGTCCGAAGATCCTTTGGTTCCTCTGAGCTTTCTACTCTTGCCATTCATTGAGTCCTCCCTTGTCTTGTTCCTTCTTTGAAAGTGCATCATCTGAAATCCACCTGCCACAGACCTGTCCATCCGACTAATTTGTTTGTGTATCCTCCATGACCTATCACCTTCCTCCTCACAGTCAACCACCCGGCCAATCTTTGTGTCGTCTGCAAACTTACCCATTGCACTGTGCCCTATTCATATCTACATCATTTACAAGTATGACAAACAATAAGGGACCTAACACTAATCCCTGTGATACACCACTGCACACCAGCCTCCAGTCACACAAAAAGCTTCTCCCACCATCTTCTGTCCCGTCACTAAGCCAATTTTGGACTCAACTTGCCTTGATCCACCACTTCCTCTTTATCAGTCTCCCACGGGAACCTTAACAAAGGTCATTCTGAAATCCATATACACTGCATCAGCTGCCCTATCCACCTCCAAACACTTGGCCATCTCCTGGAAAAATTCCATCAGATTAGTTAGGCATGACCTTCCTCTGACGAAGCTGTACTGACTACCCCTGATCAAACCTTCCCTCTCTTTCTGAGATGAATTTTCTCCTTCATTATTTTGTCCAATAGTTTCCCTCCCACTAGTCTAGTCTAATGTTCACTGTATTATGTCTATTGCTCTTCTAGTGAAGGGAAACTACATTAGCTATGCTTCAGTCCTCTGGTGCCTCCCCTGTGGCAGTATCTGTAATTCATCCTTTGTCCCACACAGCAGCCAGGGATACACCCCATCCAGATCTGGGGTTTTGTCCACTTTTAAATCCTCCAAAACTTCTAATACTTCCTCATTCTTACATCCACCTGCTCAAGAACTTCACAATCCATCTTTTTAAATTCTTGTACTTACATCCTCCTTTTCTTGAGTAAAGACATGTATGAAATACTCATTTAACACTTTATCAATGTCCTCTAACTTCCGACACAGATTTTTCCTTGGTCCCTAATAGGCCTCCTCTTTCCACAGAAATTCTCTTCCCTTTGATATAGTTGCAGAATACCATGGGATTCTCCACAACTTTGCTCACTAAAGTTTTCTTATGCCCCCTCTTTGCTCTCCCAATTCCTTTCTTGAAATCCCCTCAACATTTTTCATGCTCCTCTCAGGCCTCCATTGTTTTGCTCTATTTGTACCTGTATACATCTCTCTTTTATTCAGTCCTGACGACCTGGTATCTGGCCAGCAGGTGGAGTCCAGGGCTGATAGTATCCACCATGAGTTACATTCCCTGTCATCACTTGCTGTTCTCTGGATGCAAAATGCAGCTGGAAAATGAGGCATTCCCCAGAGTCAGTGCAGTACCAAACAGTTTAATGGGTATAAGTGGGACCCATGTTTGCTGGATACTAGGACATTGAAGTGGCAAAACATGAAGCAAGTGTTTGCAAACTCCATGTTCCAATCATTTCTTCATCCAATTTGCCACACATGCAGAGTGAACAAACTTAGGCCTCAATTCTGCTCAAAGATGATTTGCCCCATACCATTGATGTTTGCAAATCTAACATTGTCATCTCAGTGATGCAGGAGGTAGCAATAATGGCTTAAAAAGAGCCAAATGATGGCTAAAAGTGTCCAATCATTTGTGAAGCTTCCAAGGATGATGTGGGACGAAGGGAATATTATTACATTTCACATAGATATAATGATGGGCTGGACTGAATACAATGAGAAGATAAATGACTGATGTGGGTCAGAGATGGGGAGAGGGCCAAAGCAGAACAGACATTCCCTTCTTGATGTAATGTCATAGAGTTTTGGAGATGTACAGCATGGAAACAGACCCTAAGGTCCAAGTTGTCCATGCTGACCAGATATCCTAAATTAATTTAATTCCATTTGACAGCATTTGGCCCATATCCCTCTAAACCCTTCCTGTTCATAGACCCATTTAGATGCCTTTTAAATATTGTAATTGCACCAGCCTCCACTACTTCCTCTGGCAGCTCACTCTATACACACCCCACCCTCCACATGAAAAAGTTGCCCTTTAGGTCCTTTGTATATCTTCCCTCTCTCATCTTAAACCTATGCCCTCTAGTTTTGGACTCCCCTACCCTGGGGAAAAGACCTTGTTTATTTACCCTGTCCATGTCATTCATGATTTTATAAACCTGTATAAAGTCACCTCTCAGCCTCCAATGCTCCAGGGAAAACAGCCTCAGCATTTTCAGCCTCTTCCTATAGCTCAAATCCTCCAAACTCAGCCACATCCTTGTAAATCTTTTCTGAACTCTTTCAAGTTTCACAACATCCTTCCAATAGGAAAGAGACCAAAGTTGCACACAGTATTCCAATAGTGGCCTAACCACCGTTCTGCACAGCCACAACATGACCTGCCAACTCCTGTATTCAATGCATTGAACAGTGAAGGCAAGTGTAAAAATGCCTTCTTTACTATCCTGTCTACCTGTGACTCCAAGGAACTATGAACCTGCACGCCAAGTCTTTTCGTTTGGCAACGCTCCCTGGACTTTACCATTAAGTGTTTAAGTCCTGCCCTGATTTTTCTTACCAAAATACAACATCTTAGTTTGTCACTCAGTTGGTGTGGCGCATTTGTCAAGTTGGTGCTTGTGCTTCAACCAGCCCATGATGGAGCAGGCGATGAGGCTGATCAGGATGCAGTTTTGCTGCTTGAAGGGGTCTGGGGTTGGGAGGGGTACAGGGAAGAGGTACCCGTGGAGGGGTTGTGTTCCTGTACAGTCCAGGCAGAGTGTGCTGCACCTTCCTAGCATGCTGTATTCTGCACATTTGGAGCAGGCAATGGGGTGATGAGATAAGGAGAAAGTGAGGACTGCAGATGCCGGAGATCAGAGCCGAAAAATGTGTTGCTGGAAAAGCTCAGCAGGTCAGGCAGCATCCGAGGAGCAGGAGAATCGACGCTTCGGGCACAAGCCTTTCCTCAGGAATGGCTTTCCTGAGGAAGGGCTTGTGCCCGAAGCGTCGATTCTCCTGCTCCTTAGATACTGCCTGACCTGCTGCGCTTTTCCAGCAATACGTTTTTCAGCTCTGATGAGATAAGGAGCCAGGGAAACAGAAGCTGTCTTCCAAGGATTAGACAAAGGTGTTGTGGAGGAGGAAGCTCTCCTTGTGCCTGACAGTTCTCAGCTGCATCATGCTGTACATGTCTGGCAGGACATGTGTGGCACCTGGTTCCGGTAGATGGCAGTTGAGGGCAGGAGACTGTCATAGCTTATGTTCAGGGTTGACCATTGCTTGTCTATACATGCTGCTCCCTTGGTGGACAATAACAAGACCCAGGTGAACACTGGGCACTGGGGACAGACTGGGGAGGACATTTAGTTGGAATGCAGCAAACAGTAGTCAATCTGGTGGTGAGAGAAAACCAACGAGAGAATGATATTGCATGTGGGGGTGTGGGACTGTCAGCTGTACTGGTTTTGTGCCATGAGCAGTTGCATCACGATGTAGCCAGTGAGAGGCATCAGTGGGTTGCCAATACTTGTCTGGGAGCACAATGGCTTTTTAAATGTGGCACAGGTGGATGGGATGTTGGTCTTTCAGCAGCTATTGCTCAGTGACGGGTTGTTAAGAGAATAGCTAAAATCGGTGATAAGGTTGGTGTAGGTAGTTAATGAGGAAAGCTCGCACAGATGTTTTGATGCATTTGCAAGGCCTGCCAACTGAAACCTTCCAAACCGTTTGACACAATTCACACTTAAGTAAAACAAAATGTAAGGTTCAACTCAAGGTCAGAGATTCATGATAAATTCCAGCTTTAGTTTTATCTCTTGCTGGCCTTCTGTAACTTGTTGGCCATTTAATATTTTTGAGTATTTCATTGTTTTGACTTAATTGCTTTTATGATGGAGAAGCTTAATAAACTTATTTTCAGTCATATACCCTCCTACACTATGAACACTCTGTCTTGGCCCAGCTCCATCTCGGTCCACCAAGAGTTTCAGAGCCTTTTATCACCAGTGTCCTACGTTTTGGAATATTCCTGTACATTATTCTGCCTGCCCAGTCGGTATTAAATACCTCTTCAAGATCTATGTCTTCATCTATGCTTAGAGACACCCCTCCAAATCTCTTACTCTTTGGATTAACAAGTGTTTTCTGGGGCCTCGAGGGATTTAATATTAAAGTGCTTTAGTGGCAATTGGTCATTCTCAGAACAATTGTTTTGTATATTTTGCAAGGGCCAAAGCCAAAGTCAATTGCACTTCCAGAATAATGATTTTGTTCTTTCTCTAATCTTCATCGCTTCACAAATTTAGGATGAGAAATAAAAATCTGGATCGGCAGTCTCAGGTGCACTGGGTCTTAAGTCCAACCAAGAATAGCTGCACTGTATATCTTCACGGGCTGTTAAAACCACAGAGAAAGAGGAAATGAATTACACCTTGATTCATTTTGCACACAAACCTGCACAAGAGAGTATGGAACTGTGTGTGAATCCTGCTCTTGACCTTTAAGTAAGAAGTTACACCTTCTTTAAATAATTCAGGCTTTTCGCCACCAATCTACACAATATTTCCATTTCTTATACTTTAGCAATGATTTGAACTGAGTCATGGGAAAAGCAGGAGTTGACGTGGCGTATAAGCAGTGGCGGTTTTAGTGAATAATTTATATGGTTTAATTCTCTCACTCTTTTGTGACCACCGTCATCCAAGAGAAAAGGATTAGTGCTGTATCTGGACTAAAACCCTGATAAACATGCTGTGGGGATATGGAGAAGTGGAGAGAGCGACCACTGTTCTGTTGGCGGGTGACAGGAGTGGTATCAGAGGTTCGTCAGAATGAAACTGTAATCATAGGACATCAAAACTGTCACTGCTCATGTTCAAAGCTGGGTATTAAAGGATTATATATTGCTGTGTGTCACTGCTGAAAAATCTCCAAAAAATTACGTTAACTTGATAAACTGAGAATAGAGTTTTCATGGAAGATTTAAAAGGAATTGGCTCCAGCACTTACTGCAACCCTCCAATGCATGTTCAATTTAATACTACTGGCTGCTGAAATATGCTCTTTAGTGTTTAAAGTACTGACAGCATTTCTTTCATCGTGCAATATAGACCAAAAGGAAACTTGTCGAATTTGGATTATGCAGTACTAGGAGAAGATCCAAGGAAGGTGCAGGCCATGGTAATAGGATCAAGCCAGAAAAATATCAAGGAAGAGAGTAGAGGCAAGGTTCTGGAGAGATGGGAGGGATGTTCACAGATGATGTAAGGTTGCTAGGATGCATAGGAAAAGAATGTGTAGAGGAGAACTGTGGAAGTAGTCAGCGTTTGCAAGGAGTGAGGGGTGTGTGTGCGTTTGTGTGTGTGTGTGTGTGTATGTGTGTGTGTCTCTCCATCTCGCTCTCTCCACTGCAGAAAGCATTACCTGGAATTCATGCTGGGACTTATGTATCAAGTTAGGCATAAAGCCAAAACTCTCTGTGCTGCTGATTGGCTATAGGTTCATTTGGACAGCATCAGGAAATGAATTAAGACACCAGTTAAGAACAGACTGCAGAGGGGAATACCTGATGGTTTGTGGGGGTGACCCTGCAGATAATATTTCTGTTACTATTGGTCTATGTGGGTAGTTTTGTCACCATATGAGACAATGCTGATAAAGGTTAATAGCCTAACAAGTGCTGTCAAGCCTCTAATTTCTTCTCTTATTGACTCAGGAATGTTTTCATGGAGGCCTGAGCCAGGAGCTTTGTCAAGAAATCTCAATATAATCATGGAAGAAGTTATTCTCTCGTGCTACTGGCTCCAGTTAGCTTTGCATCTAGCTTCTAAGAAGTTGTTTCCATTCCAGAGAAGGAAAGAAAGAGAAAACCTCCATTTTATTTTGGGTTCACAACTGTATACCTGCTAGTTTTATAGGTTTCTCAAAGTTACCATATCTTTTAGCAGTTTCAGCGAGTCTTGAGAAGATTTGGAACTCAGGTTGAGGTTCAGGATGTAAGTTTGCTTGCTGAGTGGAAGGTTCGTTTTCAGATGTTTTATCACTATACTAGGTAATATCATCCGTGAGCCTCCAGTGAAGCACAGGTGTTAGTGACCCGCTTTCTATTTATGTGTTTAGGTTTCCTTGGGCTGGTGATGTCATTTCTGGTGGTGACATCATTTCCTGAGGTGATTTCATTTCCTGTTCTGGAAATGACATTTATGTCTCATCCCTAATTGCCCAGAGGGCATTCAAGGATCAACCAGAATGCTATGTGTTTGGAGTCACGTGTAGGCCAGACCAGGTAGAGATGGCAGTTTCTTTCTCTAAAGGACATTAGTGAACCAGATGGGCTTTTAATGATAACTAACAAATGGACATCATTAGACTCTTAATTCCAAATTTTTATATATTTCAAACTCCACCATCTACCATGGCAGGAATTGAACCTGGATCCCCAGAACATTACCTGGGTCTCTGAATGAACAGTCCAGTGATAGGCCATCACCTCCCCTTTAGTTTCAATGAACTTGACCCTGACTAGAACCAGAGAGCAGAACTGTAAGGAATTTAGTAAATTGGAGAAAGGATCTGATTGATGAGCCACTGGGCACAAAGAAGAGGCCAGAACATCACATGTGCCAACTCACCAGAGGGCAGTTGCCACAATCAATTCCTGCAGTAGGGGATTCAGATAGTATCATCAAGGTGTCATACTATGAATGAAGACATAAAACATGAAGTACAATGGGAACTGAGCAGTATTCAGTAACAGGATTGTGCACATTGGCTAAGAGTGTGGAGGAACCCAAGTCTCCATCTCATACAGGCCATGCTGATGCTGTTGAAATTGAACTGTGTGGTAAGTCCGTGAACAAGGCTGTGTGATCAACTCTAAATGTATCACTGTTGACTTCTGTGACAGCTCACAGCGATGTCAACCTGGTTTCTGGAGGCCAGTATCGATAATGGCATTCAATCTTGCACTCTGTTCTCAGGCAACCTGATAGCAGCACTGAGGTGCAAGGTCCTAGGTCAGCGAAGGTACCTCTTTTGGAGCTCTTTGCTGGCTTCCTCAGGATAACAGGATCCCTGTTCCCTCACCAAGTAGCATCCATGTCCATGATTCGTGGCCAGATTGTCAGCCCATGTCAGGATTATGCTGGTTACAAAGGGGTCCTCAAAGCCCCAAGTTGCTCAAGGTTGTCCAACATGGCTACCTGGAGCATGAGCCGAAAATGTGTTGCTGGAAAAGCGCAGCAGGTCAGGCAGCATCCAAGGAACAGGAGAATCAACGTTTCGGGCATCAGCCCTTCTTCAGGAATGAGGAAAGTATGTCCAGCAGGCTAAGATAAAAGGTAGGGAGGAGGGACTTTGGGGAGGGGCGTTGGGAATGCGATAGGTGGAGGGAGGTCAAGGTGAGGGTGATAGGCCGGAGTGGGGTGGGGGCGGAGAGGTCAGGAAGAAGATTGCAGGATAGGCAGAGTCTTTTCCCTGGGGTTGGAGAGTCCAGAACGAGAGGGCATAGGTTTAGGGTGAGAGGGGAAAGATATAAAAGAGACCTAAGGGGCAACTTTTTCACGCAGAGGGTGGTATGTGTATGGAATGAGCTGCCAGAGGATGTGGTGGAGGCTGGTACAATTGCAACATTTAAAAGGCATTTGGATGGGTATATGAATAGGATGGGTTTGGAGGGGTATGGGCCGGGTGCTGGCATTTGGGACTAGATTGGGTTGGGGTACCTGGTCAGCATGGACAAGTTGGACTGAAGGGTCTGTTTCCGTGCTGTACGACTCTGTGACTCAATGTAGGCCGGCTGTGTCTCTTTGCTCATGGCTCTGGCAGGAGCTTGGATCACATCTGGACGAAATATCCCTTGTAACCTATTTATTGCTCCACAAATCTCTGTCCTAGTTTGAGTAAGGAAGCAACAGAGGACCTGCACAGAATGAATGAAACATTGCTGCGAGAAAACTGAGCACAAAGTCAGGTCATACATTGCCAGTGACAGCAAAATAATCCACATAGTCAAGGAAGGAGATCCTTTTCCATTGAGAGGGATGTTGAGTTTGTTCATGGAAACTACACAGGGCCTGTAGTCTGTGGGCCTTCTGGGAGTTTGCATTGTGTTCTCTCATTCTACATTACTCTATCCAGAGTAATGTATCTATCTGCTGACTCTGGTGTAGAGATCCTCTCCCATCTCTCCGAAACAGCAATGAACAACAAACAAGGAGCTTTCGCTGCAGACAGGAATGAACCCGTAATGCTAGTTTTCGGGCTAAGGTGACCATGAGAGTCACAAGATGTGAAAATAAGTAAATAGAAAATGCTAGAGATTTTTGAGAAAATGCTAGAGTTGTTCGAGAGAGAGAGAGAGAGAGAGACGGAGTGAATGAATGAAATCTGATTGACGTTGACGTTGCAGTTCAACACCACTCCCTGGTCCTAACCTCCACACATGTCAGGAATGTGCCAACAAGGGAGGTAGCCAACAAAGGGACCACTTCCATGTGTCACTGTAAAGCTGTCAGTCAGGTGTCCGAGGCCATACACACAGTTGGAGGTCTGGATGCACTGGTAGGACAGCAGTCTCATCAGGGGAGCAAGGCACTGCTGAGGCAAATAAAAGAATATGAGGAGATCTTAAAAGAGGGGCCTCCTGTTCTGAATATGTAGCATAACATTTAATTCAAATTCTGGGCAGCACATTTAAGATACAGAAGAATGTGTGCTTATTGCCCTCAGTTTTGCACCCACGGGCAATCGTTTTGCATCTGATACACAAGCGCAGCATGATTAAATTTCAAGACTAGAATATTTCCTATATACCCATAAGACATGAATATAATATTGTAGAGCTGCAGCTCGAAGATCAGAAAACTGATATTTCACACTGTGGCTGATGATAGTTTTGTGGTGGAAACTAAATGAGGCACAACAAGTAATTTAGTGTTAATTTGACAAGAAGTGGAAGATGTGAAGATGACAATGAGGGCATCAACAGGATCTTCCCAATGTTATCGACCCTGCAGTAACTGGCATGTACCAACGTATGCCTTAAACAGGAGTCAATCATATTACAGTCTGTCTGAGTAAGTGTAAAAACCCTTCCTGCTTTATTCATGCGGCATTAGCTCACTGAAAGCATGTGCTTGTAGCACCATTGTTCCAATGCTTTTAGTTTGTCCATTATGAATTTCTTGGAAGCTGAAACATGAAATCATCAATATATTAGAATGTGTGCAACAAAACAAAATCAAGCAGGTCAAAAAAATCTGTCTTCATAGTCGAAATAACACCACAGAAGCTGACATCCTATCAGCAAGTCACCCTTTATTTACATGTGGAAAGTTGCAGCTCCCTCAGAGCCCACTCTCAGAGTGAACAGGACCTCTGACACTCCTGTTTCTCTCTGTCAACCAGGGCTCCCTGATTGGACTGGATTAACAGCCCCAGTCAGGCAACTGATATTTATGATGTCCACCTGGCTGATCTCATTACAATTAGTACAATAAGGATTTTAACCAATCATTAAATCTTGTGACACAAAAACTTTAAGCTTACCTCTTGCAAGACTACACATTAGTTTCCTTTTAGCACTTTAATGTCATTATTGAAAGGTTAAGAACTTCTAAAATTCCAGCCATGCTGGGACAACCATATTGCTATGTGCAATATTTGTTCAGGAAAATTTTCAACCTAACCCACTTATTGCATGATTGATCCCATTTTGCATTCAATCCTGGCATCCCACAGCTGAGTTCAATTGTTTTCTTCCTCAAGACTGACCTCTTTACCTGTCCCTTGGGCCATGTTTAGTTGTTACATCTTTCCCATATTTCTCCCACCTCATCGACACACTCTGCAATAGGAACACACCCCAAACTGAGCTTCATGACCAAGCTTTTGGTCTCCTGACCTAATACCTCTTCATGTGGCTTGGTGTCATTTTTGTTTTGCTAATTGTCCACTGTGGGGGAGGTGGTGGCTTAGTAGTAATGCCTCAGGCGTCATAATCCAGAACACCAGGTTAAACTCCTTGATATAGGGTTTCAAATCCCAAAATGGGTAACAGTGAAATTTGAACTCATAGTAAAACTAGCCAAATTGTGACTATCTCACCATTGTTTTGAAAGCCCATCTGGTTTATTAATGTCCTTCAGGGATGAAAACGTGCTGTTTTTACCTTGTGTGACTGACATGTGACTCCAGGCTGACAACAATGAGGGGACTGAAAGAGTGGGTACTCTATTTCCTTTTAGATCAGGCAAAACTCAGGTTTCTTTGTTTAAGTGTTCATTCATGCATGCAAGGGATATGTACGTATCCAAAAGTGCTGCACAGCTTAAATGTTTACTGCCAGAGCAAAGGTTTTATAATTTTTTTACAGGTAACAAGCTTCCAATCAATTATTCTAAGAAACAATAATCTCCAATCAAGATGTAACACTTTACTTACCAATCTCGACCCAAACATTTTGCATAGTGTACATTCCAAATTAGTTCAATGACTATATTATCCAATACTACTCAGATTGATCCATGTGATTACATAACCAATTATATCATTACACGTTCTCCTGTCCTAGCTGCAGTACCATCTGATTCCTGTGGCACACAGGGCTGATGGTTGCCAACCTGAAAATGCTCCTTTATCCCAACTTTCTGTGTTTTATTAATTAGCCAACCCCCATCCAATATACAACTTCCATAACTAGCTACACTGTTTATAACTTTTTCCCCTTTCAGTAACCACTATTGCTTATACGGAAAAAGTGAGTACTACAGATGCTGGAGATTAGAGTCGAGAGTGTGGTGCTCCACACTCTCAACACTATTACCAATAATTCAAGTTTCCCTTTCAGGACCATGAATAGCACCTTGGTGTTTCACGTGAAAGCTGTGGTGTTGAGAAGGTAAGTTATGAATACTCGTGATCGGAAAGGTAGAAGTCACCTTAAACGTGGCCAAAACAAGAGCAATCTCACTGAGCTGGATAATAGACAAGGTGCATTATGGCCAGAGAGATCATACTACCAGCCAGAGAAGATAGTGATTGATAATGTACCAGTTGCCTGTCTTACTTTTGTGGTGGGGAAACTATCAGAAACAATAACTTGAAGCAAAATTAATGGTCATGTGAAAAGATGTGTATTAGTTAAAGTAAGTGTAATCCCAGAGGGCTGCTATCTCATTAGCGAGACAGGGATGATTGGTGGTGGTCTAACTTGAGGGCCGCCATGCCACAAGAGAGGTAGAGAAGGTGGAGCCTTCATGGTGAGCTCAGCTGCTGTAGGATTTGAACCTTTGCTGTTGGTGTCACTCTAAATTACAGGCCAGCTGTCCAGCCTACCGAAATAACCAACAACCTTTCGTTGGGCAGAAAATATACACTTTGGTAGGTAGAATGTAGAGTGGAATAGTGCTTAAATGGAGAAAAGCTGCAAAACTCTTCAGAGCAGAGAGATTTGTGAGTCTTCATGTATGATCTGCAAAATGCTAGCACTTCAGTTCAGCAAGTAACAGGGCAGGCCAAAGGAGTGTTGGCCTTCACTTCAAGGGGAATGGAGTATGAAAGTAAAGACACTTTGATAAATAGTACAAGGCACAAGACGCAGCTGGAATACTGGGAACAGCTGGGGTTCTCTGATCTATGGAAAGACATATCAGCATTGGACACAGTTCAGCGAGGGTTCACTGGGATGATACAGAGTATGGAGAGACTGAGTGTGTAAGGAAATTGGCTGTAACTCTACTGGATTTTAGAAGAATGAGACTTGAACTCGTTGAAACATATAATATTCTTAGGGGACTTGACAGGGTAGATATGGAGGTGTTGTTTCCCCTTTTTGGAGAGTTTAGGATCAGAGGACATAATCTCAATTTTTACAATTCATTTATGGAATGAGGGCCTCACTGGCTGGAACATCATTTATTGCATATACCTCATTGCCCAGAGAGCAGTTAGGAGTCAACCACATTGCGGTGGCTCTGGAGTCACATGTAGGCCAGATTAGGTAAGGATGGCAGCTTCCTTCCATAAAGGACATTTGTGAACCAGATGGGTTTTTCCAACAATTGACTCGTGGTCATTGCTAGACTATTAATTCCAGATTTTTACTGGATTCAACTTCTCCTGTTTGCTGTGGTAGGATTCAAGCCCAGATCCACAGAACATTACGTAGGTCTATGGATTAACAGGGCAGCATGGTGGCCTATTAATATTTGCTGTCTAGTGCAGAGAGCCTGCACTATCGGATATGTGAAGTATGTTGTATAGCTGGCCTGCCCAACACTTGGGACTATTGGTGATGTTGAACTTTGGATTAAACATGCTCAATCCTTACTAATGCATTTGGGAGACACCAATTAAACTCAGTGCTGACCAGGGTTCCCTGTTGCATTGTTTTTCTCATGAGGAAGACTCATTTGGCTGTTTAAGGAATGAGCTGTGCTTTGACTAGAGACGTAACTGCTGCTGGTTAAAATTACAATCAGTTTCCCATTTGTGAGTGCATGGAGTAAAATTCCTGTGTGCCACAGCATTTGAAGCACTGAAACAAGAAGTCATCATAGACAATCAAGAAAATGCTAGCTTTATACAACTTGTACGAACAGATTCATTATCTTCAGAAGACAAAGGGGCAAATTGCTGCCATAACTTTGGTGGAGTTTAGGCAACAATAGTATTTACCTGATAAATGATAGTCTAGCTGCCTGGGCCCAAAGCTGTGAAAATTTCTTCCTTTATCCCTCTGACTCTCTAACTCCATCCTTATGTAGTACCCTTTTTAACCTAACATTTGGTCACCTGTTCTAATGTCTCTGTAAATGGCTCCTTGTCAATTTTTACCTGAGAACACAATTGTGTAGCAGCTTGTGATGTTTTATTATGTTAAAGGTGCTCCATAAATTAACATTCTCACTGTTGTAGCATTAGCACAGTAAGAAAATCATGACAAAATGGCATCCATCCTCTACAGCCAGACCTGGGATCAACAGCCAGTATACAAACAGTGCTGTCCTGGGATGCCAAGCTGTAAATTGCTTTGGAATTCATACTTAACTTTGAAGCAATCACAGGAAGACAGCTGTGTCTAAGTTTCAAATATCCACTTCATCGTTGCACTATGCAATCCTAGATTCACTGAGTTGAGTGACTTATGTACAAGGTGAAGGTCAACCAGCTTTTCCCTATTTAGTTAGAGTGTTGCTGTGTGTGTCCCAACTATCCACTGATCGTTGCTCCTTATCGTTTGGGTCCGCCACAATTGATCACACATTTAACATGATGAATTAACATTGGTTGACTGTTTCTGTGAGAGAGGACTGCCCATCTCTAAACTTTTGTAAAATTCTTCCTAACTTATCTTCTGAATGCTTAGTCACTGCCTACCTAGCTAATGACCCCTTTGAAAATTACACTCACATTGATGATGGCTTTACTTAAGCGCTGCCATTATCCCGTGCCTAACAGTTAACTGCACATTGCTCAGAGGGCCTGCAATACACAATCTTCTGCCATTTCCCTCAATTGAACACACTATGTTTTAGGTTTAGGGACTTACAGATTACCCACACTGAGTGGTTAATAATTCAGAACTGATTTTAAGGTAATTTCTGAAGTTACTTAAGAAACAACTGTTCAGAGGTAGGAGAAGCTTATGGACCGTGACAGGTAAGAGCAGTTTCGTGATCCCACAGGACAAATGGGTAGTTGGTACAGAGCACATGAATCTCTGCAGCTTGTGGCAGCAGCATTTTGCTCAGTAGATGGAAGTGTTTGGAAGCACTCCTCCTCATCTTTCTCAATCTTCTCCATCTGCCCTAACCCTCTGGATAAAAAGAAAACTGTATGGCAAGTACATAACATCTGCCTACAAGAACCCATTAATAAGCTTGATTTCTGCACCATTTTGTCTTTACACCATATTAGTCATATGTTCGAAACTTACTAGCCACTGGAAAAAGGACAGCTACTGAAGACATCAGGCTGGTCACCTGCGCCCCCACCTCCGCCTCCCCAATCCATCATTTTAATTTGAGGTCACCTTGCTGGATACCTCATGATGGGAAGCAGTTGTTATCCTTTACTAAATATTCATGTAGACATGAGGATTTAAAGCATGATCCTGTTAAATTAGGAATGCCAACAGGGAATCCTGATCTAGGAGACCTCTACATTTTGAGGGAACATTTACAGTTTTTCCAGAGACAGAATAAAATCAGCTTTCTGGGCCACTCCCTACAAATTCTCTAACACTCTGAGAAGTACCATTTCTTACAGCATTCCAAGAGTTATGATCTTCACTGACATTAAGGAGAATGTTTCCAATCGAATCACATTTTTAAAAATGTTAAACAGGATAAGAGTATTGCTGACAAACAGCATTTATTGTCCATCCCACAAGGTAGTTAAGAATCAACCACATTGTTGTGGGTCTGGTGTCACATGTAACTCAGGTAAAGACAACAGTATCCTTTCCTGAAGGTCATGAGTGAACAAGATGTTTATTTTTTTTCCTGACAATCAATGATAATCATGGTCATCATTAAACTCTTAATTCAAGATTTACACTGAATTTGAATTCTACCATTTGCCATGGCAGGATTTCAACCCAGATCCCTGGAACATTACATGGGGCTTTGGATTAACAGTCCAGCAATAATACCACCAGGCCATCAACTCTCCTGATAACCCATGATAGTTTTAATTCAGACATTCTTTGTTAATCCTGTTAGCAGATAACTATTAAAGCAATACTTTTGTAGTTTTACAAAAATCTTTATGAAAACACAACACAGCACAGTGGCAATAAAATTATGCAACACCAGACTACTTGTTGCGTGTGCTATAAATCCAGTCCAGTTGTCCACGATACACATGACTTGAAATCATTGACTGGAAGTGCCGACTGTTAAGTGCTTCTGTGCCAAACATTCTGCATTTTACATCCTTTGACATCTAAGAAGAAGCTTATGACTAAAAATAATTCCAGACTTGAGTAGTGTCTTGGCTATTCACCTTGATTCTAACTTGTGGTTCAGTGCCTCCAGTTGCTCTATCTCATTAGGCTTGGATGGAACTTGCCAACTGATGACAGCAAAGCACTGATGAGGATCAGGCCTCAGTGCCCTAGTTGGTATTTCAGCCTCAGAATGATTATCCCGCTTTGGACAAGGTCAGAATTCCAAACAATGCATGTGGTATTGATAGAATTTCTTTTTAATTCTTGGCTCAGTGGGTTAAGCAATCACAATGATGGACAGATCCTTTTTCAACCAGCGCTAATCTCCAAGTGAAAGCAAAATGTTGCAAACAGCAGTGCACACAACAGATCACACGGGTCTCGGGTTCTGAAGCTAATTTTTGTGCAACGGAAACAATTTTGAGAAATTTATTTTGCCATCTAGTAAGATGTTCTTCTTTGACATGGTCGTTTTAGAATCTGCCTAATGAGTGATACTGTTCATTAGTATGACGGTGTCAAAATTGAATATTGCATCGTGACATTGTAATGGCCTGACTGCTGTTAAACTGACACTGAACAATAAGGGGTGTCATTGGAGTATGTAAAAGCTCAGCATGGCGCACAGAAATCAATTGCAATTTCCAGAAGTAAAACCGTCTGATGCAGTCTTATATTTGAAAGCTTTAGTTCACTGTAAATCTGTATGAAATTGGAATAATACAATGCGTAGCTAAGCAGTGCAGCACAGGGAGCTTTTTCTCTTCAGTTCATGCTAGATTAATTAGGTCTTGATAGAGGTACCATAATTTGTCTCACAATGGAGGTGATGGAGAAAACCTGGCGTGTATCCTTGCATGGTGAATTTCAACAATATTCACTAAGTGCGAACCAACTGGACTTAGCTGAGGCCCAGAATTAAAAATGCATCCTGCTATGAAATGTAGTGATTGAAAGTACTCTCAAATGAGCCAATTTTAAGGGTTACATGCATTTCACGCAGTGCGGCAGTAGAAACAAAAGGCAGGTCTCCTACCTTGGCTGATTTGGTAATGTTTTGAGCTTGCTCTCAGGTATGTCATTCTGAATACTGTTAGACTCATTCTATTGTGTCTAACACTCAGGATCCCATGCTTGTTTGACCCATATCCACCAGGAGAACACTAATGGCCTTATCACAAAATTTATAATCAAAATTGCCCACTTCCTTGAAGCCCTGACACTTTCTGCCCACCATCAAGAGTTATGAGTGGTTTCAATGCTTAGAGTTTGCTTTCATTATTTCAAATATAGCCACATCCAGTTTTATATATTTCTAGCTGTTACAGAAGCAATAGGACCAGGAGTTGGCCATTCATCAAGACCATAGCTGACCTGCCCTCAACTCTTCTCTTGTGCCAGCTCCTCATAGCCCTCACCTTACAGGTGACATGGTGGCTCGGTGGTTAGCACTGCTGCCTCACAGTGTCAGGAACCTGGGTTTGATTCCACCCTCAGGTAACTGTCTGTATGGAGTTTACATGTTCTCTCTGTGTCTGTGTAGATTTCCACTCTCAGTTCAAAGATGTGCAGGTTAAGTGGATGAGCCATGGTAAATGGAAGGCTTGGGTGGGATGTTTGGTGTGGACTCCATGTGCTGAATGGCCTACTTCCACATTATAGGGATTCTATTCTATGATTCCCCAATATTAAAACTTCATCTTTATATACTTTCACTTGATCTAATATCCTCAATTCTCTGCAGGCGAGAATTCCAGACAGCCACTTCCCTCTGAGAGAAGAAGTTTCTTTGCATCTCAGTTTTAAAAGAGTGTTCTCATTTTCTGTAAGTACATCTCCTAGTCTGAGATTACCCCACTAGTGAAGACATCTTCTCAATGTTGGCCCTGTCAAGCCCCATCAGAATGTGGCATATTTCAATAGGATCATTCTTCTAAAATCTAATGTGTAAAGGCCTAACCCATGTAGCCATTCTTGGTAAGTCACCTTCCTCCTAGGAATCAGTGTAGTGAATCTCTTTTGAACAGCCTCCAATGCCAGATCTTAAATATGGGAAGCAAAACTGTACACAGTACCTAGTGCAGTCTCACTAACACTTTGTGCAATTATAACAAATCTTCCCTATTTTTAAACTCCAAACGCCTTCGCAATAAAAGCAAAAATTCCATTTGCCTTCTTAATTATTTGCTGTACCTACATGCTAACTTTTTGTGTTTCATGCATTACAACACCCAGATCTCTCTATGCTTTAGCTAGAAGATGTAAGAACTAACCGCATATCAAATTCAAATGCAAATTTAAACAAAAGGATTCCTTTGTGATTGGCTACTAAAATCAGTCCCACTGCTTGGAGTTCCAATATGAGTCTTAATATTAATTTACTGTAAGTCCTAAAGAAATATGCAACTGAAGGGCTAGTGCTAGTGATGACGGGGTGAACCCTGTTATATAATAAAGATTCATGTAAAGCATGAGATATCACGACACACATGACTCTGACATCAGTCAGGTAAGATGATGTCAACCTAGAATATGCATGGGAAAAGAGAGAGAAATTTTTGACACGACTTAGAGAACTGCGGCCTTTTGGCTCAGATCAAGTGTCTGATGTTATTAGGATGGGTGTCGAGTTGTGAGCCATCAGAGCTAGTTGTGCAGGAAGTGGATGAGCCATGGTAAATGGAAGGCTTGGGTGGGATGTTTGGTGTGGACTCCATGTGCTGAATGGCCTACTTCCACATTATAGGGATTCATCGCTGCATCATGATTGGATGTTAGAGGATCGTTTGGTTGTGTTGACCTGCTCTTGGTGGATCTTCATGCTGACTTCAGCCTAATGCCAATTCAGGGACTAGCCAACCTGGGAGCTATGGCCTCAGCAGCCACCCACAGCCCAGGACAGGGGATTCGCAATACAGTCAGGCTGACTTTGAAGAAGGTGGAGGAGCATACACCAGTCGATCAGCGAGTGTTTGTCAAGAAGATGCTGCTTGAGTACTGTGGATTCCAAGCAGACAGTCAATGGTGGGTGGAGTCAATCGATAGATGTCATGGAGGACCTCCAGGAGGTGAAGGGCCAGCAAAGCCTTGCTCTTTGCCTTGTAGGCTTCCAAGATAATCTTCCGGTCCAGGGTCCGTTCTGTGGACATGCTCATGTTTCTTCTTCCAGAAGGTGCACAGAGAGCTCTGTGCTCAGCAGCCTGAAGGAAGAAGATGGTGCGATAATGTCATCTCAGGCTGACATCATGAAGATCAGCAAATCCTTCTATGCCAGTCTATATGACTCGAAGCCAACCAACAGCGCGGCCTCCCAGTCGTTCCTGTCCTCTATCACGGAGGTTTTAGACGTCAGAACATCGGAGAGGCTGGACCAGCCGCTATCTCTGGATGAGCTACCAAGGCCCTCGAGTTCTTCGAAAAGAATAAAACTCCCGGAAGCAACGCCTTACTGGTCGAGCTTTATTCTGCTCTATGGGACTTGATTGGCTAGGACCTGCTAGAAGTGTATGTCAGTATGCTTCTGGCAGGTACCGTGAGTGAATCCATGAGGAAAGGCATCATCAGCCTCATCCAGAAGGGATGGGGGACAGGGAGGAAATCAGAAATTGGAGACCAATCTCACTTTTGAATGCGGATTAAAAAAATCTTGTCACAGGTCATCACCAACCGGGTCAGGTCTGCTCTGGGATCGGTGATCCGCCCTGACCAAACCTGTGCTGGACCAGGCAGGAAGATCGCTGAGAGTCTCGCACTCCTCAGGGATACAATCGCCTACATGCAGGACAGGGGGGGTTGGACACCTGCCTCATCAGCCTGGACCAGGAGAAAGCCTTTGACAGGATATCACATACTTTTATGAGAGATGTTCTCCCCAAAATGGGCTTTGGAGAGGGGATCTGCAATTGGATTAGACTGATCTACACCAATATCGTCAGTGCAGTCTCAATCAATGTGTGGGAATCAGACAGTTTCCCAGTCAGATCTGGAGAGGGCTGCCCTCTCCCTCCTGCCTTGTTTGTGTGCTGCATAGAGCACTTTGCCAAGTCCATCAGGAAGGATGCGAGCCTGAGAGGGGTGACTATTCCTGGCAGCAGGGGCCTACAGGTTAAGGCCTCCCTGTACATGGATGACGTCGCCTTTTTCTGCTTGGATCCGCTGTCCGTGCACAGACTCATGTGCATATGTGACCAGTTTGAACGGGCCTCAGAGGCCAAGGTAAACTGAGGCAAGAGCAAGGCCATGCTCTTCTGGAACTGGACCGACCAATCTTCCATTCCCTTCACCATCAGGACTGGCCACCTGAAGGTGCTGGGTATTTGGTTCGGAGGGGCTGGGGCATGCACCAAGTCTTGGGAGGAGTGAGGCAGAAACTGGGCAGATGGAAGCTACGGTCACTCTCCATCGTGGGAAAAAACCTGGTCATCAGGTGTGAGGCGCTGTCAGCGTTGTTATATGCGGCACAGGTCTGGCCTATTCCCGACAAGTCACCCGGGCCATCCTCCATTTTATATGGAGGTCAAAGATGGACTGGGTCCGAAGGGACTCGCTTATAAAGATCTGGGCAATGGGGTAAAAAAATACACCCAATGCCACCCTCACCCTGATGGCCACTTTTGTGTGTGGCTGCATCAAGCTGTGCTTGGATCCCGGGTACACAAACACAAAGTGTCACTACATACTGAGGTTCGACCTGTCCCCCGGTGTTGCGAAGGATGGACCTGGAGAAATTTATGAAGAAAAACACCTTTGACCACAAGTCCATCAGGAAGTGGTCAGCACATAGTGTCCTTGAGACCCTTCGGGAAAAGGAAAGGGCGGATCCTATCGAGCGGTTCCCTGAGCAGACTGTCAAAGTCATCTGGCAGAATGCCTCATCGCCAGAACTTTCCAACAAGCACCAGGACATAGCTTGGCTGGTGGTGAGAAGGGCTCTGCCTGTGAGATCCTTTATGCAGGCCTGGACTCTCTGCCGCACCGCATGCTGCCCTCGAAGTGGCTGTGGAGGGGACGAGACTGTCACACACCTCCTTCTGGAATGTGCCTACGCAAAGAAAGTCTGGAGAGGAATGCAGTGGTGTTTGTCAAGGTTTGCCTGCCAAAGAAGAACAGGGGGCCCACGCAGTAAGTGGGCTCCGCTGAAGCCTCAGCTAAATATATGAATGGTAAACGTACAGACCTGTATATATAAACGTATAATTTCCGATCTCTGTTTGTAAAGAAATGGAATGTATACGAATGTATGGCACCACCAATTGTACAAATCATCAAAATATTTTATGAATAAAGTATATTTTTGAAATAAAAAAAGACGTGTACTGCCTGCAGAATTTCCCTGGGGCAGGCTATTTCGATGTGACCTTCAGGAGGATGAAGCAGTGCGAGCAGCTCCTGAAGGTCTTTAAGGAGAAGGAAGGGGAACCTCTGTTCTCCATCTTGTCAGCAGTCCCGTTGTGTGTGCTTCCTGCGCAGAGGAGTCGGGTGGTTATGATTCACATGTACAACCCCCACGTCCCATCAGTTGACGTCCTGACTTTCCTGAGAAGATATGTCCAGGTCGAGGGAGAAAGCACCGACGTGGTCAACACTTTCGGGATCTGGACCAGCAAGCGGCAGGTCAGGATAACTCTCAGGGTCCATGTCAGTGGGAACATCCTCCACCCACTCTCAAGCTTTGCAATCGGAGGGAGTAGAGGGTACCTGACATAAGCAGGGCAGCCGAAAGTCTGCCAAACGTGCGGGAGGTCAGGCCATGTGGTGGTGGACTGTAAGGTCACTATCTGTCGGAACTTCAAGGGGGCGTGGTCACCCGACCAAGGACTACAAAGAGGCCAAGAACTGCAATCTGTGCGCAGAGGCGGACCACATGTACAAAGCCTGCCCAAGACGAGTGGCCGGCACTTACGCACAGTTGGCCAGAGGTGGCAGTGTGAGCTGTGGACCGCAAAAGACCAGTAAGGTACCACAAACCAGCAGGAGAACGGTGTCTGGGGGCACCCAGAAGGATGGAGCGGAAGCAGACAGCAGCCAGCAGGGAGGTGCAGCAGCTAATCCAGGCTCCAACAGGACAGACGGAGGAGATGGAGGAGGAGCAAACCAAGGAGGCAGAGGAGTGGATTCCTGTAAAAACCAGGAAGAGGAAACCTGGCCAGGCCGCCAAAACCTCCCAGAAAAGGGGGAAACGGCAGCTGCACGAGGAGGATATAGGCAGCTCTTCGGATGGTGAAGACGGAGTGCTGCGGGGAGAAAGGAGGGCAGCACCGCCCAAACAGGAAATGATGCACCTTCTGAGGGGACTGGTGAAGACCACCCCGCTACCAGGTGAGAACCAGGAGGTACCCACCGCCCCACAGCTCCAAGTAACTAGGAGCAGCATTCCTCGGATAGCCCCGCTGTTAGACAGAGAACAGGACTGTGCGAACCCTGGTCCCGACCCGAAGACACCAGAGCAGGGAAATGTCTGCAGGGTGGAGCCGGACAGCTACCTCAGCCCTGTGAGTTCGCTTTCATCATGGGGATGCAGATAGCTACCCCAGAGAGGCAGGACCAGTGGCAAATGGACACTGGTAACCTGATAAACTGTTAAAACGGTGATAAAAATTGCATATTAATGTGTGTAGCATTAAATCTGCTACGCAATGTGTTTTAACTTTGGCTTTCCTCACCAACATTAAAGCCGACATCCTGTTTCTGCAGGAGTGTGGGATACCGCAGCTCAGCAGCTACAGGAAATAATTGAGTTTGTGGGCCCATGGGCCGTCAGTTTGGTCGGAGGGCAACGATAGCTGCTCCTCCGGCCTGGGTATCCTATTGCGAGGAGGCAACTTCGCCATCTCCGAGGTTAAGGAGGTGGTGGGCGGGTGCCTCCTCGTCACTGACGTCATGTGCAGGAATGCTCCCCTGAGACTGATTAACGTGTACGCCCCAGTGGGTAAGAGTGAACGGTTGGCCGTCCTGCAGCAGCTTCCACTGTTGCTGGCTACGTCCAGGCCGGTCATTCTGGCTGGAGACTTCAACTGTATCATTGATGCAGATGGACGATCCGGCGGGGGCGACAGTAAACTGGATGCCACGTCCAGAGCCCTGATGGACATGGTAAAAGATGCCAAGCTGTACGATGTCTTCAGCACCCCTGCAGATGGAGCGCAGCGTAGATACACCTGGTCACGGGCAGACGGGTCTATCCGCTCAAGGATAGATTACCTATTTGTGTCCCGAACGTTCTCAGTCAGATTCACCAATGTCAAGCCGGTGTTCTTCTCTGACCACTGCCTCCTGCTGGCTGACTGTTACCTACAGGATGATCAGCAGGCTGGTACAGGAACGTGGAAGATGAACACTGAGCTGTTGACCCCAGGAAACATTGAGGAGCTCAAGCGGGATTATGCAGGTTGGAGAACCATGAAGCCCCTTTTTGAGTCTCCCGCAGATGGTGGGAAACAGTAAAAGGGAACATCAAGAGGTTCTTCATCTTCAAAGGTGTTCAGGAGGCGAGAAAGAGGCGGGGAAAACTGTCCCAGCTCCAGGAAAGTATGCAGAACCTGTTTCTGCTGCAGACGATGGGGGTCAATGTCACGGAGGACTTCCAGGAGGTGAAGGGCCAGCAAGCCTCGCTCTTTGCCTCGGAGGCCTCCAAGATAATCTTCCAGTCCAGGGTCCACTCGGAGGATCAGGACGAGACCTGCTCACGTTTTTTCTTCCAGAAAGTGCACAAAGAGAGCTCTGTGCTCAGCAGCCTGAAGGAAGAAGATGGCTCAATAACGTCATCTCAGGCTGACGTCATGAGGATCAGTAAATCCTTCTATGCCAGTCTGTATGACTCAAAGCCAACCGACAGCGCGGCCTCCCAGTCATTCCCGTCCCCTGACACGGAGGTCTTAGACGACAGAACATGGGAAAGGCTGGACCAGCTGCTATCTCTGGATGAGCTAACCAAGGCCCTCGAGTCCTTCGGAAAGAATAAAACTCCCGGACCCGACGGCTTACCGGTCGAGCTCTATTCCGCTCTGTGGGACTTGATTGGCCAGGATCTGCTGGAGGTGTATGTCAGTCTGCTTCTGGTAGGTACCATGAGTGAATCCATGAAGAAAGGCATCATCACCCTCATCGCCAACCGGGTCAGGTTTGCTTTCGGATTGGTGATTCACCCTGACCAAACCTGTGCTGTACTGGGCAGGAAGATAACTGAAAGTCTTGCATTTCTCAGGGATACGATTGTCTACGTGCAGGACAGGGGGGTGGTCACCTGCCTCATCAGCCTGGACCAGGAGAAAGCCTTTGACAGGATATCACATATATTCTCTCTAAAATGGGCTTTGGGGAGAGAATCTGCAATTGAATCAGACCGATCTATACCAACATTGTCAGTGCAGTCTCAATCAATGGGTGGGAATCAAATAGCTTCCCGGTCAGATCTGGAGTCAGCAGGGCTGCCCTCTCTCCCCTGCCTTGCTTGTGTGCTGTATAGAGCCATTTGCTGAGTCCATCAGGAAGGATGCGAGCCTGAGAGGGGTGACTATTCCTGGCAGCGATGGCCTGTATGTTAAGACCTCCCTGTACATGGATGACATCGCTGTTTTCTGCTCGGATCCGCTGCCCGTGGACAGACTCATGTGCATATGTGACCAGTTCAAACGGGCCTCGGGGGCCAAGGTAAACCGAGGCAAGCATGAGGCTATGCGATTCGGGAACTGGGATGACCAATCCTCGATCCCCTTCACCGTCGGGACCGACCACCTGAAGGTGTTGGGATTTGGTTCGGTGGGGCTGGGGTGCGCGCCAAGTCTTGGGAGGAGTAGATCAAGAAAGTGAGGCAGATGGGAGCAACGGTAGCTCTCCATCGTGGGAAAAAACCTGGTCATCAGGTGTGAGGTACTGTCAGTATTGTTATATATGGCACAGGTCTGGCCTATCCCCAGAACCTGTGCTGCCGCAGTCACCCGGGCCATCTTCCACTTCAAGTGGAGATCAAAGATAGGCCGGGTCCGAAGGGACACCATGTATAAAGATCTGGGCAACGGGGGGGAAAAACACACCCTATGCCACCCTCACCCTGATGGCCACCTTTGTGTGTGGCTGCATCAAGCTGTGCGTGGATCCCGGATACACAAACACCAAGTGTCACTATGTACTGAGGCTCTACCTGTCCCTGGTGTTGCAAAGGATGGGCCTGGCCTCGCTGCCGCGGAATGCTCTGAGTAGTTGGACCGTTCCATATCACCTGTCCTTCGTGGGGAAATCTATGAAGAAAAACACCTTTGGCCACAAGTCCATCAGCACGTAGTGTCCTTGAGACCCTTTGGGAAAAGCAGAGGGCAGATCCTATCGAGCGGTTCCCTGAGCACTCTGTCAAAGTCATCTGGCAGAATGCCTCATCGCCAGAACTTTCCAACAAGCACCAAGACATGGCTTGGCTGGTGGTGAGAAGGGCTCTGCCTGTGAGATCCTTTATGCAGGCCCAGACTCTCTGCCACACCACATGCTGCCCTCGAAGCGGCTGCAGAGGGGACGAGACTGTCACACACCTCCTTCTGGAATGTGCCTATGCAGAGGAAGTCTGGAGAGGAATGCAGTGGTGTTTGTCGAGGTTCGTCCTGAGCAGCTCCATGACGCAGGACTCCGTGCTCTACGGTCTGTTCCCCAGGACGCACACCGAGACGAACATCAACTGTGACTGGAAGATCATCAACTCGGTGAAAGATGCTCTTTGGTGCGTCCGAAACCTGTTGATCTTCCAGCTGAAGGAATTGACCCCAACAGTGTGTTGCAGACTGGCACATTCCAAGGTCCAGGACTATGTGCTGACGGACGCGCTGAAGCTTGGGGTAGCTGCCGCCAAGCCGTGGTGTGGAAAGACCACCCTGTAAGGTCTGCCTGCCAAATAAGAACAGGGGGCCCACCTGTAACTGGGCTCTGCTGACACCGCAGCAGAATATCTGGATAGTCAATGTACAGACTTGTACATACGAGTGATTAATTCCGATCTCTGTATGTAAAGAAATGGAATGTATACGTATGTATGGCACCACCAATTGTAAAGATATCAAAATAATTTTATGAATAATGTATATTTTTGAAATAAAATGTATATAAACGTACAGCTCTATACAGATGTAAACAAAGAAGCAATACAGGATATTAGAACATGATTTAGTGATAAGGAGCAAGCCGACTGTGAGACAGTGTATGTTCAGTCACCGACAGCCTGAGAGACTCCAGGCAATATATGTGTTAAGTGTCTGTATTGGTTTAAAGCACAAAACAAAGTACACTTATATTGGCACAAATATTGAGCATCTGAACTGCACTAAGACGTAAGGCATTTATCGGGAGTGTTATCAAACAAAATTTGACATTGGGTTGAATGAAGCGATATTAGGCAGATGATCAAAAGCCTGGACAAAGAGGTAGGTTTTAAGGAGAGTTTAAAAGGGGAAAGATAACTCACAATATGGAGAAATTCAGAAAGTTCAATGTTTAAGGCCTAGGTGACAAGGCATGACTACCAATTAGAGGAAATAAGATTAGGGATACTCAAAAGTCAGAACTAATGGAGCACAGATGTCCTGGAGGTTATGGGGATCAAGAACATAATAAAGGTTAAGGAGGAGTAAGGCCCTTGAAGGATTTGAAAATAGCATAAAAATTTTAAAATTGTGTTTTAACATTGGGGTCACATGGTGGCTCAGTGGTTAGCACTGCTGGCTCACAGCACTAGGGACATGGGTTCAATTGCACCCTGGGGCAAATGTCTGCGTGGTGTTTGCACATTTTCCCTGTGTCAGAGTGGGTTTCCTCCCAAAGTCCAAAGATGTGCACATTAGGTGGAATGGTCATTCTAAATTGCCCATGGTGTCCAGGGGTTGCAGGCTAGGTGGATTAGCCATGCAGAGTTTACAGGGGAAGGGTAGGGGTTTTGATCTGGGTGATATGCTCTTTGGATGGTCGGTGTGAACTCAATGGGCCGAATAGCCTCCTTCCACACTGTCAGAATTCTATGCTTTGCTTAACTAGGAGTTAATACATGTCAACAAGCACAGGAATGATCAGGGAGCAGATCTTGGTATAAATTAAGATTAAGGCACCAGAATTTAAAGCTTACAAAGGGTAGAATGTTGAAGTCCATCTGGAATTGCATTGGAATAATAATAATTGCAGGCCTCCTAATAGTGAAATGAACTTGGAGGAAAATAATTGCAAAAAAGGAATAAAAAGAAATAAAAAGAAATAAGGAAAAAATAAAAAGAAATAAGTAATAATTGTACTTGACACCAATCATCCTGATATTAATTGACAAAAAGCAGTAGCTAAAGGGGATAAAGGAATGCACTTTCTGTACTGTGTTCAGGACTCCTTCCTAATTTGAAATGTAAGAAAACTCAGAAGAGGGGATTCTCCATGTGTGAATCACAGAGGGTTGGTCTACAGGTACAACAAGTAATTAGGAAGGCAAATGGAATTTTGTCCTTCATTGCTGAAGGGATTGAGTTTAAAAGCAGGGAGGTTATGTTGTAGCTGTACAAAGTGGAGATGAGGCCACATCTGGGGTACTGTGTGCAGTTTTAGTTGTCTTACTTGAGAAAGGATGTACTGGCGCGATAGGGGGTACAGAGGAGGTTCACTAGGTTGATTCCATAGTTGAGGGGATTGCCTTCTGAGGAGAGACTGAGTAGATTGGTATTATGTTCATTGGAATTCAAAAGAATGAGGGGAGATCTTAAAGAAACATATAAAATTATGAAGGGAATAGATAAGATAGAAGTAGAGAGGATGTTTCCACTGGCAGGTGAAACTAGGACAAAAGGGCATAGCCTCAAGATTAGAGGGAGCAGATTTAGGACTAAATTGAGAAGGAATTTCTTCACCCAGAGGGTTGTAAATCTATGGAATTCCCTGCCCAGTGAAGTAGTTGACGCTACTTCAGTAAACATTTGTAAAGCTCCGATTGATTTTTTTGAACCATGAAGGATTTAAGGGTTACGGTGAGACCACAGGTAAGTGGAACTGAGGCCACGAAAAGATCAGCCATGATCCTATTGAAAGGCGGGGCAAGCTCGAAGGGCCAGATGGCCTACTCCTGCTCAAGGTCCTTCCGTTCTCATGTTTTCTGAACTTAGTACTAACAAAGGAGCCAGACATTAGAATTGAAAGACAGGAATGACCAGAGCATAAAGACCTCTGTAAGAGATTGAAAAAAATAAGTTGAACTTGCCGGGTCAAGAATAGAATTTTAGAAAATAAGTGAAAACTATTTTGGCAACAATAATGTGGAACAACAATGCGAAATAATTTCACTGGTTTTCAACCAAGTACATGAAAGTGCACTCTGCTCAAAGTCAAGAACAAACTGAGGCATTAATGAGTCATCGTGGATGAATGGAGACATAAGAAAAAAATTAAAGATAAGACACTAATTTCATGAACAGCAGGGGACAGCATGATAAAGGAGAATATGACGCTATTAGAAGAAAAATAAAAAATGAGCAGTGAAAAAGAACCATGAAACTAAATTACCAAAGAACATAAAACAAAACAGTAAAATATTTTTACAGACACATAAATAGAAAAAAGGATAGCAGCAATGGGAATAGGACCAATTAACGATGGATAGGATAATATCACAGCAATATTAAAGAACTACGAGAAATATTAAATAATTACTTTGCTTCAGCATTTACAAAGGAAACAAGGCAGGCAGACATGACAATGAGTGATGAGATTAAAATAATATAACTGCATTTAAAATAAAAAGAGGTGAAGTATTTAATTAAATGAATGGAGGATAAAAAAAACAGGGTCCTGATGAATTATATCCACATATTTATCTGCAGAAGGATCTAGGGGAGGAGAAACAAAGGCAACATTGCACATTTTTAATAAGACATTCACAAAAGGTGTCAGATTATTGATTGAAAGTTAATGTTACACCAATGTTTAAGAATGACAACAGATCATGCCCAGGGAACGATAGACTGGTCAATTTAACATTGGTGTTAGGACTAATAATTGAATGTTCATGGAGAGAGGTATCAGAGAAAATGTAGAAATCAAAACCATAATAGTGACTCAATAAAATTCCCATTCTTGTTCTGAAATTGTACTTCTCAATCTCTATTCCTTCACCTCCACAACACTCTGAGATATCTGTGCCCCTTAGTTCTGACCTTGCCCATTTCCAATTGTAATTGCACCGCTGTGAGATGCCATGCATCGATTGCTTAGGGCCCAAGATGTCCATTTCTCTCCCTACACATCCCACCTCTCTGACTTGATGTCCTCCTTCTAAGGGTAGTGATTCAAAATGTGGGAAGTAGAATTCCACCCAGGAGCAATGCTGAGACTACAAACCTCAATTTATATTAGTGAATCAGAGATTGAAACAAATTATAAATTGGAAGGGGAGAATGTTGATATTGAGCAGAACGACAACAAATTATGAAAATATATCAATTTTGCAGAAGGGGCAAGCGACTGGCAAATTAATTCCAAAGGAAGTCAGAGTGAGGTAATATATTTTGGCAAGAAAAATAAGGAGCTTGCATGTTAGATAGAAAATAAGTATCTAAGTGGAGTAGAAAAGCCAAGGGATTTCAGAGTGTAAATACATTAATTGCTGAAAGCAGCATTACAGATTAGCAAAGCTATAAAAAGGCAAACCAGCCATTAGACTTCAGGGGGATAGAATTGAAAAGTAGAAAAGCTATGCTACAACTATAATGATCTTTGGTCAGACCAAATTAGAGTATTGCATGATGTTGTGATCATCAAATTATATAAAGGGATGTATAAACATATATTTCAGAAAACAGTTGCCATACTGGGTCCCCTTTTCCTTTGAAAAACAAATGCTGTCGAGTGATTTAATTTGGGACTTCAAAAATTTGAAAGATTTGGATAAAATGGACATAGAGAGAACGTTACCTCTTCTTGGGAAGGTCATCAACATAAAATTGTTACCAAGAATTCAATTAATTCAGCAGAAAGATTTTTTTTTAAAATTCCAATCCTGATAATGTGAAACCCCCTACCATAAACAGTGGTTGAAGGGAATAAATTAAGACTGGATAAGGATATGAGATAGAAGAAAATAGGGGTTTAATCTCATAATGTTAGATGAAGCAAGATTGAAGGAGGCTTGCCATCAATAGTCTGTTTCCATGCTGTATGTCCTATGTACCTACATTTAAATTTTATACAATTCAAATACAAAAACACTCACATTCCTCTGAATTCCTACATTTCTTAGTCTCTCATCAGTCAAAACGCATTTTGTTCTCTAGTTTCCTTACTAAAGTGCCTAACTTCATTTTATATTCCATCTGCCATATTCTTGCACAATCAGCCAATTTATCTGAAGCCTTTTGCAGCCTCCTTGTAACTTCAATTCTGACTTGGCTTTGTATCATCAGTAAACTTAGATACATAACCATTAATTCCTTCACTTGAGTGGTGCGCATAGATTGCAAATAGCTGAGGCCCTAGTACGGATCCTTGTGACATTGCACGTTCCGGCTCTGTTGCCTGTTTAACTAATCCCAAATCCATGCGAATATATGGTTCCCAATCCCAAGAGCCCTAATTTCATGTGATAACGTCTTGTATGTTTCCTTAGTGCAACAGTAACCTACATTTGAGTAGCACCTCTGTTCAAAGAAAACGTCTCAATGTAATTCATCAGGAAAGAAATGATCGGCTTTGTCGTTTGTTGTTGTTATGAGATATAAAATGTTGTAAAATCTTCACCAAGCTGCAGTGATTTCCAACATGTAAGCTCATAATTTTTACCCTATAACGATTGAAGAAGGAACTGGCTTCTATGCAGGGGAACTATGATACATTGGGAACTTTAACTGCACTGGAGTGGCTGCAGCACAGATGACTGCAAGCCAAGTGTAAAACTTGCCAAGTTTCACTGAGGCCCTGAGGTCCTTTAAAAATGGACCTCACCAGCAACCAGTCTAGCCGGTCCCTCCATTTATCCTAGAGCCTAACTATGCAAGCGTTTAAGCTTTGGGAATCCAGCAGTACTGCTGAGTACATCACTCACAATCCCAGGGGTCCAGTATAGACCATTGCAACAAAGAATATGGTTGCGATAATTTATCTCTTTCAGTTTTGTGCTCGGGGCAGTTGTTGTACAGCATAGCAATGTTACTCATTACTGGGAACAATTCTCTGTTCCTCTCTTACCTTCGTGCTAGAATTCCATTAAAAGAAAAAGTAAGCGAAGGAGCTGCCACTTGTAGACTTATACAAGGCTATAAACAAAAGCTCTGAATTGCTTTCTGAGCTATTATTTCCAACATTATGGTCTGCCTGTTCTTGCACGTTCTGAGCATTACTGAAGGACTGGAAAATTGAAAAGCAAGGAACATTTCCTGTTAGATAGTTATTAAATATCCAGCTGTGTACTCCAACAAAAATGCATAACGATTTCCGTACAGCACAATTCATTACCATAATACTCGCAACATCATGCTCGTTTCTTTGATAGCTGTCCCAATATGCGTGATCTCGCACAGCCGTTACTCTTTTTTTAGCGTGACTACCTTGAGATGAACACTTCACTACTTGCTACTGTTTGCATTTCCCTGTTTCATGTCGTCTCACATGTTTATTGCACAATCTGAATAAATTCTCAGTGGGGGCTGGGAGACAAACTGCTGATAACATGCTGGAGCGGGAAGGGATTATCCAGCCACAAGTTAATTGTTAACATCGGGCACGTTCACAGAATTCAGTTAGTGTCACATATCCAATTGCATTGGACTGCCTCAGCCCCCATTCTGGGATGTTAGAGTGAGTAGCCAGGCTCTCAGCAAAATGTTAGGGTCCCAAGGCTCAGCCAAAAGCAAAATATTGCAATTGCTGGAAATCTGAATTGCTAGAAATACTCAGGAGGTGTGGAGACAGAAATCGAGTTAATGTTCCAGGCTGTTTTGATGAACGACTTGAAATGTTGGCTCTGTTTCTCTATCCTCTGTTAGTGCCAGACCCACTGAGCATTTTCTGTTTTCATTTTTCCCTCAAGGCCCAGCGTTGCTTGAAAGTGCCCACATGGTATTCTGAGGAGCTTGCTTCAGCCATTTACGAGCTAAACTGTTGCAACAGGGGCTCTAAGTAAGAAAAGCATACATACAAGACAAATCTCAAAGACTCGTCCAGCAATTATTTATAGTTATTCTTCTGAAAAATTAGACAGGTGTGTGAGAAACAGAACTCACTCACAAATCAATCAGTCTGAGACAAAGCCTTGGAAATAAGAACAATTTATTACAGCCTTGCAAGAACCGGACGCTTCTATAATCAAGCAGAAATGCGCGCAAAAACAGAGCATATTAGCTTTCTTATTCAGTTTACAAGTTACGGAATCACACCTCCCTTTTCCCATCCTATCATAAACCAATTACCTCACTTGTTAGTTATTTTCTTATCTGGCCATCCTGCTGTCCTTGTCTGCATTCTTTGTTCCTTGTTTGTTCCAGCTTGTTCTTTTATCCAGTTTCCCTTATCATACTATAACCTTTATTGTGAAATGCCCTTGCTGCTTCTTTTTGTAGAGAAAGTGAGGACTGCAGATGCTGGAGATCAGAGCTGAAAATGTGTTGCTGGAAAAGCGCAGCAGGTCAGGCAGCATCCAAGGAGCAGGAGAATCGACGTTTCTCAGGCTTTTTGACACCATGTGCAATCAAGTGCTGATCTGCTGCCAAAGGCAATCAATCACCTTGAGAATTCAGTACCTTTGTCCACCTTTGAACCCAAGTAGTCCTGAATTCTGGATTGGATGGACCTTTACAAAATGCAACCAAACATTGGCGAGTACCTCATGACAGTTCTTAATGCTTCCTCTTGTGATCAAAGCAGACTGATCATGTGGTAATTGGCTGAGTTGGCTCTAGCGGTTGTTTGTGGACCTGGTCTATCTGAGCAATAGTACATTCGTGATAGATGCCTGCATTGTAGATTGGCTAGGAACACAACAGATTTCAATACAAAAACATCTTGTAAGATATCAAAACAACTTTTGCATTTTGGTGAAACAAGCAAAGACAAGACTTACTCAATTATAAGTAGAGCCTTGAGCAGTGTTGTAGAACAGAGACACCTAGTGGTTTTGGTACAGAACTCTTTGAAATTTGCATCACATTTCAACAAGATGGTTAAGAAGGCATTTAGCATGGTTGATTTCATTGCTCAGACAGTTGAGTATAGGAATTGGAAAGACTTATTGAGGTTGTACAGGATGTTGGTGAGGCATCTTCTGGAATACTGTATCCAGTTCTGTTCTCTCTATTATAGGAAGGAGGTTCACGAGGTCAATTCCTGGAATGGCAGGATTGCCTTACACGGAAAGACTGAAGCGACTGGGCTTGTATACCCTTGAGTTTAGAAGACTGAGAGGGGATCTGATTGAAACGTATAGGATTATGAAAGGATTGGACACTCTGGCAGGAGGAAACATATTTCCGCTGATGGGGGAGTGCCGAACCAGAGGACACAACTTAAAAATACGGGGTAGACCATTTAGGACAGAGATGAGGAGAAACTACTTCACCCAGAGAGTGGTGGCTGTGTGGAATGCTCTGCCCCAGAGGGCAGTGGAGGCCCAGTCTCTGGATTCATTTAAGAAAGAATTGGATAGAGCTCTTAAAGATAGTGGAGTCAAGGGCTATGGAGATAAGGCTGGAACAGGATACTGATTGGGAATGATCAGCCATGATCATATTGAATGGCGGTGCAGGCTCGAAGGGCTGAATGGCCTACTCCTGCATCTATTGTCTATTGTCTATTGTCTATTGATATTATTAAGCTGGAGAGGGTTCAGAAGAGCTGAACCAGCTGTTGCAGAGAATGGAGGGCTAAAGTTATAAAGAGAGGTTGGGTAAGGTGGGAATTTTTCTCGCTGGAAGGTAGAAGGTTGAGAGGTGACCTTATAAAGCTTTATGAAATAATGAGGGCATAGATAAGGTCAATAGCAGGTGGCTTTTCCCCAAGATGGGGGGGATTTCAAGACTAGGCGCCATATTTTTAAGGTGAAATGAGGAAGATTTAAAAAGGACATGAGGGGCAAATTTTTTTTACAAAAAGAGAGTTTTGTGTGTAGAATAAATGTCCAGAAGAAGTGGTGGATACAGGTACAGTTCCAATGTTTAAAAGACAGTTGGACAAATAACGAATAGGAAATGTTTGGAGGGGTATGGGCCAAGTGCTGACAGGTGGGACTTAGTTTGGGATTATAGTCAGCATGGACTGGTTTGACTGCAGGGTAAAAACAATGACTGCAGATGCTGGAAACCAGATTTGTGGATTAGTGGTGCTGGAAGAGCACAGCAGTTCAGGCAGCATCTGAAGAGCAGTAAAATTGCTTTTTAGGCAAAAGCCTTTCATCAGCAATACAGGCAGAGAGCCTGAAGTGTGGAGAGATAAGTGAGAGGAGGGTGGGGGTGGGGAGAAGGTAGCATAGAGTACAATAGGTGAGTGGGGAAGGGGATGAAGGTGATAGGTTGGGGGCGGGGGGAGGGTGAAGTGGATAGGTGAAAAAGAAGATAGGCAGGTAGGACAAGTCATGGGGAGAGTGCTGAGCTGGAAGTTGGAACGAGGGTGAGGTGGGGGAAGGGAAAATGACAAAACTGTGAAGTCCACATTGATGCCCTGGGGTTGAAGTGTTCTGAGGTGGAAGATGAGGCGTTCTTCCTCCAGGCGTCTGGTGGTGAGGGAACAGCGGTAAAAGAGGCCCAGGACCTCCATGTCCTCGGCAGAGTGGGAGGGGGAGTTGAAATGTTGGGCCACAGGGCAGTGTGGTTGATTGGTGCGGGTGTCCTGGAGATGTTCCCTAAAGCGCTCTGCTAGGAGGCGTCCAATCTCTCCAGTGTAGAGGAGACCGCATCGCGAGCAACGGATACAATAAATGATATTGGTGGATGTGCAGGTAAAACTTTGATGGATGTGGAAGGCTCCTTTAGGGCCTTGGATGGAGGTGAGGGAGGAGGTGTGGGCGCAGGTTTTGCAATTCCTGTGGTGGCAGGGGAAGGAGTCAGGATGGGAGGGTGGGTTGTAGAGGGGCGTGGACCTGACCAGATAGTCATGGAGGGAACTGTTTTGCAGAAGGCGGAAAGAGGTGGGGAAGGAAATATATCCCTGGTGGTGGGGTCTTTTTGGAGGTGGCGGAAATGTCGGCGGATGATTTGGTTTATGCGAAGGTTGGTAGGGTGGAAGGTGAGCACCAGGGACGTTCTGTCCTTGTTACGGTTGGAGGGGTGGGGTCTGAGGGCGGAGGTGCGGGATGTGGACGAGAGGCTTTGGAGGGCATCTTAACCATGTGGGAAGGAAAATTGCGGTCACTAAAGAAGGAGGCCATCTGGTGTGTTCTATGGTGGAACTGATCCTCCTGGGAGCAGATACGGTGGAGGCGGAGGAATTGGAAATACGGGTTGGCATTTTTGCAAGAGGTAGGGTGGGAAGAGGTGTAATCCAGGTAGCTGTGGGAGTCGGTGGGTTTGTAAAAAAGTCGGTGTCAAGTCGGTCATCATTAATGGAGATGGAGAGGTCCAGGAAGGGGAGGGTGGTGTCAGAGATGGTCCAGGTAACTTTAAGGTCAGGGTGGAATGTGTTAGTGAAGTTGATGAATTGCTCAACCTCCTCGCGGGAGCACGAGATGGTGCCGATGCAGTCATCAATGTAGCGGAGGAAGAGGTGGGGAGTGGTGCCGGCGTAATTACGGAAGATCGACTGTTCTACGTAGCCAACAAAGAGACAGGGATAGCTGGGGCCCATACGTGTGCCCATGGCTGGTGTGACTGCAGGGTCTATTTCCATGCTGTATGACTCTATGACTGTGACTCTACACCTACAGTCAGGATCCTGATCCTTTGCTGGATCCAGTATATATTGATGTTACATAGTGAGTGGAAATTAGATGAAGATGAGCATCTGTGATACTAGGAAAACCTCAGGAGGATGTTGAGACAGATCATCCATTTGGCACTTCTGGTGGACAACGGTTGCCAATGTTTCAGCATTGACATTTGCACTCACTTTCTGGGCTCCATCATCATCATTTAGGTTAAGGATATTTGTGCAGCCCTCTCCTCTCAATAGGAGTTGAATTTTCTACCTCCATTCATGACTGGACATGGAAGGTCAGAAAACTTTGATCTATTTTGCAGTTTTACTTACTTCATTTATTAGATTTCTCAGGAATGATTTCAAAAACAAGGTGTTAGATAACACAACATGATTAGTTATAAAATATGCTCAAAATTGAAAACCTGCTTCCCATTATTTGGTGCGCTATAGCTTTTAAATTGAATCATAGCTTCCCGATATAATTGCACTCTTAAACTCTGATGAAGAAGGTAACAAAAACTTACTTTTGTCTGCCAAGATTTGCATCTATCAAACTCTATAAATCAAATTTGTATTCACTCAAACAAAGATTTTTATCAGATGGAGTCATAGAGAGTAAGCACAGAAACAGACCCTTCCATCCAACTTATCCATGCCATCCAGATATCCTAATCTAATCTAGTCCCATTTATCAGCACTTGGCCCATATCCCTCCAAACCCTTCCTATTCATATACCCATGCAGATGCCTTTTAAATGTTGCAATTGTACCAGCCTCCACCACTTCCTCTGGTAGCTCATTCCACACACGTACAATCTTCTATGGGAAAAGGTTGCCCTTTAGGTCTCTTTTAAATCTTTCCCCTCTCACCCTAAACCTATGCCTTCTAGTTCTGGACTCACACAACCCAGGGAAAAGACCAGCTCTATTTACCCAATCCATGCCCCTCATGATTTTATAAACCTCTATAAGTTCACCCCTCAGCCTCCGACGCTCCAGGGAAAACAGCCCCAACCTATTCAGCCTCTCCCTGTAGCTCAAATCCTCTAACCCTGGCAACCTCCTTGTAAATCTTTTCTGAACCCTATCAAGTTTCACAACATCTTTCCAATAGGAAGGAGACCGGAATTGCACACAATGTTCCAAAAGTGGCCGAATCAATGTCCTGGACAGCCGCAACATGACCTCCCAACTCCTGTACTCAATACTCTGACCAATAAAGGAAAGCGTACCAAACACCTTCTTCACTATCCTATCTACCTGCGACTCCACTTTCAAGGAGCCATGAATCTGCACTCCAAGGTCTCTTTGTTCAGCAACACTCCCTAGGACCTTACTATCAAACAATTATAATTTTTAAAAAGTAAAGATGCTCCTGATTTAAGCAATCCTATAGACTTTTGCAGTTACTACACACTTGTTTAAATTCAAAAACCACATGGTTGAAGCAGTCACTGAGTTCTGTTCACCAATGTGATTCTGGAATTGATTTTGTATTGTCATTCATATGGTGCGATTAACCTTGGTTCCTTGCACTTGACTTACTTGCATTATCTGTTCTCAAGGACATTTCCTCTAATCTCCTCTACCCTTGTATCACCAGGGCTCATTGCTTACAGTAAATTAGGTCCTTATATTGCTTTAAGTGCAGAAGGTCCAAGGTCTTGCATTGACAATCTATTTCTTAAACAAAGAGGTTAAATCTCTTGTTAGTTTAACAAACACAAAGAAAAGGGTTGATAGCACTTTACACGCAGTGTAACACTGGAATAGCAAAACGAATATGTTAATTAGCTTTTTTATAACAAGTTGTGTGTCACTGGACAATGAAAAAAAACTGTAGAGAAAGATTGTAGGATTTAATTGAGCTCTATTTAATTGTTAAAATAAATTTTCATATTTTTATGTAAAGGTTATGGAAACGGATGTGTAGAAAATTTATCTTCAATGTATGTTGAAACAGCCAACTGGGTATTTTATTGAGAAATAATGTAGAAGCTTGAAGTAAAGTACATATCGATCATCTTGCGAATGCTTTAGTCCTGTTTGTATGCCCTAGAATTAATTGTCATGAATTTAGATCAAAATGAAGGCTAAGGTTGAAGCTGAAATGAGTAACAATAACTATTTTATATGAGTCTGAAGCATCACTCTGAGCTTAGCAGCTTTATTTTTCCCACACAGTATGTAGAGGTTTCTTCTTTCTTTCCCCACTCCCCTCTGAAAGCACTGAGCACTACTGGGAAGTTGTTTGGAAGTCAGCAGTCATCCTGTTCCCTCATCCTTTTGACTATTGTTCATATGCATCAAGGGTTTCTGTGAAAATAAATAAAATTTGCAAAATGATTTTGATAGAAAAGGCAGATATTTCAGGCTGCTTAGAATTCTGTTGCTCTTCAAATTGATTTCTAAGCTGTTATTTATAAATCAAAGTCTGGGGCGCCCACAGTCTCCCCTGCATGACATCTCGAAGGCATTGCACTTGAAAGTTTTTCTTCATAGGCATCGCTTGTGTGCTACACTTTGAAAGTGCTCATGTGTCCAAAGTGTCACATGTCTTATAGGGAAAAAAATACAATTGGCTCAGCAAGCCCTTATCTACAATGTTGCCAATCTCATTGGCTAACCATAACAGATCGAAACATAACAAGTGATGAGCATTGAATGAAAATGTAGAATGAAAGAAGTAGCAGTGAAAAAGAAGTCTATCTACCATCTGAGCCTGCTGCATTACTTAATAACATCCTGGCTGAAACTCAATGTCACTTTCCCTTCTATAATCACACCCGATAGTAACTTGAGTGTCCAAAAAATTCAATTCTTCCCTATCTGAATGCACTCAATGACAAAGCATCCATTGCCCTTAATGGGAAGGAATTTCAAAGATTCACAACTTGAGCAGACAAATTCAATATTATTCCACACAGAAGTGTCTGATTCCTTATCCCGAGATGATGACCCACCACCCCCACCTCTGGAATAATTCCTCGTCAATGTCCGATCATGCCTCTGTTGTTGGAACAGATTTCATGTCATCCATGGCTCAGTTGGCAGCCTTCTCACCAGGAAGGTCTGAAGTACATGGGTTCAAGCCCCAGTCTGGAGTCACAATTATAAAAATCACTAGGTGGGTGCTCTTGCCTGCTGTTAAACTCCTCTGAAGTCAGCACCGTCTTCCAGATGGTGTGTTAACCCCAGGACCCATTACCTTCTCAGGTGAATGCAAAAAGAACCTGTCTATTTCAAAGAAAGCTGTGGAGTTAATCCAATGTAGTGGTTTGTATTAATCCCACTATCAATGTCGCTAAAAACAAAATTCATTATCATACCACTGTGTGTAGGAATTTGCTATGCATAAATACACTGCCTGTACTTTCAAAGTACTTAATCAGCTACAAAGTGCTGTGGAACACCTTGGATATGTGAAGGGTGCTATGTAGATGCAAATCTTTCCTTCTATCATGTATATAGGTAAATTTGAATTAGTTTCATAGCACACACACAGGAAAGAAACATAGCAGCCAGAATTAATGCTTTGTATAGTACTCCAGCAGGAAATGCAGTCAAGATGCAACTCAGAGTACAACACTTTGCCACACATATTTTCTAGTACTTAATTATAATAAATCCAGCAGTGCGGTGCATGGCCATATACAGGCCATTATCATGTTTTTTGCTCTGTGTTGGGCTTTGCTTGCATAATAATCTGAGGCATAATTCAGGGGAACATAGCCAAACTGACTGAGGATTCAGAAGTTCACTGACCTTTTATAAAGGCCATCTTGGCATCCTGAAGCGAAAGATTATGGTGGTAGTAAGTTGGGATTTTACAAGATGGTTACTTATGTAATATTGTTGCATTTGTCCCTCTACCAGCACGTGGTACCACGTAAGGATTGTTTGAAATAGTTTGTCATCACCAGTGCTCCTTTGACTTTTCTCTACATAATGATAGAAGTTCACCACCAGAGGGTATCAACAGAAGAGCTAATGTTCTTAGATAATAAGATTTGTCTTACATTAGCAATAAGTACAACAAAATTTGTTCAGTATTAATTATAAGGACCCTTGGTGACTGGCACAGATATCTACTCCCTCTGAGGCCGAGAGTCGAACTCCTTGTCTCCATGCACAGCTCATGTGTGTATGAGGTAAAAACAATGAGTGCAGATGCTGGAAACCAGATTCTGGATTAGTGGTGCTGGAAGAGCACAGCAGCTCAGGCAGCATCCGAGGAGTAGTAAAATCGACGTTTCGGGCAAAAGCCCTTCATCAGGAATAAAAGCAGAGAGCCTGAATGGTGGAGAGATAAGCTAGAGGAGGGTGGGGGTGGGGAGAAAGTAGCATAGAGTACAATAGGTGAGTGGGGGAGGGGATGAAGGTGATAGGTTGGGTGCGGGGGGAGGGTGGAGTGGATAGGTGGAAAGGAAGATAGGCAGGTCTGACAAGTCATGGGGACAGTGCTGAGCTGGAAGTTGGAACGAGGGTGAGGTGGGGGAAGGGGAAGTGAGGAAACTGTTGAAGTCCACATTGATGCCCTGGGGTTGAAGTGTTCTGAGGCGGAAGATGAGGCGTTCTTCCTCCAGGCATCTGGTGGTGAGGGAGCAGCGGTAAAAGAGGCCCAGGACCTCCATGTCCTCGGCAGAGTGGGAGGGGGAGTTGAAATGTTGGGCCACAGGGCGGTGTGGTTGATTGGTGCGGGTGTCCCGGAGATGTTCCCTAAAGCGCTCTGCTAGGAGGCGTCCAGTCTCCCCAGTGTAGAGGAGACTGCATAGGGAGCAACAGATACAATAAATGATATTGGTGGATGTGCAGGTAAAACTTTGATGGATGTGGAAGGCTCCTTTAGGGCCTTGGATGGAGGTGAGGGAGGAGGCGTGAGTGCAATTCCTGTGGTGGCAGGGGAAGGTGCCAGGATGGGAGGGTGGGTTGTAGAGGGGCGTGGACCTGACCAGGTAGTCATAGAGGGAACGGTCTTTGCAGAAGGCAGAAAGGAGTGGGGAGGGAAATATATCCATGGTGGTGGGGTCTTTTTGGAGGTGGTGGAAATGTCGGTGGATGATTTGGTTTATGCGAAGGTTGGTAGGGTTGATGGTGAGCACCAGGGGCATTCTGTCCTTGTTACGGTTGGAGGGGTGGGGTCTGAGAGCGGAGATGCAGGATGTGGACGAGAGGCTTTGGAGGGCATCTTTAACCACGTGGGAAGGGAAATTGTGGTCTCTAAAGAAGGAGGCCATCTGGTGTGTCCTATGGTGGAACTGGTCCTCCTGGGAGCAGATACGGCGGAGGCGGAGGAATTGGGAATACGGGATGGCATTTTTGCAAGAGATAGGGTGGGAAGAGGTGTAATCCAGGTAGCTATGGGAGTCGGTGGTTGAGTTTGGGATTATGGTTGGTATGGACTGGTTGGACCGAAGGGTCTGTTTCTTTGCTATACGACCCTGACTCTATGAAAAAGCTGCTCACCATCATCTTCGCAAAGTTAGCTGGGTGGAATAATAAATGTTGGTCTCACTAGCAATGCCCATTTTAGGAAAATTAATTTTGCAAAATTGAAAAAGAAAACTTAATGAACTTAATAAAAGCAATAAGGTCCTAAAATTCTATGAGAATTTGGACAAACAAAATCGCAGAAAATCTATCCCCCTATCCAATGTAAATGAGTTTCCCCAGACCATTAATAATGAATTCTGAAAGCAAACAGTGCAATTTGTGTATAAAGATTGTGGCAAGTATTAATTTAAATACTTTTGCATGAATTCCATAGTCTAAATGAAGCTATAGCTCAATTTATTGCTCCAATAAGTGTTTTTCACGTTATGGAAGCACATATTGCGAAGTGAATTGCAGAGGTTAGTACAGTCCGCACATTATCCTCTCCAGAAACTTTTTTATAAATTGGCCTACAGGCCTGAATTCCCAACATGAGCACCTTGCACATAAGGCTCTGCAGCAGACCCACTAATGAGTAAAATTTACTCTAAAATTTGTGAGGATGCTAAATGTAGCTTACCAGGAAATTATCGAGCAATGGAAACAGGCTCAATGGCCCAATTTTCAGATATATCTACACCAATTTGCATTTATGCAGCCTATTAGAATGTTAACCCATGATCAAAAGCCTTTACTGTGGACTAGGTTTCTATTCTATTTATATGGATTTGAGAAAAATATTCAGAGTATCTCAGTTCCCTGCTTAAAAGCAATAGAGTTTATTTTAACCGCTTCTTCTCTCTTTTCATCTTTTTAATATCTTGAAAAGCCTGACTGACTTAACTGTAAATTCAATGGCTGTAGAACAGTTAAACAGACATGGTACGTGCCTCCTGAAGGGAGAAATGGATAGAGTCACATTTGATCTACAGTGACAGAACACTTCAACCTTGCAAAGTAAAGCAACTTTCCTCTGGCAGCTTGTCAGAAAACTGACCAAATTTATTCTACATCTGGCAGAGATATTGCAGTGTCAATCTATGCTGAGACAGAAATTCACAATTGCAGTATCTCAAACCGGTGTTAGATAAGGCTGAACATGCACATTCCATTTGTGATGGCAGATACGGCTGACAGAGGAAAAGAATATCTTGTTTTTTAAGCTAGTGCTGTGGTAGGAAAGGCAGAGTCCTGACTTTAAAGTGAGAACGAAGAACAATCAAGTTGAATGGGATTTTGAGTGCATTTGCAGTTTAGCAAAATGTTAACATTCTCTCAAAGTGATCCTGTTCCAAATATCATAAGCCACATCAAAATTATTGTCCTAGGATGATAAAATACTGAAGTCACGCCTTACCTATTACATAAATCTCATTCATAGAGCACAGAAAAGGCCCTTCAGCCCGTTGAGTCTGCACCAACATTAACTACCAGTAAAACATTACACAAGTCCCAATTTCCTGCCCTCTTCATGTCTTCTTGAATGTTATGATATTTGAAGTGCTCATCCAAATATTTCTGAAATATTGTCGGTCTTCCAGCCTCCACTACTTTCCCAGGCAGTGCATTCCAGATTGCCAACACCCACTGAGTGAAAAAGTTTTTTCCCCAAAGCCCCTCTGAATCTCCTGCCTTAAAACTACACCCTCTCATGATTGACCCCTTAACCAAGGGGAACAGCTGCTCTCTACTCACCCTGTCCATACACCTCGATCATGTCCCCCAGCAGTCTTCTCTGTTCTGGAGAAAACAATCCAAGCCCATCTAGTGTCTCCTTATAGCTCAATTTCTCCATCCCAGGCAACAGTCTGATGAAGCTCCTCTGTACCCCCTCTAGTATTATCACATCCTTCCCTTAGTGAAGCGACCAGAACTGCCTACAGTACTCAAGCTGTGACCAATACTCTGTACAACTCCAACATTCCTTGTTGTTATACACTATGCCATGACTGATGAAAGCAAGTGTCCCATATGCCTCCTTAACTATTCTATTCACATGCTCTGCTGACTTCAGAAATCTGTGAATAATTACCCCATAATCCATCTTTTCCTCTAAGACACCCAATGTCCTGCCGTTCATTAAATACTGCCTCATCTCATTTCTTCTTCCAAAATGCATCATCTTACACTTATCAGGATTAAATACCATCTGCTGCTGGTCTGCCCATCTGACCAACTCATCCATATCTTCCTGTGACCTACAGCCATCTGCTTCAGTATTAACCATTCTACCAGTCTTGGTATCATCTGCAAATTTGCTTAACATTTCCCCCACATTTTCATCTATATCATTTCTGTAAATAATAAACAGTAAGGGTCTCAGTACTGATCCTTATGGGATGCTGCTGGACACTGGCCTCCAATCAGTCAAACAGCCTTCTACCATTACTCTTTGTATCCTATTTATAATCCAGTTTCTGATCCATCTCGCTACATTTCCCTCATTTCCATGTGCTTTAACCTTCTCAATCAGTCTCCCATGTGGGACCTTGTCAAAAGCTTTGCTAAAATCCACATAAGCTACATCAACTGAACTTCCCTCATTCACACATGATCACATTTTTAACAAGTTCCAATAAATTTTTATTAGGCGTGACCTTGCTCTGACAAAGCCATGCTGACAACCCTAATTAACCCGTGCCTTTCCAAGTGGGTATTCACTCCTTCAGATTCTTTTCCAATAGTTCCCCTACCATTGATGTGAGACTCGCTGGTCTGTAATATCCTGGATTTTATCTCTACTGCCCTTCTTGAAAAGTGGAACCACACTAGCCATCCTCCAGTCTTCTGGCACTGCACCCTTCTCCCATGGCCAGGGAGAATTAAAAATTTTAGTCAGAGCCCCTGCAATTTCCTGCCTCACCTCCCACAGCAGCCTGTGATGCAATTCATTTAGGCCAGGGGATTTGTCTGCTTTTAAGCCCAACAGAGCCTCCAATAACTTTCCATTCCCTATGTCAAACTGTGCAAGTCCCCCACAGTCCCTTTTCCTGAAATCTGTACCTACAGTCTCCTGTTCCAGAGTGAAGACTGAAGAGAAGTATTCATTCAACACCCTTCCAACATCCTGTGGCAACACAGGTTGCCGCCAGTCCATAATCTTGCTCTAGTTAACCTCTTGCCTTTGATGTATTATAAAATACTTAGGATTCTCCCTAATCCTGGTTGCAATTCCTTTCTCATGCCCCCTTTTTACTCTTCTAATTGCTTTCTTAAGTTTCATCCTGTACTTCCTGTATTTCTCACAATAAATAAATCATCATCTTTAATCCAGGGCTACAGCTGAATTGTTACCTTTGAACTTGCTAAAGGCCCTTGTTTTCTTTCTTATCAAGTCCTGAATTGCCCTAGATATTCAGGGTTCTCTAAACTTCTTGTTCCTACATTTCCCTCCAGGTTGGACCTGTACTCATCCCAGCTTCTTTTTGAATGCCACCCCCACCCACCCCATTGCTCTGCTGTAGAATTACCCTCAAAGAGCTGTTCCCAGTCAACTATGGCTAGATCCTGCTTTATTCTAATAAAATCTGCCTTCCCCCAATCCAACGCCATCTTTTACTAGCCATCATTTTCCTTGTCCTGAGCAAATTCGAACTGTACCATACTGAGGTTGCTATCATTAAAATGTTACCCCACTGCCACACTGGACACTTGAACAGCTTCTTTCTCCAGGACCAGCCCCAGCACTGTGCTGCCCATTGTTGGGCCTTCTAGGTATTGATACAAAAAGCTCCTTGGGAAAGAATTCAAAACATCCACTCACTCCAAACCCTTAACACTGTGGCTATGGTCGAGAGTGTGGTGCTGGAAAAGCACAGCAGTTCAGGCAGCATCTGTGGAGCAGGTGAATCAATATTTCAGGCATAAGCCCTTCATGAGGAATGAGACTTGTGGGCCAGGGCTGATCTCCAGCATCTGCAGTCCTCACTTTCTCCTAACACCGTGACTATCTAATTTATGTTGGGGAAATTGAAATCCCTGATCGTTACTCTTACACACCTCTATGAGCATTTGCTTCTGGGGACAGAGAGGGGCCACTTGCCTTTCCAGCAGCAACAAATTTACAAGCAATGAGTGATCACTGCGCCCAACTCAAGTCGATTGGAACCAGATGTCAATTCCACCCAGTCTGGCTTGTTGGCTCTGACACTGCAGAGGTCTATCATGCTGAAGGCGATGTCCCTCCTGCTCACTGTCTTCACTTCCTCCTCAGGAGGACTTCTGCTGCTCTCCCAAGACGGCGCCATATCCACTCATTGCCTGTTGTGCAGATGACAGCGTGTAAGGATGAGGCAGTGCATTCTGAATGGGGTGTACCATGGCTTGATCTGGGTTCTCCCAGACTGATCCAAGCATCAGAAGCTCTTATTCATCCCAGCAACCATCTGCTTCATACTGGCTCAGGCAGACGGATGGACTGCATTGTGCTAAGCTCAGCTTTGGATAGGGAGGTTGCCCAATGGAATTAGGAGCCATGCTTGCAGAGGTCCTTGTCTCCCAGTAGCCATTCCTGTGAGGCATCTGGCCTTTAACTATTTAGCATAACTCTCCCTGCCATGGGACATGGAGGGCTCTGACGAGGACGATCATGAGATGCTGTCACATGGACGTTGACTTGGGAATCTTATTCTGATAAAAGAAGCACTAGTCATCCTGCGCCAAACAGTGGGAGATTGTCAGTGCCATTTGATTTCTGATACCTTATCTTTCCATATCCTCCCCCACCCTATATCATCTAAGAATGACAGCATTGCATATTAGAGCACATTTATGAATACTCACAGTTCAAGGTGAGAGGGAATCAGTTCTGTGCCCTTGTGCAGCCTTTGAGACTTTGGATTGTCTGGTGAATTGTCGCCGGCTGGAGCCAGTTGAAAGATCGCCTGTGATTATTTATGCTTCACAGAGATGACAGCCTTCATTCTGCAAAAGACCAATGACACAGTCAAAATTGCTTGAATGCAGTCAGACACTAAATATATTCCACATGCAAGGTATTATAATTACAGATGAACTAGACCTGTAATAAGAAATTGTCTGACTAATGCAACTGCCTCTTGAAGCACCTCACAGTGTTCACAAGTAGAGCCTGTGAGCTCAGACAGAAAAAAACACTTACTCCACCCACTCCAGATGTGACCATGACCATTTGCTATTCCCATTGTGCACTTAGGATTCACATGTGTATGGAAGGCAACACATTGGCACAGTGAGTCGCAGGCTCAGCTTTCTCATCAGAGTCCCACCTCTGACCCCTATGCTCCTTTCTTCCTCGCGCTCTCTCTATTGAGCTTATCAAATTTCAGCCTCCATTTGTGTCCATACACCTCTTTGAATTATGCCTGTCTTTGTATTCCAACATTTCCCTGAGCTTCAGCTTTTCAGTAGAGTCATCTCTGTGAACCATCATGCTGCACCATTCCCCACCCTCCATCCCCCCAGCAATGGCCAGGGTATCTGTAGCTGTTGGTCACCACTCTCCAACAGCGCCTGCGCATAACAGCAAGACAAGACAGAAGCACTGTGAGCCATTAAGGGGGCAAATTGCAAAAAGGCACAGCAAGACAGAGATCTGTGAGCAACCAAGTAAGTGAGCACTAAGACAGCAACTGAGGAGACCTGAGATGCACCTGAGTTGAATCCACAAGAAGTATGACTGTACCTACCAACCTGGCAGCAGCACAATGAAAAGCATCAGTCGAAAGGAAGTACTACACTTTGCTATTTCTTTGTAACTGTCATTTTTAACATTGTTAGTAACAATTAGGAGCTGCAGAAATGTGCTTAGTAATTAAATTGGTTTGATTCCAATATTATGACTATATCTGACTGTACATTTCCAAAGAATTAGCATGAGTCACTGAACCTTGTTCTCACAGCGTTCATTTTTTGGCAATATTAAAGCAAATCACTTCTTGGAGAAAGTCAAGAGCTCACCCTTGAAACAGTTCACTTGTTTCACATGTATTAAATGAGTTGCAACTAAGTATTTGCAATCTGAGGACTAATGAGCAGTGGGTCTCACCTTAAAAAAATACAGAACATCCAGATCCATGGAAGTCTGTTCATTGTACAGGAAAATGCAACTGTCTAAATAGAAAGCAGAAGAACTGGAAATGGAAATCGAGAACACTTGGTCTGTACTGAAATTGCTGCTAGTTGCCTATTAACAGCAGCTTCAAGTAAATTATTTAATATGATGCTGTAGGTTGTATATCTTCCTTCTGGGTTGTAGCCAAACCTTAAACCAGTAATTTTCAATGCATAGTGCCGACTGTGTAAATAGTAATGTGAACTAAAGAGGAACGTCAGTCTCAACCAACTAATTAATAAAGATAACAATTTTCATATTCCCATAATTTGCATGGTGCAATATCACCTTTGTTGATGAGTTTGAAAACAAGACAATCAAAGACTAAATTCATTCACAGCAATAACAAGGAGGATGAAGGATTTTACTTTGGTTCCACAAAGTCCCACGTAGCAAATTTTCTGATTCCAGTGTTACTGTCAAGCAGAGAACAGTTGCTCGGGCAGTGTGTGATTCTGAGTAGTTTGTTATCAATGACTCAAGTTCAGTTTAACAGCACTAAGATGTTTTAACATGCAAAGTAGCAGGCTGACCTTACCTAAGAATAACTTAAAGGTGTGTAATATTCTGGGAGCACACAGGGATCTCGAGTGCCACCAGTTCTTTAAAGAGTTAAGCTGTTCTTAACAAGAAAGGAAAGAAAGATTTACGTTTCTCTAGCATCTTTCATGGCCTCAGGATGCACCAAAATGGTACAGTCAAGAAGAGTATTGTTGGTGTTAATGCAGGAAATGTGGCAGCCAATCTGTACACAGTTAAAAATGACACAACACCAGGTTATAGTCCAACAGGTTTAATTGGAAGTACACTAGCTTTCGGACCGTCGCTCCTTCATCAGGTGATAGTGGAGGGCTCAATCCTAACACAGAGTTTATAGCAAAAATTTACAATGTGATGTTACTGAAATTATACATTGAAAAATTGATTATCTGTTAAGCCTTTCATCTGTTAGAATACAGTGATGGTTTCACTTCTTTCATGTGTAAATCACAAAGCCTTTTTTTTAAAAAGTTGCATTCTCGGGTTAGCTGTTAACAGTGGTGATAGCTAGACAATATGTTGAAGGGGTTGGCCCCCCTGTGTTCTCTGTCTATGCCATGATGTTTAGATTGATTCTGATCTAAAAAGTGAGATAATGGAGTTTTACATGAATGCATGCAGTTTTTGAGCAAAGTACAATGTAACCCTACAAGTACAAATTCACCCCACAAAATATATGTGTGCATGTGGGTTTTGTCTGTCTGTGTGTGTGTGTCTGTCTGGGTTGGGGGTTGTGAGTGTGAGAAAGTGTGTGTGTGTGTAGTGAGTGCAGAGTGTCTTAAGTCTGTGAGGGGGTGCATGTGTGAGTGTGGGAGTGTGTGTGTATGTAAGGGTGTGTGTGGGTGTCTGTGTGTATGTGTGTCCGTGTGTATGTGTGTATAGGAGTGCCTGTGTGTGTGTGAGAGTGTGTGTGTGTAGGAGTATCTGTGTGTGTGTGTGTGTGTGTATAGTGCAATGGTGGTCACCTGTGATGTGACATGAACCCAAGGTCCCGGTTGAGGCCCTCCCTATGGGTACCAAACATAGCTATCAGCCTCTGCTTGGCCACTTTTCTCTGCTGCCTGTCCTGAAATCCACATTGGAGGATGGTCACCCAAAGGTCCGAGGCTGAATGTCCTGGACCACTGAAGTGTTCCCCAACTGGGAGGGAAATCAATCTGTACACGGTAAGCATACACAAACAGTAATACATGAAAGACCATATCATCAGCTTTCAGTGATGCTAGTTGAGGGATAAACTTTGGCCAGGACACTGAGGAGATAAATAGCTTTCTTAATATAATCAAAGTTGCTTTTAAAACAAAACAAGGCATCAAGGAGATATTAGGTACAGTCCGGTTGGCGGTAATGTTGTAGTTGCGTTAACATACGACACCATGTTATAAAACTAATGGGTCTATGGGAGAAATAGGTTTAGGGATGATCCACCAAAAATATCAGTAAAAATCGAAACAAAAACAGTACCTAGCCTAACACAAATGATTGCACACTTTAAGTAAATGTTAATATTGAATATTTTAATGAAATAATACAATAAATTTAACACTTACTTTGAAAAACTGGAAGGTAACATGAAGGGGTTTCTGAGTTTGCTGAGTTACAGTACTGTACAATACTGAATTATATTCTTGCAACTTTGTCTTTCCATATTCATGGAAAACACAAAGAGATTTGCCAAAGAAAAGGACCAAAAAAATGACTGAGTACCAGCCTGTACCTTTCAGGAAGCAATTCACTGTAAAGCGTGCAAACCAAATGACCATGTGATGTCAACACGAGTCAAGTCCTCCACGCACCTAGTGCTGGGGATGGAATCATGTAATAGCCATTTTTAAAGCATCGTTCCCCTCTTCACCAATCATGTTACAGCCAAATCACATTGACGAAATGCGCATTATAAGAGAATAATCTGTGGTTGACCAAAGGTTTGATCATACAGTTAAGTCTTAAGGGTGCCTTAAAGGAGCAAAATGTTTTAGAATGGTGGAGAGTCAATGGAAAGGAACTCCAAACCCTCAAGGTAAAGTCTTAAGGTACGGCCACCACGGCTGGAATAGATACGCTCAACAAAACTCTCGAGGCCAAGTTTGATGAGTGCAGATATCTCAGGTGGCCATGGGACTGTCAAGGTGGGACTTGAAACCACCTTGAATGAAGACATCGCTTAAAAGTGTAGGTCAGTAAGAACAGTGCTGATTGGTGAACAGTACCTGATGGGTGTTAAGACATGGGGAAGCAGAGTTTTGAACAATGCTTGACTGAAGTGGCACATCTAGGAGAGTGTTTGACTAAAAATCTAAAGGTCATGGCTTGGTTTGGGGGGGTCTCTTATGGTACAGTGGCAGTGCTCATACCTCTGAACTAGAGAGTCTTGGTTCAAGTCCTACCTGCTTCAGAGGTGTGTGATAACATCTCTGAACAGATTAATGAGAGAATATCAAAGTTTTGGATGAGCTTATGGATGAAAGCTACATTGGTAGAAAGAGTGTCAGTTTATCATTGCTTCTGAATGATGACAAGTAGATGGGAAGCTCTACTGAAACAAAACTAAGAGAAGACTAGCCCTTATTTAGCACTCATGTTTCCAGTGATGTTGAGGTGGGTGGTCTTCTTCAGATGAGAAGGCTATTCTATGAAGAAGAGTTTCTTAACAGCAGATTGTTTGAAATTGATGGACTGTGCAAATTCAATCTCACTTATGTCCTGAAACCAGGAGCAGTTATTTCAAAGATTTTCTGGGCATCTTGAGATAAGTCAGCAAACATCTGACAATATCTTAATAGGATCTCTTACTTGTGTTAATGTTGCTTTCCATTGCAAACTTTAAGTGGACAATCACAGAAGGACAGTACTGGTGTCCCTAATCACTTGTTTATCTGTTTGAGTGGTACTGTGCAAAACTGCTGCATTGAAGTGTCAGGGTTTAAACGCAATAAGCTTGCCTTATTGTAGCAGCTCCCGGCAATGTTATTAGACAAACTTTGACACTTTAACAGGTGACCAAAAGGTTGGTCAAAGAGATAGGTTTAAAAGTGTAATTTAAATGTGGAGAGAGAAAAAGAGAGAGAGGGAGAAAGAGAGAAAGAGAGTGAAAGAGAGAGACAGAAGGAGAGAGAAAGAGTGAGAGAGCGAAAGACAGAGAGCAAATGAGAGAGAGAATAAGAGAGTGATAGTGTGTGAGAGTAAGAGAAAGTGTGGGGGAGAGAGAGAGAATTGTTTTAGGAGATGTCAGGAGAGAACTCTATTGTCTATTATCGAGGCAACTGAAGACATCCTTAGGAATATATATTCACACACTTCAATAAGGTGGTTAGCATTCTAACAAACTGTATGGGTCACATTTCATGCCACCAGGGTGGGTTGAGGGAATTTATGCGCATTTATTTGACATTTGTTGTAGCATTTTAGTTGAAGCACAATAAAACATATTCTTCTCCTGTGCCAAGAATGAATTCCCAGGTCTAATCTACAATTTCAACTGTGCACCTCACAGCACCCTGTAGTGCCCAGTCTAACAGTAGCACACAGCCATCACAGATATATCACTGAGAGCAGTTCATAAGCTTCAGTGAGGGGGGAGGAGAGGACAAGTCTGAGGATGGGCAATGAAGGTGGAATTCTGGTGTTATCCTTCAAAAGGAGTGCTCAATACCTGCTTCAGTTTAGATTAGATTCCATTCTCTACAATGTGGAAATAGACCCTTTGGCCTAATGAAGGGCTTTTGCCCGAAACGTCGATTTCGCTGCTCGTTGGATGCTGCCTGAACTGCTGTGCTCTTCCAGCACCACTAATCCAGTATTTGCTTTCCAGCATCTGCAGTCATTGTTTTTACCTTTGGCCTAACCAGTCCACACCGACCCTCCGAAGAGTAACCCACTCAGACCCATTTCCCTCCAACTAATGCACCTAACACTATGGGCAGTTTAGCATGGCCAATTCACTTGGCTCGCACATCTTTGGACTGTGGGAGGAAACCAGTGCAGACATGGGGAGACCATGCAAACTCCACACAGACGGTCAACCGAGGCTGGAATCGAACCTGGGTCCCTGGTGCTGTGAAGCAGCAGTATTAACCACTGAGCCACCATGTCACCCCGTTGTGAGTGCATACAGGTACACCTCACAGGGCCATCCTGTCAACTTACTTTAACAATATTAATACCTCGTTCCTATAATCTGTACTGCAGAACTCCCTCAATCAAGACTGCAACAACTCCCCCTTGCTGTGCTTGTATTTCTTCAAGCTTGTATTCAATATTCCCTTGATCTGTACTGCAGCAGCTTCCAATAACTTCTGACCTGTACTCCAACATTTCTATAAGTCAAAAAGCCAAAGAACTGCGGATGCTGGAAATCAGAAACAAAAACCGAAATTGCTGGAAAAACCCAGCAGGCCTGGCTGCATCTGTGAAGAGTAAACAGGGTTAACGTTTCAGGTCCAGTGACCTTTCTTCAGAACTGGCCCAGTTCACACTGGACCCGAAAGATTAACTCTGCTTTCTCTCCACAGATGCTGGCAGACTCGCTGAGTTTTTCCAGCAATTTCGTTTTTTTTTTGCGACTGTAAGTCAATAGCTTCCTGATCTTGACTGTAGCTTTCCATTTTTTTTCTTTCACAAGAATCAGAAGACAAGATAGCTGGTACTTATAATTGCTACCTTTTCTTTGTCATTTATTCGTTTCTCAGGTGGATTACTTAATGAAAACCTGCTGAGGTTACATTGCTGCCCAGTCCTCATTTCTGGAACTATCACATATAATGATCTAGATGCGGAGATGAATATGAGAGAGCTGTGAGTAAGAAAGCTTCTGGGAAGGTTCTGGTTGTTGAAATAAATTTACCCAAAAACGTTCAACATGGTTTGACAATAGTGTTATTCTTTTATCCCGCTGCATGTCTTTGATTGCCTTAATGTGATGTGCAGATGTCTGCATTGCTTAGGCTACTCGACTTTCTCTCAACTGTAATTGTTTCCTGTGTTATATTTTACACAGCTACAGCAAGTTAATCAACCCTTGCTGTCTGGGTTGTGCAGGGTCCTCTTCTGAATGAGAGGATGCCTCTCCCTTATTTACCTGCAGCTCCTTCCCTTGCATTGTGCTCATGATCTTTCGATTAAAAAAAAACCACAGGAGGTTTGTCCTCCACCAGTTCCTTGTAACCCATCTATATTCATTGCTTGCTATAATAGGCTCACCATAGGTGCCTCCAAACTTTGAATATAAACGTTCTAATACACCTGCCATGAATATAAACAACCTGCTCCCCATGCTGCTCTGCTTAGGAGTTGTCTTGTGAGAACAACTGCAAACTAACTTGGAGAATGCAGTCCAAAATACTAACTGCCACTGACTTAGGTAACTGCAAAGCTCGCATCAGCCTTGCTACATTCCAATGAAATAAAATCACGATTCTTGACCTCCGCGGAATTCCCTTGACATATATAACTTTAATTTGACTGCTCAATGGAGAGGCGGAAGTGGGTACTGCAGATGCTGGAGATTAGAGTCAAGATTAGAGTGGTGCTGGAAAAGCACAGCAGGTCAGGCAGCAGCTGAGGAGCAGGATGCTCAATGGAGAGGCTAATCGTCATGATAAGTTGCAGCATGAGCCTCACCTCCCCAGAGATGAATAGGGTGCATTCAATGGGTCCAGAGCCTACTGGTAACAGGGTTGAAAATTGTTTCCTGAAACAATCACCAATAAGCATCACCGCCAACAACAATGTTTGTTGCACCTTTAATGCAATGCTGGACCCTTATTACACTTGGTAGTGAACCACGTATTAGGCCTCAGTTAAAAAGGAAGGTTCTAGTGAGCACCTTAAAGAAAAGAATGGTGGATTGGTGGACAGATTAAAGGAGGCAGTTTCAGAAAATAGGTCCTAGACAACTGAAAGCATGAGTGCCAATGTGAGAGCAATATAAAGTAGGATTGCCAAGGAGGTCAGAATTGTAGGGTATGCTGAAATCTCCACGAGCTGTAGGAATGGAGGGAAGGAGGAGGTCATGGAGAAATGTGAAACTGGGATGAGAATGTTAAGTTTGGCAGCTCACACTGAGGGTGGAAGATGAGAGACCAGACTGAGAACAACCTGAATAGTTGATTCTCGAGGTAACAAAGGTATAGATAACAATGTACTCCGGGAGAGGCTGGCTGATGGAGTGGTAATATTCTAGTAACTCAGGTTAATGCTCTGGGAAAATGGGTTCAAATCCCAACATGGCATTCAGTAAATCTGGAATCAAAAGCTGGTTGTGGTGATGGTGACTTGAAGCCATCAACATTGTTGAAAAGCCTACCTGGATCATTAAGGAGAAATCTGCTGTCCTTACCTGGTCTGGCCTGCACTCAACTCCAGACCCACAGCATTGGTCCTCTGAAATAACCTCACAAGCTGCTCAGTTCAAGGACAAATGGAATGCTCAATGAATTCTGGCCGAGTCAACAATGCCCACATCCCATGAAAGAATAAAGAATAAATATGCTACAGATGTAATGAGAGATTGGTGGACCTTCAAGGATATGAACAAAGCGAATAGTAAGGTGATTGCAGGTGCAGTGCTCCATTCCATTCACACCTTTAATAGATGCATAAAAGCAAAGTAACCTGATAAGGATGGGCAGACATTCTGGGTCAAGGGCAGGTGGAACAGCTGAGAAGCATTTCCATGTATCCAGTGCAGCTGGATGCCATTTTACTCTTGATGGCCTTTGTAGATCTTCTGGTCATTTGAGAAGAACCCGAACTCCAAACTTTAGCGGCTGTCGAGGACACCTAAGGTAACTGTCCATGCAAATATCATTCCAAAGCATACTTGGCTTGGGAGAAACAGAGGTCTTCAGACTAATGGAGTCAGAAATTTGGGTGCACTTATATTCTAGATGCACGGCTGAATTCCTGGGACAATTTCCAAGTTTCAACTCTGGCCACGTGGTGGGACCAATTGGAGATTCGAGTACTGATGGACCAACTTGTGGACTTTGCCAGGACTCTTTAACTGACCAACATCTTTGGAATCCAGCTTGTGGACTGCACATGAGTCAGGGAGGGGCAGGCAGTGTGCTACATTGAGAATGTCAGTGGAAGGAGTTCTATTTCAATAGATCATGATCTGATTTATAGGAACTCACCAGAATTTGGTTTCTTTGCAGAATCTGGAATAATAGCAAGAATATCTGGGACAGTTGCTCACTAGGACTCTCATTCTGACCCAGTGAGATCCTGCTTCTGAATTCAAGGGGTGCAGTAAGGTGATCTCCCCTGAAGATTGAAGTATTTCCAAGCAAGGGACAAGGGATAATGGGTGTTGAGGAAGTCAGAAGCAGAAATGTTGGCCCCTCCAACATGGTGACTGTGCAGCAAAAGAATCCAGGGTCTGAGGAGGGCAGGAAACGTGAATGATGTATAACAATCTCATTGAGCTCTAACCTCTGCCTTGTCCAGCCATGTCCTGTGGAACACATCCCAAGTCAACATATCTTCCAGCTCTACTTGTACATCTTTTCATCTTTGTAAATGAAGGAAGTGGCACAATTTTAATGCCACAGGCCTTGTAAATCAGTGAACATACAGTTCAAATCCTACCGTGGCAGCAGGTAGAATTTAAATGCAGTAGGTAACATCTGGTATGTCAAGCTGGTTTCATGGACTTTTAAGATAGTTGAGGATATTTCATCTTGTTCCTTTAGAGAAGGAACTCTTTTCCTGGTCTGACCTATATAGTCATAGAGACAGACCCTACGGTCCAACCTGTCCATGCTGACCAGATATCCCAACCCAATCTAGTCCCACCTGCCAGCACCTGGCCCATATCCCTCCAAACCCTTCCTATTCATATACCCATTCAGATGTCTTTTAAATGTTATATTGGTACTAGCCTCTACCACTTCCTCTGGCAGCTCATTCCATACACGTATCACCTTCTCCGTGAAAAAGTTGCCTCTTAGGTCTCCTTTATATCTTCCCCTCTCACCCTAAACTCTTGTTTAGACTTCCCCAATCCAGGGAAAAGATTTTGTCTATTTACCCTATCCATGCCTCTCATGATTTTAGAAACCTCTATAAGGTCACCCCTCAGCCTCCGATGTTCCAGGGAAAACAGCCCCAGCCTATTCAACCTCTGTCTATAGCTCAAATCCTCCAACTCTGGCAACATGCTTGTAAATCTTTTCTGAACCCTTTCAAGTTTCACAAGATCTTTCCGAAAGGAAGGAGACCAGAATTGCACTATTTCAACAGTGGCCTAAACAATGTCTTATACAGCAGCAACATAACCTCCCAACTCCTGTACTCAATACTCTGACCAATAAAAGAAAGCATATCAAACGCCTTCTTCACTATCCTATCTACCTGCGACTCTACTTTCAAGGAGCTATGAACCTGCACTCCCAAGGTCTCTTTGTTCAGCAACACTCCCTAGGACCTTACCATTAAGTGTATAATTCCTGCTAAGATTTGCTTTCCCAAAATGCAGCACCTCACATTTACCTAAATAAAATTAGTTGTGGTGGTTAGACAGTAACGAGGGTGAGGGAATGGGGCTGTATTTGTGAGGGGTTGTATAATACTAGCTCGGTCTGTAAGAAGCGTGGCTTTATGGCTGTTGTGCCATTGTGCGGCCAGTGAAAAAAAAGGGGAGATAGGTATAAGACAGATGTCAGAGGTAGTTTCTTTACTCAGAGAGTAGTAAGGGTATGGAATGCTTTGCCTGCAATGATAGTAGATTCGCCAAGTTTAAGTGCATTTAAGTCGTCATTGGACAGGCATATGGACGTACATGGAATAGTGTAGGTGGGATGGGCTTCAGATAGTATGACAGGGCGGCACAACATTGAGGGCCGAAGAGCCTGTACTGCGCTGTAATGTTCTATGTTCTTTGAAACTCCATCTGCCACTTCTCAGCCCATTGGCCCATCGGATCAAGATCCCGTTGTAATCTGAGGTAACCTTCTGTCAAATTGACTGCCATTCATTGAGGGTTCTAAGAGGGGCATACAGATGCATTTCAAGAATAGAAAAGATCCTATCATGAAATTGGAATCACCTTTCCAGCTGTAAAAGTGTGCCATTAACAGATGGAGAAAGAGAGTTGTCAGCAACAGTCCATCACCTGGCTATGTGCAGACTGATTTAGTCTCACGAGTCAAAGGGCTCCCACTCTCGACTGTTTCACAGAAGCAGCCCTTCCCATTGTGTACTGGCATGATGCTGACAAGTTCTATAACTGTTATAAGCAGAAGTGAGGGTTAAAACAGCACTTAATGTGCCTAATATGGGACTGCTTGTTCACTTTCAAACCCTACCTAGATGAAAACCACAAATGTATGGAATGATTTCAGGATCCAAACTCAATGGCATTTTTATGGCAGACGATTATCTGCATTCAAGCAAACATCACTTCCTGTCTGGTAAATGAAACCCCACCCTCCAAACTTCACTTTGTGTCTGAATACTAATTTCTAATACTCTGGACATACTAACGTTAGTTGGTATTGAGTCTCAATTTTCCTATCTCTAATCTGCTTCTGCAGAAATCACCTCACAGCATAAATAAGGTAAGAATCAGAAGATTGCTTATGGGAGGAATTTGTCTATTTAAACCTCGCATCATGGGAAATTTGATGTCTTGTTTAACTTAGCTTCCTCCTGTGTGTTTTTAATCACCGATGAATATATGCCCTATGGAGAAAGTTCTCATTTTCCCATGACATCCCAAATATTTTCCTTTCCCTGCAACACTTGCTTTTATCCTGCTGAGCTCCCAATAACACAACAGTTTATTTAGAGTTACAATGTGTGCCTTTCCATGTATGTAGGATTAGTGACTAATCCACACTAATTTCCTGGACTAAATGCAAATGCGTAGGGAATATGCATGTGCACTGTATTCTTTTTTAACCTCTTTTATTTCATTGTGACTGGAATGGTGTATGACGTAGGTATGCTTTAAAAAAGGAACTGCATTAAAAAAAAAGTGAAGCTCTGTCTGTTGTACAAAAACAAAACAAAACTTCAAAACCACAATATGCTCATTACAAACCTCTTAATGTCTTCCCTATCATTTTGGAAGTTTTTTTTAGTTTTAATTCAGTTGACAAACTTCATTATAATGGACACTTATGACAAACAGATTAACAGAGTCCCCCTGCACCAAGCGTAATGAATTTTCACCCTGATATAACAAACTCTACAGCTGTAATTGCTTTGAAACTTAATGAAAGTGGCTGGTGCCAGCATTTCCCAGGCACGTGAATGCAGCACACAAACAGAAGGAAAATATCTGGAAAATCAAATTAAACAGAACAGGATGTTTTTCCAAGCAGTGGCAGAATAAGCATTTAATTGAAAAACATCTTGGATCTCAAGGAAATGATTTCTTTGTATTTTCTTTAAGAAGGAACACTTGGCTGCTGTGTATCTGTTGACATGGAATAGATGGTGTTATGATCAAGCGACTAGTGTCTGACCATACAAGATTGCTGCTGACAACCTTTGTTGTGCATTTGAGACAGTATAATCCTCTGCCTATTATAATCAGATAGAAGATGCTGTAGCCCTTGATGGATGCAAAATCATAAAAATTCTTTCAGAATTATTGTCATTTTTCTTTTCTAATTGATTTTGATTACTAAATCCCAATGCCCTCCACTGCTGATTAAAAAGTACATTTTATATTCTACTATCCCTCAAGTAACACTGCTCCAATAGAAGATGATGTTTATGATTCTATGCCCAGTCAGGAGTACTGTATTTTCCATTCCACAGTAACAGGCACGTGACTGATGCTGTTGCGACATGGTGGTCAACCCCTCTGTTAATTAAACCACTCACCTAGAAAAGCTCAGCCTGCCTCATAATCTGTTAAAGTATGAGTGACAGAGAACTCCCAAATTCCACTATTTAAAGAAAATAGTATCAATTTATTCTTTAACTCTAAAAGTGAACATTAAACAACTATTCACAACTCTAAGACCCCCCTTTCTCTTAACTGCTAATTATCTGCCTCCAACTCTATAATAATATTCTGTTCCAATAAATCCCATATTAAAATTGTATCAACTTAATTTCAAAACCACACAGCAGTTGTCATATTCGGTGTCCTTCTTCTTTCAGCTGAAGATCTCCCTGGGCCATCTTCTGTCTTTTACTGGAAAGATGTTTGTATGAAAGAGGTACCTTTGATAGAGAATGTTTTGAATGGCAGTCTTTCTTGATGGCAGTTACTCTCAGTCTGACTTTCAAAATGTCTTCCTTTTTTATATCCCAAACATCAGAGCATCTCATTGGTTCGATGTTGGCAAAAACAGTAAAATCAAACTTGATTGGGTTTTGGTATCCTGGGGCATAAGTTAAACTGATTGGCTAAATTTGATTTGTTGTCAAAACAGCAACCAACTCAGGTATCTATTTCACAGCCAAATGTTACATATTTTCAATTTTCCAATGCACACTGAGACTGCTAGATAGTCATATGACACATGTTTGTAAGCTCTCAGTGCAAAACATCATTACTGTCTCTTAAAGGTAAAGTACATGCCTTCAACTTCATAACAATGTTTATCTACTGCAGCAGCAGTGCAGCACATTTTGCAATCTGAACATTCTTTCTACAGTCCAATGATTCAAGTGATGAACACTAAAATAAAACACAAAAATGAAAGGTACTCTCCCAACATTTTAAGAAACACTCGGGTGAGCACTTGAAATACCAGGGCCTAAATGTGGGTAAATGGGATTAGTATACTTTGGTGTTTGTTGGTCAGGACAGGAATGATGGGCTGAAAGGCCTGTTCTTCTGCTGTTTGAAAGCTCAGTGAAAGAACTGGGAGTGCTGGAAACGCGAGTGTTTCTTAAAATGTTGGGAGAGTACCTTTCATTTCAGTATTTTACTTTAGTGTTCATCACTTGAATCATTGGACTGTAGAAAGAATGCTCGGATTGCAAGATGTGCTTCACTGCTGCTGCAGTAGATAAACATTGTTATGAAGTTGAAGGCATGTACTGTACCTTTAAGAGACAGTAATGATGTTTTGCACTGAGAGCTTACAAACATGTGTCATATGACTATCTAGCAGTCTCAGTGTGCACTGGAAAATTGAAAATATGTAACATTTGGCTGTGAAATAGATACCTGAGTTGGTTGCTGTTTTGACAACAAATCAAATTTAGCCAATCGGTTTAACTTATGCCCCAGGATACTAAAACCCAATCGAGGTTGATTTTACTGTTTTTGCCAACTGTTTTGAAACAAAATCAGAAACTGATGGAGAAACTCTGCAGGTCTGGCAGCATTTTAACCCTTGTTCAGAAGGGCTGATCTTCAAGTGATGACCCTTTCATTGATAATCCCCCAAGTTGTTTAGTTGCCCCGACACACCAGAGTGCAGAATTTTCTACCAACATTAGGACGTGATTCTCGCTGTTGACGGTGTTCAGAATGCCTGAAGGAATGCCTCCGAAAGGGGTTGTGATGAAAGGTCAGAGATCTGAAACATTAACCATACTTCCCTCTTCACAGAAGCTGCCTGGTCTGCTGACTATTCTCTGTTTTTATTTCCAATTCCTGGCCTTTGCAGTATTCTGCTTTTCCCTCAAGGAGTTGGCAGGCTTTGGTGGAAGGAGCTGGCAGAAGCAACAAATCAAATGAATTGTGACCCAAAGCAGTTAACATCACAGGATTAGTCAAGATAGACAAGAGCAGTATGCCTCACAAACAGACTGACAGAACCAGGTAACCTGACTCAAACTGACGGTTTTTACCCAAGTCACAAAGGTTAACTCACGTGCAGAAATTCCTTTGAGACAATATGTACTTTGTGAACTTCACAGCATTTTGAGTAGGATGAGTTGCCTGATACAATGGGCTGGCTTGAACTGAAGAAGTGGTATTTAAAGCACACAAATAAATAATTAATTACAAGCATCCTTGCTACTCAGACCTTTACATGCTATCCAGACAAGGGAAAGAGTAATGCAGCATCAACACCTAAGTACTATTAACAGAAGAGCAACATCAAACTTGAAATTCCTGGAAAGACCGATAACATTCTTCAGCAAACTGAAAAAAATGTAGGTGAAAAGATGCTGAGATTGGGGGGTTTGAAGGGGTTACACATACAGAGAGGGTTAGAGAGTCCATTGGAGGTTCCACAGATAAGGAAGGTTCCTGGAGATGCAGTACTTTCCAATCAGTGGAAAGTAGTATACAGGGACAGGGAGAACTGTAGGGACTGGAGAAAACAGATTGCTGAGGGTCGTAGGGACTACAGGAGTTTACAGAAATAGAGGAGCAAAACAAAAAAAAGTGGACAACATAGTGACTCAGTAGTTAGCACTGCTACCTCACAGTGTCAGGGACCCAAGTTCGATTCCAGCCATGGGTGACTGTGCAAACTCCACTCAGACGTTCTCCCTGTGGCTGTGTGGGTTTCATCTGGGTGCTCTGGTTTCCTCCCACAGTCCAAAGATGTGCAGGTTAGGTGGATTAACCATGTTAAATTGCCCATAGTGACCAGAGATGTGTAGGCTAGGTGGATTAACCATTGGAGTTGGGGCCTGGGTGAGATGCTCTTCGGACCACTTGATGTGGACTCAATGGGTCAAATGACCTGCTTTCACACTGTAGGGATTCTATGATTGACTGACAAAGTTAGGGCAAGAGGAAGGCAAGGGTTTTAGTTCTGTCTGGCCTCAAAATGCAGCATTTGGTGTGTACGCAGCCATATTGTTTTTTAAAGAGATCATGCAAATATTTGACAGATAACATGTTTGAAACTCTAGGGAATTTCATGGAGAAAGATGTTGACTGTTCAGATGAAAAACCACGGTCAAAGGGTGCCCTGTTCTTATCTCATACTCACCAATCCAATCATGGCACTATGCCTGCTCCAGTCCCAGGACCAACACAAACAGATTCACTTGGAAAGGACGTGTAACTTTTTTTTTGGATGGAGCTCCAAACTCTAATGAGGAAGGGAGTCTGTGAGTGGAAGTAGAGCTGTGAGTACAGGAGACTGTTCTTTCTTCACAGTCGGTCAGTGGGATCATATGGCTAAGTACAAAGAAATGAACCACAGTGCAATTGCAGCACAGAAACACACCATCTGACCAATCAGCCTGTGCCAGCTTAGTGCTCCATATAACCTTTTCTCTGGTCTATTCGGATAGCCTCATAAAATAACAGAGGAATGGGATGTTCATTCTATATTCTGGATTAGTGGTGCTGGAAGAGCACAGCAGTTCACTCTATAGCATACTTCCTGAAGCTTGTCATGATAGGCACCACATCCAAAAGAGAGCAATAGCTCAAGAAACCATGGTAACTCCAACATGGTAATAAAAGGCAAACACTTGTAATATTTCCAGATAGCAAATACACCCCCAGTTACTAGAACACCCAACATGTGTTTATTTAAATTCAAAGTTTCAGCAAAATTTAAAACACTGCTGCAAAATCTTGTTGGCAGCACCTCAGTAACTGACCTAATTGCCTCATGTTTCATTTAAATAATTTCGAAAGCTATAACAAAATAACGTAACCTCAGAGGACAGAAATCTTCCATCCAGCTGTAGCAATCAATTGTGAAACTCGTAATTCAAAGAAATGAAATACTTCAAAATGGCTTTGTTCTGAAGAACTTGAGTATTAATTGCTTTCCTGAAAATGTTGCAAAAGCAGTATCATGTTGCAGTTTAGAGCTAATGGTGAAGGGGTAGGAATGCTGCTGGTTTTAACAATAAATGGCTAAGAATAGGTACTATGCTCTCATCCACCCTTTATCACATGGGAATTGTCTTTGGAAAAGTAGCTTGAATAAGAAACATTTCAATAATTGATGTGTTCACCATTTGATAACCAGCTGGGAACAAATTAGCAATGAAATGGGTAGTGAAAGGTGTTTAACCACCCATTGTTTGAATCTCCTCCCCATTTCTGGGCTCTTGTGTAGCCACTGCTGTATTGTAGCTGTTTAATTGAAATTGTCCGACCTACTGTGAAAGAATTGAAATCTACTGAATAAACTCTGATTTACACACATTAATTGCTGGCACTGTTGCATGTGTGTCATCACTTTCTTTCTCTGTGCTAACAAAATCCTTCACCGCAATCCAGATTTGACAATTGCCAATTTTAGTCCCATTAGATTAGGGGAAACCATATCAGCGGGTACTTAAAATGGGCGGCATGACTTAACCTCACTAATCTCAATGCCAGCCCATGATTTGTAATCTTACCCTGCTCTGTGGAACAGACATGAGGGACAACGTCTTAGGCATTCATTCAACATCTATATTGATGTCTTCAGAGTGCAACTGCAATTTTGGCTGGAAGACAGTGCAGAGATAAAGCTGAGGTGTTTCCAACAGATCAAACTGGTAGCATGATGCATTGCAAAAACTCACCAAGGTTCTTAGACAGCCATTACCATTTAGTAGGACAAATACATGGAAATACAAAGTTCCCCTTCAAGCTACTCATCATCCTGACTTAGAAATATGTCACTGCTCCTTCAGTGTCGCTGGGTCAAAAGACTGAAATATCCTCCCAAACAGCATTGTGGGTATATCTGTAGCAAATTGTCTACAGCTGCTTAAGGAGACACCTTTTCAAGAGAATCCCATACAGTCATACAGCACAGAACCAGACCCTCTGGTCCAAATTGTCTGTGCTGACCATGTGTCCTAACTCATCTACCCCATTTGCCAGCACTTGGCCCATATCCCTTTAACACTTCCGATTCATATGCCCATCCAGTTGCCTTTTAAATGTTGTAATGTTGGCTTCCACCACTTCTTCTGGCAGCTCATTCCATACACACACCACCCTCTGTGTGAAAATTTGCCCCTTAGGTCCCTTTTAAAACTTTCCCCTCTCACGCTAAACCTTTGCCTCGCGTTCTGGACCCCACATCCCAAGGAAAGACACATTTTGAATTTTTTTTTTAGAAATGAAGGTTTGGAGTCAGAAGAGTCTCAGAGAGCCAAGTGTATTTGGTTTAGTTACCTGGACAACCCCTTAGTTGCCAATAGGAATTTATCAGGGTATCTTCTTCAACCAGCTTAAGTTCACCCGACTCTAATCACAAAGACTTTTCCCTCGCAATCACACAGTCAATGGCTGGTCAATTGCAGAGGTTTTCCATGCAACTGAAAATATTTTCTTTGTGTTCGGTGGTTATCACTGCTCAACATGTCCTGGTGGAGTGAATGCAGCCTTGGAGTTATAGTTCATGTAAGGATGCTCATCTGTCTCAACCTTGCTCAACACACGTCCTACCACAAGTTAAAATTGACCCTAGCATGCAGAAACACAGTTCACATTTAAATTAAAACATAAATCAACCTGACTTGACTTGATTAATAGTGACATTCATTTAAATTATTAATTCTGATCCTAAAATGGTTACATTAACTGGAAGAGAACAGACCATGCAACCTATACTTATGAGTTTCCACTTATTAAAAGATTTGGATGAAGAAACGTCATTTATTTTTCGAACTATTCCTGATTTGCACAGCACTTTTAGTTGATAGCGTCTAAGAGTTTCTAGAATAAATAAAAGGAACGTTGTGACAGGCTGTTGCTGACAGTCTCCTGCAACATTTTAAGAACCCCCTTCAAACCTCCAGCAGCCAGCGAACAGGGAAGGTGAGGACACCTTTGAGTAGTGCTTGAACTCCTCAGCAGCAACCTGTTTATTCCCAATCAGATTGTCACTATTCAGAAAGAACAATTTAAGTGCCAATCAGTCTCTCAAGGCCTAGCAATCACTTCAAAATCCTTCACCAAGATGACAGTTTACGCCAAATGATGTATCAGCGATAGAACACACCTTGACCACCTCATAGGTTCCTCAATGAGCTGCTACAAAATCACTCCCTCTCGTCTATTGTGGGGACCAGTAACTTCAGATTTTCCCTGTTTGATTTGACCTATTTATTGCACTGTCACTGAAAAAACCTTGGAAATAGGTACGTTTAGATATCATTCTGAATTAGTGGTGCTGGAAGAGCACAGCAGTTCAAGCAGCATCTGAGGAGCAGTAAAATCGACATTTCGGGCAAAAGCCCTTCATCAGGAATAAAGGCAGAGAGCCTGAAGGGTGGAGAGATAAGCTAGAGGAGGGTGGGGGTGGGGAGAAAGTAGCATAGAGTACAATGGGTGAGTGGAGGAGGGAATGAAGGTGATAGGTCAAGGAGGAGGGGGTGGAGTGGATAGGTGGAAAAGAAGATAGGCAGGTAGGACAAGTCATGGGGAGAGTGCTGAGCTGGAAGTTTGGAACTAGGGTGAGGTGAGGGAAGGGGAAATGAGGAAACTGTTGAAGTCCACATTGATGCCCTGGGGTTGAAGTGTTCCGAGGCGGACGATAAGGCGTTCTTTCTCCAGGTGTCTGGTGGTGAGGGAGTGGCGGTAAAGGAGGCCCAGGACGTCCATGTCCTCGGCAGAGTGGGAGGGGGAGTTGAAATGTTGGGCCACAGGGCGGTGTGGTTGATTGGTGTGGGTGTCCCGGAGATGTTCCCTAAAGCGCTCTGCTAGGAGGCGTCCAGTCTCCCCAATGTAGAGGAGACCGCATCAGAAGCAATGGATACAATAAATGATATTGGTGGATGTGCAGGTAAAACTTTGATGGATGTGGACAGACTCCTTTAGGGCCTTGGATGGAGGTGAGGGATGAGGTGTGGGTGCAGGTTTTGCAATTCCTCTGGTGGCAGGGGAAGGTGCCAGGATGGGAGGGTGGGTTGTAGAGGGGCGTGGACCTGACCAGTTAGTCATGGAGGGAACAGTCTTTGCAGAAGGCGGAAAGGGGTGGGGAGGGAAATATATCCCTGGTGATGGGGTCTTTTTGGAGGTGGCGGAAATGTCGGCGGATGATTTGGTTGATGCGAAGGTTGGTAGGGTGGAAGGTGAGCACCAGGGGCGTTCTGTCCTTGTTAGGGTTGGAGGGGTGGATCTGAGGCCGGAGGTGCGTGATGTAGACGAGATGCGTTGGAGGGCATCTTTAACCACGTGGGAAGGGAAATTGGAGCCTCTAAAGAAGGAGGCCATCTGTTGTGTTCTGTGGTGGAACTGGTCCTCCTGGGAGCAGATATGGCAGAGGCGGAGGAATTGGGAGTATGGAATGGCATTTTTGCAAGAGGTAGGGTGGGAAGAGGTGTAATCCAGGTAGCTGTGGGAGTCGGTGGGTTTGTAAAAAATGTCAGTGTCCAGTCGATCATCATTAATGGAGATGGAGAGGTGCAGGAAGGGGAGGGAGATGCCAGAGATGGTCCAGGTAAATTTAAGGTTAGGGTGGAATGTGTTAGTGAAGTTGATGAATTGCTCAACCTCCTTGCGGGAGCACGAGGTGGTGCCAATGCAGTCATCAACGTAGCGGAGGAAGAGGTGGGGAGTGGTGCCGGCGTAATTACGGAAGATCGACTGTTCTACGTAGCCAACAAAGAGTCAGGCATAGCTGGTGCCCATACGTGTGCCCATGGCTACCCCTTTGGTCTGGAGGAAGTGGGTGGATTTGAAGGAGAAATTGTTAAGGGTGAGGACCAGTTCAGCCAAACGAATGAGAGTGTCGGTGGAAGGGTACTGTTGGGGACGTCGGGAGAGGAAAAAACGGAGGGCTTGGTGCCCCTGGTCATGGCGGATGGAGGTGTAGAGGGATTGGATATCCATGGTGACATCAGGAGAATTATACCTCAATCCATTAGTTGATGGGAAAAAAAATCATAGAGCACTCACTCGTTGAGTTTGGTCACGCTCGAATTGACTAAGTGGAATTAAAACCATTTTCTTAAAAAAAATGTAATAATCAGTTCAAACAATGTTCTAATTGCTTTCAACTGAGCCAATGAAGGACACTGCCGTAATGATATGGACTGCTGTGGAGATTCTGTTCAGAATGAAAAATGAGAATGGAGCCAAGTATTAATGATCATGCACAAGAGATCAACTGTAGCACGAAGGTATATGCTTATCTTGACAATAACCTATTATCCATTGAAAGTGGCGGCTTCTCAAAAGCAAACTCTGAACAAAATAAGACACTTATTGGCTTTGCAAGGCGGTGATTTTGTATTCCTTTTATTTGGAGACGTTGCATCTTCTTTGATTATATTGCTATAATTCATCTTCCTTGAAATGTTCTGCTACACAGCTGCAACTCATTAAGTAATCAAACAGGATAAGGACGAATTTTCTCATTTGAATTCAGTGTGATCAGTATGTTGAACATCTCTTACAGACGTAGCATTTTTGTCATCTCTGGTAATGAGTAAACAATACTTTCCAGCTGTTGCAGGGATTAGGAAGCTCCTGAAGCTACAAGGCTTCGGTACTCCCACAAAAAGAGAATTTGACTGCATTTGCAGTAATTTGGGACTCTCCAAGTTATTACATCACAGACTACCTCAGTTCCTCCCTCTTTCAAAGCTGATGAAACGGGCAGTTGGAACACTGTAATGTTATTACTCAGCCCAGCAGCAGATTCAAAAAGCTTCAAGCAGAATCATCTGAACTATTAGTCAAAGAAATTTCACTGAAAATACCAATTTCTTTTTTAAAAAGTCAGGTGACTAAAAGGTTGCAATCTGGATTCTAACTTCACCTTGTAGCTTTTCAAAGACACTGACCTTTCCATGTTAAAAAAATTGTAAATATTCAGAGCAAACATAGTTTTATAGGTGGTTTTAGTTGTTCTATCATGAAATGTGTACTTTATCTCTCTATTACATCATGTCTTACTTTTAGATATTTTAATGTTAGAGCAGCAGCCAAAAGAAATTTGACACTATACTGAGTGGATTAATTATTTCAGGTGAAAACCAGAAATTGCTGGAGAAACTTGGCGGATTTGGCTGCAACGGTGCTGAAGAAGGGTCACTGGACACTTAATGTTAACTCTGCTTCTTTCTCTCTCCAGATGCTGCTAGTCCTGCTGAATTTCTCCAGCAATATTTGGTGTTTTTGTTTCACATCTTCAGCTCTTTGTTGTAGTTTTAATTATTCCAGACTTTCGGCTTTTGGATCAGCAGATTTTCCTCTCTGTTCTGATTTGTAATTGTCTTAGGACTATGAGTGCAATGTGGTCGAAGGTGAAAAAGGTTTGTGTGTGAGAATGCTTGCAGACCGAGGGTGACACAACAAGTACGATTGATTGACTGGAGTTTGTTAGTGACACTTTTTCCATAGTGTAGCAGTAGTTCACCTCTAGTGGCAGGATGAGAAATGAAAGACTTGTCATTTTCCTCCATCAATACACAGGCTGAAGTATTTTTAAATGCTTTCTGGAAATAATTTGCTGATTTCCTTACCCACTGCAACTGGACAAATACATTTTATGTAATGATTGTTTTATAATGGGGGCATTGGTGGGATAATGGAAATAGACTATTATTCCAAACATCCAACAATCCATATGAATGATTGAATCTTCCTTCACTTGAACACTCCCCACACCACCCTTATTCATGTTTTTTTCAAGCCCTGTCCACAGCGCATTTAAAACCAAGACGAGGAGGAATTTTTTCTCTTAGAGGGTAGTGGCTCTGTCGAATTCTTTACCAAAGATGGCTGTCAAGGCTGGGTCATTATGTGTATTTAAAGCTGAGATGGATAGAATTTTAAATGATAAGAGAATGAAAAAGGCAGGAAAGTTGAGTTGGTGATTGTCAGAGCATCTATGAGGCACATTGATTGGGGGAGAGATTCTGGTTCTATGTCTTCATGGATATAAAGTCCAGGATGATCTGCTCTGTCCAGTTCCCATCTACTAGAGTGTGTCAGTCTGGTCCTGTCAGGCCTGTAGTACCTGATGCATCTGACCTCTGTCATGGACAAGGAGAGTATTGTTCTCCCAGTGACCTTGTTCTTTTTCTTGGAATCAGGCTCCTGTTCTCCCAGTTCCTTAGAATTTGACACATCACCTCATTGGTTGCTCCACGGTATAGCAGACCAAGATGATGCAGTGCATTCTGTCAGGGTGGCACTAGAGGCACTTAAGCCTCATCCTCAGCAGCCCCAGCTTCTGCTCCATCCCGCTCTGGTTGAAGTGTGGGCAGCATTGCATCCACACTCCCCATCAGTCAGGGGCTTACTCAATGGTATTATGAGCCATGCTTTGCCCCCCAGTAACCAGCCTTATAAGGTATCCGATCCCTCAGACACAGAGGGTACACATTAGTGCTGCAGGGTACAGGAGCAACAGCAGCTGCCAGGATAGAGGGGCAGACACTTCGAGGAAGTGGTAACAGTGATCACAGTTCAGTTGCAGATTAACAGAAAGGTAGCCTTTCCAGGTAATGAGTTCCATGGTGTTGTGTTATGACCATCTCAGTGCAAGACGTGTGCAGTCAATGGCACCCTGCGCATAGGGAGCTGACTGATGTTTCCGAATCCTACTACCTGACCTGTCGCACTGACCTCAGCACATGAAAACAAACTGATCTGACAGATGGCATTGGTCACTGTCCTGATGTATTTGTGGGGGCACAAATAAGAGATCCCACACATATCTTTGAAGGTCACAGGGCAGGTGGAGAGCAGCGAATAAAGCAAATGGTGTCCTCTGTTTTATTAACAGGGACAAAGAGTTTAAGAGCAAGGAGGTGGTGTTGAATTTGTACAAGACCCTTGTTAGATCTCAGCTGGAGTATTGTATATAATTGTGGGCATCACATTAGAGGGAGTGTATTGGACAGAGTGAAAAAAACAATATTCTAGGATGGCTCCAGAGAAGAGAGACTCCAGCAACGATGAAAGATTGAAAAAGTTAGGGCTGTTCTCCCTGGACAAATGAGGGCTGAGAGGAGATCTGATAAGGGTATTCAAGTTCATGAGCGGCCTGGAGAGTGTACAGGTAGTTCCAGGATAACGCATGTTTTGGCAGAGTGATTTGGCTATAAGGTCACTGAAGAATGAGGGAACGGTTTTTTGGAGAATGCTTACCTCCATTGGCAATACAGCGATTCCAGTTCACGTGTTTCGTTCTGCACATGCGCCAATGTCAGCTACCAACAGAGCAGCCTTCTGTGAGAGGTACTGTACAGACGTCAACTTTCTTACATCTTTTAAAACGTACTGTGTTAAATTTACTTTTGTTTTGTTAGTAAATATGATTTCAACCTTCATTCAGGCTGTGCTATACTTTGCGTTAGACTATTGAGTGAGTTTTGCGTGATATATTTTTCTGGTCTATCCGTAACCTCACTTTTCCCACAGGCTCCATTATTTCTACTAAGTGATTTTCTATTAAGTGAGGTTTCGCTGGAACACAACAATGGCGTTGCAGGAGAACTTGTTGAAGTTGTTTTCACTTGTAAAAAGAAACGACGAGAGGATATAGATGTGCAAGTGAAGCAAGGTCAATGTGAGAAAAACCGTGAGTTGTTGGGGTTTAAAATGTATAACCTAGAAATGTGATGGAGAAGGGTTCAATTGAGCTTCTCAGAGAGCATTGGATGTCCACTGACCTTGGATAAGGCTGTGGTTACCATGGACATGAGGAACGGATATCTGGATCCTCCGCGCTGCCACCACCACTACAGGCTCTCACCATCACCTTCCTCCAGCCCAGCCACAGAGAAGGTGAGCTTTGATTTAATATAGAGACGAAGAAATGAAATAAAGAAAAAAAAACAAAGAAGAGTGCAGCCGGCCAGGTGAGCAGGAGCACATGGACACAGAGCACTGTCATCTTGTAATTGATGGCAGAGAATGCAGATTGCAGTGTTACTATTAACACTATGCTCTGCCTGGTTGTCAAGTCCCATCCTAGTAACTACATGTCCCCTTGGCACACATGTTATGGACCAGGCCAGACCCCCTCAAAACATTTCATGAAGGTAGCCCCACATGCTATCATTCCTAATTGTTTTAAGCAGGAGTAGAGTGGATATTCAGAAAATGATTGAAACACAAACAAAAGAGGACAAAATATAGAATAACCTAACCTACCTGAAAATCTAGCCGGCTCTATCACAACTAAATGATGGTGTTTCAAATGACTGCAACATCTCCAGTGTCAGCCCCTTGGCACAAAAGGTAAAATTAGTTTCTTACAGGAGTGACATAAGAGAGAGAGAGAGTGATAGTCAGCCAGAAACCACTGTTGAAACAGGGAGCCTTCTCCCTCAGCAGCTTTCTTTGACCAACAGCTTCAAACAGACTGCTTGCTAAAACCCAAACAAAACCAAACCAGAAAAAACTCTGAACTGGGAGAACCAGCCACTCCCCCTTCATTTTACTAGTGCTTTCAAAAGTCAATCTTAAAAGCCTTTTCAAGTAGATAGTTCCTGACATTTCAGAACCTCCACCAATATGACCCCATTGAGTAAAAAAACAAGGACATCATAACCTTGTTAATGGGGTAACATCATCACATATACTACAGCCTGACAGCCCACTTCACACCCATTTACACCCCCACCCTGTTTAAAGACCCACCGTATTAAACTTCCCGTCTGTCCTCCCTGCTCCTTGACATTATAATTGTACGATGTCCACCATGTTCCTCTGTGGATGCCATGATAGTGGTGGTGATTGCCATTAGTACCACTTTAGGAGGCTGCTGCGCCCTGCAATTCCATTCTGAAACTCACCACTCCCCCCCCGCCACCACCTATACCTGGAGCTCACCTACCAACCTCCACAGCCCCTCATCACCGTCCTTGCTCCCACCTCCACAAACCCCACTTCCTCAGCTCTCCCTCTATCCCCAGAAGCACAGTAATCCCCCATCTGCATCCCTCTGCCCATACAGGGCACCTGTGCAACCTCCTAAGCAATCAACACAGGGACCCACAGCACTGTGGCATTCTGACGGACTTGAAAAGCAGCCCCTAGACTAGCCCCCTGACTGCTGTCTTTGCAGCTGTCTGACTGCTCACACACCGTTCCCATAACAGCTGGCGCTGAGCTGACGGGACAGACCATTGCCCAGACAGTGCAGACAGCAGTCGGATAGCTCCCCTGATGGTCAGTGTCCCAAGCTGACCCTGGCCAAGCCCCTGGGCTGTGTGCAGACTGTGCCCCTAGACTGATGGTACAGGGCACTCCCTGACTGAACAGCAGACCCCAATGACTGAATTGAGGAGGACCTCCCACCCAATTTCCAATTTGGCTGAATACATGTACAATGTGTTTGCTACATGGACAGCTGGCATACGTTGCGGATGTTAAACTAACATCACAATGTGTCATTTATCAAGATGTACAAAACATCTTGGACAGATTCCTCCAGACAAACAGCCTGTCAGTCCATCTGCACAAAGCAGCATCTCAATCGGGCAGTCTGATAGTGCACTGGTGATTTAGCCAGAGTCAAAAGCTTGCAGGGATGGTATGGAAAGGTGACACATACCAGCTATGTGCATGCAGCTAGGTGCTAAAAGCAAAATTGCAATGACAGGAGCAAACAGCCCTGAGGTGCAGTCTGGTCCAATCTGTGAGCCGGGTGCCCGTGTCTGTGTAGAACGTGTTCCTGTCTTTCAACTTTAGCTGTCAGTGCACCCTGCAATGCACATTTGCTTCGTAAGCAGTCTGGTCATGTTTTGGGTAGGTGCTATGATGTTTTTGAGGGGTTGGTAAATACCAGATGCCAATTTCTGTGGATGAGAGGTCCATAGGGCTGGCGCCTATGGATCATACCTTGAGATGCGATACGAAGAGCTGATAAACGTGAAGGTTCCTCACACCCAGCAGTGAGCTGAAGTTGCCAGGTGCCTGCCTGATTTCCATATCAGGATTTCCTGACATATAGCTCATTTGGTACATTTGGTGAGAAAGGAAGTATTACTGGAGCATGTTATGAGATTTTACTAAGTCGAAACCTTCCTTAATTGGCACTGCCTAGCACCTCACCCGCGCCAAAAACATAAGCTGGAACAAGACACCCCTGATTCCAAACTGGGCCTTGCCAATCATCTTGTTCAATTCTGTCACAAACCACCATAGCCCATGTCACTCGGGCCCCTACAAGATTACGCCTATCATTACAAATGAATTGACAATGAGTCCTTAGTCATAATTTGTACCAGATTTGAATAAAATCACTGCATGGCTGCATTCCATGGTCACCATTTAAAATAATAAGGGCCGGTAACATTGTTGGAAGGGGAGAAAATTTAGGTCAGTGTAAAACAAAGTGTCTCTTTTCCTTTATTCTTTTGTCTGTATGGACTGCCGGCAGCTTCTAAGGAACACGTGCATGAACAGATTGTGGACGAGGTATAGAATAGAATTCTGTCTTGTCTGCTCAAGCATGTTCTTCAACATCCTCCTTACATTCACTTCAAAGAATTCTCTGGCTAGAATGAAACAACTGGGCCAGTTACCATGGCCAATATATATATCTCAGCCGACATATTTTTTAAAAACATGATGTGTCATTATCATTATGTTTGTGGGAGTTTGCTCTACCACTCTGTTTCCCTGCTTTACCCCGGTGACTACATTCCAAAGGTATCTCATTGACTGGGGACACCTTGAAGTGTCTTGGACTCATGAAAAACACTTTATCAGTGAGAATTTTTTCCTTGATTAGTCTGAAATTATGAGCAGTTCTGGGCTGTGAATTTCTAACCATCTGAACCAGTGAGATTTGCATCTAACCCATTTTGTTTATAGTCAGTACAAGTTGCTAGTCATTACTATCACTCCCAGCAGTAAAATTATGCTATTCTACTTGACTGTGCTGCACTGTCCCCCATCTGTTTATCTTTCATTTCACCTTTTACACTGCTGTATTTCTTATCAAATTTCACTGCCTTTATAGATACTACGCAAATAATGAAATCCTTTTCCGGCAAGATATTCCCAACAGTAGTTAGTGATAGCATTACAGAATATCACAGGGAAAAATAAGAGAAGGTTATTAAAAAAGAAGAAAAAAGTATGTTGTTTTGGATGATGGAGATGGGTTCAACATCAAAATAATCTTAAGACAACCTAACACACCATTATCATTTATGTATCCCTGTTATATTGTAATGTTCAGGGTACATTAAATATTCACAATTTTTACTGGAATTTAGTTTGAAGCCTGAGTTATTTTAATAAGAAGAACAGTTTCAAGGAAATGCAAAAGCTTTAATGACATTCTGTATGTTCAAACAATAGAAAGGCACCTCCCAAGACTTCGAGGAGGCTAAGTGCTTAGCTATTTATCAGAGGACATCTTGGATTTCTTGGCCTAAAAGCTTGATCATGATGTTTTCATTTATATGCGTAACACATTCATTAGTTGTGTGTGAACACCACAACTGGACCTTCCGTTATAATGGACCACACTCCTTTGTTGACATAAACACTGCAAATTAGAAGCATTTAAAAGCCTTTATATGTGATATAAACATGGGGTCTTGTGTTTGTACAATATGAGATTAAGTTGCTCAGCAAATCAGTCTCTACCCTGTAGGATACTAACCTAAAGGGTTCACCTCTCCATACAATTTATTTGATTATGTGGCCTTTTGCTGGTGGACTGTCTTTGTTTGGCTTAAAAATAGCTTTATTTAAGTCAGAGATGACTGAATTCTGACCTGTACCCATGATCAGTTAGGAGCGTTCAATCGAGGGGAAGGTGGTGCTTAGGGCCCTGCCTTTACTCCAGTTAAATCTCTGGCAGGAGTCCCTATGGATTGCTTTCTTGCCCCTCCACCAAATTACTCCCCACCGGCTTTGCAGGTCACCGTACATGACATGGACCACAGTGGTTCAAGGAGGCAACTCACTACTACCTTCTCAGGGGTAATCATTGATGGCCCAGCCAAAGACACCCATATCCCATTAATGAATTTACAAAATTGTGTATGACTCTATATATAAGATACTGTATGTAACTGTATATTAGTCTATAGAAAAATCTGCAAACATTTTTCATACAGTGAATGTGAACTTATTCTGTTAAAAGCTTGATCTGTTAAAGATTCAGTGGGTGATAAGGATTACAATTGAAACTTTGGTGTTTATGGGTAAAGGAATGGAGTATAAAAGTAAGGAAGTGTTGCCACAGCCATACAAAACATCGGTGAGAGCTGATCTGGAGTACCGTGTAGAGATTTAGTCCTGTACAGTATGGGCTAAAATTGATGAAGATATTCAGCAGCTGCATGACCTTGAATCAGTCCTGTGAACATTTCCTTACCTGCCAAAGCCAGCACAATCAGGTTTTCCTTTCTCTGCCTTGTTGTCTGTTACACTGTATAAGAAAGTTTCATTCCAAGTCGTGGGACTTCACCCCAGACTGAGATAACGAATGATGCCAGGAACAACCTAAGTCCAGCTGTCGATTGAGAGTGTACCCGATGGGCAGAAGGGCATGAGGCACATTGCTTTCTATACCTTCCTTTTTCATTTTTCATTACTTAATTGATGTTCAATTTCAGTCTTTTCCCCTTTCTTTTATTCTTACTTAATAGATACTCATTTTCAATCAACTTGCTATTGTTGAGACTTCTGTTAATTACATGTAACCGAACCAAAAGAACTGCTTAGATACAACCAAGACTGGAGTTGTGACTTGAAGAAGAGTGTAATTATATTGGAGGCAGTTTAGTTTTAGTTGACTAGATTAATTCAAGAGATGAAAGGCTTATCATATGGAGTCATTGAGCCATGGAGCTGCACAGCATGGGAACAGACCCATGGGTACAACTAGTTCACACCAACCAGATATCCTAACCTAATCTAGTCCCATTTTCCAGCATTAAGCCCATATCCCTCTAAACCCCTTCTTATTCATATACACATCCAGATGCCTTTTAAATGTTGCAATTGTACCAGTCTCCACCACCTCCTCTGGCAGCTCATTCCATACACGTACCACCCTCTGCAAGAAAGAGTTGCCCCTTAGATCCCTTTTAAATCTTGCCCCTCTCACCTTGAACCTTTGCCCTCTAGTTTTGTACTCCCCTACCATGGGAAAAATACATTGTCTATTTACCTTGTCATGCTGTGCATGATTTTTTTAAACCTTTATGTTATAATATCTTTCCAATACACTGTTCAGTCAGCTTCAAAAAGATTTTTGGATCAAAAGTGATCTGCCGAACAAATTTACAACGCGATGTGGAAAAAGCCCAAGTATTTTTCATTGCCTTGCCCTCAACATATTTGGATCACATTAGGCCTGATAGATGTTTAATTTCATACAGTCTTTTTTAAAGTTTTGTCCAATACGTTGGAATGTTCAAGTCTTCTTGGTGTTCAATAATAAATAATTTTCTGTCGATTTGGTCATATTGTATCCCTGTTTGAAAGGGCTGAGAAGAGCTCATAAGGGGGCCATGGCCAAAAAATGATTGAGAACCACTGCTCTATAAGGTCACCCCTCAGCCTCCGACGCTCCAGGGAAAATAACCCTAGCCTCTACACATAGCTCAAACCCTCCAGCCCTGGTAGCATCCATTTAAATCTATTCTGAACCCTTTGAGGACTGATTACGCAATTTAGCCCAAAACTTGCCATAGTTTAGAAGGATGAGAGGAGATCTAATTGAGGTATACAAGATGCTGAAGGGGATTTACAAAGTAGACATAGAGCGGATGTTACTCCTTGTGGGGCAATCTCGAACGAGAGGTTATAGCTTCGGACTAAGATGTAGATTGAAAACCAAGATGAGGAGGAATTACTTGTCTCAAAGGGTCATGAGTATCTGGAATTCAGTACCCAAGAATGCAAAGAATGGCAGGACACTAAATAAATTTAAAGAGGAGATAAACAGAGTTTTAATTAGTAATGGGTTGAAGGGTTCAGGAAAGTGGGCAGGAAAGTGGAGATGAAACCAAGATGAGATCATACTAAATGATGGAGCAGGCTCAAGGGTTTGAATTGTCTACTTCTGCTCTTAGTTTTATGCTCTTATGAAGAAATGTTTCAATCTCACAGGCCATAATACGCTAGAATAATACTGTCTTGAGGCACCTCATTCCAGACACATATATTGTAGCAGAAGAAAGTGAATTTTTAATGATGCGTTGCAATCTTTGCCTCACATCAGGCACCCATCAGGCAGAAACTTGGAGTCTTTCATAAGCCAGAATGCTGCAATTAACTAAAATGGGAAGCAGAGAAGATCAAGGGAGCATGTACAGAAATGAATCATTCAGTAAGAAATAACACCAAGGAGCATAACAGATACTGAAGAGCAGGAGTGGAGAATTGAATTCTGATGATGTTGTAACTGAGAGACAGGAGGTTCACAAATAGAGATAATAAAGACGGGCTGAGTGGCTGAAAATGCCCCTATTTTTAACCAAACCACTATTTCTAATTTACTGCTGATCTGTACAAGTTGTCCTTATTGACACTAATGTAGGATACATTAGGAATGTTAATCTAACTGTGGAGTTTGCACATTCTCCCCGTATCTGTGTGGGTTTCCTCCGGGTGTTCCTGTTTCCTTCCACAGTCCAAAGATGTGCAGGTCAGGTGAATTGGCCATACTAAATTGCCCATAGTGCTGGGTGCATTAGTCAGAGGGAAATGGGTCTGGGTGGGTTATTCTCCAGAGGGTTGGTGTGGACTGGTTGGGCCGAAGGGCCTGTTTCCCACACTGTAGTGGCTCTAATAAGGGGCAGCACGGTGTTTCAGTGATTAGCACTGCTACGTCACAGCACCAGGGTCCCAGGTTCAATTCCAGCCTCGGGTGACTGTCTGTGTGGAGTTTGCACATTCTCCCCGTGTCTGCGTGGGTTTCCTCTGGGTGCTCTGGTTTCCCCCCACTGTCCAAAGATGTGCAGGTCAGGTGAATTGGCTGTGCTAAGTTACCCATAGTTTTAAGTACATTAGATTCCCTACACTGTGGAAACAGGCCCTTTGGCCCAACAAGTCCACACCGACCCTCCGAAGGGTAACCCATGCAGACCCATTTCCCTCTGACTAATGCACCATTAGGGAATCTAATCTAATCTCAAAACTTATTGGGCAGGTTTAAACACTGCCCACAATTATGTTGTTTTTGAAATAGGTGGAAGAACCTAGGACTTAACTTAGACCATGTAGAAAATTAGATCACAGTGGTGTTGTGCTGCTGGAGCTTCTCATTTTCCAATGGGTTAGCACTTTAGTCCCTTCACACTTCTAACCTTCATCTACCGGTAATAGAATTATCAGGTGAGTATATTGCTGTCCAAAATAAGATTGCCAAGATGCTCTAACCATATTAACCTGCATGAAATCTGCAATAATTAGATGGAAATGTCATTGAGCAATAGCAGAAAGCCAGACATTGCACAGTTCCAATTTTGCATTCTAACTTCAAAAGTCATTCGCTCTCATTTGTCCTCACTGGATAGATTTCAGGATCTGAAGGCTCAAAGCAGCACTACGTGGCAGTAGAGTGCTTCGGTACAGACCAACTGAAGCTGTTATAGCCACTGGTGGCCTGCGGAAAGGTACACATTGTAGTTACAGAACAGCCTCAATGTTATGAGTATCTGTACACCGTAGAAAATGTTTGCATGCTTTCAGGGGGAACCAGGATAAAGGGAATGTTTATAGAAAAAAAATTATCTTTATCACAGCAAAGTGAGGACAAAGGCTTCTTGTCAAGTTCTGGAGAAGGTAGATTTCCTTGCTGATATGCAGCACAGAGGAAGGGGAGGAAAAAGGACAAATCTGGAAAGTTTCACCTGAAATAAAGATATTGGCAACCAGCTATAACCACTTACTGTTTCTAAGGAAACAGGAGAAAATCAATTTTGTGTGCAAGCAGAAGGAAAATTAGTCTTTTTACTTTAGGCAAATCTACGCCCCACATTTTGAGAAAATGGTTCGATCAGAGCATGCATTTTAGAAGTATTTCTTTTTTTTATTTTCCTATTTTTGGTATCTTTATACATTAGCAATCTTGTGAAAAACAAAACAGATATTGGATGGAATATATTATACAACAAACATTGATTACATTTTCCAATGAATGCTTGTCTTTTATCTCCATGGGAACTGAAAAATGTACATGATCAGAGAAATCCTTCACTCTCCAGAACAAACACTGCTGCATTCAGTGTTTTGTATGATTAATAGAATTAGTAACACAAATATTGTGTAAAAGATTGGTGTTTTACAAATTTGCAACAAAATACTTGATAATAATTATGTGAATTGGTAATTTTCAGGCCATATGATGAGTAAATTAATTAGTTGGCCAGACAGCAAAGAAAAACTCATGCCCAAATTTTAAATGAATGATTTTACTAACAGGAACTCTCTCTGAATTTCCATTGCTCAATACAACCCAATTAAGCTTTTGAATGTGATACCTGGCCGAACTATGCAAAATTGTTGAACAATTCAATTTAAATTAAAATTAACTGTTTCAATGAGTCAAATTAGCACGGTTCTGCAACTGAAGATAAGTCTGAAGCCAACCCAACTGTAAGTGCTGACTGACGCACCATGGCATTCAACAAAATATGCATTATTTATCGGAAGTCCAGCAGAAAAGCCCAAAAGCATTTTTCTATAACACCTTGTTGATGGAGTAAGAAGGTCAGGCCAATTTTGAACTTGCTGCCCAGTAAAAATTTTAGTTTTCCAGATTGCCTGTTTATTACAGGAACTGGCTGATTTTTAAAAAATCAACCTCTTAAGTAAAATCAGGCAGTTTCTCTATCAGTGTAAAATGGAAAAAGGCAATGAGATGTTTGCACTTACCTCAAAGATAAGGAAGTCATGCTTTTGTAGTACAAGTCTTATTTATACTCTTGATGGAATATGCATTCATTTTTGGCACCTTACTTCAGTGAGGATATACTGAAATGAAACAGTGCAGAATCGCACCAGGGCTTAAAGTATTACATCATGAAGACCAATAACATAACTTATACTTGTGCTAAGACTGAGGAGCGATTTAATCAGCATATCTAATATGATAAAGGGATTTGATGGGATAGATACAGAGAAACTCTCTTTTGGTGAGCAAATATAGAAGAAAATAAATAATTACAGGATAGTTTATTGTTTGATATGCTTTGTGCTCAAAGATAATGCAGTCCAGAGAATTCATAGGGTTGTAACCTATCTCCAACTTGTGATACCTTCATTGCAAGAGTTCCTGATGGAAGCATGTAACAACCAGTACTATACAGATTAGAGTAGTGCTGGAAAAGCACAGCAAGTCAGGCAGCATCCGAGGAGCAGGAAAATCAATGTTTCAGGCAAAAGCCCTTCATCAGGAATAGAGGCTCCATTCCTGATGAAGGGCTTTTGCCCGAAAGTTGATTTTCCTGCCCCTCGGATGCTGCCTGACCTACTGTGTTTTTCCAGCACCACTCTAATCTAGACTCTTGTTTCCAGCATCTGCAGTCCTTGTTTTAACCAGTACTGTACAGTCTAGCACTGAATGGATGATGACTATATATTTAACAAAGATCCTTTTACATATGGCTGCTATTAAGGGTGGTAAGCATATTGAGACCAATGATAGTGTCTCTGCTGCACATAGAAACCAAGTAGGCATCACCCAAAATCATGTCCCATTTGTGATGCTAAATCCCCCTCCATTTCCAAGTCCTGCCAATTTACCATCATTGAAAATCTTTTGTCCTAGCAGGTTTTGAATTTTCATCGATATAGTTTAGAACCGGCCAGAAACTGACGATTAAAATGACTGCTGCAAGCCTTATGACCTTTGGCAGTTTGAATTTCAGAAATTCTGAATTTGAAGCAAATATCTCATTGAATTCACATGTACCATTCTGTAAGGATGGACCATGACAAAAATACAACAGAATTCCAGATGATCTTTCTCTCTGGGTAGCATTTACTGGGCAAAGTCCAAAGGGAGGTGAAATTGAAGAATGAGAACCATGGCCCGTCAGGATATGAAATGTCACTGGATCTTCCAGAAGTCAGGCACCTGATTGGTTGACAGTGGGCTTTCAGCTGATATTGTTACCAGAGCTGAGGCAATCCCGGCTGTCAAGGGCTGGTAAGCGGGCAACTCCAGAACATTCTGGCCTGTGGACGAGACTGCATGCTGTCAGTACAAGCTGCTAGGATAGAGGATCATCCACAGTCAAAGTAAATGTTGTATCGGGGAACTGGTCTTACAGATCATGGGAGAAGAGGGATCCAAGTGGATTGAAACATGGACTGGGGCGTGGTTAACTGTGAGCAATCGCCCCTCTGCTCTATGTACAGTCCAATGGCAGTTTACAGTTGAATGCAGACTGAGTGGCAAACGCACCATCCAACTGATAGCTACTCACACTGGTTAAGCAGTCAGCTCAGCTAACTCTTTTGTTTAATGCCTGGAACTGTAGTAATTATTTTTTCTTGTTCTTCTCTTTCTTTTCCTTGGTGCTGAGATCAGAGACTCCTCAATTTGTGTAAGGCAAGTGTGAATGGATCTATTCAACCTTCCAATGTCTTATGATTGTTTGACCTCATCCAAACTGGACTGGCTTTCTTAAAGAATCAAGCCTCATAAGTTGATTGGAATAAATATATGTATCAACTATATTTGGGAAAAAAAGGACTCTGGAATTGTGAAAGTGACATATGAGAAAACCACTGTGTTTGTGTCCTTTTTAAGTCCATTGTTTCAGCTTTCTGAAGATGGTGAGATCCATAAGATAGCATCAAACTCACAGCAAGTCATCTGAGCAGCTCAGATAATAAAGACCAGTCTTGAACATCAGACATCCTAATACGCCTTCTAAATCCACTAATCCATCTACAAGGACACAGTGACGTCTGCACATGCTGGAGTTCAGAGTTGAGGGTATGTTGCTGGAAAAGTACAGCAGGTCAGGCAGCATCCAAGGAGCAGGAAAGTCGACGTTTTGGGCTGGAGCCCTTCATCAGGAATCCATCCACAAATTGGCTGCGTTCCAATCTCGTGTCAATTGAAGTAAAGTAGTTTACGCAGAATCCTTTAATTTTCAGAATCTTCATTTCAACTTTAAAGTGTCAATTTCATCTGAGAAACTATAGGTCTGCCATGAAAGAGGTTGGGATAATTCTAAGTTGAAACAATATTTTACCTCCTTCTTTATCTATTTTCGCATATGAGTGAGTTTATGAGATGAGTTAGTTCAGCCTTGGCATTATTTTTGGGGTATGTGGATGAGAATAAACAAACTTTATGTTCAAACCCACAGAGGTCTTGCTACATAATTGATTAATAGGAGCACTCATTCCAAGATTAAGAAAGCTTGGGACGTCTTTCATACAATAGCACTAATCATTGAGCAGCGGGGGAATATATAAGTACTGTCTGTGACACAAGGCAGCCCACTACCAGAGTTTTTAAGATTAGATTAGATTCCCTACGGTTTGGAAACAGGCCCTTTGGCCCAACACGTTGACACCAACCCTCCGAAGAGCAACCCACCCAGACCCATTTCCCCCTGACTAATGCACCTAGCACTATGGGCAACTTGGCATGGCCAATTTTGAGCTCAGATATAGAGAGAGATTGGAGCTTCTGCTGCAGGTCTGAGAGGTTTGCAAGTGTGGGAGATGCCCGAAGGCCGTCAGCCAAAACAGTCCATAGAAAGAATGCTGAGGGTGTTTTACATACCTTAAAAGGCTTCTCTTACTATGCACATATCCACCCAACCCCCTCAGACCCTCTGCTCTGGGATGAGTCAGCCACAAGGTCTACTTCAAGATTCTAAAAGCACCTTTGAAAATGGTACATGGAGCAGAATGGCAAGGAATATCTCTGGTTGTCCTACTAAATTTCTCCAACTCAAATCTCAAGAAACACAATAAAGGGGATGAAGATCCACTGCTCCCCTTGTGCAGGGGAAAGAAAATTCAGCCTCAATCTGTTTTAATTGTTATGAAAGATTATATTTTGATATAAGTTGATTCAAATCTTTTTGGCTGGGCTATCCCTTTAAAGACAAAATGGGGCAATTTCACTCCCTTTCTGCCTATTGAACAACGCTATATTGGCAATAAGAGGCCCATTGTTTGAATGTACCAATGGTTTAAATTCTTAACAAAGGGATTTTAGTTTTGTCTTTTGGCATAGTTCTTTGTCCACAATCTTTGGCTTGGCAGGTGGTGATAGGCAGGCAGTCAATCTGTGTGGTTAATTGTACATTATTCTCTGGCTAAGCAAAACAGAGCTTAGTACATGGGAACTCCGCAAAGTCTAGTTATATTTAAACCAATGGCAAAATAATCAAAGAAGAATTTTCAAAGTTACTTTTTAGAATCATAGAAACTACAAGCAATAGTAGGCCATTGGCCCTTCGAGCCTGGTCTGCCACCCTATGTGAACATATGTGATCCCCTGTCTCAATGTCGTATTCCTTCCATGCCACAGGCGCCTTCAATATCTAAAATAAATCTTTTTTCTTGATTATATTTAGTGAGACAGCCTTACAGCCCTCTATGCTTGCAAATTCCAGAAGTTGAAACCTCCTGAGAGAAAAAAATGCATTTTTCATCCCGGTCCTAAACAACTTACCTTGTGCCCCATGACTGTAACACTTGGTTATAAATTCCCCAACTGGGGGAAATATCCTCTAGTCTATTAGAATATTTGTACTTGTTATGGATGCTGTTGACAAAGCAGTGCACCTCACCCACCCATTGCCCTGAAAAGGCAATGGTGGATGCAAAACATTATGGGCGATGCGGTGATCATGTTATTTGTCTTCCTTATTGGTAGAAGCTGCAAGAGGAAAGGCACAGTTGGATTAAGACATCCATTTCTTGATAATGCAAGATGATTTTTACCGTTGATTTTATTTCCCGCTAAGTACTTATTTCTTCCCATGATGCATTTCCATGCAAGGTCAGACTTGAACCGTCTGAATTGAAATGTAAATGTCCCACCTCATCCCTAGCCTTATTTTATGAGATTACCAGCCCGGTGCATGCAAATATAAACTAGCAACTTGTTAACATCAGAACTGTTTCAGCCCCCTTAAGTTATTTCAATTTGTTAATATTCCTTCAAAACCTGAGAAGACAGCTGGTGCTATAAAGACAACATTGAAATGATGAGTTCTGGAACAACTTCCAAACATCTGTCTTAATCCAACAACAGATTTCATGCACAAGAAACACTGGGTTAACTGGTCTGTCATAAAATAATCCTTTTCAAAATATAAAATGCACAATTCACTTTCATTGCACCATATGTAAAGATGCATTATATTTGTTTTTGATTTACACTGATATTACACCATTACAAAAAAAAGGACATGAACTGTTAAATGGAAAAGTGCTGAATTCCATTTAAATTGATATGAAACAAAATGCTTTCAATTTATTGGAAAATACAAATTTTATCTAATATAGGCTTCTTACCCTTTTGAATAAATGGTGATAAGCTGTCATTGAAGGGGTATATGTATTATTTATGGGTATAAAGAAGGACAGAAATATTATAAAAGTTGAAAAAAAAGAATAGTACAAACTCCCTGAGGTAAATCTAAAGACCTTCAGTGTGTTCTCTGTGAAGAACATACATGATTCTGAGTGGACTTGACAGGATGGATATTGAGAGGTTGTTTCCCTTGGTCTGGGATTCTGGAACACTGGGGTACAATCAGGAATTCCCATGTTAGAGCATGATTGTGTCTTTTGACCTAGAGTGCATGCCTGAATAGAGGCTCAGGGATGCCTGAAAATGGACCACTAGCTTCATCCATATACTTCCACAGTCGGCACACCCAACAAGACAAGTGCACCTCAGGGCTTCAGCTGTGGTCCTCAGGTGAGTTCCAATGGTTAGAATGGGGCAGGGAAAGACAAGACAAAAGATGTCTAACCATCAGGACTGTGTTGACCGAGGGAGAGGCTGCAAGGTGCCTGCCCCACACATCAGGAAGAGAATTTATATGGGAGTCACTTACATTCTCCGATTGACATTTTTCGGGAGCCAACAGCTTGTTTCAGCTGTTCATCTGAAGTACCTGAATCAATGGTCCCCACTGGAGATACACAGTGGGTTAGAGAGTAGTGTGTTCCACTGTTATATTGGTATGTCTTATGCTTGGTCTATGACTAAATGTTGTCTAGTTTGATGCCATACAAGTTGGAATGCATTAGACATTTCTCGACTGAAGCTCAGAAGCTATTAACAAGAACTAGATATTTATCTTTGCATATATATAAGAAGCAGGGGTGCAAATGCTACACTTGAAGTATTTTTCCTCTGAAAACTGATTTAGTCTACCTTCCTGACTCTTAATGTTTCTGTGTGGTCGGGAATACCTGGCGTACAAAAGGCTATGTCAGGGTGCATGTGAAAATTATATTTCCTACTGCACACCTTTTTCATGTGGTGCAGGATTTGCAAAGTTCTTTTTAAGAAAAAATATCCTTAGAGAGGTCATGCCCATTGAGGACTTCAGCTGAGGAGTTGGGATCATACTTTTGATATCTCTAAATGTTGCTATTAGATGCATTGTATTGTTTAGTTGATGTGTTTTAATGCAATGATTCATCATAAAGATATGTTCTGCTGGAGTGTGATGGAATATTCTTTATTGCCTGAATGAGAGCAGCTCCAAACATTTCATTAAAATCTTATCCACTACCTTAAACATTCACAATCTGCATCACTGGTGTGCAGTGGCAGCAATATGTACCACCTACCAGGACCTCACCAAGATTCCTTCAATTGCATTTTTCAAACTCATGGCATTAACCATCTACAGGATAAGGGCACCAAGTGAGACATCTACCTCCAGGTTCTCCTCCAATACACATGCTATCTTGGATTTGAATGACAGCCCTCTTCATGCATGGTTGCTGCATAAAAACCCTGGAATTCTCTCTCCAAAAACCTTGTATGTACGCTTCATGAATTTTAGTCGTTTACGAAGGCGGCTCATCACCACCTTTTCAAGTTTTGTTTTGGGATTTGGGCATCTCTGGCTAGGCCAGCATTTATCACCCATCCCTAATTACCCAGAGGGATAATTGCTGTGGGTTTGGGGTCATTATGTAGGCCAGAGCAGGTAAGGATGGCAAATTCCTTCCCTCAAGGACATTAGTGAACTAGATGCGTCTTTCTGATACTGGATTCATGATCACCATGACTCTTAATTTCAGATATTTATTGAATTCAAATTCCATCATCTGCCATGTACCCAGGTCCCTCGAACATTAGCTGCGCTTCGAGACTAAACATTTAAAGACAATACCACTAGGCCACTGCTTCTCTCTAATTTAGGGAGAAATTTAGGGTTGGAAGTAAATCCTGACCTAATCAGCGACATCACATCCAAAGATCAAATTAAAATCAATGGAAACAATCACTTGTCCATTCAGTTATTCTATTAGCAAGGATGTACAAAGGCCTAAGAATCAATTTTAGAACTGATTTGAGGATTTGATTAAGAAAAAGATGGAAGCATATTTCAGGTACAGACAGGAGAGATTGGATGAATCCCCAGAAGAGTGTAAAGGCAGTCAGAGTATACTTAATTGGGAAATCAGGAGGGCAAAAAGGGGACGTGGATAGCTTTGGCAAATAGGATTAAGGAGAATCCAAAGGGATTTTATAAATACATTAAGGACAAAAGGGTAACTAGGGAGTGAATAGGGCCTCTCGAAGATTAGCAAAGCAGCCTATGTGTGGAGCTGCAGGAGATGGGGGAGGTACTAAACAAGTACAGGTAGAAGATCATTTATCCAGACATCCAAAAACCAAAAAGCTCCGAAATCCAAAGGTTTTTTTGTGAAGGTTTTTTTCCCATTAACAACGTTGTTAGGTGAGCAAACAGTTAACCCAAGTTGACACCCACTGGATGCATGTCACTCAGATGCGACGTGGGGGGTGTGGCCAAGCACAGACAGACCTGGGGTTTCTTTGTGAACACCCCCAAGTCGACACCCACTTGATGCGTATCACTCAGTTGCGACATGGAGGGCGTGGCCAAGCACATTCTTACTTAGAAATCTGCTCATCTGGAAAGAGTTTTTAAAATTTCACCATTAAGCTGTCACTTATTCTGAAAACCAAAATATTCTGAATTCTGAAAAACGGCTGGTCCCAAGCATTTTGGATAAAAGATCTTCTACCTGTATTTCGCATCAGTGTTTTCTGTGGGGGAGGGCATAGAAGATATAGAATGTGGTGAAATAGATGGGGACATCTTTAAAAATGTCCATATTATAGAGGAGGAGGTGCTGGATGTTTTGAAACAGATAAAAGTGGATAAATCGCCAGGATCTGATCAGGTGTACCCAAGAACTCTGTAGGAAGCTAGGGAAGTGATTGCTGGGCCTCTTGCTGAGATATTTGCATCATCGATAGTCACAGGTGAGGTGCCAGAAGACTGGAGGTTGGCTAACGTGGTGCCAATATTTAAGAAAGGTGGTATAGACTGATGAGACTAACATCAGTGGTGGGCAAGTTGTTGGAGGGACTCCTAAGGGACAAGATGTACATGTATTTGAAAAGGCAAGGGCAGATTAGGGATAGTCAGCATGGTTTAATGAAGAAGTAACAAAGATGGTTGTTGAGGGCAGAGTAGTAGACGTGATCTGTAGAGACTTCAGTAAGGCATTCGACAAGGTTCAACAAGGTTCCCCATGGGAGACTGGTTAGCAAGGTTCGATCTCATGGAATACAAGGAGAATACAATAGTCATATGGATACAGACCTGCTCGATGGTAGAAGATAGAGGATGGTAGTGGAGGGTTGCTTTTCAGACTGGGGGCCTATGACCAGTGGTGTGCCACAAGGATCAGTGCTGGGTCCACTACTTTTCATCATTTACATAAGTGATTTGGGTATGAAGATAGGAGATATAGTTAGTAAGTTTTTCAGATGACACAAAAATTCAAGGTGTAGTAGACAGCTAAGAAGGTTACCTCAGAGTACAACAGGATCTTGATGAGATGGGCCAATGGGCTGAGGAGTGGTCGATGGAGTTTAATTTAGGTAAATGTGAGGTGCTGCATTTTGGAAAAGCAAAATAAAGCAGGATTTATACACTTAATGGTAAGGTCCTGGGAGTGTTGCTGAACAAAGAGACCTTGGAGTGCAGGTTCACATTTCCTTGAAAGTAGACTTGTAGGTAGATAGGATAGTGAAGAAGGTATTTGGAATGCTTTCCTTTATTGGTCAGAGTATTGAGTACACGAGTTGGGAGGTCATGTTGCTGCTGTACAGGACATTGGTTAGGCCACTTTTGGAATATTTTGTGCAATTCCGGTCTCCTTCCTATTGGAAAGGTGTTGTGAAACTTGAAAGGGTTCAGAAAAGATTTACAACGATGATGCGAGGGTTGGAAGATTTGAGGTATTGGGAGAAGTTAAACAGGCTGGGGCTGTTTTCCTTGGAGCATCAAAGGCTGAGGGGCGACCTTGTAGAGGTTTATAAAATCATGAGTGGCATGGATAGGGTAAATAGACAAGGTCTTTTCCTTGGGGTAGGGGAGTCCAGAGCTAGAAGGCATAGGTTCAGCTTGAGAGGGGAAAGATTTCAAAAGGACCTAAGGGGCAACTAAGGGATGCTGCGTGTATGGAATGAGCTGCCAGAAGAAGTGGTAAAAGCTGGTACAATTACAACATTTAAAAGGCATCTGAAAGGGTATGTGAATAGGAAGTGTTTAGAGGCATATGGGCCAAATGCTGGAAAATGGGACTAGATTAGTTTGGGATATCTGGTCAGCATGGACGAGTTGGACCGAAGGGTCTGTTTCCATGCTGTACATCCCTATGACTCTATAGTTCATGTTACCTTGCATTTTGTATTTTGTTCTAATGCCAGAAATTATACTTAAGACACCTTTTGCTTGAATAAAAGCATTTATTGTTCACTTTTCCTATTATTGATACATTACATGCTACATATATTTGATTTGTTCTTTTGTGATTCTGTATAAATTGAATTCTGATTTGATTTGTTCTACAAATGAGAAGGCTGAGATAATAAAAAGCCTTGATGTGGATGAGTGAAATAGAAAGTTTGACGGAAAAATATGATGCTTCCATGATTGATACAAAAAGTACAATGCAGTTTTTTAAAAACATAATTGCATTAGTAAACTTTGAGTACTGTTGTTTTATGTTGACTTAAGAATTATCCCATTTCAGACAAGGTATATTGATGGGAGATGATTGATAGAAGTGACTGGCAATTGTGATTAAAATAGTTAGGAAGAAATGTTTGAGACAAAACAATTTTTGATGGTTCTTTGAAAGTGAATCTGCCCCACAAATCTTTGATACATGGTCCAAGCAATGTTGTCCACTGTTAATTTTACAGTCTGAGCTGGACTTTCCCAGTGGACATGTGTCCCATCTCAGAATTCCGACTATGCAGATAGAGGCTCTTTGGCCCATCAGGTCTGCCCTGATCCTCTGAAGAACATCCCACATGCTCCCAGCCCCATTACCAATTACTAATCCACCCAGGCTGCACCTTCCTGGACACTATGGGGCAATTCAGCATCGCCAATCCAACTAGCCTGCAGATCTTCAGACTGTGGGAGGAAACTGGAGCACCCATGCAGACACAGGGGAGAAGACGCAAACTTCACACAGCCACCCAAGGCTTGAATTGAATCCAGGTCCCTGGCTCTGTGAGGTGGCAGTGCTAACCACTGAGCCACCATGCCACTCAAATCTTTCTCAAAGCCCGAATAACTCATTTTACTCACTTTCCCAGCCTCCATAGCTATTCAAGATCTTGAATGAACCAGTGATGCAGAAACTTCTAAAGTATGGAGCCTACACTCCTGGATGTACCCTCCCCCAACAACTAGATTTATTTTGTAAGGAACAGGGCATTTAATCATCTGCTATTGTGACTCATGTATGGTTTTGACTTGAATCAGAAATGAAAGAACCAATGTGCTGAATATATTATTTTCCACAATGCAAAATAGTAATTTCCTTAACTTACCACAGCAGCTGAATTTGCTCTTTATAGAAAATTATCCATTCTATTGAGAGAACTGAGATAAGGCAAATAAATTACTGGAGAAATATAAAGAAAATATATAAAGGAATTACATTAAATAGTGAAAATCATACACAAAAAGGTAATAAGTCCCACAGAAAATAATCATGTACTTGGTGATTATTTCACAAGATTTTAAGGTGTCAGGAGCACATTTTAGATTAGTTAAACTACAATAGAATATATTATTTGTCAACTGAAAGCCAGCTAAATTTCGACTGCAATGATTGGCTGAGTCAAGTACTTCTTTATGATGTAAAAGCATAATGATGAACTAGCTTATGCTGTGATTGAAAAAGAAAATCCTCCAAGACATCACTAATGGCACAATTATTTTTTCTCCTAGAAACATACTTTATTTTGGGTTCTAAGAGGATGGAATGTACAATGAAATTAAAACAGGGTGGTTATAAGTGTAGCACATTTAACATGAATCTACATGCTTTTGGGGAGAGTGAAGAGATTCAAATTAATGCTGCTGATCTTCAACCACAGTAAAAACTGGAAATCTGTTGCTTTTATAAACTGTAGTAATGGTTCAGGTCATTAGTTAGGGGTAACAAGGTAACTATGTTGAACCAGTAGTTCTATATCCTGAGGGCTGAAATTAAAGGCTTTTAGAACAATTTGGCATCAACTGTTGTCATCATCCGCCCTCCTCTAGCTTATTTCTCCATGCTTCAGGCTCTCTGCCTTTATTCCTGATGAAGGGCTTTTGCCCGAAACGTCGATTTTGCTGCTCCTCGGATGCTGCCTGAACTGCTGTGCTCTTCCAGCACCACTAATCCAAAAAATGTTGTCATCATCAGTTGTCCATCAGTTTGAGGATGATGTCTATTCAGGGTCATGAGTTCCTTTCAGGGGTCCTCATGAGACTAGTTTGGCCGACGTTTGAACCATATTATTTTGGACACATGGAACATGATGTTCTCCTGAAGCAGTGGGATCTGAAGTGTAGGATTCGTTTCCCTTTCTTTCCTACTGTCCCTCATCATGAAGACGTTGTGACTCAAAACATGCCGAGCTGGATGGGTAAATCGTTACCATTCTGAACCGTTAATAGTAAACTCCTCCCAGCCATTAATTTTGATGTGGTTACATTTCAAGGAACTTCAAAGTGTCTTTAAAGCGTTTTGTGTGTCTTCTCTTGGAAGACCAGCCACTCGAGGTTCAGAGAACAGCTGGTGGAACGAATGGTTTTCCACCAATTTTACCATGTCCAGTTCATGAAAGTTGAATTTTCAGGGGTTTAGCCTGAAAGCTCAAGGAGCTAGCTTCAAAAGAAACGATAGGATTTGTTTGACGATCCTCCCATTGAAATGAGAGGATGAGTCGTTGCTCATAGAGTTTCCCCAGCACTATTATGTGTCAGTGGTACACAGTCCAGGTCACCCTGCTGTACAAGAGTGTGGTGATGACAACTATTCTGCACAATATGATTTTGAGTTGTGGAGCTCTTTGTGATCAAACACGCATTGCCATAGTTTGCAGTTTCTCCTACAAAATCAACAGCTGTACTTAATTCTCATAAACATCTCAGTGGAATAAAGGTCCATTGCTCATACAATCAAATCCACAGCCTATTTTTGATAGAATCAACCTAGAGACACCAAGCCAATTCAACTAAATAATAATATTTTGTTTTGCTGATAATACTCTTCCAGCTCAATCTCACGCTTTAACTTAGCATTTGCTTTTTTTGTGACCTTAGCATAGGAGGAATTGGTAAGAGTTAATGTTGTCACAAAACAGCAAAGTCAAGAGAGTCCCAGAGAATTGCTGTCTCCTATGAGAGAAATGACTGGTGGTGAGCTTAAACTGGGGGTCACCACGCCTCAGACAAGTGCTGACGTTGAGGAAGTGGAACCTCCATGATGACCTCAACCATAAACTTGCCGCTCTGCATCACCATCCAACTCTTAAACACAATTGTTCAACTTCACCCAATGTGCCATCTATTACGGATGTGCTTGCCTTTAACTTTTAATGGCTTCTCGCTTCAAATTTAACTCACCATCTGAGTGACTCAGTTGTAATGTTACCACGAACAGCAAGTGATTGAATAGATAGGTAAAGCAATGACTTGCGTTTGTAACTAGCATTTTGACATATTTTGCAAATCTCTCCTGTAGTTGCACAGAAATCAATCTCATCACTTAAATATGACTTATCTAACATAGCTTCAAAAAAAAGGCAGATTTCCTTTCAGTCATTTATAAATAATTTTCTATCGCTTTGAACAAAAAAATGCAACCACAGCCTTAAACTGGATCTGATTTTCACTTGAAAATATCAAAACAGTTTTAACATATAATCTTAGATGGAACACTCAAGAATCAGGTTGGCCATGAATTACCCATTGCAGGGGTCTCCAGGCTGATAACTACCTGGCAAGCAGAATAAGAAATTATATTTTCTATATGAAAGGTTTACTGATTCTTTTCAAAACCATTGAAGTGTTTTTTTTTTCATTTCATTTCTAACTTTGATATGGATGAAATTTAAATGCTTGGTTCAGTACAGGGAAAAATAAGATGATTCCCACCAAGAGGAAATGTAAGGCAAGGATATATGGGGCTCCAAATTCGTATAGAATCTGGTTCCACAAGATGCAGATCTCTTTGCCCACCTTAAAATTTGTGAAAAAACAACTGTCCTTTTACATTACATTAGCCTGGATGCCTAGTGTAAGGTTTATCGCACGAATGAATCCATGCCACCAGAATAATTTTATTCATACATTTATTAATTTATTCATATGCTGATGGGATGTAAGTGACACTGATGGGACAGCATTTATTGCCCATCCCTAACTGACCTTGCAAAGTTAGTGGTGAGCTGCATTCTTGAACCACTGCAGTCTATGTTTTTTTGGATCGACCCACAATAGTGAGAGTGTTTCAGGATTTTGACCCAGCAACACAGAAGGAACTTGCAGGTGGCAGTGTGGTTTGAAGATGCTGTCGAGGGATCTTTTGTGAATTTCTGCAATGCACTTTGCAGATAGTACTGTTACTGAGCGTCAGTGGTGGGGGAAGCCAATGCTTGCGCATGTGGTGCTAATCAAATGGGCTTCTCTGTCCTGGATGGTGTCAAGTTTCTGGAGTATTGTTGGAGCTGCACCCATCCAGGCAAGTGAGGAGTATTCCATCACACTCCTGACTTGTGCTTTATAGATGGTGGACAGGCTCTGGGGAGTAAGGAGGCGAGTTACTTACTCCAGGATTCCCAGCCTCTGATCTGATCTTAAAGGCAAAGAATCTAAGATATGGCTAGACCAGCTAAGTTAAGTCAACCTCCAGGACTCCAATCGTGGGGGCTCAGCAGTAGTGGAAGCGTTTAATGTGAAGGTGGTGGTTAGGATCTCCCTTGTTAGCGATAGTTGTTGTATGGCATTTGTTTAAAATTAATATTATTGCCAGCCCCAGGCTCACTTTTGTCCAGGTTTTACTGTGTTTGGAGATGGACTGCCTCAATATCTGATAAGTCACAAACTATGTTGAACATTGTGCAGTGATCAGCAAACATTCCATTTCTGACCTTACTATGGAGGGAAGGTGAAGCAGCTGAAGTTGGTGGGCCTCGGACACTACCCTGAGAAACTCCTGCAGAAAAGCCCTGGAGCTGAAGTGAATGACATCCAACAACCACAACCATCTTCCTGTGTGCCAGGTATGACTCCAAACAGCGGAGAGCTTTCCTTCTTGATTCCCATTGACTCTAGTTCTGCCAGGATTCCTTGATACCACACCGAGTCAAATGTGGCATCAGTGTGAAGGACTCTCACTCTCACCTCACCTCTGGAATTCAGCTCTGTTGTCTGTGCTTGAACGAGGCTATAATGAAGGCAGGTGTTGAGTGGCCTAGGCAGAACGCAAACCCGGCGTCACTGAGCAGATTATTACTAAGCAAGCACTGCCTTGATAATATTGTTCATGACACCTTCTATCACTTTACTGACGATTGAGACTAACCAGAAGCCTTTAGACCACTTGGATGTGAACAGAGCAGGTATGGTTAGTATGTTTGCAGATGACACCGAAATTGGAGATGCAGTAGATTGCACAGTAAGGTTACTTCAGAGAACTGTGGGACCTGGATCAGATGGACCAATGGGCTGAGGAGTAGCTGATGGACTTTAATTTAGATAAATGTGAGGTGCTGCATTTTGGAAAGGCAAATCAGGACAGGAATTATACACTTAATGGTAGGGTCCTGGAGAGTGTTGCTGAACAAAGAGACATAAGGATGCAGGTACATAATTCCTTGGAAAAGGAGTTGCAGGTGGACAGGGTAGGGAAGAAGTCATTTGGCATCTTTGCCTTCATTGGTCAGTGCATTGAGTATTGGAGTTTGGATGTCATTGTATGGCTGTACAGGACACTGGTGAAGCCACTTTTGGAATACGACATGCAATTCCAGTCTCCCTGCTATGAGAGAGATGTTGTTAAACTTGAATGGGTTCCAAAATTATTTTGAAGGGTGTTGTTGGGATTTTCTGGTATTGAGACGGGCTCTAATGTAATGAAAAGTATGTCGGGTTCCAAGCAATCGATTGTGTTAGGGGACTCTTTAGTCTGTGGCCAGCAGCAAAAAATCAGAATGGTGTGTTGCTTCCCCGGTGCCAGGATCAAGAATGTCTCAGAGAGGGTGCAGAATGTTCTCAAGGGGGAGAGGGGCCAGCAGGAGGCCATTGTACACATTGGAACCAATGACATAGGAAGGGAAAAGGTTGAGATTCTGAAGAGAGATTACAGAGAGTTAGGCAGGAATTTAAAAAGGAGGTCCTCGAGAGTAGCAATATCTGGATTACTTCCAGTGCTACGAGCTAGTGAGGGCAGGAATAGGAGGGTAGAGCAGATGAATGCATGGCTGAGGAGCTGGTGTATGGGAGAAGGATTCACATTTTTGGATCATTGGAAGCTATTTTGGGGTAGAAGTGACCTGTAGAAGAAAGATGGATTGCACCTAAATTGGAAGGGGACTAATATACTGGCAGGGAAATTTGCTAGAGCTGCTCAGCAGGATTTAAACTAGTAAGGTTGGGTGTGGGACCAAAGGAGATAGTGAAGAAAGATTTCAATGCGAGACTGGTACAGTTGAGAACAAAGGCAAGTCAAACAGTCAGGGTAGGCAGGAACAAATCAAAAAACAAGGTGGGACTGATAAGTTAAACTGCATTTATTTCAATGCAAGAGGCCTAACAGGGAAGGCAGATGAACTCAGGGCACAATTAGGAACATGAGACTGGGATATCATAGCAATTACAGAAACGTGGCTCAGGGATGGACAGGAGTGACAGCTTAATGTTCCAGGGTACAAGTGCTACCGGAGGGACAGAAAGAGAGGCAAGAGAGGAGAGGGAGTGGCATTTTTGATAAGGGATAGCATTACAGCTGTACTTAGGGAGGATATTCCCAGAAATACATCCAGGGAAGTTATTTGGGTTGAACTGAGAAATAAGAAAGTGATGATCACCTTATTGGGATTGAATTATAGACTTCCTGATAGTCAGCAGGAAATTGAGAAACAAAGTTGTATGGAGATGTCAGTTATCTGTAAGAATAATAAGGTAGTTATGATAGGGGATTTTAACTTTCCAAACAAAGACTGGGTCTGCCATAGTGTTAAGGGTTGAGATGGAGAGGAATTGGTGATTGGCTAATGAGGTGCCACTGTTTAAGAAGGGTGTAAGAACAAGCCAGGAAACTGACATGAGCCTGATGTGTTTGTGGGTAAGTTGTTGGAGGGAATCCTGAGGGACAGGATGTACATGTATTTGGAAAGGCAAGGAGTGATTAGGGATAGTCAACATGGATTTATGTGTGGGAAATCATGTCTCACAAATTTGATTGAGTTTTTTGAAGAAATAACAAAGAGGATTGATGAGGGCAGAACGGTTAACAGATGGGCCAATGAGCTGAGAAGTGGCAGATGGAGTTTAATTCAGATAAATGTCAATTAATTCAGATAACTGTGAGGTGCTGCATTTTGGAAAAGCAAATCTTAGCAGGACTTATACACTTACTGGTAAGGTCCTAGGCAGTGCTGCTGAACAAAGAGGCCTTGGAATGCAGCTTCATTGCTCCTTGAAAGTGGAGTCGCAGGTAGATAGGATAGTGAAGAAGGCATTTGGTATGCATTCCTTTATTGGTAAGAATATTGAGTACAGGAGTTGGGAGGTCATGTTGTGGCTGTACAACATTCAAAAGATACCTACGGGACAAGTTTTTCACTCAGATGGTGGTACATGTTATGGAATGAGGTACCAGAGGAAGTGGTGGAGGCTAGTACAATTGCAGCATTCAAAAACCAACTGGATGGGTATATGAATAGGAAGGGTTGGAGGGATATGGGCCAGGTCCTGGCAGGTGGGACTAGATTAGGTTGGGATATCTGGTCGGCATGGATGAGTTGGACCGAAGGGTCTGTTTCCGTGCTGTACATCTCTATGACTATGACTCTATGCAGGGTTTGAGCTCCAGAGAGAGGCTGAATAAGCTGGGGCATTTCTCCCCTGGAGCTCAGATGTTGACCTTATAGAGTTTTATAAAATCATGAGGGATATGAATAGTGTGATTAGCCAAAGTCTTTTTCCTTGGGGTTGGGGAGTCTAAAACTAGAGGGCATAGGTTTAAGTTGAGAGGAGAAATATTTAAAAGGGACCTAAGTGGCAACTTTCTCAAGCAGAGGATGGTGTGTGTATGAAATGAGCTGCCAGAGGAAGTGATGGAGGCTGGTACAATTATAGCATGTAAAAGGCATCTGGATGGGTATATGAATAGGAAAGGTTTAGAGGGATATTCACCAAATACTGACAAATGAAATTAGATAAATTTAGGATATCTGGTTGGCATGTACAGGTTGGGCCTGTTTCCATGCTGTATAACTCTATGCTGTCATAGAGTGTTGTCACTAGTGCTAAGGAATATCAGAACTATCCATTAAAAGTGAAGTATTTTAAAGGATTTGAGGAGCAGAAAGGAATAATAGTTTAGACATGTAATTATTCAAAAGTGGTAGGATACATTGATAAAGTTCTAAAAAATGTGATTGAGTGATTTATAAAACAAGACATTGCAGAAATCCTACATCAACAATACATTTACGTATAGAACGTTTAACACAATTAAACATTGGAAGACTCTTCTCAGCAGCAACATAAAAGAAACTTAGGCAGCTCAAGTATATTTACGGCAGATTACCAAAAATCTGGAGAAGCCTGTAGTAGTGATTAGGCTGCCCTTATTGGGTCCTGCTTTGAGCTCTATAGTTTAGAAACAATGTACAAGTCATGGAAAGGTTGCAAAAGTGATTCTCAGAGGTGATAGCAGGGATCACAGACTGGTTCTGAGGATAGAATAGAGAAACTGAGGTTCTTTCCATTCAAAGGAAAATGTGCAGAGGAGATCTAGCAGAGATATTCAAACTTAACAGCAGGATAGCTTTTTTAAAAATGAAGCCAATAAATCTTTCAAAATAAAACCATAAGTAAGTATGGAGTAAGAGTTGCACTGAGCACTTGCATCAAGAAGAAGCATGGCTGGACAAAATGATCACCTGACCTGCATTTAGTCTCACAATGATAGATGATGCTATACTACCTGTACTCCCATGCTAACATTCTATCCTGGCCCTGCTACAGCATTCCACTGAAGCTCAATGCAAGCTGAAAGATCAATGCTTCATTGTCGACATAAGCATTTTACAGCCTGTAGCACTCAAACTTGCGTTCCACAACTACAGTACTTAACCACTGACCTCTCTTTTTCCTCGATGTCCCACTTCCTGCCTTGTCATGTCTTATTGATTTTCCTCTCAGCAGAGTGGAGCCATTTTCTATTTTCATACCTATGATTTACACCTGTTTTACATCTCTATCTTTCCTTCAGCATAATTAGCACCACTATTGTCATTTGTTCTGGCCACCCTCAATCTGTTCCAATTGCTCCTCTTCATTTCAGATGAAGAGTTGTAATGGACTTGAAATTTCAATTCTGTTTTGGGGTCATAATTCTCAAATGCATGATTCCCTTGAATGCTGTGCTGAGGAGTAATCTTAATCTAAAATAAAATAACCTAACCTACACACCCATCAATTCACTGCTGTTCATGTACATGTCCAGCAGTTGCCTGAATGTCCATAATGACTCTACTTCTAGCAACGCATTCCATGCATTCATAACTCTCTGTATAAAGAACCTGCCTCTGACATCTCCTCTATACCTTTCTTCTAACACCTGAAATCTATGACCCCTTGTGCCAATCAATTCTGCTCTGGAGAAAAGACTCTGACTATCGACTCTATCCATGCCTCTCATTACCTTGTACACCTCAATCAGGTCACCTCTCTTCCTCCTTCTCTCCGGAGAGGAAAGTCCAAGATTAGTCAGCCTCTCTTCATAAGACAAGCCCTTCAGTGCAGGCAGCATCCTGGTAAACTTTATTTGCACCCTCTTGAAAACTTCCGCATCTTTCCTATAACAGGGCAACCAGAACTGGACACAATATTCCAAGTGTGGTTTCACCAGGGTCTGGTAGAGCTGCAGCAAAACCTCATGGCTCTTAACCTCAATCCAGCTGTTAATGAAAGCCAAAATACCAAATGCTTTCTTAACAACCCTATCCACTTGGGTGGCAACTTTGAGGGATCTATGCATTTGAACACCAAGATCCCGCTATTCCTCCACACTGCCAAGAAGCCTGTCTTTAATCCTATATTCAGCATTCAAGTTCGACCTTCCAAACTGCATCACTTCACATTTATCCAGGTTAAACTGCATCTGCCATTTCTCAGCCCAGCTCTGCGTCCTGTCTATATCGCGCTGCAGCCTGCAATAGCCCTCGAAACTATTGACGGCACTTCCAATCTTTGTGCCATTGGCAAATTTACTAACCCACCCCTCAACCTCCTCATCCAAGTCATTTATAAAAACTACAAAGAGCAGAGACCCAAGAACAGAGCCCTGCGGGACACCACTCACCACTGACCTCCAGGCAGAATGCTTTCCGTCGACAACCACTCTCTGCATTCTGTAAGACAATCAATTCTGAATCCAGGCAGCCAAATCTCCCTCCTGACTTTATGAATGAGCCTACCATGGGGAGCAGTGGCTCAGTGGTTAGCACTGCAGTCTCATGGCACCAGGGACCCAGGTTTGATTCCAGCCTCATCCACAGTGTCCTTGAGAGAAGGACTGTGAGGTGTCCACTGGTTCCTTTTGATACTTTAGGTGGGCACCACAGGGGTAGGAATAATTTATTTCCTACTCTAATACTTCATTGATTCTGACTGCACTTTTTCCACATTTTTGGTTTCTTGTTTTTTGGTTACCAACATGCTACTCTGGGTGGGCAGAATTTGTAATTTGCTTTTTTTAAAACAGACCTGGATTTTTGGAGTTTTGGGCACAGCAGAGGTTGGAATGCATCTTAAGTTCATGAGGGACATAGTTAGGGAAAAGACACCAACCATTAGGATTGGGGGATTTGAAGACTGGCGGACACATTTTTAAGGTGAGAGGAGAGCGATTTTAAAAAGATATGAGGGGCAAATATTTTACACAGAGAGTGGTTTGCACGTGGAATGAACTTCCTGAGGAAGTGGTGGATTGTGGGCATAATTACAACATATAAAAGACATTTGAATAAATACATGAATAGGAAAGGTTTGGAGGGATATGGGGCAGGAGCAGGCAGGTCGGATTAATTTATCTTGGGATTATGTTCGGGATGAGCTGAAAATGTGTTGCTGGAAAAGCGCAGCAGGTCAGGCAGCATCCAAGGAACAGGAGAATCGACGTTTCGGGCATAAGCCCTTCTTCAGGAATGTTCGGGATGGACTGGTTAGACCGAAGGGTCTTTTTCTTGCTGTATCACTCTAAGACTCTGTGACTAGTTGATATTTTCTTTGATCACTTCCAATTCAAGAAGAATTGCTCATTTTTTTTGTTCATTTGGTGAATGAAAAAATTGGGTTCTTCCTCAGTGTGGACTTAGTTTCTGTTCAAGGAAAGGACCGAAATGGTGGAAACTGGTGTCTGTGCTAAACTATAAATATATAATAAAACTCCTATATATCTGTGGAAGTCTTTTGCTGCCTAATTGAACATATGCTGAAAATGTGTTGCTGGAAAAGCGCAGCAGGTCAGGCAGCATCCAAGGAGCAGGAGAATCGACATTTCGGGCATGAGCCCTTCCTCAGGAATGAGGAAAGTGTGCCAAGCAGGCTAAGATAAAAGGTAGGGAGGAGGGCCTTGGGGGAGGGGCATTGGAAATGCGATAGGTGGAAGGAGGTTAAGGTGAGGGTGATAGGCCGGAGTGGGGGTGGGGGCGGAGAGGTCAGGAAGAAGATTGCAGGTTAGGAAGGTGGTGCTGAGTTTGAGGCTTGGGACTGAGACAAGGTGGGCGGGAGGGGAAATGAGGAAACTGGAGAAATCTGAGTTCATCCCTTGTGGTTGGAGAGTTCCTAGGCGGAAGATGAGGTACTCTTCCTCCAGCCGTTGTGTTGCTATGGTCTGGCGATGGAGGAGTCCAAGGACCTGCATGTCCTTGGTGGAGTGGGAGGGGGAGTTGAAGTGTTGAGCCACAGGGTGGTTGGGTTGGTTGGTCCGGGTGTCCCAGAGGTGTTCTCTGAAACGCTCCGCAAGTAGGCGGCCTGTCTCCCCACTATAGAGGAGGCCACATTGGGTGCAGCGGATGCAGTAAATGATGTGTGTGGAGGTGCAGGTGAATTTGTGGTGGATATGGAAAGATCCCTTGAGGCCTTGGAGGGAAGTAAGGGGGGAGGTGTGGGCTCAAGTTTTGCATTTCTTACGGTTGCAGGGGAAGGTGCTGGAAGTGGAGGTTGGGTTAGTGGGGGGTGTGGACCTGACGAGGGAGTCACGGAGGGAGTGGTCTTTTTGGAACGCTGATAGGGGAGGGGAGGGAAATATATCCCTGGTGGTGGGGTCCGTTTGGAGGTGGCGGAAATAATGAAGGATGATATGATGTATCTGGAGGTTGGTGGGGTGGTAGGTGAGGACCAGTGGGGTTCTGTCCTGGTGGCGATTGGAGGTGTGGGGTTCAAGGGCAGAGGAGCAGGAAGTAGAAGAGATGCAGTGGAGAGCATCGTCGATCACGTTTCAGAGAACACCTCTGGGACACCTGGACCAACTAACCCAACCAACCCGTGCAACACGACGACTGGAGGAAGCGCCTCATCTTCAGCCTAGGAACCCTCCGACCACAAGAGATAAACTCAGACTTCTCCAGTTTCCTCATTTGCCCTCCCCCCACCTTGTCTTAGTTCCAACCCTCGAACTCAGCACCACCTTCCTAACCTGCAATCTTCTTCCTGACCTCTCCACCCCCACCCCCACTCTGGCCTATCACCTTCACCTTAACCTCCTTCCACCTATCGCATTTCCAACGCCCCTCCCCCAAGTCCCTCCTCCCTACCTTTTATCCTAGCCTGCTTGGCACACCCTCCTCATTCCTGAAGAAGGGGTCATGCCCGAAACATCGATTCTCCTGCTCCTTGGATGCTGCCTGACCTGCTGCGCTTTTCCAGCAACACATTTTCAGCTCTGATCTCCAGCATCTGCAGTCCTCACTTTCTCCTAATTGAACATATGGACAATTGGGATATTAAACACAATAGGCATTTACGTACTTCTCCCTCTCTTGTTTGGTTGGAGGCAATTGAAGGCAACAGAAGCTAATTCGAGGGGGACAGAGATGCTTGCTTTTCAGGAAACCCTACAGAGGAGACAATGCTGAAATATATTGGCATGGCCTTTGCTAAGTCTGTGACCAGGATGCATAGGAACAGAGATAAGCAATTCAGCCCATTGACCCTGTTCCGCCATTCAATGATATCATGACTGCTCTGTTGCCTAACTCCATATACCTGCCTTTGGCCCATAATCTCTTAATACCTTTGCTTAACAAAGATTTAGATATCTCTGATTTAAAATTAACAACTGATCCTGCATCCACTACCAATGTTGGTAGAGAATTCTTAACATCTACCATTACTTGTCTGTAGAAATGCTTCCTAACATCTCCCCTGAACAGCCTGGCCCTCATTCTCAGCCTTAATCCCTTAGTTCTAGAATCTCCAAGCAGTGCAAATAGTTTAAGTTTAACAGACCTGGCTTTTTCCTGTTAACATCTTGAAGACTTCGAACAGGTCACTCTTTAACCTTCTAAATTCGAGAGAAACAGTCCTAATTTTCATAATCTCTCATAACCTGATGCCTGAAATCCAGATACCATTCTTGTAAACCGACATTGTATTCCCTCCAAAGCAACACATCCTTCTTCCCATGTGATGCCCAGATCTGCTCACAGTACTCTCAGCGGGGTCTAACCAGGGTTTTGTTTAACTGCAGCGTAATGTCTGCATCCTTGTACTCCAGGTCCCCTAGATATAAAGTGGAGCCTTCCATTAGTTTTCTTGATTATTTTCTGCATTAGACTGAAACCATTGACTGTGATAGAATTATCACAGGTGATCCCTCTCCTCAACCCAAAATGTACTCTGATTTGCAACTGCAGTTAGTACAAGAAACAATCTCTTAATCCAAACCCCACTCATGCCAGAACCCTAGTCCTTTCAGGTACCTATGAAGTAGAATCTGCCTAGTTAATAAAAGATGTGTAGAGACAAAGTGATGATGAAAACACACTGCCACTCAATTTCACACTTGCTTCCATCAGCTCAGCTACTGTGGGTGGCATGGTGGCTCGGTGGTTAGCACCGCTGCCTCACAATGTCAGGGACCTGGCTTCGATTCCAGCCTTGGGTGACTGTGTGTGAAGTTTGCCCATTCTCCCAGTGTTTGCGGAGCTTTCCTCCCACAATTCAAAGATGTGCCGGTTAGATGAATTGGCCATGCTACATTAGTTATAAATCAGGGATTTGTAACTAGGTGCATTAGGGGTAAATATAGGGTAGGGGAATGGGTCTAGGTAGGTTGGTCTTTGGAGAGTTGGTGTGGACTTGTTGGGCCAAAGAGCCTGTTTCCATACTGTATGGATTCTCTCATATTGACACTGCACACAATTTAGTGGAAAGCCTAGAGTTTGGACATATAGAAGGTGAGACATCAGGCTTGAGCAACTTGCAGCCAGGGCAGGGGACATGGATATTATAAATCTCAGCTCGCACATGGGCTGTGCTGCAGAGTACTCAGTTGAGTACTTGAGGGACAACGAACCAAAGATCACTTATGGATTCTGTTATATTATTATATATTATAAGGTGGCTATGTTTTAAGATCAATTTAAAGTAAATAGAATAAATAGGCGAGGTCTTTTCCCTGGGGTGGGGGAGTCCAGAACCAGAGGGCATAGGTTTAAGGTGAGTGGGGAAAGATTTAAAAGGGACCTAAGGGGCAACTTTTTTCACATAGAGGATGGTGCATGTATGGAATGAGCTACCAGAGGAAGTGGTGGAGGTTTGTATAATGGCAATATTTAGAAAGTTTCTGGATGTGTATATGAACAGGAAGGATTTAGAGGGATATAAGGCTCTATTCCTGATGAAGGTTTGTGCTCAAAACATCAATTTTCCTATTCCTCAGATGCTGCCTGAACTGCTGTGCTTTTCCAGCACCACTAATCCAGAGTCTGGTTTCCAACATCTGCAGTCATTGTTTTTACTTAGAGGGATATAAGTCAAATGCTGTCAAATGGGACTAGATTAATTTAGGATATTTGGTCGGCTGGACGAGTTGGACCGAAGGGTCTGTTTCTGTTCTATACATCTCTATGACTCTAAGACCCTAATTTAAGATAAAGAAGAATGCCCTAGCATGGGGATGGTGTGATGTTGCATTAAGCCCTGATAAATAAGTCTGAACGATATTGATTTTAGTCCTGTGCATTATAAAAGTATTCACTGTGTCTGGTACAGAGCAGAATCCTCCCAGAAAGCTTCCAGTCAATGTATGGAGGAACTTGTCATCAACATGACACAGGGCTTTGCAAAGGATTTACAGCTCAATATTTCCAACATAGAAGGGATGGTCAGCCCCAAGCATTCTTTAGATGGTCACTACTACTAACCATAATATGGGTATTGCCTCCAGTAATGTATGTTACCTGATGCAGCAATGATTATACTATTCCTTGAAACATGAGAAACTGTGTTTGGGGATTGTGGTATTGAAGAATCAAACAGATGTTAATTGTAGCTGGATGTTATATATAAGCATTACATTCACATCCACATCAGTATCTCAGCTCACATTAAACTACTGAATTGCACAGAACGGCATTATTCATGTCATGCTTCAAGTGATTGCCAGGTACAGTGGAGTAAGGACTTTCATACCCACCAATCACATTATGGTAGAATGATGGCATTATGATATATTTCTGAAAGGCATACAGACATATTGATCATGAGACATAATGCAATAAGTTTGGAGAGAATAAAGACTAATGCCAGGATACAGGGCATTGACGTAACATGCTAATTGTTGTACATCAGCTGGAAATTGAGGATGTAGAATCCTTGTTGGTTCTAGTATAAAATGGATTCGTCGTGCAGTCAATGGTATCCTGCAGTACATGGCAAAACCTGCAATTTGAAAGAGCAAGCACGTGGCATCAATTTGATTTGCTTTGACAAGAGAGAATGAAATATAGTTAGGTATAGAGAGCCTCAGTGGCTTCCATTGTGCAACAGAGAACAGCAAACTCATAAGGTATTTTTCTCTTTTACGGGATTTGGGCATAGCTGGTAAGGCCAGCACCTGCTCCCCATCCTTAATTGCTACAACTGAGTAACTTGATATGGCATTTCAGAGAGTGGGCAACTGCATTGCCTCAGCCTGGAAAAAGCAAGAAGAACTAAAGTGCATCTTTGTGGTTATTCAGTCACTGGCAGTATGGCCTTTGCCTTGCATTAACGTTGAATTAGTGGCTACAGTATGTGACAGATTGCAGTGAAGACACTTTTACTGAAATGCAGCCCGCTCGCACATTGTTCCTCATCGAGGTGGAGGCAGGAGAGTTGTTCTTGGTGTATCCTTGGTGGATACAGCCTCTTACTGAGAGCACTTCTCCACCTCTCCCTTTCAGCAGCTTGAACTACTCTGCCTGTCCTCTTTTCATCACGCAGTATTCCAATGGGAATGTCGGGTGGTGCACCTGTATTTGGAAGAGCTGCAAAAACCCCATCAGCACAAGCCAGACCACACCCTGTAGACTTTGGTGACATTAAACAATTACATAAAGCAGCAAAAATTTATAGAATCAAAATAAACAGGCAGAAGAAATCAGCCAGTGATTAATCGTGAGCTGTTGATGATTCCGTAAATAGCATTGGTCAGCTTTCTGAGGCAGCTGGGCAAAGTTAGTAAAGCTCTTCATGCCTCAAAATGAAGGTGACCCCATAGGTGGGTCAATGTCCTCATCGAAACTGGGACCCAGTTTAGTCTCAAAACAGCACCTGCAGTCATCAAACAACTGGGAATACCATGTGCACAATATTTTTGTTTGAAATTGTTGCTTACAAAGAGCAAGAAATCCCTCGATACATTCTTAAAAGATATCACTTCGGTAAGCATTTATTATAGTCAAAAGAAAAGGTCTCCTCAGGGACATTTGATCTTTGCTGACTATGAAATCTAGAACACATGCACGCAGAGCAACAGTTACAATATGGGGAAAAGTACTTGCCTTGCTGAGTTACAGCTGCTAACTCAGCCCTTTGCCAGGATTGAGATTTTTATGAACAAAAATAATCAGTAGTCTGGGCTTGTAATCAGTAAGTGGCAGTAAATATTGAATAAACAGTGCAAAAAAAGAGAGCAGAGACAATCAGGGAAAGTAATCAGAACAGATTTCCTTTCGCGTAACAATCATTTCAGGAACGTAATTGTCTCAGCACTTGTGCCAACAATACCCTTACTCCGAGCAATGCTGTGAGTGTACGGCTGAATTGACAGAGTGCTGGGAACAACCGTTAAGCCAAAATACTGATTTTCATCCAAAACAAATCAACGCTGGGAAACATGAGGCATTTTGAATATTGGGAGAGCCTGTGTGTGTAGACCATGAACTCCTCTGCTGTCACACAAACACACGTTCTACTTTGTCCATAGAGGTGCCACAAAACTGACATGTCACCAAAAACACTCTAGAGTCCTTCAAAGGCACTTTCCGTGATGCGATGTCCAATTGATAAAAGTCTGAAACAAAACTTACTTGCAATCGGGCCTTGAAAAGTGGCAAGGCTGCAGGGATCCAACTTACAGCCACACATCTGTTTTCTCCTCAGCAAATAATGAAGAGGCATGTTCATTACCTAAATCTGAGTACCCAATATCACCTTACCACAGTGGAGTGGTCAGTGTTTCATTGGAGTAGCACCTAATCAAAGCCCTCTGAGGTTCACACAGGTACCTGTGGCTACCATTATCCTGGTACAAAGCCTCATGGGACACATGGGAACTAGCCAACGTCATGGCAGTGGGGTTAGGCATCCATGTCACAGCTACAAACTGATCAGCATGAGGCCTTTCCATACCAACAAACCATGCCAGTCACTTCTATTTTTGAGCTTTATGAATTGCAATCCAAAGTAAATGCTCAATTAAATGCATTAAATGAAAAGTAAATTTTGGTGAGAAAGCAAATATGATGATGTCTGAAAGCAAATGTAAGGAAAAAAAAGACTGAAATGAAATTGGATTTGCCCAGTGTTGGCTGTTATAGCAGAGCTGGGAAGAATTTGCAAAAAGTGAGCACTGTTCAAAATTTGCTACCTACAGACCTGGTGTTATTACATCCTGCAATTACTAAAATGTCACAGCACAGGGCAGACTAAATTGAAGATTGTGATGAATTTTTGTTTCTGCTAATGTCATCTGAAACAATCATGAAAATTGAATCCAATTGTATGCCAAAACGCACAGAATAGTTATTAATGAGGCAGAAATAATTTCAATTTGGTTTGATGTGCTCAGTACAATGCACATTACCAACTCCTTTATTACTATTTCATCCCAAAATAGCATTCCTTTATTTAAAACAGAATATTGCTATAACCAGCCATTCAGCAAGAACTCATTAAAATGAAGATAAACCAACATTTAAAGCAAAATCTGTGTGTGATGGACAGTTTTTGGATTTTGGCCAAACTCTAACTCCCAGTACTGAATGAGATATAGAAAATGTTACATATACACTTTCTCAGAGTGTCTTTCAATATACAGTAAGTTATCACTTAAAGCTGGGCTTGTATTTCTGAATAACAACTTTATGTGAAGCGACTTTAAGTGAAGCATTGACTCCTATGGGGACGGATGTTAAAACTGGAGCTAAGTTCCATCAGGCTTCTTTATCAGAACAAAATGGCTACATTCCTACATTGGTAAATGAAATAACCCGTTATATAAAATCAGTTTTAAAATATAAAAGAAGAATGTGACTTGCTACTTATCTCCTGTGTCCTACTCTCTGATCCTCCTAGTCACCACAGATCCTTCCCTCCTGGTCTCTCCAAGAGTGGAGCCAGAGGCATTGCTGCCCAATCTCTGCACCAAGAATCCTTTACTCATCAGGTCAGCCTGCTTGAGCAGCCATTTGTTCCTGGCTATGTCACAGCTGCTATTTGCTAACGTATTTCTGAGAGGCCCCTTCATGTTGGCTGCCATTATCTCTGGGACCCACTTGGACACAGTGGGACCACTCGTCCACTATGGCTGATTGTGAACCTTGGCCTTCACCCCCCTCCCCCTCCTAACTGGCAGGGTGCTGATTAGTAACTGTCATTGATTGGAGCAAGTGTTGGGAGGGTAAAAGGACAGAAGGAACAGTGGAAGACATGACAGATTACAGCAGGACAGTTAATCTTCCAGTACAACGAATGACAGAAGAATTGTTGCCCTGCAGGAAGGGGCTATCCCTCCCATCGGTTCTATTGCCAGGTGCCAATCTCCTGCCTTTTCTCTGTATCCTGGCACATCACTTTTACCTAAAAAAATGGAGATGGGGCAAACAAAAAACAGCAAGCTTGTTGCATTTTTAACTTTTCACAATTCTAATGAAAGGTCACAGCTTGGGAGAAACAGAGTGAACATATTTCCACAGATGCAGCGAGGCCAGCTGAATATTTCCATAGTTTTAGTTTATATTTGTAATTTTATGCATCCGCAGTTTTACGCTTTAAATAAAGAGACATTACTTTGGGCTGAAATATTCACTCAGGAGTTGGTAACTGACACATTCAAATAATTGAATTTACTTTGGCCTCATTTATAACCATTCTGTGTATTTTGACAAACACTGGGTTTCAATACCGCGATTATTTAAGATGATGTGTTTGGAAACAAGAGTTTACCATAATCTTCAATTTAGCCTCTGTTATAGAACATACAGAACATAGAACATTATAGCGCAGTACAGGCCCTTCGACCCTCGATGTTGCACCGACCTGTCATACCAATCTGAAGCCCCTCTAACCTACACTATTCCATGTACATCCATATACTTGTCCAATGACGACTTAAATGTACTTTAAGTTGCCGAATCTACCACCGTTGCAGGCAAAGCATTCCATACCCTTACTACTCTGAGTAAAGAAACTACCTCTGACATCTGTCCTATATTTATCACCCTTCAATTTAAAGCTATGCCCCCTCGTGCTCGCCATCACCCTATCTAAAAGGGTCTCCCTCTCCACCCTATCTAACCCTCTGATTATCTTAAATGCCTCTATTAAGTCACCTCTCAACCTTCTTATCTCTAACGAAAACAGCCTCAAGTCCCTCAGCCTTTCCTCGTAAACTTGTTGTGCTATGATGCTTTAGCAATTGTAATAACATCAGATTTGTAACATGAAATTTTGGTCCGTGTTCACTTTTTTCTAAATTCAGTCCCGCTCTCGGCTGCACTGATGTTGGACGTGTTTTCTCCAGGAAAATTTCAATCACATAAAAGTGCACTTTCTTATTAATTTTTGACACTGCATGCACTATGAGAGGTGATTTGGGGTTGGCGGTGACCGACCTGGTGCACAGCAGGGCTTTAAGCATGGTGTTGGCAGCTGAAAGCCAGGATGGTCTTGGCAGTGCCTTGGCGAGATCAAGTTAGTGTGAGAGTGGCACCGGTGGGGTGTGGTGCATACGTGGTGTCATGTGCAGTGAAGAATTGTGTGAGGTAACTCACTGGAGTTCAGGGTGACAAACTCTCCACAAACTTCTTGCAAAATTGATGCTTAGCGAATTAATGGTTTAAATCAGCCCATTAGGTGAGGAGAGCAGATTGGTTCCCCTCTTCCACAGCAAATATCTTCATTTTATTTTTTCGCATTTCGCATTTAGATCACACGTAAATAAATTTTGTTAAATCAAAAATGAGGGAGAGCCAATTCCCAGGTAATGACGAGTGAAAGAAAGTGATATTTTATTACCTATTAACCCCAAGGAAGGTAATAAAAGTGCAGCACCATCACTTGTGCATACACACAGCAAGTCAAGCTTTAAAAATAGAGTGAAGTGGTAACTATACACACAGGAAGGTGCAAGTATAGTTTAAAGGTTTTAGAATTCCTGAATTGTGAGACTGAAACCTGAGTCTCAACAGTTTTGCTGTTAGCCCATTTCATCAGGGGTAACAGTTTTTGCATGCCCCAATTCCTTAAGGAATGGTACTTTTCCAAGTTGCTTTTGCATCAGGTAGTTTCCGACTTTGAGGGACACAGAACGCGAGAAAAGGTCTTCTCGTCTCCTTGCTGCCATCAGTCCACTTTGCTTTCTCTCTCCTTTCTTGCTCAAAGAAAACTTGGAAAGTTGATGTGATTTGTTTCCATGTTACAAGTCTAACTCCTTGACATTTTCAAACTAAACACCACACAGGTAACCTTTCGTCACTAATATGTGAAATAATCTTGTGCAGGTGAGTAAAACAAAAACAAATGCAACTTTTTGAAACTTCACTGAGTTTCAGTGCTTCTTGATGAAAATGGTCACTCTGAAGCAACTATGATTCGGAGATGCCGGTGTTGGACTGGGGTGTACAAAGTTAAAAATCACACAACACCAGGTTATAATCCAACAGATTCAATTTGAAACACTAGCTTTTGGAGCACTGCTCCTTCATCAAGTGGTTCTGGAGGACACAATTGCAAGACACAGAATTTATAGCAAAATTTACAGTGTGATGTAAGTGAAATTATACATTGAAAAATACCTTGATTGTCTGTTGAGTCTTTCATCTGTCTGAATACCATGATAGTTTCACTTCTTTCATGTGTTAATCACAAAACCTTTTTTTAAAAGTTGCATTTCAGGTTAGCTATAACAATTGGTGTTAGCTAGACAATATGGTTAAGGTGTTAGCACCCTGTGTTTTATGTCTGTGCCATAATGTTTAGACTGATTCTAATCTAAAAAGTGAGATAACAGAGTCTTACATGAATTCATGCAGTTTTTGAGCAAAGTACAATGTAACTCTGCAAGTACAAATTCACCCCACAAACGTATATGTACATGTGCGCATATGTGTGTGTGTGTCTGGGGTGGGGGGTTGTGAGTGTCTGTGAATGTAGAGTAGTCTTAGACCACTCTACACTCCCACACTCTACAGTCCACAACCACCTGATGAAGGAATGGTGCTCCTAAAGCTAGTGTGCTTCCAATTAAACATGTTGGACTATAACCTAGTGTTGTGCACCCCAGTACAACACCGGCATCTCCAAATCATAACATATTGTCTGCCTAACATCAATTGTCTAGCTAATACATATGATTGACTGCTGTCTGAGTTTAGTAGTTCCTGCGAATTCATTTATTGGCATTATCCTGCTGAATAGTCTTTTCTACGAGTGCATCTCTCACTAGTACAGACTATAACTGCTGCTATCACTGCTCCATCACGATGTGTCACCATTTCAATACCAAATCTTAACTCATCGTAAAAATTCCACCCAACTCAAAGAGGCATAATCTCTGCCAATATCCTTCAGAATGCCAAGTTTCCTACTCTAAGTCTCCATTTCATGAAAAAAACTCCCGCTTAGTCATTTATGGAAATCAATTATTGTCCATCCTTAATTGCCCTTGGACTGAGTGCTATTTCTGAGTGAAATAACTGCACAGAGGCTGGCATCTCATCACCAAGTCACCCTTTATTCACTTGTGCATGCTACACTGACTGTGACCAGCCAGCTCGGAGTCAGTCCCCTGAAATGAGGAGATTCTAAATCTCCTGGTTATTTTTTGTTTAGTGAACAAAATGTCTGAAACTCCTGTTTTTTTCTCTCTTTTATTTCTTTCCCCCCCCCACTACCGCCTGTCAGCGGTATTGCTTATTTTTCCCCAGCACCCATGTGTACAGGTGTCGGACACAGTGAAAAACAACACATGTGTAAATCCTTATTTATGTTCCACCACCAGGAAGAAAGGAAACACCCGAGTGACCAGTGACAAGCAGTCCCCTTCTTACCAAAGGCAATGCTGCGTGATCAAATAAAGTAAAGGGGAGGGCAGGGAATAAATCAAAATAGAGTTGGAGGGGGAAATAATACACTCTACTCCCTGCCGTGCCCACCTCTCCCTGAAAATCTCGGGGGTGTTGGTAGTCACCGCATGTTCCTTCTCCAGAGACACCTGGGCTTTAATATAACCACTGAATCATCTGGTTTTTTTTTCCTTTCTTTCTATTTTAGCCCCACACTACCGTCTAACTGTGCTAGTGCTTATATTTTCCCCAGCACCCATGTTGTGGGTGTGCAGGTGTGAGACACAGTGACAGACAACAGGTCTAGAAATCTTTATTCAATTCCCACCATAGGAAGAAAGGAAACACCCAAGTGGCCAGTGACAAGCAATGCCCTTCACATCAAAGGGCAATGCTATGCGATCAAAAAGGTCAAGGGGAGGGCAGGGATTAAATCAAAATAAAGTTGGAGGGAAAAATAAAGCACGCTACTCCCTGTGGTGCCAACCTCTCCCTGGACAGCTCGAGGGAGTTGGTAGACACCCACATGCTCCTTTTCCAGAGACTCCCGGGCTCAAACGTAACCTCAGAATTGCCTGGTTATACCGGTCAACCAGGGCTTTCCTGAATGGCCCACATTACCGACCCCAATCAATGATCTCGTAGTCAACAAGACCCAGCTGGTTCCAGAGGTTGTACTGAGGCCAGATAAGAATCAATCACAATGTTATGGGTCTGGAGCCACAGATAGGTCAGACCAGATAAAGATGGCAAATACCCTTTCTTACAGGACATTAGTGAACCAGGTGGACTTTTACAACAAGTGATTGTGACTACATGGTCGCCATTAGGACTAGTCTTTAATTTCATTACTTCTTATTGAATTTGAATTTCACCATATGCTCTGCAGGATTTTAATCTGGTATTCAAATGTTAATTTGCTGCTCTGGATTACTAGTGCTTGACACCATCACTTACAACAACCAAACATCGCAATCCTCCAGTTCATCTCTGCCATCTATAATCCAAACCAAAATTCCCAGAGGTATATTTCCCTCCTTATGAACTTGTCATTTAACTAGCTGCCCACACGTGCTGCCAGTCATACTAGGGGATTCTCAATCTGCCACATGTTCCCTGCATCACAACGTTTGCATTAGGCAGGATCCATATTTGAAACCCACAACAAAAAAACTGTCAAGCACTGGAGAAATTGAGATTTATTGGCCGAATTCCCTGCAGCACCAAATCAGATCTCCTTTCCAGGTTCACTGATTTGCCTCCAGCAGATAGCGAAGTAGTACAGATTGGCATACATTAAAACATCTGAGTGCCTTCTAAATAATATGGAAGAACATAGAATATCTTTTAACTGCAGCAACTAAAACCTCTGCACATCTATAACCCATAAACAGTTGTCAACTCATTACAAACAAATCTTTTAGGTGGAATTATCAACATTCAGAATTGAGTATTGTTTACATCTAAAATAATCAAATTACAAAGTGCATTGCAAGGAAAATTTACGTCCTTTTCTGTATAGTTTCTTGCAGAAAGGTCTGTGGTCATTTTCTGAGTGAGGCATGAAGGAAGAGATGGAAGTCTGTGGAAAACGGGTGTAAATGGACAGACGAATGAGAAATGATATATGATGAATCGCTGCATGACACTCTGATGTATATCCGAATAAGGAAAAATGTCTGTGACCTAAGAAGGATAGTGAGAGGATCTCCAAGTGAGGGGTGATGTAGAATTCACAATTTCACTCAAATGCACAGTTGATTGTTTGCAATTTGTCTCAGACTAGTAATTGCACAGCTCAGTAAACAGCTTGGCATTATCCAAGCAATGCTACAGATGCCTTAGTCAAATCTCTATCTTGTAAACATTTAACATTTTGGAGAGAACAGAAGCATTCTCAATTTTTTTTCATACTCATCTTACATTATAAAGTCACATCATGTCATGTGTCTTTTGCCTAAAGGCATATTGTCAGTTATTGTCTGATGATGCATCAAGCCTAGTTGTTTCTTGGCAATATTCCCAGTGATGCCTCACTATTGCCCTCCACTGTCAGGGTCAGGTCCTGGAGCAGCAGTTGACAGTACTCTGAAACATAGATTAGTCATCTTGCCAACAGAGCCACCTGACCTCCTTTATAAAGCATACAGAAGGTAACACTGCTGTCAGTCCTCGGCAGTGACAGGCGAAGTACTTGAGAGGGTCTCAGTGTGTAAGGATCACAAACACAAGGGAAAATGTACTGAGGAAACTATTGAGATTAGAGGCAGAATTAATCTCAAGGGCCTCATGGCCTCCATCCTGAGTCTTAAAGGATGTGGCAACAGAGATAGCGGAGGCATTGACTATATTTTTCCAATATAATCAATGCTTTTCAATGTTTTCTGTTTTTCAGTGACAGCAGCAACTCGAAGGGTGGGAACTTGGACCAGGATCCTGCCAGGAGCAGTGATTCACTGATTTGAGTCTTTAAAAACTTACCCCGAGTTCGGGAGACCTCCATTTCTATTTTTCAGCGGCAGCAGCAACTCGAAGCTTGCACCAGGGGCCTGCTGGGAACGGTGAGTCACTGATTTGTGCTTACATATTTGAAGTCAGAGAGCAGAAGTTTCTGGGAAAGGAGGGACTTCTTATTTTTATTTCTGTCCAGCTATATAAGTCAGTGTTTTTTCAACCCCAGACCCTACCATTGTAGTGCCACCCACCCAACCACCTCCTCTAACCTTAAAGACTAGGGATACATCAGCTAAGCGTCTCTTCTTTTTTATTTTGTGATAAGAGGACTAGCAGGGGTGGCAGTGCAGGGAGAGGAATGTTCCTCCTGCGTGATGTTTGAGGTGAGGGGCACCATTATGTCCCATCCAAGTGTTTCTGCAGGAAGTGCACCCAACTCTCGCTCCTCCAAGACCGTTGTATGGAACTGGAGCGGGAGCTGGATGAACTTCAGATCATTCAGGAGGCAGAGGCTGTGATAGATAAGAGTTACAGGGCAGTAGTTACTCCTAGGCACAAAGAAAGCTGGGTGACTGTTTGAAGGGGGGAAAAACAGTCAGTGGAGAGATCCTCTGTGGTCGTTGCCCTGAAAAACATGTATATCATTTTGGATACTGTGGAGGGGGATGACTTACCAGAGGTCTGCAGTGGGGCCCAGGTCTCTGGCACAGAGCCTGTCCCTGTTGCACAGAAGGGAAGGAGGGAAAGGAGGAGAGTGTTAGTCACTAGGGATTCAGTAGTTAGATGCTCAGATAGAACGTTTGTTGGGAATGAACGAGACTTGCGGTTTGTGTGTTGCCTCCTAGGTGTCAGGGTCCGTGATATTTTGGATCGTATCTTTGGGGTCCTGAAGGGAGAGGGTGACCAGCCTCAAGTCGTTGTCCATGTCGGTACCATTGACATAGGTAGAAAGAGGGATAGGGACGTAAGGCAGGATTTCAGGGAGCTAGGATGGAAGCTGAGAGCTAGAACAAACAGAGTTGTTATGTCTGGTTTGTTACCCTTGCCACGTGATAGCGAGGCAAGGAATAGGGAGAGATATCAGCTGAACATGTGGCTGCAAGGGTGGTGCAGGAGGGAGGGTTTCAGGTTTTTGGATAATTGGGACTCATTCTGGGGAAGGTGGGAACTGTACAAACAGGCCGGTCTTCCCTTGAACCAGAGGGGCACTAATATCCTGGGTGGGAAATTTGCTGGTGCTATTCAGGTGGGTTTAAACTAGCTCAGCAGGGGGATGGGAACCAGAGGTGTAGTTGCAGTACACAGGAGGATGAGAGTAGGAACGACAGGGACAGGATTTCAGGGTCACAGGAATGTGCTGGCAGACAGCAAATGTGTCTACTCCAATGCCAGAAGTATCCGAAATAAGGTAGGTGAGCTTTCAGCATGGATAGGTAGCTGGGACTTCGATATTGTGGCCACTTCGGAGTCATGGATAGAGCAGGGTGAGGAATAGATGTTGCAGGTTCCAGGGTTTAGATCTTTCATTAAGAACAGGCAAGGTGGTAAAAGAGGGGGAGGTGTGGCCTTGTTAGTCAAAGATAGTACAACGGTGGCTGAGAGAACATTTGACGATGACTCGTCTACTGAGGTAGTGTGGGCTGAGGTTAGAAATAGGAGAGGAGAGGTCACACTGCTTGGATTTTTTTATCGGCCTCTGCAGAGTTCCGGGGAGGTAGAAGAGAGGATTGGCAAAATTATTCTGGGTAGGAGTGAAAGGAATAGGGTGGTCATTATGGGGGACTTTAACTTCCCCAACATTGACTGGAAATGCTTTAACTCTAGTACGTCAGATGGATCAGTTTTTGTCTAATGTGTACAGGAGACAGTATGTCAAAGGGCCAACAAGAGGGGAGGGGGCCACCCTGGATCTGATGTTTGGTAATGAACCAGGTCAGGTGTTTGATTTAGATGTAGGTGGGCACTTTGGAGAGAGTGACCATAATTCAGTTATGTTTAGTTTAGCAATGGAAAGGAATAGGTACATGCCACAGGTCAAGAGTTATCGATGGGGCAATGGCAATTATAATGTGATTAGGCAAAATTAGGATGCATAGAACGGGGTAGCAAAATGTAGGGGATGCAGGCAATGGAAATGTGGAGCTGGTTTAAGGAACAGATATTGTGTGTCCTTGATAGGTATGTCCCTGTCAGGCAGGGAGGAAGTGATAAGGTAAGGGAACCGTGGTTTACTACAGAATTTGCATCTCCTGTTAAACAGAAGAAGGAGGCTTATGTGTTGATGAGGCAAGATGGTTCAGACGAGGCGATGGAAACTTACAGATCAGATGGGAAGGATTTAAAGAGAGAGCTAAGAAGAGCAAAGAGAGCACACAAGCAGTATTTAACAAATAGAATAAAGGAGAAGCCTAAAGCTTTCTATAGGTATGTGAGGAATAAAAGAATGGTTAGTGTAGGAATAGGGCCAGTCAAAGACAGAAATGGGAAGTTGAGTGTGAACCCTGTGGAGATCAGAGAGGTGCTAAATGAACATTTCTCATCAGCGTTCACTCAGGAAAAGGAAAATATTGTCGTGGAGAAGAATGAGTTATGAGATATTAGACTAGAAAGGATCGAGGTTAGTTATGAACAGGTGTTATCAATTCTAGAAGGAGTGAAAGTAGACAAGTCCCCTGGGCTGGATGGGATTTCAGATAGTGAACATGGTTTCACCAAGGGCAGGTTGTGTCTCACAAACCTCATTGAGTTTTTTGAGAAGGTGACCAAGCATGTGGATGAGGGCAGGGCGGATGACGTGGTATACATGGACTTCAGTAAAGTCTTTGATAAGTTTCCACATGGTAGGCTATTGGAGAAAATGCAGAGGCAAAGAATTAAGGGTGATTTGGCAGTTTGGATTAGAAACTGGCTTTCTGAAAGAAGGCAGCAAGTGGTGGTTGATGGAAAATATTCAGCCTGAAGTCCGGTTACTAGTGGTGCACCGCAAGGATCTGTTTTGGGACCACTGCTGTTTGTAATTTTTATAAATGACTCAGATGCAGGCATAGGTGGATGGATTAGTGACACTAAAGTTGGTGGAGTAGTGGACAGTTTGGAAGAATGTTACAGATTGCAGGGGGACTTGGATAAACTGCAGAATTGGGCTGAGAAGTGACAAATGGAGTTCAAAGCAGCTAAATCTGAGGTGATGCACTTTGGGAAGAATAACAGGAAGGCAGAGTACTAGGTCAATGGAAAGATTCTTGGTGTGGATGTGCAGAGGGATCTTTGAGTCCACGTACATGGATCCCTGGAAGTTGTCACCCAGATTGATAGTGCTGTTAAGAAGGCATACGGTGTGTTAGGTTTCATTGGTAGAAGGATTGAGTTCCGGAGCCGCAATATAATGCTGCAACTATACGAAACGCTAGTGTGGTCACACTTGGAATATTGTGTACAGTTCTGGTCGCCATATTTTGGGAAGGATGTGGAAACATTGGAAAAGGTGCAGAGGAGATTTACCAGGATGTTGCCTGGTCTGGAGGGAAGGTCTTATGAGGAAAGGCTGAGAACCTTGGGTCTGTTCTCATTGGAAAGAAGAAGGCTAAGAGGGGATTTGATAGATACATACAAGATGATCAGAGGATTAGATAGGATAGACAGAGAAAGTCTTTTTCCTAGGATGATGACATCAGCTTGTACGAGGGGGCATAACTACAAATTGAGTGGTGATAGACTTAAGGCAGATGTCAGAGGCAGGTTCTTTACGCAGAGAGTGGTAAGGGTGTGGAATGCCCAACCTGCTAATGTAGTCAACTTAGCCACATTAGGGAGATTTAAACAATCCTTAGATAAACACATGGACAATGATGGGATAGTGTAAGGGGGCAAGCTGAGAATAGTTCACAGGCGGTGCAACATCGAGGGCCGAAGGGTCTGTTCTGCGCTGTATTGTTCTTTGTTCTATGTTCTAATATTTCCTGAATTTTGGAATGGCTCCAGTGGACAGAAAAAATGCTCATGTTGAGTAAATGCTTATTTAAAAAGGGAGAGAGGCAGAAAGTAAGAAACTAAAGGCTAGTTAGTTTAATGTCTGTCATTTGGAAGTTTTGGGGTCCATTATTTAGGAAGTGGTAATGGGACATATGGATACAATCCATCTGAGGCAGCATGGTTTGTGGAAGGGCAAATGGTATTTGACTAATTTGTTAGAGTTCTTCGAAGTTGTAATAAGCAAATTGGACAATCGGGATCTTGGAGATGTAGTATATCTGGACTTGTGAAAGGTATTTGATAAGGTGTCACACAAAAGGTAAGATCAAATGGGTTTAGGGGTAACTTATTCGTTTGGCTAAATGATTGGCTAACCAACAGAAAGCAGAGAGTAAAAATAAATTAGATTTTTTTCTCTGGTTAGCAAGATGTAACTGGTGAGGTGTCCCAGAGTTCAATCCTTAGGCTCCATCTATTTCAATCCATATTAGTGACTTGGATTGCAGGAATAGTATGTACTATAACCAACTTTGAAGATGGCACTAAAATAGGTGGGAATGTATGTTGCAGTGAAGAAATAAGAAATTTGCAAACAGATATATGATAGGTTAGGTGAGTGGGTCAGAATTTGGCAAATGGATTTTAACATGGATAAAGGTGAGGTTATCTGATTTGGTCAGAAGAATAAAAGCAACTTACGATCTAATTTGAGATAAACTTAAACATGCTTTGGTGCAGAGGGATCGAGATGTCCTCAAGCATGAGGCACAGATACCTTGTATGCAGGTTTAGCAGATCATAAGGAATTTTGGCATTTATTGCTAAAGAAATGGAGTATAAAATAGGGAAGTGTTGCTGCAACTGTACAAGGCATTAGTGAGACTGTACCTGGAGTACTGCATACAGGTTTGGCCCCCCTGACCTGAGGATGTATGTAATTACACTGAAGACAGGCCAGAAAATGTTCTTGAGATTAATTCCAGCGATGGACGGCTTGTTTAATGAATTGAATTGAATTTGTTGTCACGTGTGCCGAGGCACAGTGAAACGCTTTGTCTTGCAAGCAATACAGGCAGATCACAGTGTTAGGTAGCATAGATAAGTAAATAATAGGTAAACAGTGGCAAAAACAAAAACACAGATACAGGCGAATGTTAAGAGTTTGTGAGTCCATTTAGTATTCTAATAACAGTAGGGTAGCAACTGTTACGAAATCGACTGGTGCATGTGTTCAGGCTTATGTACCTCCCCCCCAGGGGTAGAGGTTGTAGAAAAACATTGCCAGGATGGGGTGGATCTTTGAGAATGCTAGTGGCCATTCCTTGACAGCGGGCCTGGTAGATGGATTCTGCAGATGGGAGGTTGGCCTTTGTGATTGTCTGGGCCAAATTCACCACTCTCTGTAAACATATTTGATCTTGAATGGTACAGTTGCCATACCAGGTCGTGATACATCCAGACAGAATGCCCTCGCTGGCGCACCTATAAAAGTTGGCGAGGGTATTCGCTGTGATGCCAAATTTCCTCAGCTGCTTGAGGAAGAAGAGATGGTGTTGGGCTTTTGTAACCAGTGTGTCCACATGAAGAGTCCAAGAAAGCTTGTTGTGGATGACCACTCCAGGAGTTTGACACTCTCCACTCATTCCACCACTGTGCTGTTAATGTGTAGGGGGGCATGAGTAACATCCTGCCGAAAGTCAATAATGAGTTCCTTGGTTTTGCCGGCATTGAGAGCTAAGTTGTTCTCAGTGCACCATTTTTCCAGGTCTCCCACCTCCCGTCTGTCGTCTGTTTCGTCGCCATCTGAGATTCAATCGACTATGGCGGTGTCATCAACAAACTTGTAAATGGCATTACTCTGGTATTTGGTGATGCAGTTATCGGTATACAGTGAGTACAGTGCAGGGCTGAGTACATACTCTGGGGGGCTCAGTGTTGAGTGTTAGTGAGGATGAAATATTGCCCCCAGTCTTCACTGATTGTGGCCTGTGGATCGGGAAGCTGAGGATCCATTTACAGAGAGTGGGGCTGCAAATGGATCCTCAGCTTCCCGATCCACAGGCCATGAGGAGAGATTGAGCATTTTAAGTCTGTACTTGGTAGAGATTAGAAGGCTGGGACGATCTAATTGAGTGATATAAGATGCTAAGGAAATTGACAAAGTAGACGTAGAGAGAACGGTTCCTCATGTGGAGCAAACTAGAATGAGAGGTTCTAGTTTTAGGCTAAAGGGAGGCAGATTTCAGACCAAGATAAGGCGAAGTTGCTTCTCTTAAAAAGTTGAGAATCTCTGTAATTCACTACCCCATAGTGTGGTGGATACCAGGACACTGAATAAATTTAAGGAGGACGTAGATGGATTTTTAATTAGTAAAGGGAAAAGAGTTTTAGGGAGTAGGCAAAGTGGAGTTGAAGGTGAGATGAGATCACAGTAGAGCAAGTTGGAGAGGTGGTGTCCTAGTGGTATTATTGCTGGGCTATTAATCCAGAGACTCAGGTAATGTTCTGGGGACCTGGCTTCAAATCCCATCCTGGCAGGTAGTGGAATTTGAATTCAATGAATATCTGGAATTAAGAGTCCAATGAAGACTTTGAGTTCATTGCTGATGGTTGGAAAAACCTATTTGGTTCAGTAATATCCTTTAGGAAAGGAATCCGCTGTCTTTACCTGGTCTGGCCTAGATGTGACTCCAGATCCACAGTAATATGGTTAATTCTTAACTGCCCTCTGGGCAATTACGGATGGGCAATAAATGCTGGCCTCATCCCATAAATGAATTTTTAAAAAAAGACTAAATTGCCTACTCCTGCTCCTAGCTCTTATATGTCTGTTATCATATGCATAATTATACTGTCAGACTTTTATATTAATGGCCCAGATATGCCAGATCGGTAATCCTTTTAAAGTTACTAATTTACCTGTCAGCAATTTTGCCAGCCAAGATTTCAAGTTAGACCTTTTCCAAATGCATCCATCGGAGAAAAGTTGATATTGGGGAAGTTAATATCCCCTGCTATCACTGTCCTATTACTTTTACATTTAAATTTTCCTCCATTTAAACAATGCGATTGATTCAGCAGAGGTAAATTCTGAATGAGTAGAACCTCAATGCTGAGCAAGTTGGTACAGTGAGAGGACATTGCTGTTGGAGCGCTTTCTTGTAACCGGATTTGGAGGATCTTGGAAAATGCTTCGCCAGTGGTACTTCTGGTGATACTTCTCCAATGCTTTGAGCAACCTGGTTTGATTTTATTATTGTTGCATGTACCAAGATACAGTGAAAAGTATTGTTTTGTGCGTTCTCCAGTCATAAGCACATCAGGATAACAGAACAAAACACAAAATTTGTTGTTGTGGCTACAGAGAGGGCGCAGAGGAAGAGAAACTCTAATATATGAGAGGTCCATTCAAAAGTCTGACAACAGTGGGGAAGAAGCTGTTTTTGAATGTATTGGTACGTGTTATTAAGTTTTTGTATCTTCTTTCTAATAGAAGAGGGTGAAATAGAGTATAACCAGAATGGATGGGGTTGGAAAGGGTCTTTGATTATGAAGGATGCCCAAGATTTTGAAGGATCTGGGCACGTGTGAATCATTGGTCCCAAAATAAGCCATCAACTTAATCTCCAATTTGATTTGGTCCTTTGGCCTTTTTTTTTAATAATTTGGCTGAAAGCTGAACTGGAACATTGGAGGCAACAATGAACTTTAGTCTGCTGCACAGTGCAATAGTCTCAAAAATGTGTAAGTACGGACCCCATTGTAACCTTTTTAGAGTTTAAGGCATAGAGCTGAAGAACTATATGGTTAAAATTAGCACAGATATTGTTAATCATGCTTTTATATCTCTTGTTCTTTCTTTCCTCCTTTGAGATATTTCTTAAAATTACGTGTTTGACCAAGCTTTTTTGTCATCTGGTTTAATGTAACTCACTGTCAAATTTTGCTTCAGTTTTCCTGAAAAAATGCTTTTGTTATGTTAAAAGAGCTTTGTCAAAACAAGTTACAGATGTAAATTATGTTTTTTGTTACCTTAGTTTTAGTTGAAAGAGGAACAATATCCACAACACGAACCTATTTGGAATGAATAGTAGAAATACAATGAAAGCCAACACTTCACATGTTAATAAAGAAACATGTTTTAAAAATACAAAAAAAAGTAAAAGTTTGAGAAAGACATAAAATGTCAACATAATCGTGATCTACCAAAAAGACAGCAAGACTGCTTCAATGTTTTTCATCCATGGAGAGAGGATCATATAACCAATTGCCCAAATCCAATTTAATAGAGCCTAGTGTTTTAATATAATTCACCCTGGAGAGAAGAGAAATATGCTCTGATACAAAACATCTGGGCAGATAAATCAATTTCAAGGCCATAAAAAAGAAATAGAAATGATAAACAAAGATATTACAAATATTATGAGCTAGATAATAAAAAAAACCTAACAAGCCACATATGGAAGAACACAGCAGAATATTAATAGAAAGAACCATTTTCCACCAATTATCCAAGCAATGATTACGAGATTCTTAAGATAGCCCTATAATTTTAGATACTAACATCAAAGGTACCATAAAAAGATGAAAGGAAAAGAAGACATAGGATACTCAATCCTTTTTCTTCTTCATTACACAAATCGCTAGCATGGCATAATGCATTATTAATGGTGAGGACAAATAATATTGAATATCAAGTCTTCTTATTGCAGTGAAGCAAGGGTAAATTTATCAAGATAAGTTCAAATCAAAGTCAATTAAACAAAGACAGAAATGGTATTTACAAGACCACCTAAACACAAGCAGGTGAGAATTAAGGAACTTGCATAGTATTGTATTTAACAATTCCCAGTTATTTTGTAAAATCTGTGACTCTCCTTACTATTATAAACATGAACAATACTTGGAACACTAGTAACCGAGGTATTGGGAGTGCATTGATTATTGTTGGTAAGAAGCATGGTCAATGTGAGGGTGACTTTGCCTGATGAGACAGTGGCTGAGTGAGTCTATATAGGAATTTGGTTCAAGGTGGGAATTTTGCATGTGGAAGGAAAAGAGTGCTTCAAGGAAGGTTTATTGCAATAAGTAAATTGTGCTGAGGAGGGAGTTTGCTGAAGGGTGGGAAGAAGGTTTTGTTTTCCTACTACTTTATACCAGCCTCCAGCATTTGAGTTCCAATTTTGTGCAGCAGAAGGTGAGGGTAAACCATTAATTGGTAATGTTAGAAACTCTAAGCATTACCTATACCAGAAGTATTGTTTCATTAGTCTTGTAAAGTATGCTGGCAGTGCTAAAATATTTTGGAAAGTAAAATAAATTATCAATTACTCATTAAGAACTCATTCGAGATGGCAGGGGACCAGGTATGCTGTGATTGAAGAATGTGGGAACTTCTGGATGCTGATGTGATGCATGTACAGTTAAGTACATGTGGTGGCAGGAACTGTGGCTCAAAGTTAGTGAGATAAAGGCTGAGTTGCAGATATTGTGGCACGTCAGTGAGGGGGTAAGTTACGCAGGCCACTTTATTTCAGGAGGAGGTTACACTCCTTAGGACAGGGTCTTCTGATTTGTTCAGAGGTCAGGATAAGAAAGTGTTACCCCAAGTGAGATAAGTAAAGGGACCCCAGTGAAGGGATACAGGAATCTCAACCTGTGCAATTACCCCACAGATTTGAGGCTTTTTCAGCTTGCTTTTATAGGACTAAGGGCTGTAGGGTGTATGAGCTAACTGGCAGTGGAACTCTGGCACAGGAAGCTGTTCAAGTGGAGCACAGTGCAGTGAGGGGACTCTGAGCAAAGACCATGAGTCCAGATGGATGTGTTGCCTGCATGGATTCAGGATAATCACTCTGGATTGGAGATGAATCTGCAGTAAGAAATAAAGGATCCAATGGTTGTGGCCCACACCTGCACCAATGAAACGGATAATACTAAAAAAGAGTTTCTGCTGAAAGAATATGGGATATACAAGCAGGAGGCTAGAAGAACACAGCAAGCCAGGCAGCATCAAGAGGTGGAGAAGTCAATGTTTCAGGTGTAGCTATGTGCTGGGTGTTGATATTTTAAAAAAAGGTAAACCTCAAAGGTAATAATCTCTGGATTACTACTGAGCCACATGCCACTTGGCATTAAATAGAGAAATGAATGTGTGGTTCAAAGACTGGTGTGGAGGAAAGAGGTTCTGATTCCTGGGGCATTGGCACCAATATTGGGGAAAGTAGAAGCTGTACCATTGGAACAATCCACACCTGAATCATGCTGGGACCCATGTTTATAGTGCATAAGTAGGGAAGTAGTGAGTAATTAAACTAAATAAAGAGGTGAGCGATCAAATTTGAGTCGGTGCAGTAAATCAAGGGATAGAATTGAGGCAAGAGAGTGAAATACTAATGTGTAAGCAAAGGTCAGAGAATGGCAAGAACACAGAGAGAAAACACAAAAGAGTATGCCAGCCAGCAAAATGAGATGCTGCAGAGATAACAAAAGAGCAACACTAAAGGCTATGTATTTGAATGTGTGCAGCATTGATAATGAAGTTAATGATTGAGGGCACACTGAAGCAAATAAATATAACCTGAGAGCCATCATAGAAATATAATTGCAGGATGACAAGGATTGAGTTTTGAGTACTGATGATTATATGACACTCAAAAAGAACAGGAATTTAAGTAAAGTTGGATGGTTAGTGTTCCTAATCAAACACGGTCAATAGTTTGGTCAGGAGGCCAGGGAATAGAATCAGGTAGGTTCTGGATTAGTGGTGCTGGAAGAGCACAGCAGTTCATTCAGCATCCAAGGAGCTTCGAAATCAACATTTCGGGCAAAAGCCCTTCATCAGGAATAAAGCAATCAGCTGGGTGGAGATAGTGGGGGCAAGAATTCATTTATTGGGTTGTTCTATAGGCTCCTGAATAACAACGATGATGTAGGATGACTAGCACAGGAAGAAATATAGACATAAAGGATGGTAATAATTGTGGGTGATTTTAATACAAATTGGAAAAATCAGATTGGCAATAACTGCTTTGATGAGAAGTTCATCTCAATCTTTTGAGATTTAGAATTTGGAACCCAAACAGATCAGCCAAAACCTTAAAGAATAGTGGAAGGACCAAATAGCCTACAGCTGTTCCTAATTTGTATGTTTGCATGTATATTAATGTACTGAAATACTCCTTCAATTTATGACCAGAAATGCATGTATGCAACTTAAGTAGATCATACACACAGGCATACAACACAGAAACAGACCCTCCAGTCCAACCAGTCCATGCCAAACATAATCCAAAACTAAACTAGTCCCACCTGCCTGCTCCTGGTCCGCATCTCTCTAAACCTATCCTATTCATGTACTTATCCAAATGTCTGTTAAACATTGCAATTGTACCAAAACTACTCATGGCAGACTATTATAATAGGTGAAGTCACATGGTATCAGGGAGAGCTGGCTAGATGTATACAGAGCTGGTTTTGTCATAGGAGACAGAGGGTAATGGTGGAAGGATTCTTTTTGGAATGGAGGTCTGTGACTAGTGCTGTTCCACAGGGAATGGTGCTGGGGCCTCTGCCATTTGAGGAAAATGTGGCTGGTTTAATTAGTAAGTTTGTGAGTGATACAAAGATTGGTGGAGTTGCAGTTAGTGAGGAGAATTGTCAGAGAATACAGCAGGATATAGATCACTTGAAGGCCTAGACAGAAAAATGACAGATGGAGTTTAATCTGGATAAATGTGAGGCGATGCATTTTGAAAGGTCAAGCACAGGTGGAAATTATACAGTGAATGGCAGGCCCCTTAGGAGCATTGGTATACAGAGGGATCTGGTTGTGCAGGGCCACAGATCACTGAAGGTGGCAGCGCAGATAGATAAGGTAATTAAAAAAGGCCGATGGCATACTTCTTTCATTGGAAGGCATTGAGTATAAGGATAGACAAGTTATGCTGCAGCTACATAGATCTTTAATTTAGCCACACTTGAAATATTGTGTACAATTCTGGTCACCACACTACCAAAAGGATTTTGGTCCATCACCACTGAAGGACTTATATTTCCAGAATGGTGAGTGATTTGGAGGGAACTTGCAGGTGGTGGTGTTACCATGTATCTGTTGCCCTTGTCCTTCTATATGGTAGTTGTCACGGGTTTGGAAGGTCCTGTCTGAGGCGTTTTTGCGAATATTTGTGGGGGTCATTGCAGATTGCACATGCTGTTGCTACGGAGAATCATTAAAGGGAATCAATGTTTGTGGATGTGGTGCCAATCAAGTGGGCTGCTTTGCCCTGGATGGTGTCCAGCTTCTTCAGTATTGTTGGAGCTGTACCCTTCCAGGCAAATGGGGAGTATTCCATCACACTCCTGACTTGTTCTTTGTAGGATTTGGTTAGTCAACAGGTGAGTTACTCACTCTAGGATTCTCAAACTAACATTTAATCTTGTAGGTACAGGATATATATGGCTAGACCAGTTCAGTTCTGGTCAATATCAACTTCCAGGACTTAGTAGTGGGGCACTCAGCAATGGTGGTCACATTAAATGTCAAAAAGTGATGGTTAGAATCTTTTTTGGTGGAGACATGCATTGCCTGGCATTAATATTATGTACCACTTGCCAGTCCCAGACTTAGTGTTGTCCATGTTTTGCTATAGTTGGCGATAGACTGCTTCAGTATCTGAGGTAGCGTTGTAGAACAAAGGGACCTAGGAGTTCAGGTACATAATTCTTCGAAGTTTGCATCACATATAGACTGCGTGGTTAAAAAGGCATTTGGCACGCTTGTCTTCATTGTTCAGTCCTTGCTGTATAGGAGTCGGGAAGTCATGTTGAGGTTGTATGGGACATTGGTGAGGTCTCTTCTGGAATACTGTGTCCAATTTTGGTGCCAAGTTATAGGAAGGATATTATTCAGCTGGAGCGGGTTCAGAAGAGATTTACCAGAATGTTGCCGGATATGGAAGGTTTTAGTTATAAGAAGAGGCTGGATAGGCTCCTAAGGAGAGGGACTTTTCTCATTGGAGCGTAGGAGGTTGAGAGACCACCTTATAGAGGTTTATAAAATAATGAGTGATATAGATAGAGTTGATGGTAGTTGTCTTTTCCATAAATTTGGGAGTTTCAAGATGAGGAAGGACAGTTTTAAGGTGATAGGAGAGAGATTTAAAAAAGGTATGGGGCAAATATTTTAAAAAGAGGGTGGTTCATGTGTGGAATGAACTTCCTGAGGAAATGGTAGATGTGGGTACAATTATAATGTTTAAAAGCTATCTGGATAAATACATGAATAGGAAAGGTTTGGAGAGATATGGGCCAGGAGCAGGCAGTTTGGACTAGTTTAGCTTGGGACTATGTTTGGCTTGCACTAGTTGGACCAAAGGGTCTGTTTCCGTGCTTTATGACCCTATGACTCTGACTATGAATCACAAATTGTGTTGAACATTGTGCAGTCATCAGTGAACATCCCTATTTGTGATATAATGATGCAGGGAAGGCCATTGATGAAGCAGCTGAAGTTGGTTGGGCCTACGACACTACCCAAAGGAACTCCTGCAGAGGTGTTCTGGACCTGAGATGACTGACATCCAACAACTACAACCATCTTCCCGTGTGCCAGATATGACTCCAACTAGCAAAGAATTTTCCATCTTGATTCCCATTGAATCTAGTTTTACCAGGGTTCCTTGATACCACACCAAGTCAAATGTGACCTCCGTGTGAAGGGCTGTCACTCCAACCTCACCTCTGGAATTCTGCTCTTTTGTCTATGTTTGAAGCAAGGCTGTAATGAAGCCAGGAGCTGAGTGGCAGGCAGAACTCAAACTGGGGATCACTGAACAGGTTATGGCTAAGCAAGAGCTGCCTTGATAGCATAGTTCCTGACAGCTTCTGTCACTTTACTGCTAGTTAAGAGCAGACTGATACATCACTGATTATGTTGTTTGGATTTATTCTGTTTTTTGTGCACAGGACATTGCTGGACAATTTTCTGCATTGCAGGTAGATGCCAGGGCTTTGATTTACTAAAATAGCTTGACTAGAGGAGCACAAAATCTTCCATACGATAACTGGAATTCTGTCATAGCTTTGGCATTATTCATATTTTTTGAAATCACATAGAGTGAATTGAATTGACTGAAGATGGGCATCTGAAATGCTGGGGCAAGCCAATATGAATTATCCTTTCAGTCCTTCTGGCTGAAGAGTGTTGAAAATGCTTAGGCCTTTCCTTTTGTGCTGGTGTGCTGGCCTTCCCATTATTGATGTGGATATTTGTATAGCCTTTTCCTCCATTGATTTGTGTAATTGTCCATCAACATTCGCAACTGGATGTTGCAGGACTGCAAAACTTAGGTTATTGGATTGCTTAGCTGTGTCTATCACTTGTTGTTTCTGCTGTTTGAAAGTAGTGCCGTTTTCTAGCTTCACCAGGTTCACACTTTATTTTTAGGTATGTCTGGTGTCGTTCCTGCAATGATCTTCTGTACTCTTGATTGATCCAGCACTGATCCTCTGCTCTGGATGGTAATGGTGGAGTGAGAGATATGGGTTGGGCTATGAGCTAACAGAGATGTATTGGAGTACAATTCTACCCTTCCAATGAGCCACAGCACACCGTAGATGCCCAAACTTGAGTTGCTAGATCTGTTCAAAGTTTATGCCATTTAGCACAGTGATAGTGGAGGATATTCTCAGTGTGAAGGTGGAATTGCATCTCCTCAAGAAGTGTGCGGTTGTTATTTTTATTGACAATGTCATGGACAGATGCAGCTGCAGCTGGCAGATTAATAAGGATGAAGTCAAGTATGTTTTTCCCTCTTGTTGGTTCCTTCACCAACTGCCGTAATCCCGGTCCAGCAGCTATGTCCTTTAGGACCGCACCAACTTGGTCAGTAGTGTTCCTTCTAAACCACTCTGCAATGAACATTAAAATCCCCCCCACCACCCACACGCATATGCGCCCATGTCATCCTCAGTGCCCTCTCCAAGTGATGCTCAACATAGAGAAGTGTTAATTAGTCTGCCATGGGGGGAGCAGTACGTCGTTTTCAGCAAGAGGTTTCCTCGCCCACACTCAACCTGATACCATGAAACTACATGGTGCCCAGAGTCAATTTTGAAGGTTCCCAGGGCAACTCCACCTTACTGTCTACCACTGTGCCGTCACCTCTGCTGGGTCTGTACTTGCAGGGCTGGTAATGGTGGCTCTGGGATATTGTCTGCAGGGTACAATTCCATGGTTATGACAATGTTAAGCTGTTTCCTGACTAATCTGTGGGACACCTTTCCCAATTTTGTTACTAGCCTTCAGGTATTAGGGAAAAAAGACTTTGAAGGGTGGATGGGACTGAGTTTGGTGGTCTAGTTCCTATGTCGGTGCTGGATGATTCATCTGGTTTGATACCTTTGAGACTTTGTAGCACTTTGATATAATTGAATGGCCTGCTTGCCCATTTTCAAGAGCTGTAAGAGTCATTGAAGTGGGTCTGGAGTCACAGGTAGGTCAGTGCAGGTAAGGATGGCAGATTTCCTTCCCTAATGGACATTTGTAACCCAGATGAGTTTATTTTTTATCAGAATCAACAAGGTTTCATGGTCATCATTAGACTTTTTATTGCAGATTTGATTTTTTTTTATTGCACTCAAATTCTCCATCAGCTGGGGTGTGATTTGAACCTGTGTCCCTTCACCATTATCTGAGTGTCTCAATCATTAGTTCATTTTCCTCACATTTTTGCTTGAGTAAGATCTTTATTGCAAGATATTTGTTTGTTAAGATCAGCAAGGTGGCCTTCATATGGAGCCACAGAAAATGAGGGAGATACTAAATGAGTAGTTTGCATCAGTATTTACTGTGGAAAAGGATATGGAAGGTATAGACTGTAGGGAAATAAATGGTGACATCTTGCAAAATGTCCAGATTACAGAGGAGGAAGTGCTGGATGTCTTGAAACGGGTAAAGGTGGATAAATCCCCAGGACCTGATCAGGTGTACCCTAGAACTCTGTGGGAAGCTAAAGAAGTGATTGCTGGGCCTCTTGCTGAGGTATTTGTATCATCGATAGTCACAGGTGAGGTGCCAGAAGACTGGGGGTTGGCAAACGTGGTGCCACTGTTTAAGAAAGGTGGCAAGGACAAGCCAGGGAATTATAGACCAGTGAGCCTGATGTCAGTGGTGGGCAAGTTGTTGGAGGGAATCCTGAGGGACAGGATGTTCATGTATTTGGAAAGACAAGGACTGATTAGGGATAGTCAACATGGCTTTGTGTGTGGGAATCATGTCTCACAAGCAAAGAGGATTGATGAGGGCAGAACGGTAGTTATAATTTATTTGGACTTTAGTCAGGCGTTCGGCAAGGTTCCCCATGGGAGACTGATTAGCAAGGTTGGATGTCATGGAATACAGGGAGAACTAGCCATTTGGATACAGAACTGGCCTAAAGGTAGAAGACAGAGGGTGGTGGTGGAGGGTTATTTTTCAGACTGGAGGCCTGTGACCAGTGGAGTGCCACAAGGATCATTGCTTTGACCCCTACTTTTTGTCATTTACATAAATGATTTGGATGTGAGCATAAGAGGTACAGTTAGTAAGTTTGCAGATGACACCAAAATTGGAGGTGGAGTGGACAGCGAAGAGGGTTACCTCAGATTACAACAGGATCTTGATCAGATGAGCCAATGAACTGAGAAGTGGTAGATGAGTTTAATTCAGATAAATGCAAGGTGCTGCATTTTGGGAAAATAAATCTTAGCAGGACTTATACACTTAATGGTAAGGTCCTAGGGAGTGTTGCTGAACAAAGAGACCTTGGAGTGCAGATTCATAGCTCCTTGAAAGTGGAGTCACAGATAGATAGGATAGTGAAGAGGGCGTATGGTATGCTTTCCTTTATTGGTCAGAGTATTGAGTACAGGAGTTGGGAGGTCATGTTGCGGCTGTACAGGACATTGATTAGGCCACTGTTGGAGTATTGCATGCAATTCTGGTCTCCTTTCTATCAGAAAGATGTTGTGATACTTGAAAGAGTTCAGAAAAAAATTTCCAATAATGTTGCCAGGATTGGAGGATTTGAGCTATAGGAAGAGGCTGAACAGGCTGGGGCTGTTTTCCCTGGGGCATCAGAGGCTGAGGAGTGACCTTATAGAGGTTTACAAAATTATGAGGAGCATGGATAGGATAAATAGGCAAAGTCTTTTCCCTGGGGTCGGGGAGTCCAAAACTAGAGGGCATAGGTTTAGGGTGAGAGGGGAAAGATAGAAAAGAGATGTAAGGGGCAACTTTTTCACACAGAGGGTGGTACGCGTATGGAATGAGCTGCCAGAGGATGTGGTGGAGGCTCGTACAATTGCAACATTTAAAAGGCATTTGGATGGGTATATGAATAGAAAGGGTTTGGATGGATATGGGCCGGGTACTGGCAGGTGGGTCTAGATTAGGTTGGGTTATCTGGTTGGCATGGATGGGTTGGACCAAAGGGTCTGTTTCCATGCTGTACACCTCTCTGACTCTATGACTGTATGATATGGCTTGGTTGTGTCTGACAATGCAGCTTGTAATCAACAATATCACCTCCCTCTTAAATTCAAACTTTGGTGCTGTCGCTGGAGGTGTGGAGTGAGGACAGGAAGTCCACCTGTCCTAACTGGGCCATGGCATTCATTTGGTCAAGAACTATCTAAACTCTGGAATCATATCCCAGAAGGCTGAATATAAAGCTTCAAAAACAATCTATCAATATAAGACACTACTTTAGAATTGGGGATTTCCTTTGGAGGATAACCTTATATCAGAAGCTTAGATCTTCCGCAATCTCCACATGGTCATCATATTGGATTTATAATGGTCCTGTCAGATACCTTGAGGTGTTTGTTTGGTCTCCAACAATCCAGGGACTGGTACATCTGAGCCTTTCCAAGAGTTTTTTTCTGTTTTGAACTCTCTCTGAAGGTTAACCAAGAGCTAACGCATTAATATATTCTTCTGCAAGTCAACTAGAAGCTATGTCCTAATATCTTAAAAGATATATACCACATAGATCTTTTAAGGTATTCAAGATAATGACTCTACACCATCTTTTCAAGAGCAGCTAGAATGGGCAATGAGTGCTGGTCTTGCTAACAATGCCCATTTGCCATGAAGAAGAAATAAAAGACCAGCCAATAGATGTGAATGAGGCATAATGTTCAGCCAAACTTCAAATTGTTCCAAATAATATGGATAGAATATTTGCCTGAACATGGATCTACGTCTCCTAGCCCTGCTGTTCTGTGAATTCAGTTCATTGAGAGTTAATTTTAACTTAACATTATAAATTGTACTCAAATCCTTCCACCGATATGAGAAGCTGTGCCTGTGAACTTTTGACCCTTCCCAGAATACCATGTAATCTCCTTGCCGCTAAGCTCCCTGCTCACAATGTAATTTGTGTTGAGAGTATACAAGTCTTCGTTAAATAAGGGGCCAGTGTAAAATCAGGAATGCTGCCTCCAAAAGCTAGTCATGCAAAATGTACCAGCATGAAGAAAAATTAGTATTTCCTCTACTCCTAGAACAGAACTTCATTATCGATTGTTGCTCATCTGTTTTTGCAGATGCTATCACAATGGGACCCGTACATTATCCGTTTCATCATTGCTAAGATCTAATTACTTTCACATTAATGAGGAAACTTCAAAAGAAAATCCCAGAGGTTTATAATTAGAGCTCACTGCAAGTCTGACCCATAGGTAGGAAGGCTGGGATAACAGGTTACTTCTTAAGCTACAAAGACTCTGATTTATATAAGTGTGCAATTGGATCTGATTTGCTCATCCTCCATCTTGTTCCTTCACTTTACCAATTGAACCCCTGCACACTTGGACCACATGTATTTTTCTCGCTGCTGCACAGCATTAAAACAAATTAAAATGCAAAATTCCCAGAAATATATTAATATTTTCTGCAGAGAGTGCTAAAAGAATGTGAATGTGTCAATTTCATTTTTTACTTTATTTTCCTTTGTATTGCTTCACCGAAGCTTCAATATCCTCATTATCTAAATTTCTTATCCAATATTACTCAGTAGAACAGAATTTTTTTAAAAATCACATAACACCACGTTATAGTCCAACAGGTGTATTTGGAAATACAAGCATTTTGGAGCTCTGCTCCTTCACCAGGTAGCTAGTGGAGCAAGATCATAGGACACATAGCCTTTTGCAATAAATTCTGTGTCCTATGATCTGCCCCACTAGCTACCCCTGTTGAAGGAGCAGCGCTTCAAAAGCTTTTACTTCCAAATAAGCCTGTTGGACTATAACCTGATGTTGTGTGATTTTTAAATGTATCCACCCCAGTCCAACACTGGCACCTCCACATCATAGAATAGGTACTTGAAGGTTTAGACAGCTCTAATACCTGCTGAATTCTACAAAGTAAGTCTACAAACTTTATGTTTCTTCTTCTTAATTCAAAGTAACATTTTAGAAAAAAAAGTTTACAAATATTCTTCTGATATAATTTGAGCTGCGAATTATCGAGAGAACATCTGTTATGATCCCAAATGATAGTACCAGCAGACAAGTCAGATCCCAGAATGAAATAAAAAATGAAATGAAAGAAAAAGTTTGTTTGTTTAGTTAAATAACATGGTGATTAGTCAATGAGACATATTGACACAAGGCTGCATGTGTCTTTAACAAGAATGCGTAAGTTTATTTTGCAAAAAGGAGGTAACAAACAAACCAAGCTAAATTGATACTTTACAATTGGCAAGATCTTAACAAAAATATTGAAACAAATTTTCAAACTATTCCCAACATCATCCATTGCAGAGACACAAATCCAGAGAAACTGTACCCCTATCCCAAACTTTAATATTTGCACTTAAGTGACGCCTACCCACTTTCCTCCCCTTGGATTGTGGAGATAATTTGATGGTTCCTTTCTGTTGTCTACTGTCATGAACTCTTCACAGTGATGACAGTCTATAATCCATGTGTCCAAAAACTTGCGGATTTCTAGTCAAAGGGAAGCATTTAAAAACTAGACACTTTTGATGGAGTGACTGGCTTCCCTTGAACTGAACTGGAAACTGCAGTTAGGAAAGAAACTGAAGTTTGTCTTTGAATTCAATTCTGGTATTTTCTGAACAGAACTGAAAAATGAAGCGAGTGGCCTTTGATGTGTTTACAAAGCCTGTTATAATCCCAGAATATAAACATCTTTTCTTTAACACCACATGAGGCTACAGTCACATGATTTGTGAGAAATGCTGGATTTAAGTCACTGGTCCAAAATGACTCACTGACCTTTTAAAAAAAAATCTTCACAGAACTGACTCATATCAGTCTGTCTCGCTTTTTAAAAACAATCCAAATTCCAAAAATGACAATAAAATGTATCATATACATTTAATCACACATCAGTGCTGGAATCTCAATTTCGATAAGCAGCTCAATGTCAGTCAGGTTATTCCAAACATCAGATAAATTTAGTCAGTGACAAGTGGAACCCAATTTCATTTTTATTTTGCAAGTTAAGTACTGTATTAAATGGACATGAGTAGGATGGCCAAAAAAGAAGGCTTGTGGATAGTTAAAGGAACAAAAACAATGCGTTTGCAGCTCAATATGTTCCACGTGGGAGAAGACCAGTAAGTTTTATGGGGCATTTCTCTGCTTGGACTTTCTGGAGCCAAAGGTCAGAGAATCATTTTTCTATGGGGCTCCTGGACAGCCCTCTGTATCTGCATGCTTGTAGCCTAAGGTCACCTCCACCCATCTATGGGGATGTCTCAGAACAGACTGAAATGGACTCATGGTTCAGTGCACCATAGTTAATATGAAAAGGAGATGCATGTGTCCCAGTTTGTGTCCATGAGGTGATAAATGTGAACAAATGGCAGCGATCACCCTGTTCAGCATTTTCTTTGTAGCTCTCCCTGGTTCCCTGAACTGCAGACTTATATCTGGAAAATGCTTCATCTCAAACTTCACCACAGCTCCTGCCTTTGTTGGGATCTCAATCCTGAAACCCCTGAATCATGGAGTAAAAGTGTTGCCTTATGTGCTTTTGCATAGACAGGAGATCACACCTGAGGATGGCCGTCAGTCAGTTAGCTCATTATTATGTGGTTTGCCTTTAGTCTTTTCAAAATGCAAAAACTCTCCTCCCAATTCAATTGTTTACTCTTATCCACCATTGTCTGCTCTCATCCTGTAACCCACCAATATACCCCTCCCCCCCAGCAATTGTCCTTCACTAACCCCAGGTCAGGATCAATCTTCCCCATTACACTGCACCTTAATGCAATAATCATCCATGTGCCTGCAGCTCCCTATGATAACCCTGACCCTTATCCTTCCCATTATCACCTTGTCTTCACCTTAACAGACCACCTCAGAAGACCATCCAGGCCCCAGCTATGACCCTGAGACACCCAACCTACTGTGTTCCACTCCCCCATCACTGTCACCATCTCAGCCACTCCAGTACTCTTATCTTAACTCCAAGACCCTGTTGCTGATACTACCGAATCACCCTGTAGATACAATATTCAATCAGCACCCCTCCCAGTTATAGCTGCACACTCACGTTCCCTGATGACCACCCCAGGCTGTGGCTGGACAGACTCCCATCCTTGGCCAGCCTCCTTGCCCCATGCCCATTATACTGCAGCCTCCCTGCATTGGTCTTCCTCGATCCTTCTTGCAGTTTAGACAACAGACACTCCATAACAGTCAAGGCATGGTATCGATGAATGCTTTTCAGAGAGAAGTAAACTGTGGCTGCTCATTCCAAAGATTTCCCTTGCTTGCCGTACAATTCCATGCTGCAATCAGGAACTTGAAAGTATGAAATTCACTTAATTGTGAGGGAGGAATGAATTCTGGTGATTGGCCTTTTAATGCGAATGAGATGCAAATGCATGCAAGGAGAGCCTCCTATTGCTTGCTGTCAGGACATTCAAGTTTTTTTTTGTTCCAGCTCCATGTCAGCAAACTGCTTCCCCAATGTACCAATCAATGAAAAAGAATGATAAAATCCCTCCAGTGTGGAAACAGGTCATTTAGCCCATCAAGGCCACATTGACCCTGCAAAGAACATCCCACCCAGACTCAGCACCCCCCACTCCCCCCAATCCTACATTTCCCATGACTAATCTGCACATCCTTGGACTCTGGGAGGAAACCCAGAGACTCAGGAAGAATGTGTAAACGCCACACACACAGTTGCCTGAGACTGGAATTGAACCTGGATCCTAGTGCTGTGAGGCAGCATTGCTAACCACTGAGCCACTGTACTGCTCCAAGAAGTGTTCTCCTGCTGTGCCTATTTTCTTCCATTATCTTGTCTGGGGTAGAATTGTTTGAATAGTTCTTTATTGCCTTTCGGCTTTTTGGGAATTGGTTAACTTGGTTGGCATATGATGCAGAGTGATGTCCAATGTAAAGGTTCAACTCCTGCACTGGCTGAGGTTACAATGAAGGACATGCCTTCTCAATGTCTTCCCTTGCCGAGGACTTGGTGACAATCAAGTTAAACTACCACCAAGCGTCTGTCTCTTTCTAATGAGAATGTAGTCTGGTAAAACCATGCTGGTACCTTTACGTTTCTTTAGAACTTTGACCTTGAAAGAGACACTGGCCTAACAGGAAATGTACAAAATTTAGTAAAGTTAAGGTCTTCTCTCCTCAAGCAGACATGCCAGTTGGATATTGTTAGGAAGGGAATGGCCTCTCAGGGGAAAGCAAAAACAGCCTGATGAGTGGCACCATGACTGGCTCTGTTGCATGTGGTGAGGGTTGAAGTGTAGGCGGGCAGTAAGGATAGGGGACTCTATGGTCAGATAGGTGTTTCTGTGGCCTTAAGCGATACTCCAGGATGGTGTGTTGTCTCCCTAGTGCCACGGTTAAGGATGTCTCTGAGTGGGCATAGGATATTCTGAAGTGGGAAGGTGAACAGTTAGATGTCATAGTTCATATTAGTATTAATAATATAGACAAGAAGAGAGATGAGATTCTACAAAGACAATTTAGGGCATTAGGTGAGAAGTTGAAAAACAGGACCTCTAGGGCTGTAATCTCCGGATTACTCCTTGTGCCATACACTATGAGGCTAGGAATAGAAAGATAATCCAGTTGATTGTGTGGCTAAAGAGCTGGTATAGGAGGGTGGGATTCGGATATCTGGATGACTAGGTTATCTTCCAGGGCAGGAGGAACCTGTACAAGAAGGTCGAGTTGCACCTAAACTAGAGTGGTACCAATATCCTGCAGGAAGTGAGCCTCGGGAGTCTTTACACCAGTGTTACAAGGCTTTAGGAACCACAGCATGTGGAGTGATTGAGGAGAAGGTAGAAGTTAAGTCAGGAAAGTCTATTCAGAAGAATAGTCAGGTCCAGGTTAATAAATATGATGTGACTGCTGGTCTGAAATGTATTTATTTTAGTGCAAGGAGTAGAACAGATAAGACAGATGAGCTGACAGCCTGGATGACTACATGGAACTATGATGTGGTAGCCATTAAGGAAACCTAGATACAGAGTCATAGAATCATAGAGATACATAGTGTGGAAATAGATCCTTTGGTCCAACTCGTCCATGCCAACTAGATATCCAAAACTGATTTAGTCCCATTTGCCAGTGTTTGGCTCATTTCTCTCTTAACCTATCCAGATGCCTTTTAAGTGTTGTAATTATACCAGCCTCCACCACTTCCTTTGGTAGCTTATTCCATGCACGCACCACCCTCTATGTGAAAACATTGCCCCTTAGGACCCTTTTATATCTTTCCCCTCTCACCTTAAACCAATGTCCTCTAATTCTGGACTCCCCCACTCCAGGGAAAAGATCTTGTCTATTTACCCTATCCATGCCCGTCATGATTTTATAAACTGCTATAAGGTCACCCCTCAACCTCTGACGCTCCAGGGAAAACCGCCCCAGCCTATTCAACCTCTCCCTATAGCTCAAACCTTTCAACCCTGACAACATCCTTGTAAATATTTTCTGAGGCCTTTCATGTTTCACAACATCTTTCCGATGGGAAGGAGACCAGAACTGCACACAATATTCCAAAAGTGGCCTAACCAATGTCGTGTACAACTGCAAACGATCTCCCAATTCCTATACTCAATGCACTGACCAATAAAGACAAGCATACTAAATGCCTTCTTCATTATCCTATCCATCTGTGAGTCCATCTTCAAGAAACTATGAACCTGCACTCCAAGGTCCCTTTGTTCAGCAACACTCCCCAGGACCTTACCATTAAGTGCATAAGTCCTGCCCTGATTTGCTTTTCCAAAATGCAGCAGCTCACATTTATACAAATTAAACTCTATCTTCCAATCCTCAGCCCATTGACCCATCTGTTCAAGATCCTGTTGTGCTCTGAAGTAGCCTTCTTCGCTATCCAACCTCCAACTTTGGTGTCATCTGCAAACGTTATAACCATACCTCTTATATTCACATCCAAATCATTTACATAAAAGACAAAAAGCAGTGGACTCAGCACTGATCCTTGTGACACACCACTAGTCACAGGCCTCCAGTCGAAACAGCAACCTTCCATCACCACCCTGTTTTCTACCTTTGAGTCAGTTCTGTATCCAAGTGGTTAGTTCTCCCATATTCCATGTGATATAGCCTTGCTAACAAGTCTATCAAGGGGAAAATTGTCGAATGCCTTACTGAAGTCCATATAGATCACGTCCACCACTCTGCCCTCATCAATCACCTTCATTAATTCTTCAAAAAATTCAATCAAGTTAGTGAGACATGATGAGAGAAAGACAAAACTGGCAGCTGAATGTTCCAGGGTTTCAATGTTTAAGGTATGATAGACAGAGATGTAAAAGGGAGAGCGATGTTGCATTACTGATTAAGGAGACTCTCACAGCTATACTAAGAGACCGGATTGGTAGAACTCAGGAATAAGAAAAGTGCAATCATTATTTTGAGGTTATATTGTAGTCCGCCTGATAGCCAGTGGGAATTAGAGAATAGATGTGTAAGCAGATTATTGAACAATTTAAAACAATAGGGTTATGGTAGTCGGTGATATTAATTTCTCCAATTTTCACTGGGATTCCCTTAGTGTGAGGAGGGGAAGTTCCCTTAGTCTTAGAAGGGAAAGAATTTGTTAGGTGAGTCCAGGAGAGCTTTTTGAAACAATGTGTAGGTAATCCAACAAGGGACAGTGCTGTTTTAGACCTTGTATTGGGAATGAGTCTGGCCAGGTGATTCAGGTTTCAGAGGGGGAGGATTTTGGGAACAGTAATCATACTTACATAGATTTTAACATAGTTATGGAAAAATATAAGGCAAATCCTCAGGTGAAAGTGTTATATTGGGGAAAGGCTAATTGCAACAGTATAAAATTGGATTGGGGGGGCAGCTGTTTGAAGGGAGTCTTTTAAAAGCCAGTCGACCAGAGTTCCGGACCAGCATGTTCCTGTGAGGGTGAAAGATAAGGATGGCAAGATTCAGGAACCTTGGATGACAAGAGATGTTACAAGGTTAGTTAAAAAGGAAAAGGAAGCATATGTAAGGTTTAAGAAGCAGAAATCAAACAAGGCACTTTTAGGATTGTAAAAGAAGCAGAAGAGAACTTGAAAGAGAAATTAGGAGGATTATAAAGGACCAGAAATGTTCTTAGCAAGTAAGATTAAGGAGGAGTATTCCAAGATATTTTACACTCATATTAGCAGCAGGAAGGTAACTAGGTGAAGGATATATCCACTCAAGGACAAAGGAAAGAATTTATGTGTGGAGCCAAAGGAAGTGGGTGAGGTCCTTAATGAGCACTTTGCATAAAGCTTGTCAATATTTAAAAGGAGATGTTGCATACCTTGAGTTCCCAGGTCCTGATGGGATCAACCCCAGGATATTGAAGGAGGTAAGGGAGGAGATTGCTGTGGTCTTGGCAGACATTTTGGCACTCTCTTTAGCCACAAGCAAAGTCCTAGAAGACTGGAGAATAGCCAATGCTGCTCCTTTTTTCAAGAAGGGCAACAGGAACAATCCAGGAAATTATGATTTGTTTTATATATATTTATATGGAAAATGTCAGGGGGCTGAGGGCAGGAACATTGGTCCAGTTGTGGATGGTGGGGAGGGATATCAAAGGATGCAGCAAAATACAGATCAGCTGGCAAGTTGGGTGGAGGAAAGGCAGATAGATGTTAATCCAGACAAGTGTGAGGCATGTTTGGAGGTCAAATGCAAGAGGAAAGTTTACTCCAAATGGGTGGATCCTTCGGGGCATTAATATATAGAGGGATCTTGGGGTTCGAGTCCATGGATCTCTGAAAGTGACCACACAAGTGGACAGGAGAAAGTGAGGACTGCAGATGCTGGAGCTCAGAGTCGAAAGTGTGAAGCTGGAAAAAGCACAGCAGGTCAGCCAGCATCCAAGGAGCAGGAGAATCGATGCTTCGGTCAGAAACCATTCACCAGGAAGGAGGTTTGTGCGCCATAGGTCAGAGAGATAAATGGGAGGGGTTGGTCTGGGAGGAAAGTACCTAGGAATGTGATCGGTAGATAAAGGTGGGGTGAAAGTGATAGGTCGGAAAGGAGGGTGGAGCGGATAGGTGGGAAAGAAGATGGACAGGTCAAGAGGGCGGTTCTAGGGGAGTTGAGAGATAAATCAGAGGAGGGTGGGGCTGGGTGGAAGGCTGGGAACGTGTGGATTATCCACAAGTGGATAAGATTGTACAGAAGGCATACGACCTTGGCATCAGTTGGGACATTGAGTATAAAAGTCAGCAAATCAGGCTGCAACTTTATAAGATTTTGGTCGGGCCACGTTTGAAGTACTGTGCGCAGTTATGGTTGTTGCACTATAGGAAGGATGTGGATGTTTTGGAGAGGGTGAAGAAAAGTTTATCAGGATGGATTGGAGTGTATTTGCTATAAGGAGAGGTTGGCTAAGCTTGGATTGTTTTCACCAGAGCATCAGAGACTAGGGGCGATCTAATAGAAATATATTAAATTATGAGCGGTATGAATGAGGTGGATAATGGTAGGCTCTTTCCAGGGTGGAAATGTCAAATAGTAGTTAAGGTGAGAGGGGGAAGTTTAAAGGAGATCTGCGAGGAAAGTATTTTACACAGAGAACGGTAGGTGTCTGGAATGAGTTGCCAGGGTAGAAGTAGATACAGTAGCAAAGATTGAGGCATTTTGATAAATATATGGATGAAAATGGATTAGTGGAGGATAGAAAGGCTTCAGATTGTTTTCACAGGTTGGCGCAATATCGAGGGCTGAAAGGTCTGTACTGTGCTGTAATGTTCTTGTTCTATGTTCTATTGACAGACACATGACCAGGTAGAGAACAAAGGGAAATGGACCGTGTGCTGGAGATGGGATTAATTTAGATTTGCATCATGAGGTTGGCACAGATGTGTGGGCTGATGGGTCTGCTACACTGTCCTATTGGGACCAATATCTGTCTGCAGATCAAGTAGGCCAATTGCTCTACTCTCAATCATATTGACAGGAGGTTGAACTGGTTGTGATGAATGCATCTTGTTTAAGTATGAATGGCAAGCTGCTAGTACTGTAGACCACTTTTCTTGTGGCACAAATGGGGCACTCAGATTGACGCAAAATTGGACAGGGATCAAAAATAGGTGCCTATATTGCCATATGCAATGAACCAATACACTTCTTCCCATGCAGGAAGCTCTGTGTACTGCTTGTGGGACCTTGCTATCAGTGAACTGCTATTGCATTTCTCTACATAACAAGAGGGTGACAGTTCTAATTAAAGTATTTAATTGGCTATAATATGCCTCGGGAGATACTGAAATTATGAAAGATGCTGTACAAGCACATGTTCTTCTTTTTTTCCCTTGCAGTGATTCAGATCTACTGAAGGCCGCAGAGAGATCAACATCCTTCATGCACTGGAGAGCAAGTACAGAGTGAGTCACTCAGCGAAGTGCAGGTAAGCAGGAAGACCCAGGAAACAACTTACTGGAGGAAGCTCATGTTGTAGCTTCATTAAGAAGCAGAGGTATCTAGATATCAGTACCCTGCTTAGCAAAGATAAAAGTCTTGACACACTGGCAAATTCTGAGCTCACTGAGCAGCCTGCCAGGGATCTGCTATCATATGATAGAGGAGGTGATGGATTCTGCTCCAAGCTCCCGTGAGGCTAGGTTGTACAACATTGACACTCAGCACTCAGTCATGGAGTGTGTAGTTTCCTTTCAAACATGTAGCTCTGCTGTGCTTACAGTCACCTGTAATACCAGGGATGGGGTGCACAACCTGCAGGCTTTGCATTGCAGTTTCTCCCCTACCTTGCACAGGCTGACTTTTTGAAGTTAAAAATCACACAACACCAGGTTATAGCCCAACAAGTTTATTTGGAAGTACAAGCTGTCAGAGCACTGCTCCTTTGTCAGGTAGCTAGTGGAACAGGTTCATAGGACACAGAATTTCTGTTAAAGATCAAAGTGTCATACAACTGATGCAATGTATTAAACAAACCTAGATTGCTGTTAAGTCTTTAATCACTTACAATGGTTATAATATGTAAATTCCAGAAATTCTTTTAAAGTCACATTCCTGAGATAACTCAAGGTTTTATAAATAAATGTGACATCTCAACTCAGACAATGTATTAAAGGTGCGAGATTAGAGTCTATCTGTATTCCAACCTTGAGTCAGACTGGTTTTATTTCCAAAGTAGGAATTTATCAAATGTCACATGGACTGACTGCTGACAGAGTGTGTGCTATGCAAATTCACCCCGTGTGTGTGCATGTGAGGGAGAGAGAGAGAGAGAGAGAGTGTCTGTGTGTGTGAGTGAGTGTGTGAGAGAGTGTGTGTGTTGTGTGTGTGTATGTGTGTATGAGAGAGTGTGTGTCTGTGAGAGAAACAGAGAAAGAGAAAGTGAGAGAGAGAGAGAGAGAGAGAGAGGGAGTATACCCCACCCTAGTCCAACGCTGGCACCTCCCCATCCTCCACATCATGACTTTTTGAAGGGAGGAGGGCTTCAACCAATTCTGTTTCCACGGTGAGACGGACTGATTCCTTCCTTTCAACTGCTCCTTCACCGATCCCATCAAAGTTTGAACTCTAAATGGGAGCTGGCATTGCCAATACACATGTTCAACTGTCAGACTGCATGTAACTCAGTATCAGAAACATGTCAGCCATGTTCATTAAGCAGAACTGGTTTATTGCAAACTAAATTTACTCAAGTAAAGCACCGAAGATTGTTAGTAAAAGGTTTAAACCGTGCACATATATACAAATAGCCATATTATAAGCAAACATACAATCTCTAATGTACAAAGGAGCTCAAGTCTTGGGGTTCAAGTCCATAACTCCCTGAATGGCCACGCAAGTCGATAGTATGGTAAAGAAGGTATATGGAATGCTTTCCTTGATTAGTTGGGGAATTGAGTAGAAGATTCAGGATAGAGAAAGTGAGGACTGCAGATGCTGGAGGCCAGAGTCGAGAGTACGGTGCTGGAAAAATACAACAGGCCAGACAGCATCCGAGGAGCAGGAGAATCAATGTTTTGGGCATAAGACCTTCATTAAGATTTATGCCTGAAACTTCAATTCTTCTGCTCCTCGGATGCTGCCTGACCTGCTGTGCTTTTCCAGTACCACACTTTCGACTACAAGAGTCAGGATGTCATGTTGCAGCTTTATAAGACTTTGGTTAGGCCACACTTAGAGTACTGCATTCAGTTCTGGTCGCCTTATTATAGGCAGGATGTGGAGGCTTTGGAAAGGGGGCCGAAGAGGTTGACCAAGTTGCTGTCTGGATTAGAGGGTATGAGCTATATGGAGAGGCTAGAAGAACTCGGGTTATTTTCTCTGGAGTGGCAGAGGCTGAGGAGAGACTTGAGAAGCATAGATAGGGTAGACCAGCAGAATCTTTTTGCTGGAGGTGAAATGTCTAATACTAGAGGGCATGCATTTAAGATGAGAGGGGGAAAGTTCAAAGGAGATGTGAGGGGCAAGTTTTTATACAAAGAGTGGCAGGAGACTGAAACATGCTGTCAGGGGTGGTGAAGGAATATTAAATAGGGGCACTTAAAGGGCTTTTACATAAGCACATGAATATGCAAGAAATGGAGGGACACGAACCAAAAGCAGACAGAAGGGATTAGTTACATTTGGCATCACGTTCAACCAAGGGGCCTGTTCCTATGCTGTATTGCTCTATGTTCTCTGATTTCTGAACTAGTAAGAAAATATAAAATAGTGCAGAGTTATCTTAAAAGTTTTTGAGCTAAATAAGAATTAAATTCAAAAACAAATTATAGAACTTTTCATATGTTGATCTGCAGTTATATCTACGTATCACACAAACACTGTCACACTAGTGCATCTTCCTGGATCAGTACGGGCTGGCCAAGCTAACTTTTCTGAAAACATTAGTGTTATATTCCATATACAGGGGAACCTTGATCATCCTAACGAGATGGCGGGCACTATTTTGTTGGATAATCGATTATTCGCTTGATCGATTAAATGCCTTTCCTCTGGGGCTCGGTTTAAAGTCTGCTCCCTGTTCAGGAGACTAGCAGCAGGAGACTAACACACAGCGCGCGAGACCCCCCCACCCCCCCCGTCCAAGACCGACCCCCGCCTGCACCCGCCCCCAACCCCGTCTGACACTGACCCCCCCATCCACCCCGCCCCCTTTTTGGGGCAGCCAGACTGGACACCAACAACAAGGCTGCTGCTGCAGCTGCCTTTGTGGGGTAAGTCTCCAAATAGCGCGCGCATACACACACACACACACACACACACACACACACAGCCCCCCCCCCACAACACACAACTCTTTACTGCAACTTTTTGACAGGTTCCACATTTGCCCTGTGCAGGACAATGTTGGTCAGATTATCTGCGGAAGGGGGGGTTAGTGTACACCCCTCTGTCAAACTCCAGGGAAAGTGTGTGAGGAGATAGAGAGAGGGCCGGAGGTCAATCATTTGGAGACGGTGCCTGTTTAATCACTATAAACAAGACGCAATCACTGCTGGAAACACACCTTTGATGTAATGTTTCTATCAGGACCTCGAGATCTCCTTCGGAAAATCCGATTTTCAGATAATTGACATTCGGACAATTGAGGTTCCTCTGTACTCCTTTTGGAACCCTCTCCTTGTGGTGGTCCATTCTTCCAGTCAGTTATCAACTCACAAAGATCGAAAGATGTTTGAGAGGAAGAGAAAGCAAGATTGTTGTTCCAAGTAAGGTCTCACTGGTTGTCTGTATTCGAGCCTTTTCTCTGACATTATTGCAGTCTCCACTGACCCCAGCCAAGCAGTTTGTATTCTTTGCAAACTTTTTTCCCTGCTGCAGCCAGTCTCCCTTGGTTTTCAAAGTGTTCTTTCTGAAAAGTGCACAAAATAGACACAAGTCCAGTCAATATGAGCCAAAATTAATAATTCAGCTCAGAGATCTGCATAGCTGATGCATGATGAATCGTCACCATGGCTGCCCGAAAGAAAGATACATGAGGTGGATTTGGACAGTTTTCTAACATTTACAAAAACAAATAAAGCTGTGAATTTTAAATCTTTGTAAGTCTCTGGAGTCATTAATCACCAATAATTTTAGGTTGAAAGAATATCAAAGTTAGTCTTTGGTTAATAGTTGCTAAAAGTATTAAAATGAATAAAACAAAAGGTTGGCAGGTTGACCTTTAGGCCAAGTAAATATGCAGTTGTGCATGAGCTCCTTCAACTTCCAGCCTTTTAAACATAATTAACATGGCGTATCATTGGGGCAATCGCAACTTGGCAAACACTTATGTAAATTGCATTGTAAAGCACCATACTTTGATCATGGTTCAGAACAAACTGCAGAGATTCCTGTGCATATTCCTATTAACACCCTGTCAGTAGGAAGAATGGGAAAATACTTCTTCAAAAAGCAAAATAATATTACAGAGATTATTGCAAAGAAAAGGCACATGTGTTGCCAAGATGGCTGTCAAAGATGGCTGCCTTGCACATAAGCAGATGGTGCCAGTGAGGTCTGATAAAAGTGATCTCTTCAGTAGTGTTTTGATGCTTCTGTAGGTAGCAGCTCTGCCTGGATTTTCTTTATAGCACTTATGAAGGATGGAGTAACTGGACCTTAAACGGTTTTGGTCCATATTTGCCAATCACTTTCATGGATTGTAGCTGCACCTCCTATTCCCAAAAGAATAATTGAGCAAGGTCATTCTGTAACCAGGGGCTAGTTATACTTTTTGCTTGGGAGGCTTCACTGTGTGGAATGAACATGGTAATAGTACTCATTGTCTGGTGCAGTGCAGAGGTGGACTCAAAGGTTTCTACTCAATGAATGAAACTGGATTGTCCATCCCATCTTACTATGGTTGAAAATGGACTGATCGCAGATTTTACAATGTGCCAAAAACCTGGGGATCAGGATTTTGCCTGCTGTGTGACTGTATTGGCTGTGCCATCTTTGTTCCAAGTCAGTGGTATTGACTGTGCAAAGAGTGCATAGCACAACAAACAAGAACTAAAGTCTGAAATAAAAATAGACAAATGATCACTTCAAAGTAAGTCCAAAAAACTCTCAAACAAACTAGTTGAGAGATTTTAACTTACATAAAGCAAAGTTTCTAGAATAAAGCATACAAAATGATGGAGAGAGAAGCCCCATCCCCAATTCTGAAAAGACATTATGCTACACATGAACTGGAGTCTCAGGCAGCAGTAACGTTACAGGTCCTTGATAAAAACTGTACCTCAGTGGTCCAGAGCAATGTGTCACAGGTCTAATAAATTCACAGTCCAGCTAGAAACACTTAACTGGTGTGCATCATTACAAAACTTTTATATGGCTTCGGAAAGGGATGGAACTGCCATCTATCAAGTCTGAAATTCTATGAAAATATTGCTGCAAAAGTTCAAAAAGTAGATTAGAAGAACATAACACGCTGCAGGCATAAGCTCTCTAACTGCCTCTGACAACCAGAAGTGAAATTATCAAAGCTATGTTGGGGAAGACTTTATTACCTTGGACGTAATCTATGCTAAAAGAAAGCTGTGCTTCATTTTGCTAGGGTTACTGCAAATTAAATAACATAACGCACTCAGAACCAATATCGATAATTAATCGCAAGAATAAGGTTTGATGGATAGTTCCCAGCTACATATTTCATATTATGGGAACAATAGCAATAAAAATGTACATCTAATAGACTCCAGTGAAAATTGTTATAATAGGATGACTACAAGTATTTTATGTTTAGACTTGTGTAAAGTTCTTTGGCGAGGTTTAATTTTGTTAATTATTGTAGTAACATAAAAGCAAGAGGACACTATGGACTAAAGCATTGGTTTTTTAATGATGTTAGGACCTGAGGGAAATTGATACTGTGAGGTCATGGGGAAGGGACACTGCAGCATGAAACAAGTGGAACGGGAATGGATGTAGTTGGTTGGGGGGGGCTGGGTGGCAGGAAAATGCTGTGGTTTGGCATCCCAACCCTAACCCCACCCCCCCCCCCCACCCCCCCAACCCCCTCCAACAACATGCACACCTCTGGGTTTACCAAAGGAAAGTAAAAAACTAAAATAGCCAAGCTGCTTGCAAAAGGTGAGGTGTTCATTTAAATGCATGATGCAGCCGGGAGCTTCTGAGCTAACCTGATTTGCAGGATTGACACTGGGCAACAGTGTTTCCCAGACCTGAGGAAAATCGGCATATGAAGCAAAGTGGCTGAGGAGCAAGTCAGTGCTTTTGTAGCACTGCTGGTGGGTCAAGACGAATGCTGGCGTTTCCTCATATCCTCAATGTCAGGCACCCCTAACCATTGGAAAGATCTCCAGTGTAAGGACTGAAAACTCCTATCTGTTCCCCTAGGGTCATAGATTGGCCACAATTCATCCAGCAGCTTGGTCCAGACTGTTTCCTGTCTGAGAGAAGCCAGGATTGACAATCAGGTTGATATCCAGGTGAGGAAGGATAATGGCAGCACTTGCATGGAAGCACCTCTGCCATGCAAGATCCCCTCCATACACACATCATCCCGACTTGCAACTATATCACTGTTGTTTCACTCTCCTGAGTCAAAATCCTTCTGGAACTCCCTTCTAAACAGCTCTATGGATATACCTATATCAAATAGATTGAAGCAGATCAAGGAAGTGCTGCTCTCTCAAGGGCAGCTGGGAATGGGCAATATACACTGGGCCCTTGTGCATATCCAATTGTAATTCTTCCAACATTGGCAGTTGCACCTTCAGTTGCCAAAAATCTGGAATTTGGAATTCTCTCCCAAAATTCCTCCATTTGGCTTTATTCCTGAGTGATGCACTTTCGCACCTACCTCTAACCAAGCTTTCGATCATTTGCCCCAATATCACCTTTTGGGGATTGATGTCTAACACTTGCATAAAGCAGGTTGAAATGTTTCACTGCAGTAAGCGCACTATATAAATGCAAATAGTTGTTTTAATTTTGGAGTTAAAATACCACAGCGTGCGCGCTGGTTTTCCGATGCAAGGCACCAACCTCATAGTCATAGAGTCCTACAGCACAGAGACAGGCCCTATGGCCCAAACTGGTCCATGCCAATCAAAATGTCCATCCAGGATAACCCCATTTCCCTGCATTTGGCCTATATCCTTGCAAACCTTTCCTATCCATGTATTTGCCTCTCTCCCTATGTGATCCTCACCAGTCAATACCCTCTACTTCGAGACCTATGTGCTCCTGGGTGACTGTTACTATAAAACTGCAATAATTTTAATTACAAATTATTATGTGAAATTTATATGAGTAATAGCAGCGCATAAAGAGATACTGTGCAAAATGCCTGAAGACAGGTGCTAGAGGCAGAATATCCAGAAAGTATGAAAGTGGATGAAAATTGCACTCACCTTCACTATTTTCATTATTCATTCATTCTCTGCACGATAAGACAGAAGCAGAGTGAGAAGAGCTCTCTGCGTTTTTGCCTTTGTCCATTGGGAAATGGCACTAGGAAACAGACACTGAATTGGCTTAAGGAAATGTAACCTGTCTCGGGCGGCTAACACATTTTTTCTCCTAATTGGCATCTTCCCCTTCTCCTGGAACACAGCTACAGGTGACTTCTTCATCTGACAAACACAAAGTTACATCAAAAGAAGAAATCAAATGAGTCATCAGAAACATAGAAAGCAGCAGCCACAGTCGGTTATTTGACCCAATGAGCCTGCTCTGCCATTTAATCTGATCATGGCTGATCCTCTATCTCCACACCATGTTCCTATTTTCTTCCTATATCCTTTGATACCTTCAAAATCTAAACATTTATCAATCTCTTCCTTGAACATATTCAGTGACTTGGCCTTCAGAACCTCTTGTGGTGGAGAATTACACAGGTTTACTTCCCTTTGAAGGAAGAAACGTTTCGTCATCTCAGTCACAGAATCACAGAAATCTCAGAATCCCTATAGTGCGGAAACAGGCCATTGGGCCCAACAGGTCCACACTGATCCTCTGAACAGTAACCCACCCAGACCCATTCCCCTACCCTATCTTCCTATGTTTACTCCCCGACTAATGTCCCTAAGCTACATATCACTGAACACTATGGGCAATTTAGCATGACCAATTCACCTAACCTGCACATCTTTGGACTGTGGGAGCAGCCAGAGGAAACCCATGCAGACCCGGGGAGAATGTGCAAACTCCACACAGTCGCCTGAGGCTGGACTCGAACCTGGCACTTTGAGGCAGCCATGCTAACCACTGAGCCACTGTGCTGCTCCTAAATGGTCTATCCTGTATCCGAAGACTGTGACTCCCAACCAGAGGAAACATCCTCCCTAAATCTAGTCTGTCCAGGCCTGCTACAATTTTATACTTTTCAATCAAATCCCCTTTCATCATTCTAACCATCTTCATACCATCCGATAAGAAGGCGGCACAAGAGGACGCTCCAGACGGAGCTCCTTCGACCGCCCATTCTTTCTCTTTTTCTCCCCCTTCTCTCCTCGCTTCTCTCAGCTCAGGCACCCGGCCTCAGCCTCCAACTCCCAGCCTCTTAGGTGGGGTCAGCGGAGATGCCCAGCCTGAAACGGGGATGCCAGCGACCAGCAGCCCAGTGCGGGGCATGGCAGCAGCTAGTGGTCACACCACGTGGACACTCCATGCACTGGTCTGCAGCAGACAGTCTTTGGAGACAGACTGTGATGTTTGTCTTTTTAACTTTGCTTCGTGTTTTTCCTGACCAGCAGTCATACTGTGTATAGATATAATGTAACTTCATTTCTCTATTCTGTAACTAAGGATTCTGCATATGTAACTAAGATGGTGCTGTAAGTGGGGATTTATAAACTTTTCACTGTACTTAAATGGATACATGTCAATAAAGTTAATTCAATTAATTATACTTTACTGAATACAGACACAGTTCATCAAAGGACAATACTGCCATCCCCAGCATCTTCCTATCAAACCTCCACCGCACTCCTTCTCTGGTGAGATTATTCTTTCTTAGGTAAGGAAACCAAAACTGGACACAGTTCTCCAGATGTTGTCTCACCAAACTCCAGTATAATTCCAGTAAGACATTCTTCTTTCTGAACTCAAATCCTTTTGCAATGAAGGCCAATATGGCATTTGCCTTTTTAATTGCTTGCTGCACCTGCCTGTTGACTTTCATTGATTGTTGTAAGAGGACACTCAGATCCCTTTATAAAGCCACATCTATCAATACAGCTCCACTTGAATAATATGTTTCCTTTCTGTTGTTCACACTGCAATGTAATAATTTTCATTTAGTCATGGTATTGTTTCACCTGCCACTTGTTTGCCCATTCACTCTGAACAGCTTCTTCCCCGCTGTTTTTAGACTTATGAATGGACCTCTCATATATTAGAGATGATCTTTCTCTGCACCTTCTCTGAAGCTGTAACTATATTCTGCATTCTTTTATATTACCCTGGTGTGTTTATATAAGGTATGATTTGTCTGGTTAGCATACAAAACAATATTTTTCATTGTACCTTGGTATGTGTGACAATAATAAATCAAATCAAATAAATCATTCAACTTTTTGAAACATTCTTGAGGTTTCCTTGCATCCTATGTATAATTCATAATCCCCCCAACTTTGCACAATCAGAAAACATTGGAATGCTAACCTCATAGTCTATTTACATACATTATGATTACCTGGGGTCAAAAAACTGACCCTGTGGTACCCATTTGTTACTGCCTGGCACTCAGTGAAAAACCCATCAATTCTCACATTCTACACTGTTTGTAAACTAAGTGTCAATTCTTGTTAATATATTAATCCCTATCCCATGTGCTTTAATTCTTTTCATTAACCTCTTATATGAGACTTTATCAAAGGCCTTCTGAAAATCCAAATATACCACATCCACAGATTCTCCTCATCTATTTCACTACATATATCCTCAAAAATACTCCAGTAGATTTGTTAAGCATGATTTCGCTTTCATAAACCCATTCTGGCCTTGTCCAATCACGTTAATGTTTTCCAAATGTTTTGTTATCACCTCTTTATGATTGAGTCCAGCATTTTCCCTACTATTGATGTTGGGCTCAGTGGTTTGTAATTCCGTTTTTCTGTTCTAAATAGTGGGGTTACATTTGCCACTGTCCAATCTGCAGGAACTTCTCTGTAGAATTTTGGAAGATGATCACCAATGCATCCAATATTTCCAGGGCTCTTACTATTCTGTGATGCAAATTATCAGGCCCTAATGATTTATTAGCCTTTAACCACATTAATTTCTTCAACACCATTCTCTTGCTAATACTGCTTTTCTTCGATTCTTCCCTCTCACTGAACCTTTGGTTCTCTAACATTTTTGGGATATTTTTGTGCTCTCATTTGTGAGAACAGAACTAAAGTATGTATTTGATTCTTCTGCCATTTCTTTGTTTTCCAATATATTTTTCCCAGCTTCTGACTAAGAGACCTGCATTTGACTTTACCAATCTTTTTCTCTTCACGTGTTTATCAAAGCTTTTCTGGTCAGTTTTTATGATCTCTGGAATTTTACTCATACTCCATTTATCCCCCATTGATCAGCTTCTTCTCCTCTCTTGCTGATTGCTAAAATGCTCCCCATCCTCAGGCTTCCTGTTTTCCTCAAAATTTTATGTCCCCTCTTTGAATTTAACACAGACCCTAATTTATTTTGTAAGTCAAGATTGAGTCACCTTTGCTGTTTTAGCTTTGTGCCATTTGCATATTCTTGAAATATTAATTTTTGCTTTCCCACAGTTAACTTTCTTTGTAAGAGTACTGAGATTATTGATGCCTTCAACCAGTACCGTGTAAGTACCTTATTAATATAATTGCCCCTTGAAAAGTCTCTCAGTGTTCACAAGTGAAGTCCACATGCTCAGATGGGAAAGATAAACACTTACTCCATTTGCTACATATGTGATTATAACAGGTTTCCATTTTCATTACTTATTGCCAATGTTGTTGAAGGCATCACAGGTCACACTGTAAAAAAGCCACCATTTCGACTGGGATAATACATCTATCCTGGGACAGGCTAAGCAAAGGCATGCCAGAGAATTCCTAGAGGCCTTGCACTCCAACCACAATGCCATAAACAAACACATAGACCTGGATGCCATCTATCAACCCCTCAGAAAATGAACAGGAAATGACATCACCACAAACCCCAGGAACCCCATCCAGGAGAAAGATATAAATAGAAAGCAGGAGACAACAGCTTCGCTTCATTTGGAGGTCGCCAGGTAACGAAATGTCTGGATATCAAACCTACAGCTCAGAGAGCAAACCTACACCCTAAATCTCATTCTGAGCTACAAACCTTCACAAACCTTGCACAGGTCGCACTTAGCAAATTGAGTTGCAGGCTCAGCCAATTAATCTATGGACACATCAAAACTTCATTCTCCTTTTATCATTCCACACCCTGTGGAGAGAGAAACAGAATTAGTGTTTTAGAACTGAACAGGAGTTATACCAGATACAAACTGTTAATACTGTTTTTCTCTCTGTACAGATGCTGCCAGACCTGCTGAGTTTCTCCAGTATTTTCTGTGTTTGTTTCACACCATTTGTCAGTTTTGATTTGCCAATATTCAGTACTCTATGATAAGGAGGATAGTTGACATTTTGCAATTTCATCACAGTCAGAAGGTTGCTGAAGCCAAACATTATGATGGTTTCGTCTGATTCACCAATAATCAATCTTCTGTGGATTAAACTCAAAATATACAATCAGTTCATTTACTGGAAGCTATCTTTGAGCATAAGATACCACTCATGGAGAGCCCCACAGTGATGATCCAAGATTGGCCACATTCTGAATGATAACCTGCAATTCAGGTAAATGCTCCTGCAAAACTGCAGAAATATTGCCTTCTCCATGAATGCTCCCAAACTGTAATAATCTCTGAAAAACATCATTAACCTCTGTGATACACCAATTTGCAGGACCATCTATTGACTCAGCTCTTAAAGTAACCAATGCCTGGAAATGTCTAAGTTGTTCGTAGGATAGAAAAATATAGAAAGATGGGAGGTCATAAGAACTAGTTTTTGAACACAGTAGAATAATTCAAGGATGCTGTTCTGAAAGTTAGATCCCTGGCTTTGCAATAGAGGCAGAAAGAAGGGAAGTTATGCTAAACCAATTTGATCCAATTCTAGTGCCTATGTTCAAGAACAGAAGTCCAGACGTGAGAAAGGGTGGATTGGAGGTTGGCAGAGATGATACTAAGGATGGGGGATTTCAGTTTTGTGAAGAGGCTGGACAAATTGGGGTTGTTCTAATAGAGCAGAGGTTATGGATGATTTGACAGAGAGAAATCTTTCAAAACTAAGAGATTTTGAAATAGTAGATAAGAGAAATTACTTTCACTGTCAAGAGAGTTGGTAACCAGAAGACACAAATTTAAGGTAATTGGCATTCCTGATGAAGGGCTTTTGCCCGAAATGTCGATTTTCCTGCTCCTCAGATGCTGCCTGACCTGCTGTGCCTTTCCAGCACCACTCTAATCTAAACTCTGGTTTCCAGCATCTGCAGTCCTTACTTTTGCCAAAAATTGTCAGATTGACAAAAGGAAATATACAGCAAAATATACCCAAAAACCAGTATGCACCCAATGGCCTCTCTCTGTGTTGTTTCATTCTATGATTGTGCAGACTGAAGCAGCAACATTAATACTTACATTTAGCTCAGATGTCTAAACCTAAACTCAAAGTCAATGGTCTTAAATGTGTGTTACTGTATAAAATATTTAATATATTTCTAAAAATCAATTATTTCAGCAGAAACTATTTACATTGCAATTTTAATGAAATTTGGAATATTGTGTACCGTATTCTGGCACATTACCAGAAGGATGTGGAGGCCTTGGAGAGGGTACAGAAAAATATGTTGCCTGGTTTAGAGGACATTAGCTATGAGAAGAGATTGGATAAACTTGTTTTGTTTTCACTTGAACGATGAAGGTTGAGGGGTGACCTTATGCAAGTTTACAAAATGATGAAAGAAATGGATAGAATAGATAGGTGGTGTCAGAGTCTTTTTCCCAGGGTAGAAATGTCAATTACGAGAGGGCGTAGATTTAAGGCAAGAAGGGGTAAATTTAAAGGAGATGTGAGAGGCAGTTTCTTTACATAAAGTGTGATAGGTACCTGGAATATGTTGCCTGAAGAGATGGCAGAAACAGATACAATAGCAACGTTTAAGAACATCTTGATAGATATATGAGTAGACAGGGAATTGAAGGATATGACAGTGTAGAGGCAAAAGACTTTTGGTTTAGAAAGGCATACATGTTGGCATAGACTTGATAGGCCGAAGATCCACATGTTCCCCTCCTCTCCCTTGTCTGCCCTTCCACAGCTACCATTCCCTCCAGGACATTCTGGTTCACTCTTCATTCACCCCCAACACCAACACTCCCTGGTGCCTCAGCACCTTCCCCTGCAACCACTGAAGGTGCAACACCTGCTCATTTACCTCTTCCCTCCTGAGTATCCAAGGGCCCAAACATTCCAGGTGAAGCAGCACTTTACCTGCATGTCACACAATCGAGTCCACTGCATTTGCTGCTCATAGTGCGGTCTCCACTACACTGGGGAAGTTAAATGTAGACTGGGTGACTGCTAAGCAGAACATCTATGTTCTGCCACACAAAAGACCTTGAGCTTCTAGTTGTCTGTCACTTCAATACACCACCCTGTTCCCTGGCCAACATCTCTATCTCAGGCTTGCTGCAGTGCCCCAGTGAAGCTCAGTGCAAGCTAGAAGAACAACACTTCATTTTCCGCTTGCAACCATCCAGACTCAATATCGAGTTCAATCATTTTAGTGCCTGAACTCTCCCATGTCATGGCCCCTACCACACACTCCGGGCCTTGTTATCACATAGCCTGCCATTACACTATCATTGTTTGCCACTAACTGTCTCCATTAACAGCTATTCACCCTCCTAGCCAGATCATTATTGACTCCTCTTTGTCTGTCCAACTGTTCTTCTCTCTCTTTGGGCTCTATCCTTACTTAAAATTTTCTCCCTACCCCCATCCTATTTTCTGCATATAAACCCCACATTTCCCTAGTTACCATCAGTTCTGAGGAAGGGTCACCGGACCTGAAAAGTTAACTTTGATTTCTCTTCACAGATGCTGTTAAACCTGCTGAGATTTTTCCAGGAACTTCTATTGTTGTTAGAATCTTCTGTATGTGTTGTGTGTGGCTTCTCCTCCTTGTTGGTGCTATCTGCTGGCACCAACCTGTGAGAAGTATTCACCCTGAAAGGAAGGAGTCAGGGTCAAGATCCCCTCTCACCTTATCATTGCTGCTGTGCGTCTATAGCCAGAGGAATGGAGTGCAGGTCCATGAGCTTATCCATTAGGCCCTGAGTGTGTTGAACCTGGATCCTGGCTGAGCATGTGCCTTGTCTCTAGCAGTCCTCAAAGCATCAGAGAGAGTCAGAGAGTCCTACAGTATGGAGTCTGACCCTTTGGTCCAAACAGGTCCATGCTGACCAAAAAGCCCTTCCATGCTAAACCCAATTCCCTGCACTTGGCCTTTAACCTCCTAAACCTTTCCTATTCATATTTGTCCAAATGCATTTTAAATGTTGTTAATATACCCACCTTAACCACTTCCGCTGGTAGCTCATTCCACATGCATATCATCCTCTGTGTAAAACAGTTGCTCCTCAGTTTCCCTTTTATTCTTTCCCTCTAACCATAAACTAATAGCTTCTAGTCTATGATTCCTCAACCCTGGGAAAAAGACTGAGTGCATTCACCCTATCCATGCCTCTCGTGATTTTATACACTTCTATAAGATCTCCCCACAGTCTCCTATGCACTAAAGAAAAAATCCCAACTTGTCCAACTTCTCCCTATAACTCAGACCGTTGAGTCCTGGCAATATTCTTGTAAATTTCTTCTGCACTCTTTCCAGTTTAATAACATCTTTCCTACAGCAAGGTGGCCAAAACTGAACACAATACTCTAAGTGTGGTCTCACCAACGTCCTTTACAACTGCAACATAACTTCCCAATGTCTATACTCAGTGTCCTGACTGATGAAGGCCGGTGTGTCAAAAGCTTTCTTCAGTGCCCTGTCTACCTGTGAATCCACTTTCAGAGAACTGTGCACCTGAACTCCAAGGTCCCTCTGTTCCAATACACTGCTTAATTCACCATGAAAGGTAGATCTGGGGTGTCTCTCCCTCAATGAGTTACAGAGAGTTGTCATTGATTGTGTGGGCCAGATCCTGTTCCCAAGTCTAATCGAGAGAGAGAATGGCAGTGAAGTGACAGTCTCTGAGCTGGTGTATGGTGTTGTCTCCTATGAGGTTGAGTGGCTTCCTTCTCAGAAGCAGAGGTGGATTTTAGGGTGTCTGGTGCTGGCCTCTTGTGGAATCTCAATAATTGTAGCTCGTGGCAGTATGGGAGAAAAGATGGCATTAGTTACGTATGAGGAATAAACGTTTGTGCAAATTAAGAATGGTAATGGGAGAGCCGTACTGAATGGTACAATAGATTGGTGCCCATTGAGGTCACTTCATCGCCACTTGAGTAATCATGGTATTTTCCAGTTAAATCAAGAATATTCTCTTCGAAACCTGCAGTCTGCACCAGCCCTTCCTGTCTTAACCTTCACTAGCTGATTGTGGGCCAGTCTACCTGAACTGAGACAAAGGGAGGGACTGAGTATGAGGGAAGTGAATGGCAGTGTAGTTAGAGGTGATATAACAGCAGGAGAGGTCATGAGGTGTCCACTATGAATAAGTGGGAAGCAAGTGAATGGGAAAGGTTAGTAGTTTGGAAAAATGAGAACTGTCAAGTGTACATGATCCATGCAACAGTGATAGTTATAGTGCATGAGCTTCAGTGTGACCAGTGTACAATGGCAGAGAGTGGTGACCCTGAGAGTGTGAGGTGGAAGAGAGAAGGTGGTAACAAGGAGTGCGGAAAATTATTAATCTTTATCCTGCTCTGCCAGACATCTCACTTTACCCAGGGCACAGTACTGAACCGTTTTGCTATCTGTGCCCAGGCCAACTTGGTCTGGTGACTTGGCCTCCTGTGTCATTTGAGTGAAAAAAGGACTGCTCTTCTCTCCACCAGCCCACCCACCAGCACCTCCAGGCAGCTCCCTATCTGCAAAGTGTGGCTTCCTTTCTGAAGGGTAATGGTCTGGCACCACAGTGTGAGGGGCTGGTCCTGCCCGGCAGCATCGGAAGTGGCGTGTAGTTCACTTGTGAATAGTACGTCAGGAAGGTAAACATGGCAGTGATGAGCGCATCCCCAACTCCAGCTGCAGGAAAGGTGCGGAAGGGGTGGGTTCAGGTGAGGAGATGAAGATTGAGTGAGCAATATAACTGAGCCGTGGGTGGACCCGAGAGTCAAGAACCACTTTCAGCAAAACACTTAGCTGCAAAAGGGAACATTTCACCCACTGTTTAATTGGAAGCCAATGTAGTACTCATAGCAGTAGGAGGGGAATGGGACTTGCTGTGAGTTAAGACCTGGGCAGCAGAGTTTTGGATGACATTAAATTTATGAGGAGCAGGATATAGGAGACCAACCATGAATGCATCAGAATGGTTGAGTTAGGAGGTAACAAAGATATGGAGAAGGGTTTCAACAATTGGTGCACTGAATCAGTTGAAAGATTGCAAGTAGCTCATTTATATGATACAAGGAATAGCACCATCCCTAAAATAGCAGACATTTCAGAGAGACACGTGAAACGTTTTGTACATAAAAGCACAGTGTGAGTTCCGATGCCTACGTATCTTCTTTTGAACTTAAACAATTTTAATAAAACCGAATACTTCTCAATTTCAAATGGTGTTCGTTACCTCTTTTCATGGTCTATTTGAAGATGAAATTATTCACCTCTTCCCAGAGATTAAATCTGAAGAGTTTAGCACATGATAATTTTGCAACAGCGTACTTATCAAACAATTATTTTATTTTGCAGCATGATATTTTCATTCATCAGACTCCTGTTTCACCTCATGCTGGTAGTTCATTTCAAAATCATTTTAATAGGCTCCAGCCTGGCAATATGGTCTATGGAGTATTTGCATGCTCAAATTACCTCATTATATTTATAGATAAGCAGAAATGAGTGAGTGGATAACCACGATAATTCGTTTCAAGTATGTGCTATGCAATTAAAGTTAAATCACCGTTATATGGATTTCATACATGAATACCTTTTTGCATTGAAAAACCTGTGAAAAGCTGAGGACCATAGGATGTGCAGTACCACGGTTGAAAGAGAAAACAAAAATCAGAGAGAAACTGAGGTAAATCAAGTAGCAGTGATGAAGTGCTTCCAAACTTCTGTTTTGAAAGCCATGGCTTTCAAAGAAGGTTAGAGGGGCAAATTTTCCAATAACCAAAACTTGAAAGGAAGATGGTCAGGGCTGGATCACATATTGGCAAAAGAGCCTGCCCTGTCGTTCAACCACTAGAATGAACGTGCAGTCCTTCCTGACTGATACTCCTGTTTGCACAAGTGGTGCATAACATGGCTGTGCAGAAATAGGCAAGCCTGGTCCATGTAGTCAGTGGGAGAATTGGGTGGGACTGTGAAACATTGTAAAATGCCGTGACTCCAGTGCAAAAGGAGGGAAAACAGCTGATTTTTCTTACAACTTGTTCACACTTTTCGTTGTGAATGCTCACATTTATTTTAAATTGGTTGGTGACTTTGTTAGAATAAAGGGCATAATTTACAATAAGTTCATTCATCCGTACACTACAATGTTAAAAGCAGAATGACAGCCTGACAAGGAGATATTTAAGAAGCTTTTACGATATAGTTCTAGAAGAACAATGGATGGGATTTCTCTGTTGTGTGGGGGATTATGAGTGCATTAAAGTATATCAATTTGGTGCAATACTATGAATAGAGTGATTGTTAACATCTACAAACACTGCTAAAGTTGCCTAAATATCTTACATTGATGGTGTTCTTGCTTATTAGAGGCTGATCAAGGAAAAATTTATCTTCTTCAAAGAGAATCTTTGAATTCACATGGACAAACAGATAATATTTACTCAGAGCACAAGAAAAAACAAGCAGATAAGTAAGGGGGAAGATGAAGCCAGCATGTGGAACAGAGGGAAAGCCAAAATAAATAAATGAAGTGAAACAGCAAAGAGTAAAAAATCACCAGGTCCCTGATGTAAAGTGCTTCACCGCTACAACAAGCAGCAGCCTGGGGCATGAGATAACAGTAATAATGAAGACAACATTTATGTTTTATTCATGCTGTATATAAAAAAGTGACAGGAATAAAGCTAATTAAGTACTTTTGACATGTAGTCACAGTTCTAGTGTTGGAAACATAGCATCCAATTTGCACACAGCAAGGTGCCACACACACAGGGCAGCACATTGGCCCAGTGGTTAGCACTGCTGCCTCAGAGAGTCAAGGATTTGGGTCCGATTCCATTCTTGATAGTCTCTGTGGTGTTTGCATGTTCTCCCTGTGTCTGTGTGGGTTTCCAACAGTCTCAAGATGTGCAGGTTAGGTGGATTGGCCATGTTAAATGCAGGATTGGGTTTGGTGGGATGCCCTTCAGAAAATCAGTGCAGACTTAATGGACTGTTTGGTCTCTATCTGCTTGGAGGGATTCTCAAGTCCCATAAACAGCAATGAGATAATGTCGAGAGGAAGTGGAGCTGAGTTGTTACCTTTGCATTGATGTTTTTAAAAGTGCTCTTGCAACCTTTTGCTATTAACATGATTGGTTTGTATTTTGTTAGTTGGCATGAAATAGATATTTGAAATATAAATAAAAAAGGATGTCTGAGGAATGACTGCTCAGTTTGCAAAATGTTAGTTTTTTAGCTAAACTTAAGAGTCAGACATGCTAAAACAGCAAGCAGTAAGTAAGTGCACACCTTGTGAATGAACATGCCATTTTACTCTTATAATTATGTTGGGATCTTGTTACAAATTGGAAATACGTTTTACACACATATAAATATAAGCTGTTTAAGACACAGCATTGGGTTTAACAATTTCAGAGCAGGAACATCTCTTTCCATGTCCATTACCTATTTCTGTAGCCCTAGGTCCTGTCAAGAATCTATTAATAATCCCTTTGTCTGCCTACTTTTTCTCTTTCTCTCTTTCTGGGCTCCATCTCCATCTCCACCCATCCATTCAATCCTCTCCCCACTGCCCCAGCAACAGTATAAAAACTGTACTTTCCTAAACATTTCCAGACATATTAACCGTTTTCTCTGCCAGACACAGTCAGGCCTTTGCATTTCTCCAGCAGTTTCTGTTTTTGTTTGTTTCTGCTTTAGTCAAAACCTGTAAAATTTTGAGTCTTCAGTAGCAAAGCCAGTGGAATAATTAATCTCAAGTGATGGCAGTTGCAGCTAATCCCAAAACAGGCCATGGTCAGATGAGACTTGCAGTAACAGGGAAAACAAAAAACTGCTGCAAAGCTGTGTTACAGATTTCCAGTTCATCCTGCCTATTTAAGAAGCTTGCTGAAATGCAATTAGTGTGCAGAAATAGGATAGGAGTTACCTTCGTGAATGACTCCATGGTTCAATGATCTGATAAATTAGTATGGTGAGTCTGGACAGCCATTATGAACGGCTCATTAAGAGGCTCCTTGAATGGATCTAAGCATAAGCAACAGATGAGAGACTAATCCAAAAAATGGACCTCCTGACAATTAGTTTGAAGGCTGGAGGTGGTATTCATTGAAAGTGCTCATTGGGGAAGAAGGAAAAGAGGCAAGTAAACCAGTCCTGACTGAGGATGGTATGTGTGCAGAGGCCACTGAAGATGGATGAGAATATAAAGGTGAGATTTTACACCATGATTTAAACTTTCTAAAGAATAGTCTCAGCAGTAATGAAATCATGAGGCACTGGGAAGGGGATAGGAAAAAGAAGAGCTGTTTGCACATTACCGGTCATCCTGCTTAATTTGGATGAGTACTTATTGCCTGTCACAGATTTTACTCTTTGTTTTAATCCATTTTCAACTCAATGTGATCACCATATTGGTTACAACTGATCCTGATTGATAAATTAGGTGTTTTATAGAAACAAGAAATTATGCTTACATGGTATTAAAATGGCAACTTTTTATTCTTTCAGGGGATATTTGTAAAACTAAAATTGCTACAGCACGTAACTGGAGCTCTTTCATAAATGACTACTCTTTACAGTAGTCAGTATATTAATATTCTGCAAATGATGAAAGGATGACAAGGAGCCTTGTTATTTTAACATAAGCTGCAGTTTTAGATATGAGAAAAGCAGAATGGTTGACATTAAAACCGCTAAGTTCATGCATTGCCTTGAAACTCATCGAGTTCCACACAACAATCTGTACAGACTACATGATGCAGGATTATCAAATCTCTCCAGATTTCAGTTTATTAATTTGGCCCATTTAGCTGCTTAGCAAGTAGCCCGGCAGTATTGTTATTGCAGGCTGAGTTTAATTGGTTCTCCAGTTGAGCACTACTTGTAATGCATTGCGCCTCTTTCAAAGTGCACAGGGTATAAAGTAGTGCTTTCCTATGAGTCGACTTCCATGTGGACAATCCCCTCCTGTTCCACTTAACAAGCTGCATTCATCTCTTCATCCTCCTTAATTCACAGGGGAACAATTTCAAATTCAAACATGGGCCCTGTCCAGGTCATTTTAGTAAATCTATCTGGATTGCGGGATTATCTTCAAATTAAACCTTATTAATGCACATAAATTATTGGAAATCCATGTTCTTAAAGTTGGAACAATACATTTGGAGATTATTAAAATAATAATAAGCTTAGTAAGCAAAGTCACACTGAAGGTTAATTCTTAATGCTGGCTGTAAAGTGATGGAAATTAGCTTTTGCATAAACATTACATGAAGTTTCAATGAAACAACCTCTTTGCATTCAATTTTAATTGCACAATCAATAACATTATCACAAGTCTAGCTGAGCTCAATAGGATAATGCCTGAAAGCAGTTACGCCAGTAGTTAGCCAGATATTAGAGATTAAACAAAAAGAAATGGCATTAGTTATTAGATTAAATCTTTGGCTTTGCTTGATTAAACACATTTGCTTGTTAAGGAGCAGCTACATTATTTTATTCTTGGCTGTGTTTCTTGTACATCACACCAATTGAAGTTGTTTCCATCTAAATCCAGTAGAATAGCATCCTTATACCAACGTAATTCAAATCTCTCCTCACCTAAATTGTAACAGGTTCAAATCTTAACATTAAAATCCAGCATGATGTATATGAGTTTTGATTAATTTATCACCCAGATCCTCAAAAAGAAAGAAAGGTAGCACAATGAGCTAACCTCCCTTCCTTTTTGAGGATCTGGGTGATAAATTGATCAAAACTCATATACAATCTCATATACATCACAAAAAAGGGGAACAGATGGATTTTTAATCACTTTCATGCTACTTATGGAGAAAATTCAACAGCTTTGAATAACCACAACAATAAGTGTGATCAGTGTTTCATCAATGTTTATTGAAAAGTGTTGAGTTCAAGCTTCTGTGAAATTATTGCCATTTGTCCTACTTAATATTTCTTAGAGGTTATTGATTTTCTGACATAAACATACTGATCTCTGTTGAAGTGCATTTTTTCCACCGAATAATTCAGAGTGATGCCTTCTTGGTCATCATAGAAAGGCTGCAGGGCAAGTATATATTTGTGCCCTTCAAAACACAGCTTTCTGAAAAAGAAAACATTGACAAGAAGCTTGATGATGTTTAATGAATAATCTCAGAATTTAGATTACTTTTGCCGTCTCTGACATTGCCTGAGACTGGACTGAAGTGTAAACATCTCAAACAATTTTGTAAAATGGATCTTTTCTGACATTTACTGGTCAATATTATGGGCATCTTTAATCAGTACCAATCAGCAAAAAAAAAATGAAAAGTATATTTAATGGCAAAGCAAAGGCATCTGTTTGACAATTTTCCACGGTGGAACTGAATATGAACTCAAAGCAGAAAAGAAGCAAAATAATGAAAGGAATATAGTTGATTGACCTTTTATAAATGTCATCTTAGAGATCACACTGTGAGAGGAATTTGCTTCTGGAAATTACATCCTATCCAAACAGAGCTTGATGACAAACAAATGTAAATGTGCAACACAGACGAACAACAATGAACCACAAAAAATAGTTATCTTTCTAGACCTGCATTTCTGAATTGAACAATAAAGAGCAAATTTAAACAGCAGTCAGAACATACATCAGAACAATGACAGAAAGAATTAGAGTGTGCAGGAGTAGCAGTCCATTTCTGCAAGGTATTTCTGCACCAGAACATTTATTCCTTTAACTTCAGGGTCCAGGTATAAACTCAGTCCACATAAAGCCAGAAGTCCCAATCTCACCAAAAGCCTTAAAAGATCCTGAATAAAATTGGTTTTGGCTACCTTGGTACAGAATATAAAATTGCCTTAAAACTGCAATTTCTGATATTAATTCAGCAATATGCCAACCAAGTTTCAGTGCTATTGGGACCATCGAAATGTCATCTGTGGATTGTAACAAAATAGCCTGCTTTGCTAGATTGACAGTTTTGAGTTTGCTAGATCACCATGGGGAGACTGGAAAATATCTCACAAAGCCTCGACATCTTAGAATTTTTACCTGTGGTTAGTCACCTCTCTCAGGAGATTCAGTCTTTGACAGGTTCGTTGATAAAGCAAATGGTACATAGCATGTAAATGCAAAGGGCTTAATAGACCAAAGGTTTTATCGCGCAAGATTTTATTTCAGTTTCTAATCAACACATTTGCCTGTAGAGAATTTAAAACATAATGCTATGTTTTGAAATTCTAAGAAAGGCTTGATCTTCTAGACTGTATTCATAAAACATCAGCAACAGCATGCTATCCTAAAGTTTTCATATTCATGAAAAAATTGTGGAATCAAATAGCTGCCACATGAACTGTGAATAAATATTACGGATAAAGAACATCTGCATAATACCTTAACTTAAGAATATAAGAGAAAAGGAGTGAGGAACAAGAGTAGGCAATTTGGCCCCTCAAATCTGCTCCACCATTCAATACTTGATTGATTTCATCTCAGCCTCAATTCTACTTTTCTGTCTGCTCTCCATAACCTTTCAACCACACTCCGTAACCTGTTCCAACATCCACCACACTCTGGATAGTGAATTCCACAAATTTACATCCCTTTAAGAGAAGTAATTTCTCCTCTTCTTTGTTTTAAACCTGCCACCCCTTGTCCTAAAACTGTGACCTCTCATTCTAGATTGCTGCTCATGAGGAAACTTTCTTTCCGCGTCTACTTTGTTCATCCCCTTTAACATCTTTCCACCTTATATATTAAGACACATAAGTGCTTCTCTAATTCTGAAAGATGCTTCTTTTTCCATTTGTCATTTATTGTACATTTGACGAATGCCAAGATATCCATCATGGAGGGCTCAATCACTTCCAGTCTAAACTGGCCTTTTATTGTAGATCCTCATAAAATAGAAAATCTGGAATTTTGGAAAATAATTGCTTAGATGTCCAAAACTTGATTAGACTCTTAGAGTCATACAGCCCTTCTACACACTAGATCTTTGCGGACCAACAAACATCAAACTATACTAATCCCAGTTACCTGCACTTGGCCCATAGCCCACTATCCCCTGACATTTAAAGTGCTCATCTAAATGCCTCTTGAATGTGACAGACTACCTGCCTCCACTACCTTCTCAGATAATGCGTTCCATTTTCTATCACCCTTTGCGTGAAAAATATTTTCTTCTGATCTGTGCTAAGTCACTTACTCCTCACCCTAAACTTATGCCTTCTGGTCTGGATACACTTGACATGGGGAAAAGATTCTCATGATCCATGTTATCTGTGAACCTCATATTTTTATAAATTAGATTAGATTACTTACAGTGTGGAAACAGGCCCTTCGGCCCAACAAGTCCACACCGACCCGCCGAAGCGCAACCCACCCATACCCCTAACCTAACACTACGCGCAATTTAGCATGGCCAATTCACCTGACCTACACATCTTTGGACTGTGGGAGGAAACCGGAGCACCCGGTTGCCCTTCACCTTCCAAGGAAAACAAACCCAGTCTATCCAGTCTCTCCTCATAACTAAGACTTTTCATCCCAGGCAACACCCTGGTGTATCTCCTCTGCAACCTCTCTAGTTCAATCACGACCTTCCAATAACATGACAAATAAAACGGCACAACGTCTTTTCTTCTGTGGCCTAACTAATGTTTTATAAAGTTGTTACAAGACATCCTTGCTTCTGTACTCTATTTCTCAGCTAATGAAGGGAAGCATCCCAAATTCCTTCTCTCCCACCTTGTCAACCTTTACTGCCACCTTTAGGGATCTATGGATTTGTACTGCAAGGTCCCTTTGCCCCAAGGGGCCTATCATTCAATGCCTATATCCTGCCCTTTTTAGACCTCCCAAAATTCATCACCTTGCTCCTACCAGGATTAAATTCCATCTTCCATTGCTCTGTCCAACTTAACTGAATAATTTTACTGCCTTTTTTCCTTATGGAATGTCCACGAACCAGGACAAAGATCAAGTGAGAGTCCTGTTTCATCAACTCCATGAGCCTTTCTTTAATGGAATTTCCAGGACGTTCTGGGACAAAGGACAGAGTTAGGCCTGCACCTCAGAATGCAGAGGACGGTCACAAGCACTGAGTGGAGATGGGAGGGAAAAATGCACGACCTTTCAATTTATTTTCTTGCTGTGCCGAGTGAAAGCTAGTATTATGTCTTGCCCTTGGAATCCCAGCAATTGGTGCCTCTGCAAAGTAGTCTGGGAAGATGAAGAAGATAAGTAGGGGCAACTTAATTTTGTAGCTTTTGTTTCATAAATCATGTTCTAAGACTGAAAAAATTAATACATAAACAAGTTACATCAGTGGTAAAAGTCATTATTATGTCAAGCCAGTCATTTACTATAACACACACGTATTTCTCAAAACATCTCCTTTTCAGAAAAAGCAGAGAAATTGCATGCATTATCATTTGCAGTTACAAATTGCTGATATTACTCGAAGCACGTGGTCATCAAAAACAGATTATTATTTAGGGAAAAATGCATGTTAATTCTAGTCTATCCCACCTTCATCAGTTGCCGCACATTATTTCATTGATTATTTATTACTGGAATCTTGTTCAATCACTTGATTGCAGTTCTTTGAAGAAGTAACATAGATAATGGGTATCAGTTGATGTACTATATTTAGATTTCCAGAAGGCATTTGATAAGGTTATTGTGAAAAATAAAGGGTTACAGTGTAGGGGAGCTTAACATAATGGCTCGGACAGAAGCACAATAGGTATAAATAGATCTTTCTCTGATTGACGTGATATAATGAGGGGTGTGCCACAGGGCTCAGGACTCGGACCTTAACTTTTTACACTTTATATAAATGACTTTGAATGTTCCAATTTCTTTAGCACCTCCAGTTTTTATTTCAGATCTGCAGGATCTGGAGTGCTTTGCTTTGATTTACATATGAAAGTAAGTTGTGAAGAAGACGGCATAAGGAGATTACTAAGGGAAATAGGTTGAGTGGGATGGAATATAATGTGGCAAAATGAGAAACTATCTCATTTGACAGGAATACTAAAAAAGAAGCAAATTATCTAAATAGTGAGAGATTGCAGAACTCTGAGATACAGATAAATCTGAGTGTCTTCATGCATAAAAGACTTGTATGCAGGAATAGTAAGTAATTAGGAAAGCTAATAGAATGCTATTGTTTATAGTAAGGGGAATTGAATACATAAGTCGGGAGGTTAAGCTTATACAATACATGAACTGCTGTGATTCAAGAAGGCAGCTCACTACTACCTTCTCAAAGCAACTAGGCACAGGCAATAAATGGTAACTCATCCAGCAATACATGTCCCACGAGTGAATTTAAAAAATGGTGAAACCACATCTAGAGTACCGCATTCACCCTACGAATGGAACACAATGCAAGTATTTCAGAGTTGGTTTACCAGACTATTAATTGAAATGGCTGATTGTCTTATGAGGAAATCTGGGAGATGCTAGGATGGTTTTTATTGGAATTTAGAAGGTGACTTGATTTAAACATATTAGATCATAATGAGGGGACTTAACAGGGTGGGTGCGAAGAGGGTGTTGCTTCACATGGCAGAAACTAAACCTAGGTGCAGCTGTTTTCAATAAGGTATCACCCATTTAAGACTGAGACGAGGGGATTTTTTTCCCCTCTGAGTGACATAAGTCTTTAGAACTCTCTTCCTCAAAAGAGCAGGATCTTTGAATATTATTAAGACAGAACTGGATAGATCTTGTGTTAAGCAAGAAACAAAAGCTTATGGGGCTTGATAGGCTAGAACTTGGTATTGAGTTTAAAATCAGATCATGCATGGCCTTGTAAAATAGGGGATCAGACTCTCCTTATAATAAACCATACCATTCCATTTAATTACTTACTATCCCTGGCCCACTACACTCTAACTCATATGTTTATATGTGAAAGCATTTTATTAGCTTGCATGCAATAATTGTTGGCAGTTTTTCTGTTATCTGCTCATTCCTGGGGTAAAGTTCCATCTCTGGGAAGTTCTATTCCTATGGTGAATCCTTAATCAGAGCAAGACCCTTGTCGTTCAGGTTCACTGTCTGTCTGGTTGGTGACTTCCAGAGCATTTCAACCTGCTGTGGCTGTCTTTGTTTGTTAAATTTGAGTGAAAGCTGCTGCTTTTTCTGTGTTCCCGGTGCCTCTGTACATCTTCAACAGCGAGTTTGTGTGAATGACCATACTTTTTGACAAAATTCGATGAGAACTTTGCTCGATTGTTCACGATTCCAACATTGGTTGCTGCATCTCTGCTATGGCTCTGATCTTGTCAAGATCCAAGCGATGTCCTTTTGTTGTCAGTGCACGAACTATGCTGGGTCTCAGGCATCTTCAGCTGCATCTTTTCATCCGTGGTCTGATCTTTTCTCTATCACACTTCTTTCTTCTGTTGTCCTGTAAATGACTACCTTTTCTACTTCCGCTTGCTTGTCTGCCAGCTCCTCATAAAGTGATTTCCTGGCCCTCTTAATTTTCCATTTATGAGGACTGTGATAAGGGCATGCCAGCTTATGCCTCTATCTATGGATTGCAACTCATAATGAAAGTTGCTGCCACTTTCCTGTTTAAGTGTTGGATACTAAAGGGCCTACTTGAGATTAGATTAGATTCCCTATAGTGTGGAAACAGGCCCTTCAGCCCAACCAGTCCACACCAATCCTCCAAAGAGTAACCCACCCAGACCCATTCCCCTCTCACTAATGCACCTAACACTATGGACAATTCACCCGACCTGCATATCTTTCGACTAACACTATAGGCAATTTATCTGACCTGCACATCTTTGGACTGTGGCAGGAAACTGGAGCACCCAGAGGAAACCCACGCAGATACAGGGAGAATGTGCAAACTCCATAGTTGCCCAAGGCTGAAATCAAACCTGGGACCCTAGGACTGTGAGGCAGCAGTGCTAACCACTGAGCCACCGTGCCGCCCTTGGTCTCGTGTGATGAAGGAAAACCACATCACCACAGTGGGTGGAGCTCATGGCAATCTTCAGTGTGAACATTTTCAGACAACATCTCCCCCACCAAGCTACCTTTTTCACATGACAAGTAATTATACATTTGTTAACTCAATCACATTTACCACAAGTGCATCTCCCCCCAAGTCTCTGACTTTATAAATTCAGGAAATCTAGAGGTTTTGCTTTTACTCCAGAACTCATTCCCTTTTCATGTGGAAGACTGGTCCTTTTTACTGGGTGGATGACTGTGTACTTTGATTCACTGAGTTCTGTAAGACCTTTAACCTCCTCGATTTCCTTCATGGAGGATGCCTTCTCTGTTGCAAGAGGCAATTTCTTCCTCATGGTATCTTGAGTCACTGGATAGCAGCCAGCGTGCCTCAGTGCTGGCTTCTATGGAGTTGTTTGCAGCATATTTACAATCTGCGACAGGAGATTTTTATCCTCTATTCATCAGGAGGTTTTGATGAAGCATATAAACATTTCTCTCCAACGTGTTGATTAGTTTGGATGTACAAACATAGCAGCAGGAGTTGGTCATTCAGCCTCACCAGGGCACCCTGCCATTCAGTTTGAATATGAATGATTATCTACATTGATACCAGATTCCTGCAAAAGTTCCATATCCCTCTGAAGTCTAATGATATCTGTCTTGATTTGCTCAGTGATTGATCTTCCACAGCTCTCTGCTGTAAAGAATTCCAAAGAGTTATCATCCACTGAGTGAAGAAATTCTTCCTAATCCTAGTCTTAAATGGCTTGCCTCTTAAGATGTGCCTTGGTTCTAGAGTCACCATCCTGGGGAAACATCTTCTCTATCTAAACATCCACTCTGTCATATTCTGTAAGATTCATGCAAGTTGCAATGAGATCACCTCTCAGTCTTTGAAACTTTAAAGAATGCAGACCCAGATTCCTCAAACATTTCTCATAAAATGATCCCACTATTCCAAGGATAAATCTGCTGAACCTCTATTGTACTCTTTTTGTGGCAACTTTATCCTTCCTTTGGATAAGGACACCAAAACCATATACAATACTCCATTCACATGATTTGGGCATTGCTGGCTAGGCCAGCATTTATTGTCCATTCCTACTTTCCCAAAATGCAGTTGGAAGTTAACCACATTGCTGCGGGACTAGAGTCAAATGAAGGCCGTACCAAGTAAGAATGGCAGTTTCCTTCACTCGTGACATTAGTGAACCGGATGGCTATTTCACAACAATTGACATTGGTTCCATGGCCATCATTAGTCTCTTAACCAAAAACAGAAATTGCTGGAAAAACTCAATAGGTCTGGCAGCATCTTTCTTTTTTAGCAGCAATCTCTGTTTTTGTTTCTGATTTCCAGCAACTGGAATTCTTTTGATTTTTTTTATTGGACTCTTAATCCCATATTTCTAAATGAATTCAAATTCCACTATTTTGAATTTTGATGGAATTAGACAGGAGCTTGTAGGGGTTGATTGGAATGGTTTGTTTGCAGGCAAAGGGATCTCCAGCAAGTGGAAGGCCTTTAAAAATGAGATAGCTAGAGTAAGGTCTATATGATCCTGTGACGGTGAAGGCCAAGGTTGACAGAAATAAGGAACCCTGGATGCCAAGACATATTGAGGCTTTGACCAGAAAAAAAAGGAGGTGTGGCTCAGGTACAGCAGCTGGGATCAAGGGAATCCCTGGACGAATACAGGAGTTTACTGAAGAAGGAAATCAGGAGGGCGAGAAGAGGGCAGGAGATAGCCTTGACTGAGAAGATTAGGGTGCATCCAAAGAGATTCTTTAAATATATTAAAGGAAAAAGACAACTAAATAGAGAATAGGACCCCTTAAGGATCATAGTGGACATGTACATTTGGAACCACAGGAGATGGGCAAGGTTCTCAATGAATATTTTTCCTCTGTGTTTACTGTAGAGAAAGACATGAAGACTTGTTAACTTGGGAAAGTTAGTGGTGATATCTTGGGAACTGTCAATATCACTGTAGTGGAGATATTGGAAGTATTAGAATGTATGAAGTTAGATAAACCTCCTCATTCTGACCAGGTATATCCAAGAACACTGCAAGAGGCTCGAGAAGAAATTGCGGGGCCTTGGCTGATATTTTTGCATCAGCATTAGCCGTGGGTGAGGTCCTGGAAGACTAGAGAGTAACAAATGTTGTGCCCTTATTCAAGAAGGGCTGCAAAGAAAAACCTGGCAACTATAGATTAGTAAACATACTATCTGTGGTGGGCAAGTTATTTGAGAAGGTTCTGAGAGATAAGGTGTACATGCATTTGGAAAGACAGGGTTTATTTAGGAGCAGTCAGCACAGCTTTGTGCGTGGGAGATCATGCCTCAAATTTATTAGAGTTCTTTGATGACCAGAAAGGTTGGTGAGGGCAGGGTGATAGATGTAGTCCATATGGATTTCAGTAATGTCTTTGATAAGGTTCTACATGGTAGGCTACTCTGGAGGATTAGATCACATGAAATCTGGGGGGAGCTGGCAAATTGGATACACAATTGGCTTGATGGTAGGAAGAAGAGGATGCTGGTGGAAAATGTTTGTTGGGCTGGAGGCCTGTGACTAGTGGTGTGCCTCAGGGATTGGTGGTGGGCCCATTGCAGTTTGTTATCTATATCAATGATTCGGATGAGAATGTACAAGGCATGATTAGTACGTTCGCTGATGACACTAAAATAGGTAGTATCGTGGACAGCGAGGAATGTTATCAAATATTGCAGCAGGATCTTGAGCAGCTGGGCAGGTGGGTCGAGAAATGGCAAATAGAGTTTTGTACAGATGAAGTCTTGCATTTTGGAAAGTCAAATCAAGGTAGGAGTTTCATGATGAATGGTAGGGTTTTAAGAAGTGTTTTACAACAGAGGGACCTTGGAGTTCAGGTGCACAGTTCTCTGAAAGTGGAGTCACAAGTAGACAGGGCACTGAGGAAAGCTTTTGGCACACTGGCCTGCATCAGTCAGGGCATTGAGTATAGTAGTTGGGAAGTTATGTTGCAGTTGTACAGGACATAGGTAAAGCTACATTTGGAGTACTGTGTTCAGTTTTGGTCACCTTGCTGTAGGAAGGATGTTATTAAACTGGAAAGAGTGCAGAAGAAATTTAGAAGGATGTTGCTAGGACTCAATGCACTGAGTTATAGGAAGAGGTTGGATAAGCTAAGACCATTTTTTCTTTACGGCATATGAGACTGAAGGAGGGGGAGGGATCTTACAGCAGTGTATAAGATTATGAGAGGCAGGGAAAGGGTGAATGCAGTCAGTCTTTTTCCCAGGGTTGAGGAATCAAAGACAAGAGGGCATCAGTGTAAGGTAAGAAGAGAAAGAATAAAACAGAACTTGAGAGGCAACTTTTTTTTTACACAGGGTGGTGCACATATGGAATGAGCTGCCAACAGAAGTGGTTGAGGTGGATATATTAGCAACATTTAAACAAATACATAGATCAGAGAAGTTTAGAAGGATATGGGTCAAGTGCAGGGAAACAGGGTTAGCATTGATGGACATTTCAGTCGCATGGATCCAATTGGGCTGAAGGGCCTGTCTCCATGCTATGACTGTATATTGCATGGCAGAGTTTGAACCAGGGTCCCCAGATCATTACTGTGGTCTCTGGGTTAATAATTCAGTGATAATGCCACTAAGCCATTGCCTCTCTCTAGTCTCAACATGATCCTATATATTGCTGCAAGACATCTATACTCATGTTGTCAAATCCTCTTCTAATGAAAGCTAATTGTTTGTTCCACCTGCATGCTAGCTTTCAGTAACTAATTAATAATGACATTAAGGTACCTGTAGATGTTGGCATTTTCCAACTTCTCAGGATTTTCAGATATGTTTTCTTTTTTCTGTTCTGTCACCAAAGTGAATAACTTCTCTTCTATTCACATTATGTTCCATCTGCCATATTCTAGCATTTTCATGTAGCCTATCCAAGTCTTTTTGAAGTCTCCTTGCATTCTTTTCACAACTTACGGTTCCACCTACTTTAGTGTCATCAGCAAATGTGGAACTGTTATATTTGGTCCCCATATCTTTTTCTAGATTTTGAATGGCTTTAGACTTTGCACTAATTACAGGCTGTCATCCTGAATATAATCTGTTTACAACTTCTCTCTGGTTTCTGTCTGTTAACCAATTCCCCATCGATACTGGTACATTACCCACAATCCAATGTGTTCGCATTTGGTTTTTTAACTTCTGTGTGGGGTCTTATCAAAACCCTCCTGAAAATCTCAATGCACAACATCCAGTAGTTATCCCTTATCTATCGTACAAGCAATATTGTCAAAGATATCCAACACTGAGCTGAAAATGTGTTGCTGGAAAAGCACAGCAGGTCAGGCAGCATCCAAGGAGCAGGAGAATCGACGTTTCAGGCAAGAGCCTTTCTTCAGGACAGCCCTTCTGCACAGAAGCTCTTCAGCCACATTCTCAAACAGACTCGCTACCACAGCCACATCTCCTTCCTCAGCACCTGCCAGAAGGGCTCATGCCCAAAACGTCGATTCTCCTGCTCCTTGGATGCTGCCTGACCTGCTGCACTTTTCCAGCAACACATTTTCAGCTCTGATCTCCAGCATCTGCAGTCCTCACTTTCTCCTCAAAGATATCCAACAATCAAACATGATATCCATTTCATAAATTATGCTAACATTGCCTAATTTTATCATTCTTTTCTATGTGTACAGGTTTAAATATCCCTTATAATAAATGCTAACATTCTCCCTCATGCTGACATCAAAATATCGGGTCTGTAGTTCTCCATTCTCCTTTTTAAATAGCGTAGATATATTTGCAACCTTCCAGCTTGATGGAAACTTTCCAAAATCTATAGAGTTTCAAAAGATAACCACCAATGCATTAAGTATCTCTGTAACCAAGGCCAAGGATTGGAAGGCCCATCAGGGCTCTGGGAGGCACACTTGTGCTCAGCATGAGGCTGCTATTCTCAAATCAGGAGCATGGCCACCATGCTCAACTTGGGGAGTAGATACAGGACTGGGAGCAACATTGAGGCCAACGGTTTCTGTCACTGATCCTGTCTACAGCAACTGCCTTAGCCCATCTAGTCCAGGTTATTTGTTCATCTTCAATCCAATTAGTGCTTCAAGCACTGGCTCTTGACCGATGCTGATTCCTTTTGTGGCCTAGTGTTTCTGGAAATTTTCCAATGCTTCTTACAAGACAGACAAGAAGTAATAGCTTAGTTTCTCTATAATTTCTCTGTACTCTGCCATAAATTCTCTTGAAATGGACTGACATTTATTAAAGCTGATCTTTTCCTTTCCAAAAATTAAAAAAAAAGGCCACCTTTATGCTTCTTACTTTCATTTTCTCATTTTCCTTTATTTATTAGTTTAGTGGTTCTCCTTTGCTGGTTTCCCAATCCTCAGGATTACAACTATTCCTCACACTTTTTCAAGGCACTTCCAATGTAACACATGTTCAACTACTTTTGAGGGGGCAAGGTTGATTCATCTTTCCCTTTGGGTCTCTGTGCCTCAGAGGACTGTACATCTGTTGTAAATCATGTCAGATTGCTTTACATTCTAGACCTTACCTGTCCATCATTAAACCTTCTATTGTATTTCCCAACCCATCACAGCCAACTTGCCTCTCATATCTTCATTGTTTCTTTTGTTCAAATTCAAAACCCTAGTTTCATAATGAGCAGTATCACATTCAAATCTAGTGTGAAATTCGATCAAATAATGATCACTACTTCACAAAGGTTCCTTTACTGCAAAGTTAATAATTAATCCTTTTTTATTACGTAATGCTGAATATGAAATTTCTAAATCTCTAATTGTTTCTTCGATGTACTGCTCCAGGATCATCCTATCTTTCTCACACTCTAAGAATTCATCCTCGACAGCATTAGTAATGATTAGTGATGTTTCACCGCAGTCACTGGACTCGAATCATCAATTCTGCTTTCTTCCCTTCTTTACTTCTTCTTGCTTCTCTGCTTTCTCTAATCAGATGCTGAGCAGTGACCTTATGGAAGTTTATGAAATCATGAGGGGCATGGATAGGGTAAATAGCCAAGGTCTTTTTTCTGAGGGTAGTCCAAAATTAGAAGGCATTGTTCTAAAGTGAGAGGGACAAGATTTAAAAGGGACCTAAGGGCCAACTCTTTCACGCCGAGGGTGGTGCACATACAGAAAGAGCTGCCAAAGGAAGTGGTGGAGGCTGGTACAATTGCGACATTTAAAAGGCATCTGTATGGGTAGATGAATCGGAAAGATTTAGAAGGATATGGGCCAAATTCTGGCAAATGGGACTAGATTATTTTAGGACATCTGGTCGGTATGGACAAGTTGGACTGAATGTTCTGTTTCCTGCTATACAGCTCTATGACTCTATAATGTACTGATCTCGTCCCTTTCCTTTTTTTAGCCTATTCTTTCTAAATGGTGAAGGCCCTTGGATGTTTAGTTTCAGTGCTTGGTCACATTTTAGCCATGTTTCTATAATAGCAACAAAATCAATTTGTGTCTACAAATGGTCAATCTTTTTGTGAACTCACATGCATAAAGATAGATTCTACTTTTTAATTCTGCTTTTTAACAGAATTCTCCATTCAGATCCTATTTGATGCTTACCTTTGCTTTCTTTCTTCTAATTTTTCTTATTACTTTTCTACTTCTTGCTACCTGACAATCTTCCTGTCAGGTTCCCTTCTACTAGCTGGTTTAGTGTAAACCCTCCTCAACCGCAAAAGCGATTTTCCTAGCAAGAATATTAGTCTCAGTCAAAAAGTGTGGCGCTGGAAAAACACAGCAGGTCAGGCAGCATCTGACGAGCAGGAAAATTGACGTTTCAGGCATCAGCCTTTCACCAGGAATGTAATGAAGGATATTAGTCCCAGTACTACAAAATCCATCCATTTTGTACAGGTCACAACTTTCCCTGAACTGGCCTCAGCAATCTGATGCCCTCCCTCCAGTTCTCCAGTTGTATGTTCAACAGTCAGCTCTCCTTTTCCTGTTCTCACTAGCATCTGGGACTAGCTCAGTAATTCTGAGGTTACAGCTTTTGAGGTCCTTTTTTTAAAACTCCTTCCTGGTCTCCCGAAATCTTCTTTTCGGACCTTATCCCCTTTCCTAACTAAGTAATTGGTACCGACACTGCTCTTGATCTCCATATTCACCCCACCCCCAGAAAAATGTCCTGCAGCAGGTCTGTGACATCCTTGACCAAACACTAAGGAGGTGATGTACCATCCTGTCCATTGCCATAGATTAACAAATCCTCCAGCATAACTGACCTGCCACTGTTTGTCCTTCCTGCCTGTATAGCTAAGCCACATGTAGTTTCACAGACTTCATCCTGACTTGACTTCTCTGAGCAGCCAATGTCCTCACCAGTATCCAAAACACAACACCAGCTAGTGAGCTGGATCGTATCACCATGATGTCTAACTTTCACTTTATGAAAGGGCCATTGCCATAAATATCAAGCTGCCAAAATGTTTGGTCTGGACCATTTATTTCCTCTGGATATACTTCAAGTTTCTCTTCTGCTGAGGTCTATTCTACGTCATTAACCATTTTGTGTGGGAAGCTATTGATTTTATGTTTTTTTTCTGAAAATGTGTCCCAAATTTGCATATTTTCTGAAATGTACCTGTTGGGTGAGAAAGAAAGCATTTTCTCTCACTTGCTGGGCATGGTCTGACTCTGCGAGTTTCTTTGTTCAACAAGCCTGCCACAGACTCCTAGTGTCTGCTGCCTGTCCTAATCACTGCTATGGTTTCCCACATTGTGTCATTTGTGGCTATAGGACTTGAATGGAGACTGCTGATTTCCTGCATCAAGGCTGTTCCTCTTCTCCTAGGATTGATCAATGTTTCTTCCAGATGTCTTCTTCACTCACCATCTGTATGGCTTTCTCCAGAGTCAGGTCTGTTTTTGGACTAAATCCAATAAAGACTCATTGGCAGTCTCCATAACAATTCTGTCTCTTATGAATTCTGACTAAGAGCAACATCATTGCATTTCTTCACTATCCGGAGAGGTCAGTAGTCAAATAATCTGTGGATTCCCCTGGATGTTGAAACTTTTTATTCAATTTTCTTATTTCAAGAATTTCATTACTTTTCAGGTTGAAATAATTATCAGAGGCTTTCAGTGCCTCCTCAAAAGCATCTATTGCTTCTTTGGTGTCTTGGTGAACTATGCCATCAATGCTGTACTCCATTGTGTCTCAAATTGAAGTTACTTATTCACCTTCCAATGTAATATCAAATGAGAAGCTATTCTGCATCTCAGACGTTATTTTCGCTAACATGTCCAATCTGTGGGCAATTTACCTCAACTCTGAAAGCAAGACTTTGGGGCAATATTATTTTTGATGCCATGTCTTCCTTGTGATTACAAAATGTTTTTGTGTAGGCCTTGTATTTTGCGATAGTAACAGTTAATCTGCTTTTTGCTGCTACAATGGAAAATTCTCCTGCACTTTGTGGCTAACAATGGAGGTCTCCTGCCTTCTCATAGCTAATCAGGTAGATTACTATGTTTATTGCAGCTTCAAAGCCTGAATCTCAGTGTTAATGAATAATTACCACCTGAATCAAGGTGATTCCCACTCCTCCTGAATGATTTGACTATATGATTCCTATGCTTATCTCAGATTTTAGGTAGTATCTTCTGCTTTTTCCCTGCTGTTAATAAAATCTTCCAAACTGTGTTTCTCCATTAGAGCAAGCCTGCTTTAGCTTTTAGCCTGTGCAATGTTCATGCTGTATTTACTGGCTTTGTGATATCCTCTACTCTGTGACCTCAGAGTAGTCTGCATTTTGAGACTCTTTATTACTGTTTCTGTAGCTCTCCCTCTTGCTAGCCCCTCACCACAGCAGTGACACTTGATCAGAGCTGTAATCAGTGTTTTAACCTCTTGCTTTTCCATATTGGATTGCTGCACATTTTTAAAGACTCCCTACCTTGGTCCACCAGAGATTTTAAGCTTTAAGTTTGTGAGACTTCTGATATTTGGCCGTCGCTGAACTTGAATTTGGGACCAATCATACAAACTGCGACTTAGCGATGTATCTGCTTTGGGGTTGCTAATTTCTCTTCCCCACAGACTTGCTTACTCCCTTGTTGCAACATGTCTCTTACCCTGATCTGAGAAAAGATATACAAGGATGTTGCCAGGGTTGGAGGGTTTGAGATATAGTGAGAGGCTGAATTGTCTAGGGCTGTTTTCCCTGGAGCATCAGAGACTGAGGGGGTGTGACCTTATGGAGGTTTATAAAATCATGAGGGGCATGGATCGGGTAAATAGACAAGACTTTTCCTTGGGGTGTGGGAGTCCAGAACTAGAGGGCATAGCTTTTGGGTGAGAGAGGAAAGATTTAAAAATGACCTAAGGGGCAATCTTCTCATGGCGAGGGTGATGCGTCTATGGGATAAGCTGCCTGAGGAGGTAATGTTCTTAAATCTTCAGCTGTTTCTGCTGCTGCTGATTGTACGGTATGAGTAGATGACTTAAAGCTGAGTCAGAAGATCTCATATTACTGCCCACCATGCAGTATGTCAAGTCAAATTAGATCTGTACTGCTGCCTACCTGATTGTCAATGTGTGCCACCTTATTATGTTGTTACCATCATCCTCTACCAGTGTAGGAAACAAAAAAGGCCTGCTTATTCTAGGGTGGTAGAGAAAAAAAACACTTCTCACTTAATTAGAAGAACCTCTTACATTTAACAATGTATACTTTTTGTATGATCACTCATTGATTGTAAGTTAATTGGTGCTGGAAAGGCAAGTCCCTGTCTCTTGCCAGGGGTAAATGCAGCTTGTGTCCATTTTTCTTTTCATCTGGCTTTTTTGCTGCTGACTAAAAGTGATCTTTTAGTGAAGTGTTTGAAGGCTTTCCAGTATGTGATTGTTCAACCTTGGGTAATGAGATGAGACTTGGCTACACTTGGCATTGGGAAAGTGTAGCACTTCCTTAGCCAGGGTTGTAAGATGGGATGAGGCTAAGGATGGGTAATCGGTGTTGCTTGGCCCCTATTTAGCAATGGATGTAAGACTGTATAATTGTATATTCAATGTAATGTCTGTGTGCCACCTATGTGCCCTGACGTGTTGGTTTTGTGGCAGCTCTCCTGCTGTGTGCATTGTGAAGGGTAACTCTAGGCTGTTGATGCAAGTACACAGCTGGCCTTTATAGCTGGCACCAGTGCCAGGGACAAAAGTAGAAATTGCTGGAAAAGTTCAGCAGGTTGGGTAGCACCTGTGGACAGAAATCAGAGTCAATGTTTCGGGTCAAGTGAGCCTTCCTCCGAACCAGTGCCAGCAATCTCTGGATAATTCAGCAGTGGCAAGTACATTTGGTTGAAGTGAGTGGCAGAATAGAACAAGTGGATCTGGTGGACAGGTAATGAGGCAAGTTTGGGAAGATAGTGGGCAAAAGCTCACTGGAACTTGCCAAGAGAAAGCCTTGGTGGAACTCACCAAAACTGAACACTTTTCCAATGCCTGGAAAATAGACAAACTAATGAGAAAGTAGAAGCAGAAATTGAGTGAACAGTGGCAAGTCTTCCAGAACCCTGTGCATTTCTCCAAACAGCTTTATATCCCATGTCACTTGATTTCAAGATACAAGACCCCAAACGTTTTGTTTCAGACCATTTAGAGTCATAGAGATGTACAGCATGGAAACAAATCCTTTGGTCCAACTTGTCCATGTGACCAGGTATCCCAACCTAATCTAGTCCCATTTGCCAGCACTTGGCCCATATCCCTCTAAACCCTTCCTATTATTCATATATCCATCCAAGTGCCTTTTAAATGTTTAGATTAGATTCCTAATCTAATTTATTAGATTCCTTACAGCACAAAGTGAGTTAAAATGAGTAACTGCTAGCTTTTTGTGCGTTGCCGCATAAAATGTTTACTCAGTGAACACTTGCTGTGCGTGGGTTGCCATTACCTTGCACAGAGGCAATTCTTAAAGATCATCTAAAATGTTTGGGAAAAAATCCTGGGAAGGTTTCCTGGGAAGGATTTAGCTAAAATACTTAAAACTTTGGTGAACATTTAACCATCAACAGGTGTTAATACAAATATTTATGCTTAAATTTGCTCCAGTTTACTGTAAAAAAAATGATTTGACAGGGTAGTGCTACACATGCAGAAAGCCTGTCTAAAAACTAAATAAGGGAAGAGAATGGTCATAAGGCAACAATATGTAGAAACAGAAGTAGGCCATTCAGTCCATCAAATCTATCCCACCATTTAATGAGACCATGGTTGATCTGTTCATCCTCATTTCTACTTTTCTGTCTTTTCCTCAGAACCCTTGATTCTTTTACTAATTAATAATCTCCCTGTCTCAGCCTTGAATAGACTTAAAGCCCAGACTTGACAGTCCTCTGTGATAAAGAATTCCTCACATTCACTACTGTCTGAGAGAAAAATGCATCCTCATCGCAATCTTAAAACATCTGTCAGTTTATTGTGAGATTATGCCCTCTGGTCTGAGACTCTCCTAAAAGAGGATATAACCAGTCCCCATCTACACTGTCAAGTTTCCTAAGAATCTCATATATTTCAATCTGGTTGCCTCTCATTCTTCTAAATTTTAATGAGCACAGGCCCAACCGACACAACCTCTCTCGATAACACTGTCCGTCCATACCAGGTGTCAATCTCATAAACTTTCTCTGGACCAGTGCCAGTATATCTTGCCTCAGATAAGGGGCCAACTATATTCCCACAGGTTTGATAGTATTGTTTTAGCAAAACCTCTCTGCTTTATTCTACTTTCCTTTTGAAATTCCACTTGCCTTTGCTTTAACTCACTGAACTTGGACACTTTTTTTGTGATTCAGTAGTTTTATGCAGCCTTTCTCTATCTCAATGATATTCAACTCCTCTATTCATCGTGCCAAAGTGCGCAATCTCATATCCTCCCCCATTATATTCCATTTGCCAACTTTTTTTTGTCTACTCTCTCAACCTGTCTCTCTGCCTCTGTTGACTCCTTGTGCCATCCTCATCACTTGCCTTGCCATTTTTTATGCCATCGGCAAACTTAGCTAGAGTACATTCACTTCCCTCATCCAACTCATTTAATATATGCTGTAAATCATTGTGATGCCAGCACTGATCATGTGACACTCCACTACTTACTCGTTGACAATCTAACATTGCCCTCTTATACCAACTCTCTTTCCTCTATTAGATTAGCCAATTAATTATTAGCTCTGTGGTAATATATAGCTTCTGAATGATTTAACTGCCAAAGTAGTACTGAGACTTACACAAATTAGAAATGCTTGTAGTTACTGTGAATAAACTGTTTGTAGAAAATATTATTAATTTTCTTATTCATTGCTTTATAGTGCTTTATGACCTTGGCCATGATCTGATTTAGTATCTTTCTTCACCCAGACGACAATATGCTTCAGACATGGTGATGAAATGACTCTGTTTTAACCTTCGTTGTGGTAGGTCTGCTTTATATTCTGCAAAGAAATGCACAGTGTAGTTCATATGAGATGGAGGTTCACTGAAGACAATGGGTTAGCGTTACTGAACCAAGCTTGCAAAGTTAAAAGTGTAACATCCTGAATTACATCTGAACCCTTTCACTTGAGGTCTTTGATATTAGTCCTCCACACAATTTAAGAGCTATTTCTGTGTCTGATAAAACAAAGAAAAAGGGAAAAATAATTGGATAGTAACTATTTACTATAATTACTGATGTTGTACCACTGGGCTGAACTTTCCCAGCCAGTGAACAATGTGGGTAATGGCAAGTCAGCTAGAATAATATAGCAAGAATGGAACATTGAATTCCTCAATGTTGAGAAAGAAACATTGTGATTTTTCACCCAGGATTTGTACGGCAAGAATGAGCATCAATGAATTATAAGAGTTCCAATTTGCATGCATTAAGATTTCAATATTATCTCTTCTCACCTCATTTATATGCATTTTTAAAAATTCTTCCATGCACCAGAGAGAAGCTAGATGCCGACAATTCCTGACATATAGGTCAGCGGCTCCAGTGCGGGTCCTGCTCCCGTCCGTCCTCCATCTTGAACAATGGTCCCCAACATCTCAGGGTATGCTCCGTAGACAGTGACCACCTGCATCCCCACTGCCCATCCATGCAGGTTAGCATCAGACATGCACCAGCCTCATCCCATCATCATGGCTAATCTCTGACCCATTTAGAGTACAGTCAGCTACCTCAATGCTGCACTTTGGAATGTATCAGTGTTTATTGTAACACTGCTACGGGGCCATTTTATACATAGACATCCATCTCATGCATCACAACAGGGTGCACCTCAAGGCTTTCATTTGCTTTCTTAGCACTTTGTGCACTCTGTGGATGCTGATGCCATCTCTGGCTTGCTGTTTTGCACTTTGCAGCCTCATTCAGAACTGGACAGGCTCACAGTACTTCAGCCTTGCCGTGCCTTTTAGCTCTGACACAAAGGCAGGCAGTTTGTCACAGCTGTCAGTAGTGATCAGTCTAAAATAGGGACGTGTTGCTCTGTGGCACCTCACTACATCAATGTTGCACCTACAGTATATGCCAGCAGCTTATGCAGCAAACACAGTGGGTGTACTTCAGCCAAATGGCTATGTTTCAAAGTCTAAGGGGAGTGGTCATTGTTTAAGTCAAAGTGCCTGATGTTAGTCAGTCCAGGGGTTAGGACACAATCAATCAACTGCTTGAGTCACTCAGGGTCAGGGGTTCTGCATTACAGTGGGCCATGGTCAGTCCTACAGATCAGTGCTTCAAAGTCCGAGGTTGGCACCAAGTCAGTCCGGGAGCTGTACAGAGATCTTCCAAGTAGGTCATGGGTTTGGCAGGGTGGGGATGGGGTGGTCAATTCAGGGGTCAGTTCACTGAAAGTCAAGGAGTGGTGGCTGTTTTCATGAGCTACCATTGATATAGGGAAGCTGGGAAAGTCAGTTGTGTGGATTGGAGGCAGTGGGGCCAGTAATTGTGAAAAGAGGCAACTCATCTCCATCTGCTTTTGAAGTGGGAGGGGGGAAACAGTGCACCATAGTACTCGTCATGGCTAATGGTGCTGGTCTGGAGTTCAGAGAGATAAAGAGTGAAATGGAAGTGTTTTGGGGAACGTGGGGAAGCTCAGAACTGAAGAGATTGACAGAGGGTATCAATAAATGAAGGTTTGCTGTGGGGGGAGTCTCATCCTGTAGAGGAGATCCACCAGGTTGTTGCCTGGGCTTGAGTGATTCAATGAAGAAGATGGACTAGATAGTCTGGGGTTATCTTCCTTAAAAGATCTAGATTGAGGTGCACAAAGTTTTGAGGGGCATGGATGGGCTGGATAGGGAGAAATGTCTCCCCCTTAATATAGGGATCAATAACCAGGATTTAAGGTCAGGAGTACGAGGATTGGAGGGGATTTGAGGAAAAGAAAATTTGCCCCAAGGGTTGTGGGTATCTGGAAGGGTAGTCAAGGTGGGAAACCTCAAAACATTTATAAACTGTTCATCTAAGACTGTTCATGACTCTATGACAAAATGTGAGCATTAGGGAAAGAGTAATACTCGATCATAGGACATCATTCGGGACCGGTTGCCTAGGTAGCCTAATTCTTGGAGCTACAGTTACAATGAAAGCTGATCTGACATGTGATGATCAAAAGTAGCAATAGATTTTGGAATATGCCCTTTTCTTTCCACTTGTGTCACCCGTCTTATGTCCTCTCAGAAGTTGTTCTTCTTTATTTCCCTCTGGCTATGCGTACAATAAAGGGTTATCTATCACTGGCAGCAACTGATGGTATCCAGCTGGCCTTTAAAGAAGGTGCTGGCAGCGGCAATCCTGGAAGGTTCAAATACTGGTCAATATTCCCATGAGGTGAGCAGCAGAGAACTCCATGAGGTAACCAACTAGAGCTCACACAGAGAAACATTCAAAAAAATCCCCGAGATGGGCACACAGCCACCTCTTGGTGACATTCAGCGTATTGCATGGCCAATCATGATGGACTCTGTCTGCAATAAACAAGGCTTGTTTCTCTGCGCTCTGGATTGTTCGTGCCTTTTGTTGAGATTTGGAGTATGATTCCAGTTCAGAAAGCTGAGGATGTGGTAGAGAGATCATTCTTCAGAATGTGATCTTCTTGAAAATAACACTCATAGAACATAGAAAAGTACAGCACGGAACAGGCCCTTTGGCCCATGATGTTGTGCCAAGGATTATTCCTGATCTAAAATAAAATAACCTAACCTACGCACCCCTCAATTCACTGCTGTCCATGTGCATGTCCAGCAGTCACCTAAGTGTCCCTAATGACTCTGCTTCCATCACCACTGCTGGCATTCCATGCGTTCACAACTCTCTGTGTAAAGAACCTACCTCTGATGTCTCCTCTGTGCCTTCCTTCTAACACCTTAAAACTATGACCCCCTCATGCCAGTCAATCCTGCCCTGGGGAAAAGTCTCTGTCTATTGACTCTCTCCATGCATCTCATTACCTTGTATACCTTGATCAGGTCACCTCTCTTCCTCCTACTCTCCAGAGAGAAAAGTTTGAGCTTAGTCAACTTCTCTTTGTAAGACAAGACTTCCAGTCCAGGCTGCATCCTGGTAAACCTTCTTTGCACCCTCTCCAAAGCCTCTGTATCTTTCCTGCAATGGGGCTACCAGAACCGGACACAATACTCCAAGTGTGGTCTCACCAGGGACTTGTAGAGCTGCAGCAAAACTCAATTAGAGGGTGTTAAACTCAATTCCCCTGTTAATGAAAGCCAAATCACCATATTCTTTCTTAACAACCCTATCCACTTGGGTGGCAACTTTGAGGAATCTATGCACTTGAACACCAAGGTGCCACTGTTCCTCCACATTGACAAGAATCCTATCTTTAATCCTATATTCAGCATTCAAGTTAGACCTTCCAAAATGAATCACTTCGCATTTATTCAGGTTGAACGCCATCTGCCATTTCTCGGCCCATTTCTGCATCCTGTCTACATGGTGCTGCAGCCTTCAATAGCCCTCAATACTATCAATGGTACCTCCAACCTTTGTATGATCGGCAAACTTACTAACCCACCCCTCAAACTCCTCATCCAAATCAATTATAAAGAGCAAGTAGCAGAGGCCCAAGAACAGAGCCCTGCAGGACACCACTCAACACTGACTTCCAGGCAGAATACTTTCCACCTACCACCACTCTCTGCCTTCTGTCAGCCAACCAATTCTGAATCCAGACAGCCAAATCTCCCTGTATCCCATACCTCCTGACTGTATGAATAAGCCTACCTTGTGGAACCTTGCCAAATACCTTGCTGAAGTCCATATACACCGCATCCACTACTTGACCTTCATCAACCTGTCTCATCACCTCCTCAAAGAACTCAGTAGGATTTGTGAGGCATGAGTTGCCCCTCACAAAGCCATGCTGACTGCTTTAATCATGTTATGCTTTTCCAAATAGTCATAAATCCTACCCCTCAGAATTCTTTCCAAAACTTTGCTGACCATAGACATAAGACTGACTGGTCTGTAATTGCCAGGGATTTCTCTATTACCCTTCTTGAAAATAGCAACAACATTTGCCTCCCTCCAATCCTCCGGTACAACTCCCATTGAGAGTGAGGAAACAAAGATCTTTGCCAGCGGCTTAGCAACTTCTTTTCTCGCTTCCGGACTAGCCCAGGATACATCTGGTCTGGCTCTGGGGACTTATCAATCTTAATGTTTGCCAAAATCTCCAGCACATCAACTTTATTAATCTTGATCTGTTCAAGCCTATTTCCCAGCTCCTCAAAGTCCGCATTCACAACAAGGTCCCTTTCCTTAGTGAAAACCAAAGCAAAAAATCTAATTTAGGCTTCCCATATCTGCTCAGACTACATGCACAATTTCCCTACACTATCCCTGACCAGCCCTACCTTCTCCCTGATCATTCTCTTATTCCTCACGTATGAGTAAAATGCCTTTTAGTTCTCCCTAACCCTTCTCGCCAAACCTTTTTCGTGCCCCCCCCCCCCCCCGCCCCGGCTCTCCTCAGTCCATTTCTGAGCTCCTTTCTAGCAAGCCTGTAATCGTCTAAAGCTGTGCTAGACCCTTGCTTCCTCCCACCTTACGTAAGCTGCCTTCTTCCTTTTGACGAGAAGCTCCTCTGTTCTCGTCATCCAAGGTTCCTTAATCTTACTCCTTCGTGCCTGCCTCAGAGGAACAAATTCATACATCACTTGCAACAACTGCTCGTTAAATAATCTCCACATGTCTGTTGTACCCTTTCTGTGGAACAATTGCTCCCAGTCTGTATTTCCCAACTCCTGTCTGATAGTGTCATAATTTCCTTTTCCCCAATTAAATATCTTCCCATGGTAACTGTCCCTTTCCCTCTCCATGGCTATGGTAAATGTGAGGCAGTTATGGTCACTGTCACCAAAGTGTTCTTCCACTGCGAGATCTAACACCTGTCCTGGCTCATTGACGAGTACCAAATCCAAAATGACCTCTCCCCTCATTGGCCTATCTACATACTGAGTAAGGAAACCTTCCTGAGCACACCTGATAAAAATGGCTCCATCCAAACCATCTGCACCAAGAAGGTTCCAGATAATATTGGGAAAGTTGAAGTCACCCATAACAACAACCCTGCTACAACTGTACTTTTCCAAAATTTGACAGCCTATGAGTTCTTCGATCTCCCTACTGCTATTAGAGGGTCCGTAGTAAACCCCCAATGAGCTGACTGCTCCCTTGCTGTTCCTAACTTACTGACTCAGTAGACAAACTTTCTTCAACAACCTTCATTTCTGTAGCTATGATGCACTCTCTGATTAGCGATACTACACCCCCTCCACTTTTTCCACCCTCCCTGTTCTTTTTAAACCTTCTAAACCCTTAAACATCCAGCAACCATTCCTGCCCCTGTGAAACCCACATCTCAATTATGGCCACAACATCACAGTCCCAAGTATTGATCCATCCTCTAAGTTCATCACTCTTATTCCTGACACTCCTTACATTAAAACAGACACACTTTAATCAATCCCGTTTTTCCATCACATGAGAACCTTCCCGATAGATTCACAACATTCTGTCACTGCCCTATCTACAACTACCCTTTTCTCGGATATGTAGCTTTGGTTCCCACCAAACAAGTTTAAACCCTCTTGAATGACACAAGCAAATCTCCCAACCAGGACATTTGTACCCTTCCAGTTCAGATGCATCCCATCCTTCATGTACAAGTCTCAGCTTCCCCAGAAGGCATCCCAATGGTCTAAGTATCTGAAACCCTCCCTCCTGCACCAACTGCACAGCCATGTGTTAAGCTGTATTCGCTGACTGTTCCTCACCTCACTGTCTTGTGGGATCAGTAACAAACCTGAGATCATACTCTACTCATCCTGCTCTTCCGCTTCCAACCTAGCTCTCTGTAGTCACTTTTCAGATTCTCAATCCCTTTCCTGGCTATATCATTGGTACCAATATGTACCATGATTTCTGGCTGCTCACCCTCCCCCTTCAGATTCCATGAAGCTTTCATAGAAGGCATTAAAGGAATGTTGATCATCTCTTCATGTTGACTCAAGAAGAGGGAAAAAAAGGGGAGCTGCCAACATTATATATTCATATACTAAGATACTTCGAGTTTGGATACTGAATGAAGTTTGTCAATGCAAAATAAATTCTTTGTTGTGGTACACTGTATGGCCACCAGAATTTCCTTGATCAAGTTGAAGTGGAAAGGGTGTCAAGAATAACAACATGGCAAGCAACGTGACTGAATGAGTAATACCAAAAGAGTGCAACTGTTTTTATTAAGAGATGGGAAGCAAGGCAGAAAAAGAAGTATCAGATTGTGGGACGATCAGTTGGTTCTCGTGAAGTTGGAGGAAGTTAATGTCTGTGACGTTACCTTGATTGGATGCAAGATCTGTTTCAACATATCAGGGAATGAAAAGAGTAGGAAAGAATAGGATAGTGGTAACACAGGACTTCACATTGGCAGACGGAAGGTGCTGGGGTGTATGGATTTTCAAGCAGTGTCGAAGGCATTCTAAATTGCTTGTGACTTATGCAATATCTAACCTTGGAACACTTGATACTTTTGCTGTTCACAGAGAGAAAAACAAAGTTCTGTTCTCCGACAATGTCATCCATCATTTTGATGAGTACGAAGAGCAACAGTGCAATTTTCAAAGGCTGAGGTGGCTGGTGTTTGTGGTATCCAAACAAATAAAGAAAGCCAAATGGAGCATGTATTTTTAAGAAGAGTAACTTTGAGAAAAGGTGTTTGCTTATTTGCTTGTTTCTTTTGGGTGTCATGTTATTAAAGCACATTGCCACCTGCCAAAGAAGTATGCTTTTTAGCCACTTCTGGAAATTTGCCTTGTCTTAGTCTGCTTATTACTTCCAGAGAGAGTATGGGAGCCGTGCCCAATATTATCCCTCAATTAACATCAACAGAAATGATCAGGTCATCCTACTGCATTATATGGCTGCTCTCTCACTAGCGAGAGATGACGGGTGGTGGTTTAAGCTGAGGGTCACTGTGTTTCAGGTGAGGGGAGAGGTTGAGCAGGAAAGTTCTTCAGGATAACCTCAGCCAGTGTGGGAATTGAACCCATATTCTGCATTGCAAAGCAACCATCCAGCCAACCGAGCACTGTTTACAAGACACTGCTGTGTGTAGATTGGTTACCATGTTTCTGACTATAGAAATGTAAAACGTAGAGCAAGGCTGTCCATCCCTTTCACAGAGGTGTAGAGGTCTTTACTTCAGGAGGTGAGGAGGGGCAAGTGAACAAACTTTAGCAAGGTGAGGTTTTCCACAAGAGCACATTTTTTAAAAAGTCATCAACAACAAAAGGACCACTTATAAACAGCCAAGAAGCTAATGAATATCCTTAGTTTTATTCTTTCCAGAGACAAGTGGGAGGAAACAGAAGCACCTGGAGGAAGCCCACGCAGACACGGGGAGAAGGTGCCAACTCAATACAGACAGTCACCCGAGGCAGGAATTGAACCCACGTCCCTGACGCTGTGAGGCAGCTGTGCTAGCCACTGAGCCACCCCACCACCCCATTAATTTACTCTCTCACTAATGTACCCACAGTCACCATTCGACCCACTCACTCACCCACTCACTCACTCGCTCACTCCCAAGGCCTGAGTACTTTGCTGATTTTTATTACTTAGGCGCAGCATGGGATCTCATAGTCTCCCATTGCTTCCTTCTTACTGCCCAACAACCCAGTCTTGTTCTCCCCCAGCTACAGGTGGTGCAATTCACATTCACCCAGCACTCCAAGCGCTCCACCCCACACCTCCAGAAACCTAATTCACATTGCTGCATTAATTCTTCCTGACTTTTGCTCTCCAGGTTGAGATCTGACTCTCATCCTTCCCTTCAACAGTAGCACAACTCTCATGCTCCCTCTCAATCAAAAGTCTGATTCTCCAAACCCAGTGTGTTTCTGGAACACTCCCTGACCCCCATTTGCAGACTCACCATCACAGTTCCAGGCTTTGGGCTGACTCAAACCCATCTTGTTCTGCTGCTCCTCCAATGACAAACAGTTCCTCTTCCACATTTGATACTGATAGGTTCATGCAGCAAATGCAGGAGGGAAATCACAGAATTATTACAGCGCAGAAGGAGGCCATGGGACATGAAATAGCTTTGGAAAATAGAATTAAGGAAAATCCAAAGGGTTTTTACAAATATATTAAGGACAAAAGGGTAACTAGGGAGAGAATAGGGCCCCTCAAAGATCAGCAAGGCGGCCTTTGTGCGGAGCCACAGAAAATGGGGGAGATAATAAATGAATATTTTGCATCAGTATTTACTGTGGAAAAGAGTATGGAAGATATAGACTGTAGGGAAATAGTTGGTGACATCTTGCAAAATGTCCAGATTACAGAGGAGAAAGTGCTGGATGTCTTGAAATGGTTAAAGGTGGATAAATCCCCAGGACCTAATCAGGTGTACCCGAGAACTCTGTGGGAAGCTAGAGAAGTGATTGCTGAGCCTCTTGCTGAGACATTTGTATCATCGATAGTCACAGGTGAGGTGCTAGAAGACTGGGGGTTGGCAAATGTGGTGCCACTGTTTAAGAAGGGTGGGTAAGGACAAGCCAGGGATCTATAGACCAGTGAGCCTGATGTCAGTGGTGGGCAAGTTGTTGGAGGGAATCCTGAGGGACAGGATGTTGATATAGTTGGAAAGGCAAGGACTGATTAGGGATAGTCAACATGGCTTTGTGCATGGGAAATCATGTCCCACAAACTTGATTGAGTGTTTTGAAGAAGTAACAAAGAAGATCGATGAGGGCAGAGCAGTAGATGTGATCTATATGGACTTCAGTAAGGCATTCGACAGGGTTCCCCATGGGAGACTGATTAGCAAGGTTAGATCTCATGGAATACAGGGAGAACTAGCCATTTGGATACAGAAAGGTAGAAGACAGAGGGTGATGGTGGAGGGTTGTTTTTCAGACTGGAGGCCTGTGACCAGTGGAGTGCCACAAGGATCGGTGCTGGGCCCTCTACTTTTTGTCATTTACATAAATGATTTGGATGCGAGTAAAGAGGTACAGTTAGTAAGTTTGCAGATGACACCAAAATTGGAGGTGTAGTGGGCAGTGAAGAGTGTTACCTCAGATTACAACAGGATCTGGACCAGATGGGCCAATGGGCTGAGAAGTGACAGATGGAGTTCAGATAAATGCGAGGTGCTGCATTTTGGGAAAGCAAATCTTATCAGGGCTTATACACTTAATGGTAAGGTCCTCGGGAGTGTTGCTGAACAAAGAGACCTTGGAGTGCAGGTTCATAGCTCCTTGAAAGTGGGGTTGCAGGTAGATAGGATAGTGAAGAAGGCGTTTGGTATGCTTTCCTTTATTGGTCAGAGTATTGAGTACAGGTGTTGGGAGGTCATGTTGTGGCTGTGTAGGACATTGGTTAGACCACTGTTGGAATATTGCGTGCAATTCAGGTCTCCTTCCTATTGGAAAGATGTTGTGAAACCATAAAGGGTTCAGAAAAGATTTCCAAGGATGTTACCAGGGTTGGAGGATTTGAGCTATAGGGAGAAGCTGAACAGGTTGGGGCTGTTTTCCCTGGAGCATTGGAGGCTGAGGAGTGATATTATAGAGGTTTACAAAATTATGAGGGGCACAGATAGGATAAATAGACAAAGTCTTTTCCCTGGGATCGGGGGTTTAGGGTGAGATATAAAAGAGACCTATGGGGCAACTTTTTCACGCAGAGGGTGGTATGTGTATGTAATGAGTTACTGGACGATGTGGAGGAGGCTGGTACAATTGTAACATTTAAGAGGCATTTGGATGGGTATATGAATAGGAAAGGTTTGGACAGATATGGGCCGGATGCTGGCAGGTGGGACTAGATTGGGTTGGGATATCTGGTCGGCATCGATAGGTTGAACCGAAGGGTCGGTTTCCATGCCTATGACTCTATGACTCTATTTAGCCCTAGCCCCTTACTGATTCGATTGTCTATTCAAACCCAATGACCAAGTGCCAATCTCCTGCCTTTTCCTATATCCCTGCACACTATTACTACTCAACTTACTATTCAATACTGACTTGAAAGCTTCCATCGCATTTCCAGGCACAGCATTTCAGACGCCAATAATTCACTTATGATAAAGGTTTTTCTCACCTCACCCTTTCTTTGGTTGCACATCACTTTAAATCTATGCCCTCTTGTTCTTGTTTCTTTTCCAAACTTCATCCTATTTACTCTGCCTAGCCGGCTCGCAATTTCCTAAACATCAATCAGATCTTTTCTCAGCCTTCTTCTCCCTTCCAACAGACCCAACATCATCAACCTATCCTCATAGCTGAGGTTTCTCATCCATGGAACCATCCTTGTAAACTATGTCTGCACTCTGTCCAATGCATTCATAAATTTCTGATAATGTGGGTATCTATAACTGTACACAATATGCTGAGGTCTAACAAGTACCTTTCACAAATTCAACATTATTCTTGATGTTTGAGGATCAGACACTTGAAAAATCTTCCAATTAGACTGAACTTATGAACAATGGCCTAGTGGGCAATGCAGGATCCATTGGCAAAACACAGTGTAGTCCACAGGTTGTTTGCTGGATAAGTGTGTTGGACAAGTCATTTCCATTGGTCTAAAGATCAGTAACCAAAGGATGTAGGATTATTTTTGTTTTTTGTTTATACTGAAATTAATAACTAATAGATCAGATTAAAACACTGCAATTCCTCCACTTCCAAATCATGGATACTGGCTGATAATTGAAAAAAACTCAACATGATTTCCCATCCACAAAGCCATGTTGACTATCCCTAATCAGTCCTTGCCTTTCAAAATACATGTCCATCCTGTCCCTCAGGATTCCCTCCAACAACTTGCCCACAACTGATATCAGGCTCACTGGTCTATAGATCTCTGGCTTTTCCTTACCACCTTTCTTAAACAGTGGCACCACGTTAGCCAACCTCCAGTCTTCCGGCACCTCACCTGTGACTATTGATGATGCAAATATCTCAGCAAGGGGCCCAGCAATCACTTCTCTAGCTTCCCACAGAGTTCTCGGGTACACCTGATCAGGTCGCGGGGATTTATCCACTCTTATGCATTTTAAGATGTCCAGCATCTCCTTCTCTGTAATATGGACATTTTTCAAGATGTTGCTATTTATTTCCCCACATTCTTTATCTTCCATATCCTTCTCCAAAGTAATTACTGATGAAAAGTACTCATTTAGTATCTCTCCCATCACCTGCAGTTCCACACATATCTGATCTTTAAGGGGCCCTATTCTCTCTCAAGTTACCCTTTTGTCATCAATGTTTTGTAGAATCCCTTTGGATTCTCCTTAACTCTATTTGCCAAAGCTCTCTCATGTTCCCTTTTTGCCCTCCTGATTTCCCTCTTAAGTGTACTGCAGGGCAATTCAATTTAGCCACTCACTGCCTTCTACTCTGTATCATTAGCAAAGTGATGGAAGTGGTTGTTCCAATCTATTCACACATCAAAGGCTCCTAAGAGTGGAGGCCCTCTTGTGGTTCAGTGGTAACGTCCCTACCCGTGAATTAAAGAGGGCTGGGTTCAAGTACCACCTCCTCCAGACTTGTGTAATAACATCTTTTAACGGGTTGATTAGAAAAATGGGTTAATTAAAATAAAAGCAAACTGAAGAGAAGCATTTGGCCTGAGAAACAAACACAATTTAAAGAAAATTTGAATCCTTACAGTGTGGAAGCAGGCCATTTCACCCATCAAGTCCATAACCGCCCTTTGAAGAGCATCACACTCAGACCCACACCCACCCCTCCCCATGCCATAAACCTGCATTTCCCATGGCTAGCTCACCAATGTGGGAAATTTAGTACAGCCAATCCACTTACCCTGTACATCTGGGGGAAGAAACTGGAGCACCTGGAGGAAACCCACCCAGACACAGGGAGTACATGCAAGCTCCACACAGACAGTCACCTGAGGCTGGAATCAAACCTGGGTCCCTGATGCTGTGAGGCAGCAGTGCTAATCACTGAGCCATTGTGTCACCCTTAATTATACCCCACTGGTATAAGTGGGGCTTGAACTTAGGATTCCTACTTCAGGAATCGAGACACCACTGCTATACCAATAGAGTCTCAATAGCTTGCTTAGTTTCTGTAGGACATTTTGGCTTTTGGCCTCATTACAGGTTGTTCCAATGAACTAAAGAATCGAGTATTAATGATGAAGTGAGAGTAACTGCACTTGACATCTAGGCAGCATTTGACTGACTGTGATGTCAAGCAGCTGGAACCAAAGTCGATGGGAATTGAGGGGTATAACTCTCAAATGGCAAGGGTCACACATGGCACAAACGAAGGTGGTGTGGTTATCAGAAAGCAATCGACTCAGCCAATGTGAAAACACCATAAAATGTAGGAGCAAAAACGGGTCTTTCAACCAAAGAAGTCTGATCCTGTCATTCAATCAAATTATGGCTGATCTGGCAATCTTCAACTCCACTTTCCTTTTTTCCACATATCCCGATTCCCTTACTGAATAAAAATCTATCTCAGCCTTGAATGTACTTAATGACCCAGCTTTGACAGACCTCGTTGGGAAAGAATTCCACAGGTCACTACCCTCTGAGAGAAGACAGTCTCAAACAAGAGAATTTGAGTTGGGGATTTCGTGTACAATTGTATAGGATTTGTTCAATTCTGACGTAACAACGCTGCTGCTGTGCTCACAAATAAAGGTAAGTTGCGAAGCTCTGGCCATCATTTCAGTTCTACAGAGAGCGCTAGAATTATATCTTCAGTCCATTTACTCTCATTGTTCAAACTGTTTTCTCTTCCTCTCTTTCTGAGTATAATGCTTGATCTTTCTGATCGACAGCATGAATTTTTCTTCCCAGATCTATCATAGGAACATTTGAAGATTTCCAAACTCCTGAGCTAGTTTTCACTCTTCTACAACCTTGATCTAGTGCATGACTGAGATCAGGAATACCATTACCTGCAGCATTATTCTTTCCTCAACTCTTGCATGCTAACGGACATGAATAACTTTGCCACAGGAATAACAAGGAATAGAAGAGAGCTTTGAAATTATTGCTGTCCACTGAAGCAATGGGAGTATCTAAATTCCTGGCTCTGAGTCTGTGGACTTGGCTGGTATGGTCAGTTGCTATGGCCAGTTACCTCTTCTACGATTTACAGTCATGCTCTCATCTCAAGGCTCAATCCATACCAGTGTAACACCTTCAACCAAAATGTTGGACTGGATTTTACTATTATTTAGGTCTCCTGCAAACATCTCTAAGGTTCATCTTTTGCCTCTTGTCTATAACTTGCTGCTTACACTATTTGCCATGCAAGTAGTCCCGACTTGTAGCTTCACTGAGTTGACACTTCAGTTTTAGGTATGTCGGGTGCTGCTCCTGGCATGCTTTCTTACACTCTTCGTTGAACCAAACCTTGATGGAAAAGGAGCATCTTCATTTAATAAATTGTGGTGGAGAAATTTGTGAAGACTATTCCAGAGCCTTGAACGGGGATGGCTGAAGGTAAAGTTGTTAGAATCAGAGTTTGGAATGGTTGCTGGGGCTGGGTGCAGCCATAGAACTGAAAAATGTTCTACAGCATTTATACAGCTTTAATGTAATAACATAATATCCTTTTGTTTGTTTAATTGAAGCAAATTTAGAGAAAAAATGCTTCTTAAGAAACATCACAGAGCTCAACAATACTTTACGGACTCAACCCAATGTCTGCATCGTAACAATTCTGGACTTTCAGTGATTGAATATTTAATGCCAAAGCTTCTAAGGTGTATCCATGTACAAAATATACATTGTTTTAGTCTATAATGAAAAAATTGCTACACCATCAGATTACATTATCTGTTGTGATAACACTTAAAGAAGGAACATCCTAATGAGCAAGTAACAGGATGTAGAGCATGTGACTAGCAGCCATTGACACTCTAGCCTTTTGTATGTTATGTGAGTGAGTGTAACTACACCCTCCTGGAACAGGAATTGACTAAACCTCGGTAACAAATCTGCCTGCTGAAAAATCCAAAGGCAAATCTTCAATTAAATAAAACTTATGTCTAATTTCCAACTTTGTTGTGAAATTGAACACTCAAACAAGAGCAAAATATTGCAGATGCTGGTAATCTGAATCAAATACAGAAAATGCTGGAGTAAATTAGCAGATCTGGCAGCATCAGTGGAGAGAGAAACAGAATTAGTATTTTGAGCCAATATGATTCTTCTGAGTTCTGAAGAATAATCATATCCAACTTGAAACATTAATTCTGTTTCTCTCTCCACAGATGCTGCTGAACCTGCTGGGTTTCTCCAGCATTTTCTGCAGTTATTTCAGAATACCAGTATCTGCAGTATTTTCCTTTTAATACCAGACTAACAACCAGCCTCCTTCATAATTTTCCTATTGCAACTTTGAAATATCAGACTTGCTTCCATAGCTGATTTCTTCTCATCAATAGCTCTTTGGGTGAAAACTTCAATCATGCTCCATTCTAACACTATTCTTATTCAGTGTCAAACTGAAATTAATTCACAAAGACATCATCATGGATAGTGATATGATCCCTGCCTTAAAGTCAGCTAAGTCAAAAGCTGGGTTATGATTTGGAGATGCCGGTGTTGGACTGAGTGTACAAAGTTAAAAATCACACAACACCAGGTTCTAGTCCAACAGGTTTAATTGGAAGCACTAGCTTTCGGAGCATTGCTCCTTCATCAGGTGGTTGTGGAGTATAAGATCGTAAGACACAGAATTGACAGCTAGTGGAGTGCTCATTGACCTGATCACAATGTAAATTGTCCCAAGAAGCTGGATATTTGATCTTGTTGTATGGATTTGACATCCACATACAACGACATGTTAACCTCCATATTGCATCAGGCTTATTACCTGCACAGATTGTGATTAATTAGGTTAGCAACTTCTCCAAGTGTTAAAAAGGATTTAAGCTTGTCACAACCTACTCTGCTAGTTATTTTGAAAAGGAAGAATGGGATTATCTTATGTGTAACTAAGCACAGATGTAAAGAAGATGTTATCATGTCTTGTGTGGTGACAAAGCATCTTGGTTAAGCAAAAATAACACTGAAATGTAATTGATTGTAATCCACTTTGATTCTCTCAGAAAACAGAAGAATCAACAAAAGAAGATCAGGGCTTGTCATTTTCCCCATTCACACCAAATGTAGTTTGAGATCAAATACTACAAATCATGTTCTTAATTGCATACATGTCAAAGTGTTTTCCAAAATGTTTTTCAGACTATCCCTTCAAATCTTCAGTCAGACTGAGTGTTGTGTGGCTGAGAAAGTACTGAATTGTTAGATAGGTGTCAAATCTGCTATGCTTCATTCAGGATGTTAATCTAGCAGAAAAGATTGCATGAGGAATGGAAGAAGGCCAAGTGGTTTGTTAAATGACCTGGCCATACCTCTTATTTAGCAAAAGTTACCAATTAAAATATTAAATGGTCATCCATCTCATTGCTGTCTTTGTGATATTGTGGCTGACAATTGCAATCAATAGCCTTCAAAGGAATTTTGGGAAATGACATCATAAGAAGACACTTAAATTCGATATTTATAGTTGTATTTCAAAATCCTGCTGGGAAGCAGTGGCTGATTATTTCTTTTGTGTTGTTAGTTATTGTTCAGCCCTTCAAATATTGCTTCTATTCATGTCTGAATGACAAAATGTCATGGTTATAATGAAATATTTAAGTAAGAAAATGTAGCGGCTTTTGAGGATGAAGGTCAATGCAAGTTGGAATACTAGTTTATTAAAATCTAAATACGACTCAGCTTAAACATCCAGTTTGTAATGCTGCACCTCCCAGACATGTGCAACATCACTGAATTGAAGAGAACTTCCTGCAGTGTTTTTTGACACTGCAGTTTTCACTCAACATTTGACTTCAATCCAGAGCCAATTCAAATTGATAACTCTTATTTCAATTATGTGGCATTCCTCAAATCAGTTGATTCAGTGGGGGTCATAAACTAAATTAGGGAAGACAAGTTTTCAATAGTATTTCATTTTAAAATCCAAAACTGGATCGGTGTCTTAAATTCTCTGAGAAAACATCCATTGGTTTACAGATAGCTATGTCTCTTTTTGGCAATTTTCGGTTCATACTTCTCTGTTTTCTGAAGATGAAAATAGGTGACACAAGACAAAGAATGGTATTGATTTTACAACATGGAATCTGAAGATATATTGGAATTCTGATGTTGATCCAAAAGGTACATTAGATTTATGAGGTGCATTCTACAATATTATCAGGCAGTTTTCCTGCGATGAGGTTACAGGAAATTTTTCAACATCTCATGCACAGACTCAAAACTTATGTATATGGTATATTAGAATGGGTTTAGTTCATAACAGTCAGAAGCAAATAACTCCACTGAGTGGTGCTGCCGTTTCTGAATCCTATTTGCTTGACCATTATTTGTTAGGCTGATCAAACCTCAGGAGAGTTACCTTTTCCAGTTCTGAGGCTTTTGACAAGGGTTAGTTGACATCTGGTCCCATATTTGTTGGAACGCTACAGCCCTCACATGGCTGTCAGGCCCCTATTGCTCTGCACTGCTGCTAATCAACTGGGTGAGGCATTTCTCTCACTATTATCTGGTCTAGGAGGGAGAAAGTTCTGCTTAGCCTGCCTTCCCAGTTGGCCAGCAAGGATGTGGGTTTCTTCTATCCACATGTAGCTGTCTCTTTTGGGAAATTCCTGAGTCTTCCGTTAACTCTGTGATTAAAGACAGTGCTGGTCCCCACACGTTATGCTGTGTCTCCTTCAAGCTCTGCAACTTCTGCTCCATTACCCTGTCTTCCTTATGATCCTTGGACTCTTTTTGGTCTGAATACAGCCCTCTGGATTTCTTGGGATTTAATCTGGGTTATTCTAACCCTTCTGGATTCCACTATCTCCTACAGTGGCCATTCACTTGCTCACTTCCTGCAGCTTTGCAGAACCTTGATGAAGTGGCACCCCTTTCTTTTTCTGAAAGGCAAGATGAAACCCTTTTGTTCAATAGGTCCCTTTTCACCCTGTTTATTTCCTGAGGGGTTCTTTATTGACCCCATTTACTTTGGCGAGCTCTAGCTTGGCCTTCCTCAATTTCTGTGAGACTCAGTCTCACTTGTGGTGCTTGTCTGACCTAGGCTTGTTGGAGTTACTCAACTTAATTAATGGTCAGGCCATTTCAAGTAGAATCTATCTTTGCTACTGGTAGCTCAGGTGCAATTGTTACTCAGACATAAGACCATAAGACATAGGAACAGAAATTAGGCCATTCAGCCCATTGAGTCTGCTTTGCAATTCAATCATGGCTGATAAGTTTCTCATCCCCATTCTTCCACTTTCTCCCCGTAACCATTTATCCGCTTGACAATCAAAAACCTATCTATCTCTGTCTTAAATATACTCAATGACCTGGTCTCCACAGACTTCTGTGTCAGTGAATTCCATAGTTTCACCACTCTCTAGCTGAAGAAGTTTCTCCCTATCTCCATTCTAAAAGGTCTTCCCTTTACATTAAGACTATGGTCCTTGGGTCCTAGTGTCTCCTATCAATGGAAGTATCTTCCCAACATCCACTCTGTCCAGGCCATTCAGTATTCTGTAAGTTTCAATTTGATCCCCTCTCATCCTTCTAAACTCCATTGAGTATAGAGCCAGAGTCCTCAAACATTCCTCATATGTTAAGCTTTTCATTCCGAGGGCCGTTCTCATGAACCTCCTCTGAACGCACTCCAGGGCTAGTACATCCTTCCTGAGATATTCCAAATATGATCTGAACAGAGCCTCAGAAGTAAATACCTGTTTTTATATTCAAATCCTCTCAAAATAAATGCCAACATTGCATTTGACTCAAACTGCAAGTTTACCTTGAGAGGATCCTGGACTAGAACTCCCAAGTCTTTTTGCACTTCAGACTTCTGAATTTTCTCCCCATTTAGAAAATAGTCAGTGCATCTATCCTTCTTACCAAAGTACATTATGGAACGACTATTATGGAATGTGTAACTACATCACTCTGTAGATTAACCTCATGGAGGGGAACAGACATGCACAACCCACCCATTTCTCTGATCTAGGCCTTGGCTTTCAAACCAGACTGGGGAGAATGCTTTAGAAACCTTCTTGACATTAAGGGTTGAGTAGACCTTATGTCTCTGAGCAAGGCAATAGACATTCTCATTTTTGGAGAGGGATGTGGAGTCACTGTATCTGGGAGGATGAAACACCTGCAGCTTTCAAAGAGCATTGCTGGGTGGACCAAACAATGGGCCAACTCTCCTAAGTAACTAGATTCTGCTGCAAGATCCCTGCGGGTTGTGCACCATTCTTAGCTACTTCCCTTTTCACGTCTAGCATTTAGCCTGGAGTAATTTATTGTATTAACAGAGGGAAGAGACCACTCTCTGGGTGGTTTCCTTCCACATATGAGGTGATCACTGCCAACATCCACTTGTACTTCCCTTCTGGGTATCGTTCCTTTCTACTCCGTTCTCCCCTCCTGTCATCCCAGTGATATCGGGGATGGCTCTGAAGATATTCACCTGAGCTGCTGAGTTTATTAGTGAGCTCTTAGTTTCCGGCAGCGATCGCAGTTGTGTGGGACTGTCTGCTCCTCAAAGTGCATTCTCACGTGAGGAGGTAGAAAATCTTATCTCCCGTAATTCATCAGAGGTGTGCAGCATTTTTATGGAACAGACCCGCAGGTTGAAAGCAATTTGCCTTTGCCTTTTGAATTCCAGATAGCTCTGCATGAACACTCCTGAATTGCCTCTGGAACTAATTAATGTGCACTGAGGATTGTAGCTTGGCTCTGCTCATAACTAACAGACATTGCTGGTGTCACTAGGGCATAGACCTCTTCGGCCCTCCCTGTCACCTGCCTAGCCTAGTAAAATCTTCTGAATTGCCGGTAATTCATTTACATCCTTCCTTAAACAAGGTGACCAATATGAATCAATCTCAGCAGTGTCCTGTATGAATGAAATGTAACTATTCCTACTTTTGTATTCAACCTCCCCCCCTTGCAACAAATGGTAATGCTTTATTAGCTTTTCTAATTACTCACTATACCTGCATATTATCCTTTTGTGATTCATGCTTGAGGACATCCAGTTCTCTCTGCATCTCAGAGCTCTGCCATCTCTCACTATTTTTATTGTTCCTGCCAAAGTGAACAACTTCGCATCATCCTACAAGATATTCCAGTTGCCAAATCATTTTCTAACTCACTTAAACTATCAACATATCTTCGTAACTTCTTTGTGGCCTGTTCGCCATTTTCCTACCAATGTTTGTCATCAGCAAATTTGGCAACCATATCTATCGTCCCTTCATCTAGGTTATTCATATAAATTGTAAACAGTGGAGGTCTGAACACTAATTCTTGTGGCACACCACTTATTACATCTTGGCAAGTTGAAGTAGAGCCATTTACACCGACTTTGCATTCTGATAACCAGCCAATCTTCTATTATGTCACTTTGTTGATTTGACTGGAGTGTTCACAAGACACGTTGCATTCCAAGGACTGATATGTTTGCCTTAGTCCTGGCTATTTCCAGCAATTTCTGGAAGTGGTCACCTTGTCCATTCTGCATTTGATAACAGCTATTTACAGTCTAGCAAAAGACATTACGAAATGAAAGAATTTCAACAAAATAATGTACCTTTTTTAAATAAAAATTATTTAGGATCCCTCTCACGTCCTGCCCTCTGGACATTACTAAGCCAATGAGTCATGAAATTGTGAAACTTTGTTACTGTGTACAGAAACCTGAGTATCAGATGTATGTGCTACTAACTCTGTGAAGTTGAGTAAGGCTCACAGGCATATGAAACCTGCTGACTTGCATACACTCAAATAAAAGTTTTGCTTCCTTGATTTCCTGCAGATTCAGGAGTGCTCTCTTCAGTACAACAAATGTTTAATCTCAAGATTCAAATCCCAATCCCAAGACTCGGCATGACCAGCAATCATTCCAAGTACATTAACAGAAGTAATTAAAAATACTTACATATGCATTGAATAATTATATCAATGGTGTACCTGTCCTGGTCTACAACCATGCAATTTGGAACAGTGAAAATGAGGATTACATAGATGAAAATATCACTCCACTGCTCTTACCAGAAATTATATAGCCATCCTTAAAAACATCATAATCTATGGTCCAGAAAACTTAGAAACATAGGAAATCAGCAGGTATAGGCTATTCAGTCCATCGAATCTGCTCTGCCATTCAATATGATCATGGCTGATTCTCTACTTCAATGCCATAGTCACACTGTTTCCACACAGCCCTGACAACTCCAGTGTTTAGAAATCTATTTCTATATTCAGTGACATGGTCTTATGTGATATAGGATTCTTCCGTTAGATCTGAGTAAAGTTCTCTTTGTACCAATCCAAAGTGGCCTAGCTTGTATCCTGACACTGTGATATCTTGTCCTAGACTCACTCCTTCCATTCCATGAGGCTGGTAGTGTGGCTGAGCAGTCTCAGATGCTGGATCCAGGTTCCAGTCTCTAAGGAGGCGTGGGTTCAAAACCCACCGCTGCCATTTCTGTGGATCAGTTGTGATATTGCAGCATGTTGAAATGCCATGTTAAGCACTGGTGTATGTAAGTTCAAAACAAAATGTGGGTTTGTTTCTTGGGGAATTATCAGTTAAAAGGGTGGTTCAGTGGTTGGCAATGCTGCCTCACAGCAACAGGGTCCCTGGTTCGATTCCAGCCTTGGGTCACTGTCTGTTTGGAGTTTGCACATTCTCCCAGAGTCTGCGTGGGTTTCCTCCCACAGTTCAAAGATGTGCAGGTCAGGTGGATTGGCTATGCTAAATTGCCCATAGTGTTAGGTGCATTAGTCAGAGGGAAATGGGACTGGGTGGGCTACTCTTTAGAGAGTTGACGTGGACTGGTTGGGCCAAAGGGCCTGTTTCCACACTGTAGGGAATCAAATTGAATTTTTAAAAATGAGTTCTCCTATTTCAAGCCATAGGGTTTATATTTGTCCTCACAAATAGTGGCAATGATGGGTGCTTGGCACAACATAGAGAACAATGGCGATGTGCATGACTCCTAAGTGGTGCCAACTGAAAGAAATTTGTGGAGATAAGACTTCGGACGTTAAGATCTGGATGTACCTTTGGGCTCTTTTCTATTTTTTCTGTTGTCTCTTTTTATTCTGGTTTTGTAACCAAGATGATGCCAGAGAATGGCAACTTTGTACACTTTTCACAGTACTCACGCATTCTTTTATATGAATACATGTGACAATAAAATCCAATTCTAATAAAACTAAAATCGAATTCTACATTAGTGTTCACAGCTTCAAAAAAAAACAACATCCTGCTTACCCCGAAGCCTTCAAGATAAACAGATAAATCTGATTGTTCTCAACAGAAAATCCCACAGACATCCTGGTGACATTCAACACAGGAGAATACTTCAGGGAATGACACAGATTTCAGACCTGGTAGAAGACCCACAGGAAAAGAAGAAATCCACAGTTCAAAGGTGGAGTTACAGGCTGTATCATGAGGCAGCTGAGTTGGTGAACCTGCCAGAAATCAAGAACTGTATAAGGCAAAGCCAAAAAGGTCTTTGTACCAATTGGCAAACTTTAAATTGTGTTCATTAAGGCCAAAAGGGCAGTAACTTAAGACAGTGTTACACCACCACAGTGCATAAAAAGACACATGGGTTTGAAACTGAAACTAAGTGGGCCATGAGAGAAAACTCATATATTTCAGGAGTAGACAGCCAGGAAAAGCCTTGACCAAGCCACTGAAGGCAGATAAGCATTGGACAATTTAAAGAAGCTTCTAGTCTAACACAGATCATTTTTTAGGAAACAAGGAGAAAATATCCATAATAGCCAGATAATGTGGGAAAATCAGCAGTATAGTTACAAAACATACGAAAACATTCACATTCAGCAGCAAAGCACTAGAGAACTGTTGATTACACATCTTTAAGTAAGACCATTTCTTATTTACATTATAAAGCTATGGCATCAGAAAGAACATTGCCAAGAAGACTTAATTTCAAAAATGGAACATAAGATTGGATATCCTAGAGAAAATAATTCTTGAGGTGTAGAATATCTTCCAAATATATAAGTTAATCATAAGACAGAAGCTGCATATACTTACACAACTGAGAGAATAGCAAATGATGGTATTGCTTCTCAAGAGGTGGATGAAGCACAAATAAAATTCATTGAGGCATTGAAATCCTTTGATAATTATTTCAACCACAGAACTAAAAAATGTTCTTCAAAGGGCAAGATTTAACAAAAGAGTACAGTATTCAAGTGAATGAATAGATAATATCATTAATGATCTTTATAGGTTGATGGAGAGATGAAACTATGGTGACTTAAAGTCAGAATTCATCAGAGGCTGTATTGATGCAGTCATCACTGATGAGCCTTTGTCAGATTTATGAGAGTGCAAAGACGACTTAACACAAGAGAAAGCTATTCAAAAGCCTAATAAAACAGACATCTGGAAACAAAATGGATTAGTCCTAAGAGGAGACAAGACTTGTTACAGCAGACTTGCAGAATCTATTCATTTAGAATACATAAAACCACAAAAGACACGCCAAATAAGCCAATGCAGTAGGTAGAACAGACACACACATAAAAGTCCTTGTCAATGTTCTGAAGGAAAGAAACTTAACAAATGTAAACAGCACACAGCTTTGTCAAACTGAACGTGTGTATTGCATGAAGTAGTCACTTTCAGAAAATGTGCAAAGCAGGATATAGTCATAGAAAAGCAAAAGACTGAAGTTTTATCAACACAAAGGGCAAAGAGTTGGAAAAGTCTCCAAAAGAAGATAAACCCAATGGTTTACCTCAGTAAAATTGGCTCCCCAGACTGAATAGTTTGGCATGCTGACTTTCTTTTGTCATTGGGCAGCTCTCACTTTTAAAAAAATGTTCCAATCAACCTGTTCAGAAATACCATCACCCACCTCTGTGATGGGAATTGAACTGACATCTCCAGGTCCAGAGATAGGGACAGTACGACTGCACCACAACATTCCTCAACACTTTTTTTTAAAGTTAAACATGGGAGCAACTGTTAAGTTATTGTCAGATATAAACCATTGGTTGACCAAACACTTCTTATACCTGACAGGTGTTTAGTGGCACAGTCCAATAGGTACTATACGTAAGCTGGACTGGTAAGTGCCCAATAGATCAGCAACCATGATTGCTGACCACATTCATAACTTCTTCAGCAAGATTCCATTCTAAAGGATTACTATTTGGAATTGGAATTTGAGGAGGCTCACATTGAACCACATGAGGGGAGACAGAAGCACACTACCACTGCTATGGGACCAGTAATCCAGAAGCCCAGTTGGCTAACGTTCAGCTGAGAAGGGTTCAATTCCCAAAACCCCATCTGGTAGATTGCGAATTAAATTAATAAATTGGTTATATACAGCTTTACAAATAATGGTGACCCTGGCAACTAATATAGATTAATTCAAAACGCTGTCTTGTTCACTCATGTTCTTTAGGGAAGGAAATCTGCTGTCCTCATCTGGTCTGATCAATGTCTGGCTCCAGATCCACAACAATGGCATTGACTCTTACCTGTCCTGTGAAATGACCCAATAAACTCTTCAAGGGCAATTATGGACAGACAGTAAATGTTGGCATTTCTAGAGATGGCTGCATCCAGTGAAAGAATAAAGTGATTATTCCTCTCATCAAATGACACCCATGTGTGTTTGACAGTGAAGTTAAGCGGGACATCTAGGAGGGAAATCTGGCCAATTATCTCATGAGGCCTATATAAAGCCAACTGCACTTCAAGAATTAACTTCAGCGTAACCACAAACTGAAAAATAAAACAAACTGTCAAACTTCCAAAAATGATAACAAATTCAAAAAATTGTCACATCAAAAAAGCATTTCAGCTGTGAGTTGAGCAGGGAATATTGATGTCCAAAGTAAAGGTAATACCATTAGGTATGCAAGACAGATAACTGCATTCTCTACTTGGAAAATCCAACAGTTTACCTTTTCCCATAGCCCATGCTTGTGAACCTACACTATACCAAATTTCGGGAATTTGCAAGCATTGGTTTTGAAAGAATGATGAATTTGTGAATGCATGATTGAGAAACCTTTTTAAGTCTGCCTATAAATGATAAATTGCATCAATGTACACAATTCAAATGTGTGTGTGTGATATTGTCAGGACAAAAATAGATTTTTTTCCTTTTGATTCACCTGCACAAAAACGAGAAAGGACTTGCTCAGTAGCTTTCTACAATGTCCATTATTCTAACATATGTTCTTGTTTACTTGCTGAATATTTTCCCATCATGTTTTTATTCAACTTAGAGAATTTATTTTTATTTTGTCAGATTGACAGGGCTTAAGTCCACCAACAGGCCTTCCTGTCTCCTAGAACAATCAACTGTGCCAACAAATGCATTGATTTCCTAATCACATTGACTGCTTCTTTCTAAATGTTTCAGAGGGCACGCATGAATCTGCCAACATTGTTAATACTGAATGCTTGAGAGCCCCAATGATGAACATAGCTGTCCAAATGAAGCCAATATACCAGCCAATTTAACAAACGCTTTTTTTTCCTCCCTTGGCTTATTATTTTCTATTAGATTCCGCAGCAGGTCCGCTGTTCCTTCTAGCTTAGAATAGATTCAGTCTCACTAGTAACTGCCAAAGAACAGCTAATGATTAGATCTTTCAGCTTTCAGTGGCATGTCTGAAATAGGGGATTCCAATGCCGTGGAATTTTGCAAAAGCTTTCTCAATTACTAAGCCACTTCTTTTCACCCATTCTAACATTCTACTGAATGAGAAACTCAGTGGATGCCTATCCAAGTCCAAGCATCATTCGTGCTAAACTAACAATGCAAATTTCATTAGAATTCCACCATTGTGCTTTGGATCATCCACAACAAATTAAGGCATGAAAAGCTAATTACATATTTGAACACTTCTTGTTTAAAAGAAAATAGATAGCTTTTCATAAATCAATTGTGGGGGGTGGGGGGAAAACAGTTAACTCCTTATCAGCATTACTTTATTAAATGTTAAGCTCTTGACAATGCATTTTGGGTGTTGCTTAACTGCAGTATGTTAGATATATTCATGGGCAGCATAGTGGCTCAGTGATTAGTATTGCTGCCTCACAGGTTCGATTCCACCTTCAAGCAACAATCTATGTGAAGTTTGCACATTCTCCCCGTGTCTACATGGGTTTCTTCCAGATACTCCAGTTTCCTCACACAGTCTAAAGTTGTACAAGTTGGTCGATTGTGTGGTGCTGAAAAAGCACAGCAGGTCAGGCAACATCTGAGGAGCAGGAAAATTGACGTTTTGAGCTTTTAAAAACCTTTCATCAGGAATGAGGCTGGGAGCCTCAGGGGTGGAGAGATAAATGGGAGAGTGGGGTGGGGCTGGAGGGAAGGTAGCTGAGAGTGTGATAGGGAGATGGAAGTGGAGATAAACGTGATAGGGTGGAGTGGTTAGATGGGAAGGAAGATGGACAGCTCATGAGGGCAATACTGAGCTGGAAGGTTGGAACTGGGATAAGTTGGAGGGGAGGGGAAATGAGGAAACTAGTGAAATCTACATTGATGCCATGGGTTTGGAGGGTCCTGAGGTGGAAGATGAGGTGTTCTTCCTCCAGGCATCGGGTGGTCAGGGAGTGGCGATGGAGGTGGCCCAGGACTTGCATGCTCTTGGTGGAGTGGGAGGGGGAGTTGAAGTGTTCAGCCATGGGGTGGTGGGGTTGGTTGGTGCGGGTGTCACGGAGATGTTCTCTGAAGTGCTCTGCCAGTAGACATCCTGTCTCCCCTCTACAGCACCGCCCTCATGGCCTGTCTACCTGTCCATCTTCCTTCCTACCTATCCGCTACACCCTCCCCGCCGACCTATCACCTTTACCCACACCTCCATTCACCTATCACACTCTCAGCAACCTTCTCACATCTCCACCCCCCTCCCATTTATCTCTCCACCCCTGAGCCTCATTCCTGATGAAGGGCTTTTGCCTGAAACGTCAATTCTCCTGCTTCTCAGATACTGCCTGATCTGCTGTGCTTTTGCAGCACCACACTCTCGACTCTTATCTCCAGCACCTGCAGTCCTCATTTTCATCAAGTTGATCGATTGGTCTTGCTAAATTGCCCATAGTGCGCAGGCTAGGTGAGTTAATGTGGGGAATGCAAGGTCACAGGGATAGGATAGGAAGGTGAATCTGGGTGGAATGATCTTCACAGGGTCGGTGTGGACTTGATGGGCCAAATGGCCTGCTTCCACTGTGTAGAGGTTCTATGAAATAGTTCCTTCTTTCAATACCAACTTACCTAACAATCTCAATATCATCACAAGAGACAAGTTGGCCATCTCTTTCTCATCCCTACTATGAGGGAAAATAGCTTAACAGGGACCATGGATCATAATAATGGATGGATAGTTATGGGGCCATGCATTTGGTTATTATCCTTTTAGTAAATTTATGGACCAAATCTGAAGTTTTCCAATCACTCTGCCCATCAAAACATTGTTTCCATTCATCATGATGACATATTACTTTTACCTCCCTTTCTCTTTCCTTTCTTTCCCTGCTCCCCGCCCCACACCCAACTCCTTATATTTAAGCAACAATTTGTGCAATTGTGTGGGACCTCAGTCTTGTCAGTGGCTTTGAATGGATCCAGTGGTACATTTGTTTTGTAACATGTAAAAAATAGTGAGCCTCAAAACAAACCTAAGCAGAGATCTCCTGCAAGGCAAATAAATGTTTTTTATTATACACAATGAAATTATAATCCTATAACCTCCAATACAATCAATTATTACAAAATTATATCATTTTCCTTATCGGTCAATGTCCTGAAACAAAATACATTTCAACTTCATCCTTCTTCATCTCTCAGGTAAGAATACGTAGAACTTGATAACATCATTCAAATATTCCAATAAATCCTTCCACCCAATGGACTGGAACAAGTTAGCTGTAAGCCAGACAGAAGACATTGTAGAAAGCGGTTCTCTGAGATAAATAGGTTATTGCACCCAAGTTCCAGCTGCAGGTTAGGAAGAATTAACAGACTGACATTCCAGCTGCAGTGAAAACCAATCAGGGGCTAATTTACGATTGAAACCATAAGCATTAACAAAAACCAAAGGAATGTGACAATTGCTAGCCATCTAAGTTAAAACCCATTTGGAACTGGACAAGTTTCACAAGCAATTCCAAAACAATCGGAATGCGAACTTGGCAGGTCTGAGCTGTATAAAAAGTAGCCCAGGAAACCCCTGTAGCTCCAAGACGAACAACTATGAGGTAGTAAGTTATGTCAGCAGGTGTGGTTAAGATACCAAGAAGAGTTTCAGTCTAGCCAGCTGCCAACTCTCCTGGGTCATAATGTTTGGTGTTGGTTACAGAACCCAGGGGAGTGAAAGACAGTGATTGATATATCTTTACTACTTAAAGACATGTATCTTTTACTTAAATGCTTAATAAATTAAGTTTTATTGAGCTTGCTGCAGTATCTTCATCTATGCATATACTGTTGTCTCACAGAAACGGGCAACAGACCTCCAGCACTACTTTATCATTTCACTTTGAATTTCATTTTGATGAACTAATGTATTAGAATAACGAGACTAGAATACTAAACACAGACATTTAAACAGTCACAAACATGCCAACAATTCTCATTTCCAGTTTAAATTGTGAGCGTGCTTTAATGATGAAGGAAGGGCTGTAGAAGTTGTGGGCTGTGGTGATTGGGAGAGGGTGGGGGGCAGACAATCAGCCCTTCATACTCATCACAAATAGCCCTGTTACCTCCAAGAGCGAGTTAGTTCTTGGATCTTCTTTGAACAGGACTGCCAATGCCTCAACCCAACCCAAGAATTAGCAATGAAGAGCTTATGCTCAAAACGCTGACTCTCCTGCTCCTCAGATGCTGCTAGACCAGCTGTGCTCTTCCAGCACCACACTTTTTGACCAAGAATTAGCTCACAAATTGTTATGAACATTGCAAGATAAAGACATGCAGTGAAGATGAACATTTTAAAAGTAGTCAAAGTGATGACAGGTGTGTGACTCTATTTGGTCCTGAATCTTCTCTTATTTTTCTATCATTTGTCTTTATTAATTATTCACATGATAGTTAGTCACATCAGTTACTCACATTCCTACAATCACCTGGCTAAAGAATGGCCCATTTGTAACTGGGTCAGAGATAACTAAAAACAAACATAAAACAATGTAACTAACAACACCAGTCATTCTGATAAATGATAAGACAAAAGATCTTTTTAAATAGAAAATAACAGTTTGTTTTCTATTACAATGAAGGTGAGCACACGTACAAAAAGGTTAGGATTTATTGATCGTGATAATAAGACCTTCGAATTTATGTCACAATACAAGGATGGGGATATAGAGAACTTTACTGATTCAGAGGGTGGTTAACCTATGGAATTCTGTACCATATAAGGCCAAGTCCCCGCATATAAGTACAGGTTTATATATACTATATATGTGGAAAGAGTGTGAATATGATGTTAAAATATGATCAGCCATGATCATATACAATGACAGAGCAGATTGATGGACCAAATGACCTATTCCTGCCGACTTCCTATGTTTCTAAATTAATCTTATACTATGGTACTTTTAAGAGTGGCAATACAATTTGTGGCAAGAGCAGTGAAGTGATAATTTCATCTACGTAATCTTTATTTTCACTGTTCCAAATTGCACTGTTCTAAACTAGGACCGACATAGTATTGATGTGACTATTCAATGCAATGTTTATTAGAAAGTATTATTAAAAACATCAAAAAAGTCAACATTATAGTGTCTAAGCTACTATTTTGGATCTTTTACTCAAATCACTGTACAATTGTTATTTCCAACATGCACCAAATTACAAGACTACTTATCATCAAAAGGTCTTGTACTACTGCCAACAATTAAATACCTTATTAGTCACAACATTTATTTACACTCCTACGAAAATATTGAGACAGAACCACGTATGAGATGCAGCTAACATTTATATCTGTTATGGGTCAAGATTGGATTAGCATTCTGAAAAGAATAAAGCACTGGAACTGATACCCTTGAGCACTTCAGATGAGGAAACCTCAGACTGCATTGAGGGAGAGAGAAAAAGAGCAGCAACTTATAACAGGATGGAATGCAGACCTCTCACCCCACACCCCAGAAGGAAAATCAATCAGTCAGCCGACACATCAGAAGGAGATTCACCCTGCAGCCCACGTCGTGGTGGAGGGCAGTCAGAGAGGAACATGATAGTGGTGTGCAGGGGAAGGGTTTGTGAGAGACGTGATACCTCAGGGTAGAAGTGGGCTTGGCTTCATATCCTGGGTAAAGAGCCTGCATAGCGCACAGGGCACAGAATGGTGTGTACCTGATTCCTTCCCACCCTTTTTCAACCTATCTACAAGAAACACACTGCCCACTCCCACCCACGCCAAACATCTTGAGGTGAGGGCAGTGCATTATCCCCACTGAATGTCTTGATACCAAGCTCAGTTGACACATGCTTATTTATCTGGATATGGTTGGTGGGCTGTTGGCTTTGGCATTCAGTAACCCACCCAAAAGGATTGTGGGCGGCAGCTTGGGGTTAGGTGGAAAGATAGTTAGCTGGGCATATCTCATATTTCAGGAGTGCACCTCACCAATGCCCCTCCTAAATGTATGCTCAGAGCAGGGGCATGACACACAGTCCAATGTTTCAGGCGAATGACACTTTGTGATGGTCAGTATTCTTCGCTGTGATTATCATTTCCCTCTCTTATTCTGGTCAGTTTGATTGCTGTTTCCCTTCCTGAATTTACTAATACCACTTTCGCAATCATGTTGCTTTTCTCTGAAAACATTCTCAATATGCCTGGAACAGATTAAGAGGTTTTAAATAAATTTGAAAATGGGTTAATTGACCCTGAATTTGATTCTCAGGTGAATATACCATTTCCATTCACTTTCTAATCAACATTGTGATTTCTAAGAGGGAGTCCGTCAATTCTTGACAAGAAGTGGAAGAACCGATGTTGGACTGAGGTGGACAAAGTTAAAAATCACACAACACCAGGTTCTAGTCCAACGGGTTTCTTTGGAAGCACTAGCTTTCAGAGCATTGCTCCTTCATCAGGTTGCTAGTGCAGCAGGATCATGGACACAGATTTTATAGCAAAAGATCAATGTGTCATACAACTGATATGATGTATTGAACAAACCTAGATTGCTGTTAAGTCTTTAGTCACTGAGAATGGGGTTGCAGGTTTCGATTGATTAATGTAGGAGAAAGTGAGGACTGCAGATGCTGGAGGTCAGATTTGAAGAGTGTGGTGCTGGAAAATCACAGCAGGTCATGCAGCATCCGATGGGCATTTCAGGCATAAGCCCTTCATCAGGAATGAGGCTTGTGGGGCAAGGGGACTGAGATAAATGGGAGGGGGGTGGGGCTGGGGGGAAGGTAGCTGGGAATGCAATAGGGAGATTGAAGGTGGAGGTGAAAGTGATAGGTCAGAGTGGGGGTGGAACGGATAGGTGGGAAGGAAGACAGACAGACAGGTAGGACAGTTAAGAGGATGATGCAGAGTTGGGGTTTGGGACTGGGATTAGATGGGGGGAGGGGAAATGGGGAAACTGGTGAACTCTTGAACGGTCCTACCTGTCGATCTTCCTTCCCACCCACCTGCTCCACCCTCCTCGCCAACCTATTACTTTCACCTCCACCTTCATCTACCTATGTCATTCCCAGCTATCTTCACCCCAGCCCCATCCTGCTCCCATTTATCTCTCAGCCTCGTTGGTCCAGCTGCCTCATTCCTGATGAAGCGCTTAAGCCTAAAACATCGACTCTCCTGCTCCTCAGATGCTGCCTGACTGGCTGTGCTTCTCCAGCACCACACTCTTCAACTCGATTGATTAATATGAAAATCCCAGAACTTGTTTCAATTCACAGTCCCGAGATCACTAAAGTTTTACCAGTATATCGAAACCTGCATCCCCATTCTAAGTGATTAATGACTTAACAGCAATCTAGGTTTATTCAACACATCACATCAATGGTATGATACTTTGAACTTTTGCTATAAATTCTGTGTCCTATGATCCTGCCCCACTAGCTCCATATGAAGGAGCAGCGCTCCGAAAGCTTGTAATTTCAAATAAACCTGTTGAACTATAGACTGGTGTGTGATTTTTAAACCTTGATAAAATAGTTCTGTGCATCTGAAACTGAACTCAGATGCAGCTTGGATGGTTACTTACCAAACCCATTTCAATTTGGGCCTTTACAATGATGAGAACAGACAATATTGCTCTGAGGGTCAGGTAGCATCCAAGGAGCAGGAAAATCAATGTTTCAGGCAAAAGCCTTTCATCAAGAATTCCTGATGAAGGGCTTTTGCCCGAAATGTTGATTTTTCTGCTCCTCGGATGCTGCCTGACCTGCTGCACAAAGGAAAGATGTTGAAATTGTTGGAAGCTGTCATCTCAATTCTAGGGCATCGTTGCAAGGGTTCCTCAAGGTGGTGTCCTAGGCCCAATCATATTCAGTTGCTTCGTGAATGATCTTCCATTCATCATAAGGTTAGAAGTTGTAAGTTCCCTGATGCTCAGTATCACTTGTGACTCCTCACATCCTGAAGCAGTTGTGTCCATGTGCAGCAAGACCTGCACAACACTCGGTTTTAGTCTGATAAGTGGCAAGCAATATTCACATCACTCATGGTCATCTCAAACAGGGGAAAATCTAAACATCTCCCCTTGACATTCAGTGACATTACCATCACTGAATCCCCACTGTCAACATACTGGGATTACCACTGTGCAGAAAATGAACTGGTCTAGCCATATAAATACTACAACAGCAGGTCAGAAATTGGAAATTCTTGTGGAGAGTTGCTCACTTTTTTACTTTTTAAAGCCTGTACACCATCTAAAAGCAAAGTGAGGCATGTGATAGGATATTGTCCTCTTGCTTTTATGACTACAACTCCAACAACACCGAAGAAGCTCAATGTCATCTTGGAGAAAGCAGTCTATTTGATTGCCATCCAATTCACCACCTTTCCTCCCTCCACCACTAATTCACAGAGGCAGCAGGTCCACCAGAGTACAAGATGCTCTGCAGTAACTCACCAAATCTCCTTCAACAGTACCTCAGTGACATTGATGTTTGTTTTCTCTGCTATTGTGTACTAGCACAGGTTCAATCTCTGCGAAATAAATCCTTTCCATAAATTGCAGTGATGATGTATGTACAGTTAGTCTGTAAATGTTTCTATGTGATTGTCGAATTTGTATTTTTGTCCTATTATCTATAGATATAGAACTGTGAAACCATTAACTTTTCTGGGAAAATTACATGTAACCTTCATGGTTAATGCTCTGTCATTCTTTACGCTGCGGAAGTACTGAAGAGAAATCTTTTGTAAGTACTTTCCGATTATTCTGTGTAGTGACATTAAAAGCTTCATGGATGAACTTAACAATGGCATTTCTTTCACTGCTGTCTCAGGTTTTGAATTGACAAAATAATTACCAACCATCCAAAATTATTTTAGAGCAGTTACAACATGTGCAATGTTTTAATTTGCACATGACGAAATCAAGGTCTGTTTAAACAAAGCTATTATCTCAAATAATATATATTTTAAAATAAGAAAAACAGAAATTGCTGGAAAAACTCAACAGGTCTGGTAGCATCTGTGGAGAGAAATCAGAATTAGCAGTTCCTGTCGAGTGACCCTTCCTCAGAACTTTTTTTTTAAAGAAAGGCCAACCGAGTTCCTCAGTTTCTGATCACTTGACCTGAAACGTTAACTCTGATTTCACTCCACAGTTGCTGCCAGACCTGCTGAGCTTTTCCAGCAACTTCCACTTCTGTTATTTTAAAATATAATCTATTTGGGATAGTAGATTTTTAATCAAATCTTGATTTGGTCCTGTACAAATTAAAACATTGCACATGTTGTAACTGTTCTAAAATAATTTTGGATGGTTGGAAATTATTCGCCAAATTCAAAACCAGAGACAGAGGTGAAAGAAATGCCATTGTTAAGTTATAGATGGACTCAGCATGGACTCAGACCCTTTGGCCCAAAGTGGTACATGCCGACCAAAATGTCCTTCAAGGTTAATCTCATTTCCCTGCAATTTGCCAATATCCTTCCTAACCTTTCCTATTCATGTATTTGTCAAATGCCTTTTAAATGTTACTAATGTACCCGACTTAACCACTTCCACTGGCAGCTCATTCCACAAACGTACCATCTTCGATGTAAAAAACTGTCAGTCTGGTTCCCTTATTTTTTCCCCTCTAATCTTCAGGTGATACCCTCTAATCATTGATTCCTAACTCTGGGAAAAGGACTGCATTCATCCTATTCATGCCTCTTATGATCTTATACACTTCAATATGATCCCCCCCCCACCCTCCTCAGTCTCCTATGCTCTAAAGAAAAAACTCCTAGCTTGTCCAACCTCTCCCAATAACTCAGACACTTGAGTCCTGGCAACATGCTCATAAATTTCTTCTGCATTCTTTCCAGTTTAATAGCTTATCTATGAAACTTTCATAATTTTATTACACAGGATAATCGGAAAGTACTTATGAAAGATTTCTGCACTGCCTGATTGGCCTTCTAAATGATTAGCTTAAATGTTAAGAATATTTTGCCAATTTTTAATCTTCCGCCCAGAGGAAATAACAATTCTGCATTTACCCAATTAGTTTGTACTTTGGTAGAAAGAACAAAGAAGCTGAAAGTTATTTAAATGGAGAAAGACTGCAGAAAACTGGAGGACAGAAGGATTTGGCAGTCCTCATTCACAATCACAAAAAGCTAGCATGTAAGTTCAGCAGAGAACAGGGAAGGCAAATGGAATATTGGCCTTTATTTCAAAGGGAATAGAGTATAAAAACAGAGAGATCTTAGAAAAACCTTTCAAGGCAATAATGAGACCACAGAATACTGTGAACGATTTTAGGACCCTTATTGAAAACAAAATATGCTGGCATTGGAGGCAAACCAAAAACGGTTCACTAGGTTGATCAGGGAAAGACTGCGTTATGAAGAGAGGTTGAGTTGGTTGGACCTGTACTCAATGGGGTTTAGAATAATTAGAAGAAACGTTATTGAAACATGCAAGACTCTTAGGGGCCTTGACAGGGTGAATGCAGAGGTTGTTTCTGATTGTGCAAGAGTCTAGAACCAAAGGGCATATTAACGAGTCTCCCATTTAAGACAAAGATGAGCAATTCCTTCTTTTGGAGGCTAATAAAGCAATGGAATTCCTTACTGTTGGGGCTGTGTAGAGGTTGAGTTATTAAGTATATTCAAAGCTGAGCTAGACAGATTTTTAATCAGTAGGGGAATCAAAGGTTACAAAGAAAAGGCAGGAAAGTGGAGTTGAGGATTATCAGATCAGAATGATTTTATTGAACGGTAGAACAGATCAATGGGTCAAATAGCCTTCGTCTGCCCCTATTTTTTATGGTCTCATTATACCCTTTTAAAATTTTACACCTCTCAATCCCCTTTTCTCTAGGATAAAACACTAGTAGCCGATACCCTAATACCTTTACCAAGTTGATTACTGATACAATCATAATGAATGACTGGTGACTAATTAAATGATTGTGATAATACTAAATCACAAACATCGCTTCTCAGAATACAAAAAAGGAATTCAAAACCCAGCACTTACAACAAAGCACAGGGGAAGATTTCAAATAAAGTTGCTGTTTCGTTACATGCAGCTTAACCTGCAGAGAAAACCCTCAGTGACCATATGTAATATGCAGGTGCATGTTTTTTAAAAGAAAGAATAGTATGTTTTCATCCCTTTGCTAGTACAATTACCAAAAGAAAATAAGTGAATGTATAATTCCCTTTATAAAATTAAAAAGAACAAAAAGACTGGAAACAGGTATGTTTTTCAGGACCTCAATCAAATTCTATTTTGCTAATTTTATTGAAATGTCACCCCACAAAATTGAAAGGTCAACGAGAAACAGTTCTACTGCTCTGAATCACCTTCTGAGTGCAGTTCTGAATGATAAAACGCCCAGAAACCATGTAGTGTTATAGTAGCTTCAACCAACAGAAAGCATTAATATTATGATTTACTCAGAAACTGTTGCTAATGACAGCAGCACGTAATAGATAGAGCTAAATGGGAGAAGAATATGGAAGTGCATCTGATTGTTTAAGTCTTTTAAAGAGCTTTCGCAGGCACAATGGGGAAAATGGTTGATTTTGGTGCTGTAAAATTTGATGGTTCTGTGCTGACCAGTTCTTTTTTAGCTCAGCATTGCATAGCTTTACCAACTGAAAACATGCTCAGATTGCTGATTCTTCCAAAATCTACTGAACACTTGCCAATGTGTGGGAGTCACTGGATGATCTTGCCAATTAACTTGATAATACCCCCTGATAACAGAGCCAATTATAACATTATCATAGCTAGTTAATCCCTTTATGTGATAAAATATGTCAATGAATACTTACTAAAAGGATCTTAAATTATACAGTAGAATTTCCATTCATTTGTGTTGGATTTCATGATGTACCTCATCCAACATTGGCTTAACCTGTGCAAAAGATCACAGAATTCTAAGTACAAATTACACTCACCACAAAGTCAATAAATGTGAAGCTGGATGAGCACAGCAGGTCTGACGGGATCCGAGGAGTTGGAAAGTCAAGGTTTTGGGCTGAAATCCTTCGTCAGGGCTGAGTCCAGGGTTTCGGTCGTAAACGTTGACTTCCCTGCTCCTAGGGTGCTGTCTGACTTGCTGTGCTCTTTAGCTTCACATCGATTGACTCTGACTTCTAGCATCTGCAGTCCTGACTGTCTTCAATACAGTCAGCACAACTTTGGTTTCCCCAATATTTTTGCATAATATTGTAAAGATCATCCTAGAAGCAGGATCCAACCCCAAATCTGGCCAACATTCCCATAGTGAATTAATCACCATGCCAAGTTTCCTTTATTTGCTCTGGTATTTAAGCCATTAGGAAGGCTATCTATCTTGGGTCCAAGAACATTAATAGGCATGACTTAAAAACATTTGAATGTTCTTTGTATAATTGTAAGAAACTGACTACCAAATCAGTGATAAATAGTTCTGCACATGTTTCAAAAGTCACTTACAGTGGTTTAAAACAGTATTACTCACAGGTGACACTGATGCAAAATGATTATTTTTCATGTGAGAAAGTTTCAACTGTGGTAATCAAACTGCACCACATTACATTCATTAATGTATCAAGGTCACATTTCAAGCAAAACGTTTTAAAAATAAATAGCATTTTAAAATGTCATGTCGTATGGGTTCGGGGCAGATTTTATATTCAGTGGCATTTGAGAAAATAAAGCAATTTTAAGGCTTTTTTGCCTTAATTGCCAATTGTATTAAAAACAAGTATTCTACCTCAATTTCTCAATTTGTTATCAATGTGAACATTTTGTTATGAAATCATTCATTCACAACCTTTCTCTCCCTTGCTATGTTTTGGGAAAATTGCACAATAAAGAATAAAATTTGTCCTTTGCGTTGCTTCCAGTTGTCATCTGAGTAATGGAACATTTCCATTCTTACCTGCAGGGCTTTTAATTTAAAATAGTAATGGGCTGTGCTGCATTAAAATGGCTATTAAGCACTTGGGAAGGTCATCCGGTTGAACCTTCTGTTTGTTTTGATGCCCATCAACTGACAGGTAGAACTGAGTAAATGATGCCTTTTCCAAGAATCTGTTTGGCTTTAAGTTCTAGAACATGTTTGCTTCTATTTGATGGGATTCTACTGTACAAATGTACAATAAAACAGAAGTCCTACATTTTTGTATCGTCAGGAATTCTATGATAATTCTCCTCTACCATCTCGATGAAGGCTTAGTTGCATAGACCATCTTCAGTCATTTTCCCTTTAGAACTATAATCACATAATCAGATTAAGTAGAGATCAATTATTTCAATTTCATTGATTTATGACTACTCAAGTAGTTCAGGATTAATTGGTTGGTTGACACATAGTAACATTCTTATCCTTTCTGACAAGCTCCTATTGGGCTCACAGTTTCTAATTCATCATCACTTCTATATGACTAACTATATATCATCTTCATAGCACCCACGCCATGCAGTGAAATTTGCACATGCGTAAACACTTTCATAAAAATTCCTTCTCAGGATCTCAATTTCTTTACCTGAGATAGACTTTCAACATTGAATCAAAAAATACAGCGTGCCGGACCAATTATTTAACATAAGACAAAGAACTGTGGATATTGGGGATCTAAAACAAACAAAAACAGCTATAGAAACTCAGTGGGTCAGGCAGCATCTGTGGAGAGAAAACAAAGTTACCATTTCAAGTCCAATGACCCTTCTTCAGAACGGACAAATTATTTTCATCGCTGATCCTTGTTAGGGGCTGTCACCCTTCTCAGACTGAGAGTCAACTTTCAAAACTTCTTGATGACATTACCTGGCAAGGGTTGAAATGAACTATAGCAGACAAAGGTAGACCATATGTAAGTTCTTGTCAACACTTCAACAAGTAGATAGTCAAACCACTCAAAGCACTTTAAACTTTTAGTATCATATGAATGTTGTAGCAGTCAATACAGAATGAGATTTATTTCATTTGAGATAGCAGGAAAAGTTTCAAGTGGCAAATAAAACATCGTTTTCTAGTTAATTCCTCATTTCATGACACCCTCTTTGAAACAGTGATCCAACAACTTCTGAAACCTTTGTAAGTTACAGTATTACCTACTGTTAATAAGATGTAAGGTGAAATGGGCATTTGGCAGATCTCCACCTATTTAGGAAAGACTTCTCGCTGACTCCAGCCTTGCACTTATTGTATCCCCTACAGCAATAAAAACTGAATCATATTGACTCACGTTTATACTGTACGTGGTAGAAAATGTTACAATCACAAGCAGAGAGTTTCATTTCCACTCATAACAACATCAAAAAAAGTAGGCCATTTGGTCCAATGGATCTGCTCTGCCATTCAATGAAATTTTGGTTGACCTGATAATTCTCAGCTCCACTTTCTTACATCATCCCTGTACTCTTGATTCCTAACCTCTCTAGCTTTCTGTGGTAAAGAATTCCATAGATTCACAATTCCTTCTGAGAGAAGAAATTGATCCTTATCTCGATTTGAAATAGGTGCTCCCTTACTTTGTAATTATGTTGCCTGGTCCTGGACTCTCTGACAAGGGGAAATAACCTCTCCACATCTACCCTTACAAGCCCCCCTAAGAATCTTATAAGTTTCAATAAGGCTGCTTCTCATTCTTCTAAACTCAAATGAGTATAGGCTCAACAAACTTATCCTCTCCTTTTAGAAGAATCACTCCACATCCAGGATCAACCCAATTAACCTTCTCTAAGTTGCCTCCAATTCCAGCATATCATTCTCTAGATAAGGGGACCAAAACTGTTCACAGTAATCCAGCTGTGTTCTGACTATTGCCTTGCAAACTTGGCAATATTGCATTTACTTCTGTCATCCAAATTCCACCCATCTCGTAGCCATATCCTCTTGCCATATTGTTAGTGACCCTGAATTCCAATAGTTAATATTGTACATGTTCTGAACAGGATTTAGGGTGGTTTGTAAATAGAAATATCCTTTGTTACTGCTGGATGTACCAAAAATAGTATCAAGTATCCCCATAGACTCTTGACCTCCAGGCAAAGCTGTCCTGAGGAGGGTCTGGGGCCTGGGACAAATCACTTGTGTGACACATCCCCCACCTGCCTCTCCCCTAAGCAACTAAATCAGAAACAAAACAAAAGATCAAACAAAACCATTCTCCCCTATTGAAAGTTCACTCCCATTCCAGCTTCCAGTTCCTTTCAGGAACTCATGGTCTAGGACATGGTCCTTCAAACTGTCGGACCTGAGCCCATCACCCTGAATCACCCAATCCTTCTGATGATTCTTCCTCAAAATGATAAAACACACATTTCAATTGGTGAGTACGAGAACAATACACAAATGCAAAATAATTTTGAAGAAGAAAGAAAACAACTGGCATTTATACCCCACTTTGAGAAACTCAGGAGATCAGAAAATGCTGTACAACATTACACAATTATTGTTGCGAGATATGATACACATATTTATACATGGAAGCTCAAACAAGCAGCATTAAGATAATAAATGGCTTTTCTTTTTAATGCTGTCTGTTGAAAGATATATATCATCCAGCACACCAAGGAGGTCTTTTCCTCATTGATATCCTGCATCCACCCAAAAGGACAAAGGGCCTTCAGTTTAATGTTTCTTTTAAAGGCATTAAAGGCAGTGTCGCTGATAGTGTAACATTTCCTCAGTACTTAGCTGAAGTGTTAGTTTATCGCTACATTATCTAAAGTGGGACTTGAATCTACAACATGCTTATGCAGAAGTGCAATTGCTACCAACCACACCAAGACTGACACCTTGTAAATAAAATTTGTGAAATAGCCATAAAGTTAAATGTTTTGAGTCAAAGACTAATCATATGTGTGTCTGTCAAGATAGGGACAAAACATTGACTATCAATCTTCAACTATTATCACTTGATTTTAATATCCAAGACCTTCATGGGCTCAATTTCCTTTATGGAATAAGCACCAACCTAAACTGACTCAAGTGATAACCTGACTACATATTGAGGCAAATTCAGGAAACCAAAATGGAAAAAACAACTTCTTTGAACCAAAATTATAATTTTTTTCAAAAGACAATAAAAGAAGACAGTTGAGTCAGGCATCAAGAAACTTGCATCGCCTGTTTAATTTGCACTTGTATGGTATGTTGTACATTTTGGATTTGAATGTGTCAGAGAAATTGACCCAATAGGTTAGAGATCACAAAACACAGCTCGAAGTGAAATTGACAAACAGTTTATCGCAAGCAATATCGCTGGCAGAGAAATTGACCCAGACTGACACAGAACTGACAGTCTGCGCAGCCAGATCAGATTTTCTCTTCCCAGAGCTGAAGATGAGACCAGTTTAAAAGTAATGCTGTACAATGACACTGATTAAGAAATGGGAAACTACAATGTGTCTGGAAAAGGAGTAATTTAGTTGCAAGGATGCTAATTGGAAAACAGTTTATTGGATGAATGTCCTGTTCCTTCACACAACGCAACATCCTGACAGTATCATGGTTCCTTTCATCTTCACAGGTAGGTGTTAAAGTCTTTTCTGAAGTGATGAGGTGCTTCCATTGTCCTGTGGTGCCTCTCAGTCTGTCCTGCTCTTTGTGTGGCTTTGGTATTGCTGGGTTGTGAAATTGCCCTTAAGGCTTTCAGATCTCTGTCATGTCCATGGGAGCTTAAAGTGTATTCCATAGTCTGGGTGCTGTCTGACTCAGTTTGTGAGCTGCTCGGGAATTCTGGGTGTCCGGGCACAATTTGGTCAATTTGCTTTGTGGGCCTCTCGTGGGTTAGCAAATCTTTTCCCACTGAAAATTTCTAGGTCAGAAGAACACTCAAGCCAAACTCATGAAAACACTAATAAACAGTATTTCAGTAGCTGCTTAGCAAAGCAGACAGGGGATGGAAAATTGAGTTGTAACAACAGAACCGAAAGATTCTTTCTCTCTGTATAGTCTCCATCTCTCTTAAAAATAATTTCCAGTAGTGAAGCAAATGGAAGAAGCATCCACTTACCAAGAACTTAAAAATATCTGCCAGTCTTGCTACTGCTAAGCATGGAAGTCATTATTTAAACAATACTGGTCCCAGGTTAAAAGCTAACACCTGATGGATGCCAAGTACTTTTAAACTAAATATTGTAGCAGACATTCTCTACTTTTTAAACTTTTATGCCAGTGTTCATGTGTATATGTTTGATGGCATGTTATTATTATTGTTCCTGGATTAGTGAGTTACAAAATTGCTCTTTTGTCACTCAAGAAAAGCCTGCAAGGAGCTCCCTATTTTATACCAGTCAACTGGAGAACTACATTATTGTTGGAATGGGCTAAACCTTTTTTTTAAGAATGGGCTGAAACTTTACAAAGAATTGTTTTTGTTGCAGCAAATTGAGAATGTTATCAAGAGATGAACTGATTCACGCCTCCTCACCAGGTCATAACAGGTCCTCATTGGCTTCTGTTGCTTATGTCAGCACAGATTCAGGGAGTTTAGTCTCGTAGTGATTCAGCAATATAATGGCTCGGGGTGAATTCATAAATTAAAATCAGCTTTTTGCATTTATCACAGTCTAGGGGCATTTCCAAGTACAGAGCTTTTAATCATGTGAGTTTCAGAGGTACAGAGGAACATCATGAAAATGAACGTGACAATATTTGACTGATTTCTGAGTCTCATCTTGTATCCAAAAAAAGAAACTGGCCAGTCATAATAAAGACCAATGGAAGGTTAAATGTAGCATTGTGTGCAAAACATCACTGAGAACACATGAAGGAGAACTCTGCTGGTTTCTGAAAAGTTGTTAAGACAAGTTGGTCTTACTTTGTATATGATAATTGAAAACTCCGTATAGCTTTAAAGAGAACACATGCTCAGCACTCTGGTGATTTTTCACATACTTTCCTTACACACATCTTTTTTTCCAGGGAACACTGCATTGCTGGCATATGACCAAGTTTGCACTGTCTCTCATAAATTCTCTAATGTAGGAATGCCAAGTATATTCCTAATACAAGCTACTTGCTCAGTGGATGTTCATGAACTCACGAGATGGTCAGAAGACTGAGCATGGGGTTGATTTTGTCTCTGCTCTTTTTAATTTTAGCAGTTGCATTTGATCACAAGAAGGCATTGGTATTGCAAATATGAAGCCATTACATATATGCCAGAGGAGGCTTCCCACTTAACTCTAATTAACTCAAGGGGCTAGAGAGGGTAGAAAGAGGCATGGGGCTTCAATATTTTGGACAAAGTGATAATAAAATGGAAAGAGGTGAGATTGGAATTTGAATACAGAAGGATAGTTTGACATCCTACTCAATATTACTTTATTGCACAGTAATATTAGGCAAGGTAAAACAAATATTGGACTTGATCCTGTCAGTGCCCTATTGAGGGGATGAGATGCTGTTACCCTCTCACTGTCAAAGCTTTTCAATTTTGCTTGATAGAGTTAGACAGTGCCTACTTTTTGAATTCTGGTACAAGGTATGCAAGTGAAAGGGACATGGGAAAAGACAGGGTAAGATTCTAAATCACAGCTCCATCACAGTCTTAATGAATGGTAAAATAGATTTGAGGGGCTAAATGGTCTCATACATTCCCCTTGTTTATAATAGTTATATACTCCGTGCATTTCCTCTTCAAAAGAACCAAAATATAGTGACACCTTAAAAAATATATATTCAGATTGCTGAAGTTAGTATTTACTGTTTGTCACAGGAGAATCTGTGCGTGTTTTATTAATTTTACCATGGGCTTTCTGCTTGATGGCTGAGAAACAGTTGGAATGGAAGCCAGTATCATGTAGCACTGTTATTATCAGTTTTGCTAAATGGCTTCTCAGACATGAGGACATTGACAGAAGTGATAGAAACAAAGGTACTTCCACATCTTTGTTTTCTCTGTATATATTAATGACTTTGAGGAGCGAGGTAGCAAAGTTGTTAGCCCAAGGTGCTGAAGCTGTTTAGTTGGGAGCTTGCTGGGTTAAGGAGTCCATTCTGTTTCAATGCCTTATGTACACTAAAAAGATGCCAGAACTGCTCTATAGCTTCGCTTGTTCATGTTAGAAAGTTGAAATTCTACCGCAGAAACGCAAGAGTCCTACAGAACTGGAGTGGTTATTAGCATGGGGAGATGATGGCCCAGTGGTATTATCACTGGACTCTTAACCCAGGTAATGTTCTGTGGACCTGGGTTTGAATCCTACCACCGCAGATAATTGAAACTGAATTTAATAAATATCTGGAATTAAGAGTGCAATGATGAAATGTTGGAAAAACCCATCTGGTTCACAAATGCCCTTTAGGGAAAAAAACTGCCAGCATTACCTGATTGGGCCTACATGTGACTCCAGACCCACATGTGGTTGACTCTTTTCTGGGCAATATATGTTGCCTAGCCAACGATGCCCTCATGCTGTGAATAAATAGATAAGCCTCCCATTTTACATGCAAATCAACAAACTACATTAGCTACAATATATACTGAAATTTTGAAGTGGGGAGTGAATTAATTTTTATACATTTTTTTTCTCCCAAGACGTTTCCTTAACAAAGCAACTGATTTGCAGCTGGCTATCCCTCAGGGAAGAAGACCTGCAACCTAAATGTGCAACAGGAGAGGTTAAGTAGAGATTGCTGTCAGCGAGTTTGCTAGTGTTGGGGGTAGGTCTTGATGGCATTGAGTTGGTGTTTGAGGTGTGGAACATAGACTGGAAGGGGATATAGAAGGAAGAAACAAATGGGTGGCCTTACAATCAGTTTTCTAAGCCTGGAGATAGCAGTCCTGGACCCACAAGTAGCATTATAAAGGCATCTGTTCGATCCAGCCCTTCTTGTTTGCTTCTATATGTCAAATATTGTAAGGTAAGAAAAACCCAGCTAACGTGAGCTGCAAATAACTAGCTGGTTAAAATACTAGCATGCAAACACCTTAAAAAATTTTAATTATGCCAACCTGCCTCTGCTAAAACGGATGAGGTGGGGGCTTGCAGTTTTTAAGCTTATACCAGTTACCTTAACCAAATCCATCAACTTATTGGAGTTAAAATTAGCCCCATTGAATCTGTATTTGCTCAAAATATTCTAAGTTTCATCCTTACAAGATCCAGCTTTTACGTCTACCTTCAATTTATCTGTTAACTCTCAACTTTTAGCTTTCATCAGAGATTTCAAATAATCCACTGTTACTTTTTCCATTTCCAGATAACTCTTCACACCATCAAGAAGGTAGATGGGGATGGTTCAGGCTCTGTCCTAAGAAGCAAACAGCTTTTGGGCTGTTTTAATGTAGGACCCAGGCTGAGGGATTGCACGTCCATGCTGACAAGAAGGTAGCTAGGGCCTGAAAACTGGAAACTGTGGAACTATTGTAAAGCAGCAGAAAAATCATAAATGTAAGTGGGAAGAGACTGAACAATAGGGGATAACATAGAGTCAAAACAAGAAAAGAACTCAAGTTTTCAATCCACAAACAGGAGTGCCCCAGCAGGCCTATTGTTTCAGCCTGTGCCTGGGCTTATTTCAAAAACACTATCCAGGGTGAAACTGCATTGTACTTGTACTTCTTGCAATATCGTCTACTGTAGTTGCTGCTCACAACACCATCTCCTTCACATTGGCAAGACTAAAAGTCTTGCTTGACCACTTTGCGGAACACCTTCACTCTGTCCATGGGAATGACCCCAACCTTCTCGTTGCTAGCCATTTCAATAAACAACCTTGCTCCCTTGCTAACACTTGTATCCTGGGCCTGCTACAGTGTTCCAATGAAGCTCTTTGCAAGTTGGAAAAACAGACCCTCATTTTCTACTTCGCATTTTACAACATCCAGGACTCAATATTGAGTTCCAAGCATGACCTCTGACCTCTATTTCTCTTAATACCCTCCACCAAGGCAATCCATATCCTGCTTGTGTATTGTTGACCCTGCTCTAAGCACTTGCAGACTCACTTTCTCCTTTTCACATCTTCGTTTATACCTATATAATGTCTACCGACAAAGTAGCACTTGAGGGTTGTAAAACCTACATTGTCCCTGATATCATGAGTTTTCTGATGGCAGGTGAAGTCAAAATTGGCTCCTTTGTGTATTTAAAGAAGATTATTAGTTTTGAACAGGGTAACAAGCCATTTTAGCAACAGATAAGTCAGACTCCATATCCCTTACTGTGGGAAATTCTACGCTGTTAGCTCTGTACAACAGTAATGTAAACCAAAATGCTTGTTCAAATATAAGAGCTGCATTTAACTTCATCCTTAATGCTGTACCTACCCTTACTGTGAAAATTACTGGTGACCTACCCAGGCTAATATAATCCATTCACAACAATAGCAATGACATACTGCTGGTATAGTGTACCCTAACAATGTGGCACAGTGATGTAATGAACCAGAAAAAAATATTTGTTTCACAGGTATCCCACATTCCAGCTTTCAGTTGCAGCTTAGAAAGGGAGAAGATAGCTTCTACCTCTTCAAGCCCACAACAGCAACTGCTTAAAGCTAAAAATGAAAAAGAAAACTAGAAATCCTGGTCTGTGCTAGCTGACCACGCCCAGCCAAGGAGTATCCATTGTTCCAACTCCAAAAAAGTACTGCAAGGCCTCACAAGCTTTTTTACTTTCCTACAGACATCTCTCCACCTCTCATTCAATTGGTCTTTCAAAAGAAACAGGAGAAAACAACCTTCTAAAGACACGGCATCATCACAGGGAACAGCGCCACTGTGTACTGATTTGTAATCAGCACTTTGGACAGCTCCATCCAATGGCCTTGCATTGACTGGAATTTGATCATTGCCACTTGCCACAAGGAAGTTGCAGTAGTCCCAGATGAATTCACAAACTCAGATTTTAATTTCAGCTGTATTCCATTTTTAGATGATCGATGTGTAAAAAAGAATGTTCACTGAATACGATTGCCATTGATAAGGTCAATATCCATTCCCATCCACCTTGAGAAGGTGATGTGAGCCACTTTCAGGAATTGCTGAAGTCCATGTGGTACAGCACAGTGCTGTTAGGGAGGGAGCTCCAGAATTGTAGCCCAGTAACACTGAAGGAATAGTAATATATTTCCAAGTCAGGATAGTGAGTAACTTGGAGGGGAACTTTAGTTTTTCCTTGGTGCTCATTTCCTATTGTGCTTATTTTTCTAGGTGGTAGGGGTTTGAAAGGTGCTGCTGAAGAAGTAATGATAAATCACTGCAGTGCTTTGTGTAGCTGGTATATACTGTTGCAACTCTGTGGTAGAGGTGGACAAGCTAAATCTCTAATATGAAGATTGAGGTATGAGTGAAGCAGGCTAATTTGACTTGCATAATTAGGTGGCGCAATTGAGAAAGATTTAGAAAAGACACAGAAAATTGACAACACACAAACATTGATGGTGAAGAGGATAGCTGTCAAAGACAGGGTAATATCAATGATTTGGTCGAGTGAGCGGAAAGGTAGCAAATGGAATTCAATCCAGAACAGTGTGAGGTTATGCATTTGAGGAGAACAAATGAAGCATAGGAATACACAATTAACAGGAGGCTATTAAGAGGGATAGAGAGAGTGAAAAGCCTTGGAGTCTATGTCCAAGGTCCTTAAAGGTGGCAAGACTGGCAGATAATGTGGCAAGGAAGGCATATAGGAAGCTTTCATTCACTATACAAGGTTGGGAATACGACAATTGGGAGATAATTCTCAAAACATATAAGACACTGGTTAAGACATAGCTGCAGTATTGTGTACATTTCTTATTGCCACATTACAGGAGGAAGAACATAATTATTCTAGAGAGTCTACAGAGGAGATTTAAAGGAATGTTGACAGGAATTGAAAATTGTAGCTCTGAGGAAAGATTGATAGACTACGGCTATTTTCCTTAGATCAGAGAAGGTTAAGGGGTGGTTTAATTAAAATGTTCAATAGTAAGGAGGGTTTGGATAGAATAGACTGGTTCGACATGCCTGTCCTGGTGGACAGATCAATTACCGGAGGCACAGATCTAAAGTGACCTGTATAAAGATTAAAGGGGACATGAGGGCAGTGGGCCTGAGAAACTTTTGCCCTGTTGGTGGTTTTCAATTAAAAGGACCTGGATTTGTGCCTAAAGCTGTCCCCTGTAAGGCCATGGAGCAGATGCTGCAAAGTAGGATTAGAATGGGGGCTAGTTTATTCAGCTGGTGGGGACATGATGTACTGAATGGCTTCTTACTGTGTTATGACTTGCTTATGGTTCAACAATGTCCAACTTCTTGTGTGTTGTTGAAGTTTTACTCATCCAGACAAGTACACAGTTTTCCATTACACTCCTGAATTGTGCCTTGAAAAAGGTGGACAGACTTTGGGGGAAACAAGAAGTTACTCACTGCAGGATTCCTAGCTTTTGACTTCTCTTTCAGCCACAATATATATATGATTATTTCAGGTTAGTTTCTGGTCAATAATAATGTCTACAGTATCTTGGACTGTGTGGCACGGTGGCTCAGTGGTTAGCACTGTTGCCACACAATGCCAGGAGCCAGGTTCAATCCCAGCCTCGGCTGAGTATCTGTGGAGTTTGCACGTTGCCTCCTTATTTGTGTGGGTTTCCTCACAGAATCCAAAGATGTGCAAGTTAAGTGAATTGGCCATGCTAAATTGCCCTTAGTGTCCAAGGATGTGTAGGTTAGGGAAATGGCTCTGGGTGGGTTACTCTTCAGAGGATTGACGTGGACTTGATGGACCAAAATGACCTGTGTCCACATTGTAGGGATTCTATGATGAAAAGGTAATGAAAATCTACCCTCTCTGAGTTTAAGGAAAAAAAAAAATTTTTAAATGTCTGCAAGAACCGCATCTGAGTTTGTGGCCATGTTGTTGAATGTTTCTGTCACAAAACACACAATTGGATTATACTAAAGAACTGAACTGCAGTGACACTGGATTGGAGAGCTTAACACCTGCTGAAGATGCATCCCAAGATTAATTCATTCGTCCAGAATGTCTTTACCTGTGGGAGTTGAATGTCAGAAGGGTATTGAAAAATAACACACAGCTGCATTCATTGAACATGCATTTAAATGTGTCCCTCCCCCTTGGTCTGAGAGACCTGGGTTCAAGACTCACCTACTCCAGGAGTGTATCTTAACATTGCTGAACAGGTCAATTAGAAAAACAGGTTTTAAAAATAAAGGTATTTTTCTGGTTTTGAAAAGGGGAAAACTTCAATATTGGAATATAAAAGGAGATGTTTGGGGCAGAGATATTGCAAAAGAGATTCATCCTGTCTGGTAGCCCCAGGCAACTTCCTTATGAAAAGATTATGCAGGGCATTTAGCAAAAAGTGAATATCAGAATGGATAGCAGTTCAAAACTACAGAAGTCATGATTACAACAGGATCTTGACCAGATGGGCCAATGGGCTGAGAAGTCGCAGATGGAGTTTATTTCAGATGAATGCGAGGTGCTACATTTTGGGAAAGCAAATCTTAGCAGGACTTATATACTTAATGGTAAGGTCCTAGGGAGTGTTGCTGAACAAAGAGACCTTGGAGTGCAGTTTCATAGCTCCTTGAAAGTGGAGTCGCAGGTAGATAGGATAGTGAAGGTGGCGTTTGGTATGCTTTCATTTATTGGTCAGAGTATTGAGTACAGGAATTGGGACGTCATGTTGCGGCTGTACATGACATTGGTTAGGCCACTGCTGGAATATTGCAAGCAATTCTGGTCTCTTTCCTATTGGAATAATGTTGTGAAACTTGAAAGGGTTCAGAAAAGATTTACAAGGATGTTGTCAGGGTTAGAGGATTTGAGCTATGAGAGGCTGAACAGGCTGGGGCTGTTTTCCCTGGAGCATCGGAGGCTGAGGGGTGACCTTATAGAGGTTTACAAAATTATGAGGGGCATGGATAGGGTAAATAGGCAAAGTCTTTTCCCTGGGTGGGAGAGTCCAGAACGAGAGGGCATAGGTTTAGGGTGAGAGGGGAAAGATATAAAAGAGACCCACAGGGCAACTTTTTCACGCAGAGGGTGGTATGTGTATGGAATGAGCTGCCAGAGGAAGTGGTGGAGGCTGGTACAATTGCAACATTTAAGAGGCATTTGGATGGGTATATGAATAGGAAGGGTTTGGAGGGATATGGGCTGGGTGCTGGTAGGTGGGACTAGATTGGGTTGGGATATCTGGTTGGCATGGACGAGTTGGACCGAAGGGTCTGTTTCCGTGCTGAACATCTCTATGACTCTATGACTCTAAAATGGGACTTTTCAAAATCTGAGTACATCAATAAGAGAAAGGTAAGATAATATTGCCTTATAGCAATGGCTTGCCAAAAAATACAGGCTTTCAACATTCTTTTCTCATCCTGGTCCATGCCGACACAGACAACATGCTAAGCTCTGACAAAACAGCTCTTTTCAATTTTACCATGCATAATGTACTGAAGCTGGGCAGGGATTATCACATCCACATTGTGTTACTGTCACAAGTCCGTAATATCTCTACTCATGCTAGCTATGCATGTGCTGTTTGCAAGGCTGGCACCTAATGTCCTCACCTAACTGTGCTGAGAAAATGGTAATACAGTCACAATGAATAACAAACTGCATAACGCAAACTTATTACAAACTAACCTGCAAAAAACTGCCAAGCTGGCTGCAAAATAGTCATTGTTTCATAATTCATCTATATGCTGTGCAAACTTTCAATATATCAGTTCTATTTCTCTGTTTGCAGGATTGAGTGGAGGGGTTAGACCAGAGCCTCTCCCTCCTTTAGATATTCTGCTCATGCCACTCCTGAATGTGATGGGGTTCAAGAGCATTGGGTTACCCACAATAAAGCTGAGGCACCATCAAAGTTGAATATCAGGACATCTTTTTTCTCATTATTCTTCCTCCTTCCACATTTACTCCAATCTACACTTTACAGCAAAGCATTACAGCACATTTTAATCTGAGAGAGGCTATTTAGGGAGTGTTATTCAATAAAGATTCTAATGCATGTTTGAGCTTATTATGTTTTTTTAAATGTGCAAAAGAGGTTTGTTCTTTTAGTTACTCTGCTGAACATTCATTGTCATTCACTGCTTCAATAGTCAGCACCAGCACAGGTACACCCACCTCAGGGTACAGTTAATCAGATTAGAACGGGTTCTCTGGGTCATTATTGCACACCTTCTCCACAGTGAGGACACCGAACCCTTGCAATTGTGCTCCATCTCTCAAGTTGCATGTGGGGTCTGTCCCTACACCGTGGGAAAGTCAATATCTTGGAAAATTCAAGATACTCGCTTTCCCTGCTTCTCTATGGAAAGAAATAATACATTCGAAACTGCAATATATTCTCTTCGCATAGTTCATCAGTCATCTCATGTAAACAATAGCGGATGGAGAATAGCAAGATGTGGAGACGTCACCAGCTCCAGCCTGAAAACATGAGAGTACAACATGAGAGATTCATCAACACAGTCTCGCTTTACAACCACTGCTCCCACAACTCTGAAGCTGCAGAACTGTCTGCAAAAGCCGGCAAATGTACAGGATCATCAGTGGAATAATGTAATTGCATATGTTTTTCCACATTGGGGTCGAGATTGGAAAATCACAGAAGATCGTAAATAGAATAACTTCCTGCTAGGTGCAGTCACCCCTTATTCCTGCTCTCTCCTCTATGATATCATTGCTTATTCTCTCGATCACATTGCAGGCCGAGGAGAATAATATACCTATCATAGAGTGCAAGTATCTGAGTAAAACTCTTAACTGCAAAACAAATCCATCACCACAGCCCTTTACCAAATTTAATAGTAAATAGAAGCCTCCAAATAATTCTATTCTCATAGGAACAAACCAGCAACTAGCCTGAAGGTGTTTAATGATCATTTTAAATAGGTTTGGTGGGAGAATCATCCTTGCTGCTTAAGACAAATTCAGGTATGTGAGGTTAAGAGAGGGCAATAGCTGAAGCATTGAAAATTACATTGCTATGATTAAATTAGTGTAACAAGCTGACTGACATCACAATGTGATTACTCTGCACATTGCTGATACAAGTGTCTGCAGAAATGACATGTACAAATGTCATTTGGTGCAGCATGAACCAAACTTATGCATGCAGGCAATTTGAAACAGCACACACAGCACAAATAAATGGATTTTGTGGCCTTTAAATCATGTCTAACTAATAGTGGGTGTTGGATACAGGTTTTTGAAAGCAGAATTAAATATGTGCCATGTAGTCTCATATGCTTTGGAGTTTCAACAGGATTCTGGATAACGTTGCAATCTATTTGTTACAATTTGAGACAGAGACTGGTTTCAGAGGTGTATGAAAGATTCCAATACAATATACATGTGGCTGATGGAGTGAGTTGGAGAAGAAATATTTGATCTTTTTTGTTTTAGCCGGGTAGATAACAAGCATGTGATCATTGATTGTGAAGGGTGCTGCGATGAAGTTTCGCTGGTATATTAATTCTTCAATTCCAATGAAAGACAAGACCAGATATGAGATATATTAGCAATGCACAGCACAGGGTTATTACAAGGTAAAAGCGTTATTCCGAGTCAGTGTGGGAGAAATCAGAACAAAGTACCAACTGCTGTGTTCACAGATCAGCTAAATGCTTCAATGTCTCAATTCACTGTACATCAATAATTGAACTGTTCAAACACCAGCTTGATTACCAAAAGCATTTTTGATAATTTACATTTAGTTCACTCATAGGACATGAGCATTGCTGATGCGGCCAGTATTTATTGCCCATCTCCAGTTTCCTTTGATAAGGTGGTGGTGAACCACTACAGTCTATGCAGTGAAGGTATTCCTACATTGCTGTTGGAAAGGGTTTGTTCCAGGATTTCAGGATGGTGGGAAACTGAAACTGCTGCTGCAGGATGCTTTCTGCATAGAGACTGGCAACTAGCTCATGATTCAGGCTAGAGATTACCTCAGGTTGAGTGTATGTTGCTGGAAAAGCACAGCAGGTAAGGCAACATCCAAGGAACAGGAAATCGAACATTTCGGGCCGGAGCCCTTCATCAGGAAATGATTTTCCTGATCCTCAGATGCTGCCTGACCTGCTGTGCTTTTCCAGCAACACACTCTTAACTCTGATATCCAGCATCTGCAGACCTCACTGTCTCCTGCTATCTCAGACTTGCTCACTTGGTCCCTTAGTGCTCATTTACTTGTGCCTACTTCAACTCTCACAGCATTTCTGCTTTGTCTTTGATTGTTCTGTGCCCTATCCATGCCTTTAAAGCTCATAGTGCTGATGTCTTGCCTTGCTGTTTAAATCTGACACAAAGCCAGGTGGCTTGTCATGCTTCCTAGCAGTCATCAGTCAAGGAGATGAATATGTTGCTGTACAGTTGGTTCTGATATAACACTTTAGTTCCATTCTTGTGCGATCCGGCATTTATAAGAAAATCGCGCTGTGCCATTTTAACAAATAGGACCGGAACTGAGTTGTAGCAAATAAGGGTCTAATTTCTTCATTTGCATTAAAGCCAATTCAGGTTGAAGAAACGCGTGTTATAGCAGAACTGACTAAACAATATTATGCTATCTAAATGTCACACCTGCAGCATGTGCTAACAGTGTAAATGGCAGCAAGTGCATGTGCTTCAACCAAATGCCATGTCTGAAAGCCGAAGGGACATTGGCATCAGTGACAGGGTCCTGGTCCAGGTGGTCAAGGGCATTATTTGTGATCAGTCTGGGTGCTGTCCCGCCTGGTAGGTCATCCGCTTGAGGTGGTTAGGCCAGGCTGAGCTGCAGTGGTGTTACCTTTCATATTCTCAAAAATCCTAAATATGAACTAGGAGTGGAAAATGTCTGCAACCACAATCAGAGTGTGTAGAATCATTATTTGTTTACCATCCCAACGGGCGGGTTTGACATCTGATGAACAGGAGGACCATCAAGGGGTAAATTCAAACTTGCTGAGTCCAGGTTGAAGTGATTTGTGATTGTGTCACAGTGCATGGGAAAAGCATGGTGTTTCCAACTGTGTGGGGTGCAAATACTAGTCACAAACAGACTTGACCATGTCTTCAGCCTTTGACGATTGATGATAGACAACTCTGTGAAACAGAAGTAATCACAGGCTACATTATTATTTCAACCTATCATATCCAACTTACTCCTCATACCTTCATCATTACCTTTGTTTGGATTAAAGGTCCTAGTTTCAGACTGAACCACAATTTTTTGAGTTAATGGCAAATTCTGTCATACTATAATAACTATTCCCTGAAGGCTATTTTACAACAACATTATTGATTAGCTCTTTTGTTGTGAATAATACCAGATCTAAAATAACCTTTGTTCCAGTTAGTTCCCCAACAAATTGTTCCAGGAAAATATCCTGAACACATTCCTGGAATTCTTCTTCCACAACATTGGTACTCATTAGATTTACCCAGTCTCTATGTAAATTGAAGTCACCTTTTATTGTATTCCCCTTGATTACATGCATCTCTAATTTCCTGATTTATATGATAACCCCACATTATTGTTGCAGTGTGTTGGTCTTTAGGACACTTCTAGCAACCTCTCCTGTCTCTTGCTGTTTCTTAGCTCCACTAAAGCAGATTCTACATTTTGTTTATCCCCAGAGGTCCTCTCTCATTAATACAATGATCCTGTTCATTTCTAACTGCTCCACTCACTTTTCCTTTCTGTCCATACGTCCACAATCACAAATATCCTTTCATAAGCAGTTCCCAGTCTTGGTCACCATTCCGTCACATCTCCATGATGGCAATTAAACCAGATATTTTAAGTTCTACCAAAGTCATCAATTCACCTGTCTCATTGTGAATGCTACCTAGATTCAGATAAAGCTATTTTAATTCTGCCTTTTTAACACTATTATTTACTCTAGGATTTGTTTGTACTGCTTTCCACTGACACTTACAGCTTTTATACTTTTCACGAGCACTTTGATTTTATTTTATCTGATTTGCCTCTTAGAAGCCCATCCCCAGAAATGTTAATTTAAATCCTCCTCAATGGCACTAATCTCCCACAATGATATTTGCCCCATTTCTGACAAGATATAGTCCATCCCTGGTGGCTCACTGGCTAGCACTGCTGTCTCACAGCACCAGGATCCCAGGTTCAATCGCAGCCTCGGGTGACTGTCTGTGTGGAGTTCGCACATCCTCCCCGTGTCTGCGTGGGTTTCCTCTGGGTGCTCCGGTTTCCACCCACAGTCCAAAGATGTGCAGGTCAGGTGAATTGGCCATGTTAAATTGCCCATAGTGTGAGATGCATTAATCAGAGGGGGATGGGTTGCTATTTGGAGGGTCAATGTGGACTTGTTGGGCCGAAGGGCCTGTTTCCACTCTGTAGGGAATCTAATCTAATCCTCCTTGTGCAAGTCCTAGATCCGGTCCAAATGCCCTAGAAATATAAAGCCCTGAATCATGTGGTCATTCACTCAATCGTCCTATTTTCATGTTGCACTTGGTACTGGGAGCTCTCCTGAGGTTACTGCTTTGGAATTCCTGCTTTTCAGTCTGTTATCCAGCTCCCTAAGTTCTACTTTCAGGACCCATCCCACTTTGTATCCATGTTGCTGGTGCCAATGTGGACCTTCCCTCAAAAGAATGTGCTGCAGCTGATCTGTGACATCCTTGACCCTGGCACCGGGGAGACAATATATCGTCCTGGGGTCATGTTTACAGCTACACAAATGGCTGTTTGTTCTCCTATTGAATTGCTTACCCTTCCTATCTTCTTCACTGTCCCCCACTTACATTGCCACAAGCTTGCCTCCCACTAAAATCCTCTAAAGACGGATCACATTAAGCAGTATCCAAAATGGAAACATAGTTAGTGGATTCTGTCTTGTTCTTGGGTTCCACAATGAGTCTCAGAAATCTTATGTCAACTGGTCCTTCACTATTTTTTCACTGGTTAGCATTTTCTTGATCTGTGGTTCAGTGACTAGCCATTTTTTGAATCACTGTGGCATGACAGGCTATTGCTCAATCAGTTATTTCTCAGCACAAATAAGTTTAACACCTTCTACTATTTGAAGAAGATTGAAGTTAAGACTCAAAAGTGAGAATTCTTGATTGTGAAGTATATACGTGTTCTTTACTATATTAGACATCTTGTGTTGCAGACGCGCTTGTAACATACCTTTAATCTCCAGAACCATGTAACTGCACTGTAGCTCTTCAAAAAGTTCATTCCAAAAACAAAATTGATTTAGCTGTTTCCAACATCACAAAATCACCTTAATATTAACAATGGCATAGATTGAAGTTGCACACTGAGAGACAGACTAGACCTCTGTGCTACATTAATTACCAGTTTAGCAAGTGTTAGTAATTATCTAGCTAGAAATGGGGTTGATATTTCTGATGTTAAAGTTATCTATAGATGGTTCAATTGTTTGAGGCACATTATTCGGAATGTGGCAATATCATCCATTGAAATTGGACAGTGTTAACATTTCACCTGATTAATTGCCTGTCTCTAGAGATTTAAACAAGTTAAAAAGAAGACATAAAAGTGCAGATTACACATGACACATAGAAGGAAATAGGCTGATTGGGACAATTAGCTTTTTGCATTCCACACTTTTGTATTACTTTATACTCTTTAAACAGGCACATATAGACTATTGTGAAGCTATTTACAGTAACTAACTGACAGTTTTGAAACAAAATGCCGTCATCGATGTCTCTTGGCTTGCCAGTGGGCGCACAATTTTGTATCATTTCAGCTAATCAATTTGCTGTCTGCTATTCATTTCTCTTGTTGATGACCTGCCTGCTATTAATTTAAACCTGCAGTGTAATTGTGTCAGGTTAGCACCAATAACTAAGTAATATTTTGTATAACCGGAACGTTGTCCTTGCAGCTCGATGAAGTAAAAGCAGGAATTCCTATGGGACTCATAACACACATCATTGCACCTCTACTGTTCACACGATTTGTATGGAAAATGGAAAAGGCTGATTGTCTTAACATGATAGGATTTCCTAATCACTAGAAGCCATGTGGCCAGATGATAAACATAAAAAGACAGCATTCAAAGCACCAGTTAAACGGTTGAGCTAAGCGATGGCAGATGGATGCCGATTAGAACAGGAAATATCAAATGGGTCCAAATGCCCTTCAGCAAAGGTGAAAAAGTAAAATCAAACAAAGAACTGGAGATGGTTGAAATCTGAAACTAAAACAGAAATTACTGGCAAAACTCTGCAGGTCTGGTAGCATCTGTGGGGAGAAGGCAGAGTTAATGTTTCGAGTCTGGTGTCACAGGACTGAACTAATAGCAGCTAGAGAAAGGTGATTTTATATATATATATATATATATATATGTTTGTGTTGAAGATGAGGTTCAGGAATGATATATAGGTGGTGGAAGTGAGTGGATACATTGAGACAGGGCAAAGAGAGTGAGAGAGGTATGAAGTGGTTGGGTAAACAATGAGATGATTAATAGTAAGCCAGTGCAGAAGAGAAGCTGAATAAGTGATAATGAGAGCTGAGAGTAGGAGAGAATGGACAGGTTCTGCTGAAAGCAGCCCATGTTATGACTGGAGCTGGGTGTGGGGGTGGATAATAAAGTTGGAATGACAGAATCAGGCTTTGAAGTTACTGAACTGGATGTTAAGTGCTAGAGGCTGCAGGGACCACGAGCAGAAAATCAGAGGCTGCTCTTTGAGCTTAGGCTGAGGCTGGCGAGAATGCTGCAGCAGGCCTGAGACAGAAGTGTTAATTATGGAACACAGTCATGTGCCAAATGACAGAAAGCATGCCCATTCTCACTTACTATCACTAATCCCCTCATTTACCTACTCCTTTCACTTCTCTCTCTCTCTCTTTCTTTCTCCCTCTCTCTCTGGGCTTCGTCTCTACCTATCCATTCACCTCCACCCTCCATCCACCCCAATCTCGTCTTCAGCATAAATACCACTCATTCAGAGTTATTATCGGTTCTGAAACCGGACTTGAAACATTAATTTTGCTTTCTCCCCATGTTGGCTGCCAGACCTGCTTAGTTTCACTAGCAACTTGTTTTTGTTGTGGAAAAATAAGAAGGTTTGAACTCTTGAATGCACACTGGGCACTTCTAATCAGCCATGAAAAAGGCAAACAAATTGTTGACCACACCTTGAGGCACTTGATTACAATTTAAACTTTGGTTGAGATCTGACAGAAGTGAGGCATCTTATGCTTGTCCTATTTGTTTGCTTTTCAGTCCCCTCATGATTTTCAGCATGAACATGTTGCTATACTACACTAAGGTTGTGCTGTGGAAATCAAGATCCACCATTCCTGGATTCATCACAAATAGTAAAGATTTTCTAAAAGCATTCAAAATTCCCTAAAATATCTGTCTTACAGGCCCAGGGTGACAGAACTCGAAGGGCACAATTTAAAAGTTCAGGGGTCACCCTTAAGACAGGAAGGAGGAGACTTTTTCTTTTCTCTAAGAGGTTTGCGATTGGATTTCCCTTCGTCAAAAGGCAGTCAAACCAGAACCTTTAAATATCGTTTAAGTCAGAGGTCGATAGATTCATGATCACCAAGAGGATGAATGATTATCAAGGATATACAGGAATGTAGAGTTGAGGTTAATATTGTCAGCCATGATCTTATTGAATAGTGGATCAGACTCAAAGTGCTGAGTGGCCTACTGTCCTTTCCTTGTTCGTACGTTTTTCTGTTGACAGAAATCCTGTACCAGGTTTCTGCATTAAAAACAATCATGATTAATAACAAATAAATAGAACATAAACAAACAACAGAAAACAGCACAGCACTAGAAGAGCCCCTTTGGCCCACCGAGATTGCAAAGTACCACAGATAAACAATTATGAACCACTGACATATAATTCCAAGAGTTAAAACTCTAATCCTGTCATAAAATCCCCCACAAAGGCAAAGTCGCCATAGTCTTGCCAGCTCATGGGACTTCTCTCTCATTACAAACATACAGGCAGACGTAGACGGGTAATAAAAGAAAGGGTATGATGGTAAGACAGGGAAGAACCTGTTTACTGGGTTCACTGGCATGGTCAGGATGTGATGCTCCTAGGTTCTGCTTCTCCACAGGACATTAGTTAGGCCACTGTTGGAATATTGCATGCAATTCTGGTCTCCTTCCAATGGAAAAGATGTTGTGAAACCTGAAAGGGTTCAGAAAGGATTTACAAGGATGTTGCCAGGGTTGGAAGATTTGAGCTATGGGGAGAGGCTGAACAGGCTGGGGCTGTTTTCCCTGGAGCGTCAGAGGCTGAGGGGTGACCTTATAGAGGTTTCCAAAATTATGAGGGGCATGGATAGGATAAATAGGCAAAGTCTTTTCCTTGGGGTCAGGTATGTCAGAACTAGAGGGCATAGGTTTAAGGTGAGAGGGGAAAGATATAAAAGAGACCTAAGGGGCAACATTTTCACACAGAGAGTGGTAAGTGTCTGGAATGAGCTGCCAGAGGAAGTGGTGGAGGCTGGTACAATTGCAATATTTAAGAGGCATTTGGATGGGTATATGAGCAGGAAAGGTTTGGGGGGATATGGGCTGGGTGCTGGCAGGTGAGACTAGATTGGGTTGGGATATCTGATCGACGTGGGCGAGTAGGATCGAAGGGTCTGTTTCCATGCTGTACATCTCTATGACTCTATTTGCTTGTAGAAGCTACAGAATGGTTGTTTCATCTTTTAGAAAGTCTCTGGCTTAAAGGTTCTGAGCCATAGCTTAAAACAACTGCTGTGGAAAGGTAAAATTACTGTCTTCAGGCTACAGCAGGTTTCACTGCAAAGAAAAGAAACAATTCCTGTCCTTGTGGAGATTGAATGACTTCTCCCAAACATTCACATTTCCAAGCTGTTCAGCTACCTGATAGCCAATCACACAACTGTTGGTAGGCAGAAGGCCTGTGCCATCAATAACTGGTCTAAATTTAACTAGTGACCAAACAGCTACCTGTTGGCAACCAAAACTACATTCCTACATGCTTGCATTCTGATATTATAAATATATATTTATATAGTAATGCAAGACAATAGACAATAGGTGCAGGAGTAGGTCATTCTGCCCTTTGAGCCTGCACCACCATTCAATATGATCATGGCTGATCATCCTTAATCAGTTCCCTGTTCCTGCCTTATCTCCATAACCCTGGATTCCACTATCCTTGAGAGCTCTATCCAACTCTTTCTTAAATGAATCCAGAGACTGGGCCTCCACTGCCCTCTGGGCAGAGCATTCCACACAGCCACCAATGTTAAATACTAATTAAAAAGCTTTGAAGCCTCCATTGAAATGCAGTATTTGCACTCCTAGACACCTTTGTCTCCCACTGATGAAGTGGATTACAATATGAGTCAGAAACAATCCAGAACCACCCTTTCTCTGACCTTTGACAGTCACATAATCCATTTATACATTTCCTTCTCTCATACAAGTTGCTTGCATTGTTTTATTGAGATAATTATAAATATTAAAGTAGTTTTGAAGTTTAACTCTTTTTATTTTCAAATAATAAATTTGTTTTCTAAAAGCATATAAATTGTGAAAAGCACCCCCTTCTTACCTCAAGACCCGTGAACTATATATATTTATTGAAATGCAAGTACAGCAAACTTTGTTTTAACTCGCACCCTACAAACTGTCATTCTCGATAAACCAGCAAAAACTACATACCTCAAATACCGCAAAGTTTACTGTGTTAGTCTGTCCTATTATTAATTGTTTTTTAAACTTATCTATTTCAATGCAAGTATACTTGTTCAACCAAATGGCTACATGAAATATCAAGAGTTGATTAAATTTTGAATCAATTCCTCCACAAATACCATGATCTACCTCGATGTCTGAGCAGGTGAGGGTGTGATTCAGAAGGCTCGCTGCTCAGATGTTTTGTTTAAGGCAAAGTTGCATCATTATTTAAGCCATTTATGCTGTACATATAATATAACAGTGTATGATGCATAAACCTCCTGCATCCCAATAGTGTGCCCCTTTACATTAATTAATATGGCCTCTTGATTTTCCAGAATATTTGATCAACTGGCACACTCCTGGTCCCACATGTGATGTTTAGTTATAAGTTTGTCATACTGCGTTCTTTTATTTCTACTTTATGTATAAACATAAAGGACTGAGTTCAAAGGATTTGTCTGGAGTTTATTTCTCCCATTATTACAGAGGAACTGTTGAAATGAACAGGTCTTTTGATAGTGAATGTCAGAAGTGAAAAGCTAAGTAGCAGCCTGAAGGGCAGCACAAACAATTACTGAACTTTGACAGCTTCTTCACTGTAATAAAGGAGGGATCTCATATTGAAGAGAACCAGCCAAACCCACAACAACCCACAAGCATCTACCTCTTCGACTAGAATCAACGACGTGAATGTGACTACCATAACTGATGGAGGATCCAGAGGCTATAATTCTAGGTGAAGACAACAGGTGCACATGGTCATGGTCTCTGGGTAAACTTGGCACAGGATGACACTCATTCTGGATTCAGAAAGGTTACTCAGAGTGTCAACATTGTTGATTGTTTTCTGATTCATTTCAGAAATTGAAGTAGTCATTCAAAAACCAAAATTGATTTTGTGCGAAGAGTTCATTTCCAACAGTTAATGGTGAAAAATACTATCAAGAATGCCTTGTGTCCTCTCCTGCTGTCAGCAACATCATCAGCAGCACCAATTAGTGATGAGGTTAATGATGAACAAAGGTCTTGTTAGAATCTAAAATCATCAGAACTCTGAGGATCACGGAACAGCTTTGCTCACATATTAGATGAAACTTAGTGAGCTAACATGAGATTAAGACCTGGAGGATCAGATGAGAAATGTGCAGAGTACTGGAGGCACATACTTGAATGTCTTACTGTAGTTGGAGCACATTTGCAGAATATGGATTGACTTTCAGGTGAAGCATGTAAAGTTTGTTTTGCCACATCACGGGAATGTCCTTGGCTTCAAATAGCTTATTACTAAGTTGATCCGTTTCTATAAAATAATCTGGAAGCAGCAAATGTGGGAAGCCTTCATACTTACAGGATGTTGCAGATTGATCACTTTACACCAGGTTGATAAACAAATTGTTCCTGCAAGATCGGTGTCAGCCGATGATGGCGTGTCCATTGATTTCTTTCCAAATTCCCTGAATTAGAAAAGCATACTTGCCAATGTACAGCCATCTGGGGGCTGGCTGACTTCAGCAATGACAACAAAGTTACCTTCAGTAAGAGAAGAGAACAAGGTCATGACAACATCTGATGATAGGACAGACCAGTCCAATCATATAGTGAACCTGGCTTGATAGACCATAAGTTTTATTTTGTTTTGATTTATCATTGAGGTCAGTCACAGGACATAGCAACAAGACATTATTGATATAGTTTTTGCAAAGAACATTAACATTTATTACACCAAAAAAAGCCACAATCTATATTGCAGCATGCAAGAACTGTTTGAAATTATCTTATTACAAATAAAAGGAAGAGGGATTCAGCATTTTTACAAAATCCCCATATCCATGCTAAAGCTCTTTCTTCAACTGGCATAATTGGTTTGTGTTTTTGGAAATTTCCGATGCAATTTTCTTTAGCTAATGTCTCTTCATTTCATTCTTAAAGAAAGCACAAACTCAGCTCATATTTCTTAAATTGGTTACTCAACCCCTTCTCTTAACCATGTGGAATGGCACCAAAGCAGCTCTTTGACATTTTGACTTCACTTGGTAGGGAGACACATGCAAAAACTACTCCAGCCATAGATCAGCATATAGTTCAATAAATAATGCTGTTGTTTATCTTCATTCTGGTAAAAAAAAAGGTATTAGAAGGAAAACAGCTTGGATTCTGCAGGAGGAAATGGAGGTTATTGATTCTGTGATCATTTTAGATCTTTGGAATTTTTTTGTTAGACCATTTGCACAAATCCAGCAAGGCCCCACAGGATGCATCCTTATCACTTGTACAAAACTCTACTCACACACCTTCCACTGTTTGAAAGGAACCCAAGAAGGTTCTGATGAAATTGAATTCAAAGCAAGGCAAAACAAAATACAACTTGATGCAGATGACAAATATGTGAATAAAATGAAACAAATGAGAAAAATAGCACTTAATGATGGTATTAGACCCAATGATGAGGAAATATTTTCTCCAAGAGAAAAGTTTTGTGTTAAATTGTTTAAACGTTTGCATTTGACACCAACTTGAAGAACAAAAGAAATGATGATAATGATGCAAAATATTTTTTGGTCTTGGTCGGTTTAGACGCTTCAGGAAAAAATATCTGTGTGAAAGCCCTAAGCTTATGATAAAAGATTATCCTGATGATGTTAGTGGTCATTTGAGAAATAAAGCATTTCCAAACTTATATCAAGGAACATCATTCATGTAAAGGACATTTATACCACCAGGATCTGTAACTGTCATCATCCAAGATCACATTCCGTTGGCTTTCCCTATTGAAGATGTAATATTGTGTCTCTTTTTGTGTCTGCTGGACACAAACTGCTTGAGAAATGACATTTTTTTGCCTCCGAAATACATCAAGAATGAATTGTAAAAAAAAACAAATTGTAAACAACAATGCTTTCAGAAATGTGGTCTTCATTAAGCACAATGCACATTGAACATGGATAATTTTACAGCTTATTGTTTGTGGGCATCATCAGGGACTATTCACAAAATACAATGTTTTAAGATTTCTCAGGTTGAATTGTACTTTCTGGTTAGCAAGTGTGTAATTGTTCTTGTATTGCTTTTTTTCTTTTATGTTAATTAAGAAAACATAGTTTTATTGAAAAGTATTTTAAATGCAGGTGAATAGGCTTATTGCAAGTTATATGTTTTAGTTACATTATTGGTTTCTTATTGTGCTTTTACTCATGTATATTTGCAAATAAAGAAATTTTGATATTTCTATTTCCATTGTCATTGCTGTTAGAATAATACACTTTGTGGTCAATGTTATGAAGCATTTTAAGCTTAACGTAGTTTAGGACTTGTGTATGTTATAAACTGATTCTGGGAATGGGCAATAAATGTGGTTCTTGCTGAGAACAAATAAAGCATCAAGAAATCACAGATTGGGAGAATATTACATTCCAAGAAGGACCAGGAAGCTGAAGTGATAAACAGCAGGACTTCGTTCTGGAGATATTTACTCCATAGGAGGTGAGGTGAGACGAAGCTGATTTCTGCCCAAAATTGGTTGGTGATGTCACCATTAGACCAGGTGACCAGACTCTTAAATTGACAGTCCACCATCTCTACACAAATACAACAGCATCCTTCTCCTTTTATGTCAGAGATTCCTGCAATGAAAACATCCATAATATTCACAATTGTGTATACAATCAGTCATCACCGGTAGACAAGGGATTCTGGAGGATATTGATTCCTATTTAGCTGTTGGCACACCTCAGGTGTCTGTTTATACTTCCTGTTGCATTTAACCTCAGATGTGTTAAGTGTACTAGGAACATCTTCTGTCGTTTGTTTTTCTGAGACAACTGAATATTTCGAAGTTTGCACATTGTCTTGCTCAGATGCTCCATCTACTGCTCTGTCCTCAGGTACATCCGGGTCTTTATTTGGCAGTTATTAGTGGACCTTCAACTAATGCTATCTCTAGCTCATTCGTTGCGGTTGCCAAGAGTTGATCCGCGTGACTTCTCTCATCAATACAGTGTTGGAGACCGGTCGAGTCAGCAATATAATGATGGCTGGTACCCACTTCCTCATCACTGGTGTAATTCCTCGCCAACACTTCCTGATCTTTTTGGAAAATGCAGTGACTCAGTATTGATTGGTATCACCAGTAAAGGCCAATATGATTAATCGCAGCTCCTCTGTGGACTGTGAGTCTGGGTGTTTCTCATGCCCCTTTTCATACCATGTAGATGTTCTTCTTACTCTTTGGTTTCTGTACTTTTGCAGTATGTTCATATTTTTTCCACAGACATGCCTGTTCAATGTGCCCTTTGTTGTTGGAGTTTCTGAACGCAGCTTCTAAATAGAGTCATGGAGTCATAGAGATGTACAGCATGGAAATAGACCCTTCAGTCCAACCCGTCCATGTCAACCAGATATCCCAACCCAATGTAGCCCCACCTGCCAGCACCTAGCCCATATCCCTCCAAACCCTTCCTATTCATATACCCATCCAAATGCCTTTTAACTTTTGCAATTGTACCAGCCTCCACCACTTCCTTTGGCAGCTCATTCCATATATATACCACCCTCTGTGTGAAAAAGTTGCCCCTTAGGTCTCTTTTATATCTTTCCCCTCTCACCTAAACCTATGCCCTCTAGTTCTGGACTCTCCCAACCCAGGAGAAAGTGAGGACTGCAAATGCTGGAGATCAGAGCTGAAAATGTGTTGCTGGAAAAGCGCAGCAGGTCAGGCAGCATCCAAGGAGCAGGAGAATTGACGTTTCAGGCATGAGCCCTTCTTCAGGAATGAGGAAAGTGTGCCAAGCAGGCTAAGATAAAAGGTAGGGAGGAGGGATTTGGGGGAGGGGCGTTGGAAATGAGATAGGTGGAAGGAGGTTAAGGTGAGGGTGATAGGCCGGAGTGGGGGTGGGGGCGGAGAGGTCAGGAAGAAGATTGCAGGTTAGGAAGATGGTGCTGATTTCGAAGGTTGGGACTGAGACAAGGTGGGGGGAGGGGAAATGAGGAAACTGGAGAAACCTGAGTTCATCCCTTGTGGTTGGAGGGTTCCTAGGCGGAAGATGAGGAGATAGACCAAATCAACACGGACATTTACTATAAGCCAACCGACTCCCACAGCTACCTAGATTACACCTCCTCTCACCCTGTCCCCTGTAAAAACACCATCCCATATTCCCAATTCCTTCGTCTCCACCGCATCTGCTCCCAGGAGGACCAGTTCCAATACCGAACAACCCAGATGGCCTCCTTCTCCAAAGACTGCAATTTCCCCCCAGACGAGATCGACGATGCTCTCCACCGCATCTCCTCCACATCCTGCTCGTCTGCCCTTGAGCCCCGCCCCTCCAATCGCCACCAGGACAGAACCCCACTGGTCCTCACCTACCACCCCACCAACCTCCACATACACCGTATCATCCATCGTCATTTCCGCCACCTCCAAATGGACCCCACCACCAGGGATATATTTCCCTTCCCTCCCCTATCAGCATTCCGAAAAGACCACTCCCTCCATGACTCCCTCATCAGGTCCACACCCCCCACCAACCCAATCTCCACTCCTGGCACATTCCCCTGCAACTGCAAGAAATGCAAAACTTGCACCCACACCTCCCCCCTTACTTCCCTCCAAGGCCTCAAGGGATCTTTCCATATCTACCACAAATTCACCTGCACCTCCACACACATCATTTACTGCATCCGCTGCACCCGATGTGGCCTCCTCTATCTTGGGGATACAGGCCGCCTACTTGCAGAGCGTTTCAGAGAACACCTCTGGGACACCCGGACCAACCAACCCAACCACCCCGTAGCCCAACACTTCAACTCCCCCTCCCACTCCACCAAGGACATGAAGGTCCTTGGACTCCTCCATCGCCAGACCATAGCAACACGACGGCTGGAGGAAGAGTGCCTCATCTTCCGCCTAGGAACCCTCCAACCACAAGAGATGAACTCAGATTTCTCAAGTTTCCTCATTTTCCCTCCCTCCACCTTGTCTCAGTCCCAACCCTTGAACTCAGCACCACCTTCCTAACCTGCAATCTTCTTCCTGACCTCTCCGCCCCCACCCCCACTCTGGCCTATCACCCTCACCTTAACCTCCTTCCACTTATCGCATTTCCAATGCCCCTCCCCAAGTCTCTTCTCCCAACCCAGGAAAAGACTTTGCCTATTTATCCTATCCATGCCCCTCATAATTTTGTAAACCTCAACCTCCCACACTCCAGGGAAAACAGCCCCAACCTGTTCAGCCTCTCCCTGTAGCTCAAATCCTCCAATCCTGGCAACATCCTTGTAAATCTTTTCTGAACCCTTTCAAGTTTCACAATATCTTTCCGATAGGAAGGAGAGCAGAACGGCATGCAATATTCCAACAGGACTTAACCAATGTCCTGTACAGCTGCAACATGACCTCCCAATTCCTATACTCAATACTCTGACCAATAAAGGAAAGCATACCAAACGCCTTCTTCACTATCCTATCTACCTGTGACTCCAGTTTCAAGAAGCTATGAACCTGCACTCCAAGGTCTCTTTGTTCAGCAACACTCCCTAGTACTTCACTATTAAGTGTATAAGTCCTGCTAAGATTTGCTTTCCCAAAATGCAGCACCTCGCATTTATCTGAATTAAACTCCATCTGCCACTTTGCAGCCCATTGGCCCAACTGGTCCAGATCCTGTTGTAATCTGAGGTAACCTTCTTCGCTATTTGCTGCTGCCCGACCCGTTTCTCCACATCAGTGGCAGTTTTGGGTCTGTGTTGGTGCTCAGCCTTCAGCAGCCATTTTGTAAACTCACATGGCTTGAGCTTTCTTGGCTGATAGTTCCATCAGGAATGCTATTTCCAGTGCTTTCTTTAAATCTAGGTTCCTTTTTGTCTGGTAATCTTTTCTGGATTGCTCCATATCTTAAACCACAGACCAGTCTGGCTCTGATAGCATCATTGAAGTTGCCTACAATTTCTCATTATTTTGCTAACCTCTTCAAAATTGCTTCAAACAGAGGGATAAATTCACCATCGTGCTTGCTGTGTCTGTGGAACCTGAATCGTCCAGCAATCAGCAATGGTTTTGGTGAAGATGGTTCTGTGGGATCCCTAATATTCCTTCATGAGTTCCGGAAATCAGCTTTTCTGGTTTTACCAAATCCCTCAGGAGGTTAAAAGATTCTACCCCTCCCCGTAACACTCAGGAATGCATTGATGACTGTATCTGTTTCAAGTTTGGTCACCTTAACAAAGAAATCAAACGTCTGTCTCTATGTGTAGGAGTTTCAGCTCTCTGTATTTTCATCATACGAGCCCACACAGCCAAGATTTCTTACCTTTTTAAAAATCCAAGATGGCGGCAGTGTAGGGCTCCTGAGCTGGAGCTCCTCTGCTTCGTCCATTTCTTTTCTTCTTTTCTCTTTTCATCTTTTTTTCCTTTCTATTTACCTCTCATTCTCAGAAGGCATCAGTAGCAGCGAAGTGAAGCCCAGTGTGGACTCCCAGCCTGGAGGTGAAGCCCAGTGCACACTTCCATTCTCAAGGTAAAGCCCTGCACAGAATCCAGCCTTGAAGTGAAGCCCAGTGCGGACTCCCGGTCTTGAGGTGAATCCCAGTGCAGTCTCCTGGTCTTGAAGTGAAGTCCAGTGTAGGCTCCCAGCCTTGAGGTGAAGCCTAGCGTTGATTCCCTGTCTTGAAGAAAAGCCCAGTGCGGACTCATCTGCTCCGTCTGCTTCAAAACCTTTTCTTTCCTTATCTACTTTAGAAGGACTGTAATGCTGAACTCCTTACTTTCTGTACACCTCAGATTTTGTACCTAGGCATCTTTATACCTGAGATGGTTCCAGAACTGGCAACCTTGTACACTTTTCATTGGACCCATGTCTCCCTGTACTTGAGTATACGTGACAACAAAATCTAATTCTAGTTCTAAACTGAGAATGGCATTGTATTGTACAATGTATCATGAAGACTTTAGCATATCTTGTTTTGTCCCATTTAAAGCAGGATGTTCCTGAGGTTTCCTAGTTCTTCCAAGTCTACACCACTAACACAAAACATTTCCCTCCATGTTGGGTACTCGTTACTCACAGTTCTTTCAGGATGGAGCATGCAGTGAGCTTGCTCTGTATTGTTCACCTCTCTCCTGGAGTGAATTTGATTCTTTTTCCTTGGTGACCCTACCTGCTTCAGTGCAGAGATGGTGTCTTTTCTTCTTTTCTTTTTTACCTCTTTGTATCTCCAAGATCTTCAATAAGGGCGACAATTCTGTTTTTGCTTTTGCAGATTGACCTCATCGGATTGACCTCATGGATCTTGCAGCAGTTTTAATCTTTGTTGCCAATTCTCCTCTTGGATTATGTTCCAGGAAGGACCAGGAGATTGAAGCAATATAACAGCAGGAGCTTTAGTATGGAGGAGTTTATAGGTAGCAAGTTTAGGCTAAACTGTTTGCCGGGCCAAAATGATCAATGATGTTATCATAATCTCACATGATCAGACTCTTAAAGTGGCAGTCCATCATGAAATACACAAATAGACAACAGGGCTGAAGAGTGTGGTGCTGGAAAAGCACAGCTGGTCAGGCGGCATCCGAGGAGTGGAGAGTCAACGTTTCGGGCAAAACTCTTCATCAGGCATGTCATCATTCTTGATGAAAAGCTTATGCTTGAAACGTCAATTGTCCTGCTCCTCGGATGCTGCCTGACCTGCTGTGCGTTTCCAGCAACACACTCTTCGACTCTGATTTCCAGCATCTGCAGTGCTCACTTTCTCCAAATAGTCAACAGGGACTGGCATCCGTATCGGATAAATCTCTGAGTGCAATGGTTTCTATGCATTTTGACAATGCAAATGTCAATATTAGTCTGAAGGTAACTAAAGATTGAGGAGAAGGACTCCATTATCCTACTTAGAGCTAGGGAGAGGAGTTGCAGAGATTTCCTTCTCAGAATAACAAGTATGTGTAATAATCCACAACAGGGCAATTTGTATGCATCAATGGAAGAAACAGTTTAAGGTCTAAAAGCCTTCCTTTCTTTAGCACTGTGAATTGAACACCAGACTACTGAAGTATTGTGAGTAATTTCAATCAAAAACAGAAAATGACAACTTCTCATTTGCAGGAATACGTTTGCTTCCAACTCTGCCCTTTTTCAACTTGGGGGGTGTGGCACGATGGCTCAGTGGTTAGCACTGCTGCCTCACAGCACTAGAGACTCAGGTTCAATTCCACCCAGTGTGGAATTTGCATTCTGCCCTCGCCTGTGTGGGATTCCTCCATGTGCTCCAGTTTCCTCCTACAGTCCGAAGATGTGCAGGTGAGGTGGATTGGCCATGCTAAATTGTCCATAGTGGCCAGGGTGTGCTGGCTAGGTGGATTAGCCATAGGAAATTAGGGTTACAGAACAGGTGGGTGGGTCTGGGTGGACTCAATGAGCAAATGGGTGGCAGTGAGGACTGCAGATGCTGGAGATCAGAGTCCAGATTAGAGTGGTGCTCGAAAAGCATAGCAGGTCAGGTAGCATCCGAGGAGCAGGAAAATCAACGTTTTGGGCAAAAGCCCTTTATCAGGAACTTTTGCCCGAAACATTGATTTTCCTGCCATCGGATGCTGTCTGACCTGCTCTGCTTTTCCAGCACCACTCTAATCTCAATGGGCCAAATTGCCTGTTTCCATACTGCAGGGATTCTATAACTTAACTGTACTTCCATTTGGTTTTTAAATTAATACCTTGATTAATAGTCACTTTCTTATTTCTCTTACATTTGTAATCTTCAAATTACCATTTTTATTCTACTGACTGGGAAAATATCATATCACCTCTATGAGGTAATGATGCATGTTACAAAATGTACTTAACCGGCACGAAAGAAGCACATTACAAATTGTAGTAAATAAATGATTCATCTATTTAAAATACTCCAACTTATTACATCAAGCTAAGTTTGCACTAAATGATGATTATAGTTAAATAAAATAGAAGTGGGGAATTTGAAGGATTTGAAAGGACAAGTACTGCTAAATTCTTCTACTGATGCTCAGATCAGGAACAAATGAACATAGAGTTAAATCATCCCAGCCCCTGGGTGATGTGGGCAATGATGACACAATTTGAAAAATTTGGTGAGATCGGAATAAATGAGATTCTCGACATTGTGAGAAAAATGTCCAATTTTCCACCCAGGGATTTAGTGATGAGATGGGATTCCTGCTAGCAAGTGGTGAGAGACCCATTTTCATGTATCACTATCTCATTATTATGTCATTCTTGTCTAAGTTAGATGCAATTTGCTGTTGCCCCACATGGCAAAGAGAAACTACATGGTGACTATTCCCAACATGAAATACAGAGCAGACAGCTTGTAACTTCAGCTTGCTGCTCCTCCTCCAGGCCTCCATCTTGAACAGTGGGCATGCTCCATAGGCAGAGACACTGACTGTGGTCTTCATCCACGGAGGTTGGCATTGGACACACACCAACCTCGCCACGGCATGTCTCCAATTCACTTTTAAAACAGATCATCACTTCGGTCCTGCACTTTGGAGCAAAGCTCCCTCTAATGTCATTTTTCTGTACTTTGAGCACCCCGACTTCTGAGACAGAAGTCAATAATATTGATACGGATTGTGGGTGAGTAGGGGCATGTCAGGCAAGTCAAAGAAGATGGAGAGAGGGTACCAGGCCAGTAAGTCAAGGGCATTGCCTGATCTCAGTTTAGGGGCTTGAACGCACTCAGTTGGCCTTTTGAGCTGATCAGAGTCAGGGCCTCCATGTTATTATGGTCTGGACAGTGGAAAATGGTCAGTCCCGTGCATCCAACGCAATCAGTCTGTGGATTAGCAGCTGCACAGTGATCAGCCGAGATATAGTCACTCACCAGTCAGGGGTGTCTTTGCATTTGGTTCTGGACATGGCCCACTATCAATCAAGGGAGTTGTCAACAACCGCAGCTGTGTTACAGACACTAGGGGAGTCAAGTGTGGGGACTGAAGGCAGCACATTGGGATACAAAGGGGATAATCACTGTGAAGGAAGGCAACTCCACATGTAAAAGGTGTGAGATAATAGAGCTTGGGCTGGTAAGAGGCACTGGGAGAAGGGGGTGTCATTAACAGTCACCATGCCTCTGGCTTCAATAGAAAAATAGTGCAGAACTGTTTTTTTGCCACAACTGAGCTCTATTTCTGAGTAGATGTAGAGTTAAATTTAAAAGAAAAGGAGAGTGGGAAATGGAGAAGATAAATTCTGATTGGTTTGATCAGGGAGGGCAAGGCATATTGAAGCAGGAAGGTTAATTGTGCTGAGAGATTGAGCCTGTGACTTACTCCGGGGACACTACCTGTGTTCCCTATCATCCTCATCCAAATCACAAGTGGGCAATTGAATCAGAAAATGACTACCCCTAGATCTGAGAATGGCGGGATTAAGGTTTCAGCTCGGCTAAGACAGCAAGCTCAATTGGTGAGCAATGTAGGGCACTTCAAGAAGCCAATAGCATAACACAGACTCACGCAGTGTGGGTTTAAGGTATCTGTGATCATATAATTCAGTATGTGGGCCTCACTCACTGTGCCAACTGTAAATCCTGGCCTCAAGCAGTCTCAACTATATCATTCAACATTTCAAATTAATCCTACCAATGGCTGTGAAACTCAAGTAATGTCAGGTGAACTGTAAAGATTAACCCTCGGTTCACAATTTGCATTCAGCTTCCAAGATTCCATAGTCTGCACAATATCCGGGACGAGGAATTTCTTCAAGTGGTGAACCTGTGGGACGCATTGCCACAGAGGGCTGTGGAAGTCAAGTCATTGAGCGTATTTAAGACGGAGATGGAACAGAATAGTAATTTATTGTCACTTGCATTGTCACAAAAGAAAATGCAGTGAAAAGTGTTTACATCATCACAAACTGATGCCATTTTAGTATGGAAAGTATAGGTAGGGGAGGTAATGGCCTAGTGGCATTATCACTGGACTATTACCCCAAAGACCTAGGTTCAAATCCCACCATGGCAGATAGTGGATTTGAATTCAATAAATATCTGGAATTAAGAGTGTAATGCTGACCATGGATCCATTATTGGGGAAAAACCCATCTGGTTCACTAATGACCTACATATGACACCAGACCCACAGCAATGTGGCTGACACTGAACAATTAGGTATGGGTAATAATTGTTGGTATGGCTGGTGATGCCTTCATCCCATAAGCAAATAAAAGTATATATTTATTTTAATTAAGATAAAGTCCATCTTAGTTCAATACACAGCTCCAGAGCTCCTGAAGTCAAAGAAACCCAACACCGAAGCCACGATAAGGAATCCTGGGTTGGATTCACCATGATACTAATGTAGCTTCCAGACCTTTGGAATCATAGAATCCCTACACTGTGGAAACAGACCATTAGGTTCAACAACACCTCACTACCCTATTACTTTACATTTCTCCCTAACTAATGCACCTAACCTATATATCCCTGAACACTATGGGCAATTTAACATGGCCAATTCACCTAAACTGCACATCTTTGGATTGTGAGAGGAAACCGGAGCAAAGCTACACAGACACGGGGAGAATGTGCAAACTCTACACAGATAGTTGCCCAAAGGTGGAATTGAACCTGGGTTCTGAGTATTGTGAGGTAGCAGTGCTAACCACTGTGACACCATGTTTCCCACGGGCCCCGACCCACTTTGTCACTGAAGCCGCTGCCAAAACAGCCCACCATATCATAGGACCCACCAGAACATGGCCGCAATAGATAGTCAGGTCCTTAGTTAGTAAGGAGATCAAGGGTTATAGGGAGATGGTAAGAGAATGAGGTTGAGCAACATGTCAGCCATGGATAGAAAACTGGCTAACCGGTCGAAGTCAGAGAGTGGTGGTAGATGGTAAATATTCAGCATGGAGTCCAGTTACAAGTGGAGTTCCGCAGGGATCAGTTCTGGGTCCTCTGCTGTTTGTAATTTTTATTAATGACTTAGAGGAGGGAGTCGAAGGGTGGGTCAGTAAATTTGCAGATGATACAAAGATAGGTGGAGTTGTGGACAGTGAGGAGGGCTGTTGTCGGCTGCAGAGGGACTTAGATATGATGCAGAGCTGGGCTGAGGAGTGGCAGATGGAGTTCAACCCTGCCAAGTGTGAGGTTGTCCATTTTGGAAGAACAAATAAGAATGTGGAATACAGGGTTAATGGTAGGGTTCTTGGTCAGGTGGAGGAACAGAGGGATCTTGGGGTCTATGTACATAGATCTTTGAAGGTTGCCACTCAGGTGGATAGAGTTTGTAAGAAGGCCTATGGAGTATTATCGTTCATTAGCAGAGGGATTGAATTCAAGAGTCGTGAGGTGATGTTGCAGCTGTACAGGACTTTGGTTAGGCCACATTTGGAGTACTGTGTGCAGTTCTGGTCGCCTCACTTTAGGAAAGATGTGGAAGCTTTGGAGAGGGTGCAGAGAAGATTTACCAGGATGTTGCCTGGAATGGAGAGTAGGTCGTACGAGGATAGGTTGAGAGTTCTCGGCCTTTTCTCGTTGGAACGGCGAAGGATGAGGGGTGACTTGATAGAGGTTTATAAGATGATCAGAGGAATAGATAGAGTAGACAGTCAGAAACTTTTTCCCCGGGTACAACAGAGTGTTACAAGGGGACATAAATTTAAGGTGAAGGGTGGAAGGTATAGGGGAGATGTCAGGGGTGGGTTCTTTACCCAGAGAGTGGTGGGGGCATGGAATGCGCTGCCCGAGGGAGTGGTAGAGTCAGATTCATTGGCGACCTTTAAGCGGCATTTGGATAGGTACATGGATGGGTGCTTAATCTAGGATAGAAGTTCGGCACAACATCGTGCGCCGAAGGGCCTGTTCTGTGCTGTATTGTTCTATGTTCTATCTATGTTCTATATCCGGTATCCGTCACTCTCGAAGTGGTTTTCTCTACATTTAGGAGAGACCAAATGTAAATTCAGGGCCCATTTCACCAAGAATCTCAGCCAGGCCTGCAGGGGTTGACCTGATCTCCCAGTCACCACCCATTTTAATTCCCCTTCCCATTCCTTTTCCGACATTACCATCTGTGGCCTCCTCTAGTGCCACAGTGAATCAGACTGCAGGTTGGAGAAACAACACCTCATTTTGTGCCTGGGCAGCCTACAGCTTGGAGGACTCAACATTGACATCTCCAACTTATGGGCAGCACGGTGGCACAGTGGTTAGCACTGCTACCTCACAGCGTCAGAGACCCAGGTTCAATTCCCGCCTCAGGCGACTGACTGTGTAGAGTTTGCACATTCTCCCTGTGTCTGTGCAGATTTCCTCCGGGTGCTCTGGTTTTCTCCCACAGTCCAAAAATGTGCAGGTTAGGTGAATTGGCCATGCTATATTGTCCGTAGTGTTAGGTAAAGGGATAAATGTCGGGGAATGGGTCTGGGTGGGTGGTGGGTCAGTGTGGACTTGTTGAGCAGAAGGGCCTGTTTCCACACTGTAAGTAATCTAAAAAAAAACTTCAAATAATCTCCCTACTCCCTCCCATTCCTCTGATTGATTCTTTCTTCCAGCTACCAACTGGATTCACTCTTCCCATCGACCAGGTCATATCCTCTACCTGGGTTCATCTATCCCTACTTCACCAACTACCATTCCCCCCCCCCACTCCCAGCCCTGAAGAAAGGTTATCTCCTGATGGTGCCTGGTTTGCTGTGTTATTCCAGCATCTGCAGTTTTTTTTGTCTCTAACAATAAAATGGCCGAGCAAACTGATGAGCCAAATGGTCTAATTCTGCTTCTATGCATTATAGTCTTATGGAGTTGCTCAATTCACATGTTGTACTATGTCTTCACCATTATCCTCCATGTAATTTTGCCTTTCTTCAGTAATGTAGAGATTGGAGGTATAGGGGAGACGTTCTCATTATTTCTACCACACGTATAAGCACCACAAGTGCCAGAGCTCACGAGCAACATTCATCTGAAAAAAGTCAATGATGAGCAAAGTCCATGCAGAGGCATCCTATTACCCTCCTTATTGGAGGTCTCTACACCTCAAATGTTTTGAGGATGCTGTTCAAGTGTTGTTTGTGTGTGCTGAATGATCCCATTACTGAGGAGCTGTCTTGTTTCTGACATTGCCCACATAAGTTCATTGGAACTATCCCAGTAGGTTGAATCATTGTTGTCTCTATGACCACTGCATTGAGAGCATCCATAGGAATGGCTGAGGAACAAAGGCATCTGGAAGCCTGTGACCAGCATCGAGCTCTACAACAGAAATAGAGCAGCCTGATAATGCAGAGTTTCCAGGCAGCTTGGGCAAGACTCCTTGGGCAGGGCTCCTCTCCAGCCTTGGGCACTGGGCAGGTCCCTGGGACTCTGCAGGCCTCTGAGTGCCAGCACCTCTTCGTCAGCCTGCTGCAGAGACACAGCAGTGACATCCTCGCCAGTATGTTCTCCCGTATCCTATTTATCTACAGCCCCAGTGCAGTGTCGAGGGTGCAGGAGGTGGCCTTGCTGCAGCTAACCGGGCGGGATCTGGTACTTCTCCCTCAGAGCTGGATCAGTCTGGAGGGGCAGATCTCTGATGGGCAGAGATCTTTTGCAGCATGAGTGGTTGGCATTCATGCTGCCAGCAGACAGGCAAGGGAGTGAATTACAAAATCGCTGCAAGTTTGAGCATATTAAGAATATACTCACAGCGAAATGATGGGAGATGCAGCATTGACAATGAATCTTATTTGGTTTGCTGCGATATGGAGGTTTTGGCATCATCACATGACTGGTCGTGGTGCTTTTCCACAAAGATAAGGATTCCCTCCTCTTCGGGGGGTGAGGAGAAAGATATCAGGCACCCCACCACCCGTCTTAGCTTTCTCAACCCTATTGTGGACTGTTGTCTCTTGGAATGAAACATAGGGAAGAATTGAGTGAGGTGAAAGTGGCTGGTGCAGATTTTTGTTTTGGTGCAGGCTGAGGAAGCTGTCCCAAGTGAGCGAGTAGGCAGCACAAAAGCATGCAGGGTTAATTGTCTGATGAAATGGTGTGAGTGAGAGTGATTGAACATGAGCATTGGTGGGAGGTCTTGGTGGTAGTGGCAGAGTTAAAGTGAGTGCATGGTAGTGGAGAGAAAACGGTAGCATTAGCCTTGTAGAATGCAGAAGGTTTGTTCCTGCATGGCTGCCGATTCCAGAATCTGAAAATAATAAAGACATCGAAACTAAGTAACTGAGTCAGCAACAAGAAATTCACATCTCCTGTTTTGATTCACACATGTATGATTATTTCACATATTGAAAGATGAAAGGCTCACTGGCCAGTTAGCCAACTTCAAAAGACAATAGAGTCAGATTCAGGGTATATGCACAGCAAACTATATTTAAAGCAAGGCCTTAGTAGACCAGCAGACAGAAGGGATGATGGACTCTACAGCAAATTACCTGGAAAGTCTTCATTACTCTTTCACTCTGCACATATCTCTCTCATTATCTTAAAACAGTGCCTACTAAAAAAGCAAACAGGGGAAACAATCATTAACCAAGAATTCAAGGATAGCTATGGGCTTCACCACTGCTGAGGATGCTAAACAGCAATTAAACAACCATGGCCACCACTTTGAGGACTCTATGGACTTTTAAACTGAGTAATCTTTATTCTCCCTGTTTATAGCAGGCACTCTTTCATAATAAAACAAAATTATTGCCGTTGTTTGTACATATGTTTGATGCCACATTTTATTCCATTAGTTACTTGGTAATAAAATTCTTCTTCCCCTGACACAAGAAAACCTTATAATTAACTCCTTTAGTTTGGACTTTAACAATTTTTTTTAATTGATGTGTGATATTGCTGTGTGTCAAAACAAAGTAAAAGTGTTTGTTGACGCACCAAGAGGGGCTTTTAAAGAGGGGAGCTTCCCCTCATTAACTGTGGAGTACCTCAGGGATCAGTGCTGGGGTCACAATTATTTGCAATATGTATTTATGGCTTGCACAGGGAACAGGAATATGTATAACCAAGCATACAGATGATACAGAATTAGGTGGCAAGGCAAACGGTAAGGATGACACAAAAAGTCTGCAGTGGAATAAAAACAGGTTGAGGGAATCATAGAATCCTGACAGTGTGGAAACAGGCCCTTCAGCCCAACAAGTCCACACCAACCCTCTGAAGAGTAACTCACGCAGACCCATTCCCTACCCTATTATCCTATATTTACCCCTGACCAATGCACCCAACCTACCCATAGCTGAACACTATGGGCAATTAAACATGGCTAATTCACCTGACCTGCACATCTTTGGATTGTGGGAGGAAACCGGAGCACCCAGAGGAAACCCACGTAGACACGGGGAGAACGTGCAAACTCAACACAGACAGTCACATGAGGTTGGAATCAAACCTGGGTCCCTTTGAGGCAGCAGTGCTAACCACTTAGCCACCATGTCACTGTGGTCAAAAGACATGGCAAGTGGAATATAATGGCAAAAAATGTGAGGTTATGCACTTTGACAGGAAGAACAGAAGAGCTGAATAAATGGGAAGTCTTGCTAAAAGTACACAGGTTCTAGTTGGAACACACCTGGGATACTGTGGATAGCTTTGGTCTCTTTATCTAAGGAAAAATATTGTGTCATTGGATGCAGCAAGGAAAAAGTTCACTAAGTTAATCCCTTGTATGGAGAGATTGCCTTACGAGGAGGTTGTTGAGTAGGTTGGGCCTGTATTCATTGGAGTTTAAAAAATAAGAGGTGATTTGATATTTACGAACGAGAGGGACCGTATTGTTGAAGAGGAGAGTGTGAAACGGACTGTTAAGCTAGAAGAGATACCTGTTAGGAAGGAAGATATGTTGGACATTTTGAACAACTTGAGGATAGACAAGTCCCCCGGGCCTGACAGGATATATCCTAGGATTATGTGGGAAGCAAGAGAGGAAATTGCAGTACCGTTGGCAATGATCTTCTTGTCTTCACTGGCAACGGGGGTGGTACCAGGGGACTGGAGAGTAGCGAATGTTGTGCCCCTGTTCAAAAAAGGGAATAGGGATAACCCCGGGAATTACAGGCCAGTTAGTCTTACTTCTGTGGTAGGCAAAGTAATGGAAAGGGTACTGAGGGATAGGATTTATGAGTATCTGGAAAGACACTGCTTGATTAGGGACAGCCAGCACGGATTTGTGAAGGGTAGGTCTTGCCTTACAAGTCTTATTGAATTCTTCGAGGAGGTGACCAAGCATGTGGATGAGGGTAGAGCAGTGGATGTAGTGTACATGGATTTTAGTAAGGCATTTGATAAGGTTCCCCATGGTAGGCTTATGCGGAAAGTCAGGAGGCATGGGATAGAGGGAAATTTGGCCAATTGGATAGAAAACTGGCTAACCAGTCGAAGGCAGAGAGTGGTGGTAGATGGTAAATATTCAGCCTGGAGCCCAGTTACAAGTGGAGTTCCGCAGGGATCAGTTCTGGGTCCTCTGCTGTTTGTAATTTTTATTAATGACTTAGATGAGGGAGTCGAAGGGTGGGTCAGTAAATTTGCAGATGATACGAAGATAGGTGGAGTTGTGGACAGTGAGGAGGGCTGTTGTCGGCTGCAGAGGGACTTAGATATGATGCAGAGCTGGGCGGAGGAGTGGCAGATGGAGTTCAACCCTGCCAAGTGTGAGGTTGTCCATTTTGGAAGAACAAATAAGAATGCGGAATACAGGGTTAATGGTAGGGTTCTTAGTCAGGTGGAGGAACAGAGGGATCTTGGGGTCTATGTACATAGATCTTTGAAGGTTGCCACTCAGGTGGATAGAGTTTGTAAGAAGGCCTATGGAGTATTATCGCTCATTAGCAGAGGGATTGAATTCAAGAGTCGTGAAGTGATGTTGCAGCTGTACAGGACTTTGGTTAGGCCACAGTTGGAGTACTGTGTGCAGTTCTGGTCGCCTCACTTTAGGAAAGATGTGGAAGCTTTGGAGAGGGTGCAGAGAAGATTTACCAGGATGTTGCCTGGAATGGAGAATAGGTCATACGAGGATAGGTTGAGAGTTCTCGGCCTTTTCTCGTTGGAACGGCGAAGGATGAGGGGTGACTTGATAGAGGTTTATAAGATGATCAGAGGAATAGATAGAGTAGACAGTCAGAAACTTTTTCCCTGGGTACAACAGAGTGTTACAAGGGGACATAAATTTAAGGTGAAGGGTGGAAGGCATAGGGGAGATGTCAGGGGTGGGTTCTTTACCCAGAGAGTGGTGGGGACAGGGAATGCGCTGCCCGTGGGAGTGGTAGAATCAGAATCATTGGCGACCTTTAAGCGGCATTTGGATAGGTACATGGATGGGTGCTTAATCTAGGTTAGAAGTTCAGCACAACATCGTGGGCCGAAGGGCCTGTTCTGTGCTGTATTGTTCTATGTTCTATGTTCTATGATTGAAAGATAGTTGACAGAGTAGTTGCGGAGAAGTTGTTTTCCCGTGGCGTAGAGTCAAGAACCAGAGGGTGCCAACTCAGAGTCACCCAGTTAGAGTAGAAATGAGGAGGAATGTCTTCTCCCAGAGCAATCTCGGATTAGCAATAATCTCTTCGAATGGCAGAGCAGACTCAGTGGGCTAAATGGCCATCACCTCTCCTACATATTTTGGTCCCAGGGTGACAATATTCGAAAAGCAAAGACATTAATGGTTTTAGGGAAGGAAATGGAAAATGAGACTCAAGAAAACTGATCAAAGAATGGAGTCAACCTTGACACAGGCAGAAATGGCTCAACAACCTCTTCCATTATTGTAAAACATCTGTGTAATCCTTATCTGCATTTTTGTAGGTGAACTGTTACTCCTCAGAGCCTGGAAGAGACTTAAGACAGGAGCCATGCACCTCAACGTTTATAGTTAATATACCGAAAGTTAACAGAATAAATGTGTGTTTGTTTCTACTTAACATCAGACTGTTCACATATAAGGAGTCAAAACCATGAATTGAACTGACATGAAAAATCAATGTTCCCTGCACAATGGGTTTGTACTGAATTAAAAAGCCCTATTCATGTTTTCAAATCCCTTTATGGCCTCACCTGCCTCACCTGCCTCACCTGCCTCTCACCTCCTCCCACCCTACAACTCTCCAAGAATTCTGCACCCATTTTATTCTGATCTCATGGGATTCCTCGATTTTGATTGGTCCAACAATTGCCCAATGGCTCAGTGTGTAGAACATGACTTTTGTGGGTACGTGCCTCACTTCAGCCATCAAGGGAATTATGGGATATCTGCAGATCCACAGCAATGTAGTTGCTCATTAACTACCCTTTGGAATGGTATTGCAAGCCATTCAACTGCATCAAGCCTCATTCATAGCACTGTGGATGTGCCTGTCTTTAAGGTACAATGCAAGGTGTTACTGTATTGCATAAGGGCAAATCAGAGTGTTGTGTTTTAAAATTCTGGTACAGAATAATAATGTACTTGCTTAAAACCATCTCAGAAGCTATATACTTGCAATAAAAGTGTTAATTTCATGATGACATAACGACTGGAAGTTTTGGCTGTCACAAATAAAGATTGGAAATTTGGGCATATACAGTGCATAATTTTGTGACATTTTACTGTATAACTTGTCTAGATTCAAAGGCACCTTGCCCATTTTCTCAGCAATAAACAGGTCCCCATGCCTCCAATATTACGTTATGAGCCAGAGGAATAAATGACCATATCAGTAGAAGCAAAAGAAAAGGGTCTGAGCCTGAAACAAATGCTAGATACTCTGCAGAGACAAACTAAAGGTTTAATGTCTGTTCATGGCTCCTTCTGTAATGTTGGCTTGCAGAATGTCAGCCAGTATGGATTTCAGCTTCATTCAGGGAAAACATGCAGCCTCACAGTGAATTCTTAATGGCTTCAATCAAAAAGCTAAGTCTGTTCCAAATCTTACCTGAATGTACATACCAGTTATCTGGGCTAAACAAGCGATCATTAAAATCATCCAGCTTTTAGCTCAGACAGCTATATTAATGTTTATATTGATTTGAAAACCTGTATAAGACACAGATCTCCCAAATATCCATACCCTCTAATTGCAGACTCGAGCCCTCTGATTGTAACCTTGGTGACACCCTGCCATGCTCTGATTGCAGCTCTCTGTAATGCAATCTCAGTAAAACATGAACATTTGGTAAAACCTGAAGTGAAAACTAAACAGATAGGAAAAGGAGATCAGAAAAGTCAGAGGCAAATGTATCTATGGAAGAAAAATAACAGGAAAAGTTCCAAAAATGGGGACCATATTAGAATTAGAAGCAAACACCCAAATACTTCGAATATTTATGTGCTTTATTTTGTGTACATTAGATGATTGTAAGATCATTTATCCAAGCATTAGATATAAAGAGATACTACTGTGTTATGTAAACAGAATGCTTGCTGTTAATAATGGTGATGCTTTGTATTGTGACATTGCAGCACATTAAATGTACCAATCATAACAGATTCAAGAAATCAGGAGAGAAAAGCCTTTTTATAAAATAAAAAACAGAATGAGGACAAGCATTTCTCACTACCATAAACTCCTCCTTAAATGCAAGCTGAGTATTTGGACTTAGAAGAAGGTGACTCGAAACAAGGGCTATCTGATAGTGCATGTAATGCATAAATCAACTAAAGAGTGCCATGACAACATCACAGAATGTGCACAGTAATGAGGGAGCCAATAAATATAAATCTGACTGGGAGATATTCCACTGGTGACAACCATCCTGTCATCTGAAGAAACATCCATGACTATTCCATCTGTCTAGTTCATACCTGATACAGATTTCCTTTTTACTTATGCATTAGAAATTTCTCTGCATGTTCACAAATGAGCACAATCTATTGAGTACAACAGTCTCCATCTGGCAGCATTCATGCAAGACTCATCTAACAAAAGCAAGCCTTTTTTTTTCTTTTATTTTGCAATTACAGTACACAGAATAGAAAGACCCAATGGTTAAGTCTGCAGTTGTTTCACAGGCCGGTTTATCTTTGCAAATCTCACACACCATGGAAATGCTTTGCCAGTTAGTTTAGGTGAATTTTCCACACACCAACCTTTGGAAAAGAGTGCCACAGATTACGCTGTCAAGCTAACAGTGAGGCTAATGACATTTGCTGCTGTTTATGCGCAAATGTGACAGCAACTTCAGACAAGTGGCAGATGCGTGATTAAATTCAAAAATCTAAATGTTGCTGTCCGAGCTGTGCCATTCTCCTGCTAGCTATGCAAACGCTGTGTTTCACTGTCTGTTGTATCACTGGAATGTATTGAATGATGTGACATTTCAGTATTGGTGCCCAGTAGCATTTGTTCAGCTCAGGTACTGTAGCCAGCCTTCTGCTCGTAAAGGGAATATCCTTTGTAAAGGGAAACTGCACTGAGTGACAAAGAGTTACTACTGAATACTATTGCTGCAATTTTAAACAAGGAAATAGAACAGCAGGGCATTGATATGGGTCTAGGATCATGGTTCCAGTTCTGAATGTCTTTGATGGATATGGGCGAGGTGGAAGTGGTCCCAGTTCCATTGGGGGAGACAAAGTCTTTAACAGCATCTCTCAGGAAACATAGCAAACATATGAGTAGGGAGTTCAGTTCTTGGCATTTAGAACAGAGGAGCGAGAAACAGTCCAATAAGAAGATCAATGACCATATTCGGATAGTCAAAGTCAATGAATAACTCTCACATCTACAGATGTATCAGATTCTCATTGCAATCAATGCAACACATCCCTACCAGTCTCACATTACCAGATCTTTGTACCTATGATTCATGCAGAACATCCTGCTACTCCATGTTATTCACACACACCTATCAATGCAACCAGCCACACAGCCATCTTTCACTGGCTTCATAAACCTCTAGCTGTTCAACCATGGCTTACACATCACTTCACAGCTTGCATCATTGTTGATGATGTTCATCCTCTTCTTCTGCATGGGCTTGGATACCGCAGAATGGAACAGAGTAGTTCCAATGGGTAGAATGCGTTTCTGCATTTAATGGTATTGAAAATCTCTTTTAAATGGGCAATCTGCAGACTGTGTTATGGATATTAACAATTTAATTTTTAGTTGCCAGACTCCTCTGATTGAAACTCCACCAAGCCTTTAAAATACATGGAACAGATGGCAGCAAATCTGGTTAGGCAAATTTAACAGTCTATTGGCGTTTGTGGAGTCTGTTTATTCAGCTGCATATGTTAATCTCCTTATGAATAGATGGCTGAGTTCCAAGCACTATGACTCAATTCAGCTCAGCAAGGTTTGTTACACAGTTGTGAGCGGTCTCTGTACTTTGTTTAGATGCCAGTTTTCTCAGCGTAGGAATTGACATTTTCACGATGGTTGTGAATGCATGTTTATTTTGACAGATTAGTGAGCAGTTGAGATAAGGAAGTATTTTATTTTAAGGAGTATTTCAATAGCTGTGTGTTTGATGAGGTTTTCAGTTTCCATGTGGGCATATTATTAATAGGCGTTTTGAGACTTTTTTTTGGTTGCCTGTGCATTTGTAAAAGTCCTCACCATTGTGACTTTGGTACATAGTTGATGGTGGACAAGTGAGTTTGGAGAGGGTATGTGTCCTAGAGGGGTAGGGGCATGAGATATGAGGAACGAAAGAGCAGGGAAGATATGGAAGGGCTTTCTGTGTATGAAAAAGCATGGAGGGAGCATAGGAGATATGAGACAGGCTGAATTAGCATGTGAGGTAAGAAGAGAGCATGAGGGTATATGGATAAGCCCTGAACAATCTTGTGGAACACTGAGATGGATAGAGGTGAGGAGTCAATTTTCCTGGCTTCAATATCTGCCCAGCTTCGGTTCCCACCTCAAGTCTGTATTAACTTAGTGACCGCCATGATTCCAATTTATACAGGATGATCAGAGATCACAATTCTGGCTGAATGGATGTATTTTCCAAAGTCAAGAATGTGATATTGGGAAATGGTTTGGCTCACACTTCCTGAACTGAAGACAGCAAGTGCAGCCCAAACTATCTGGTGAGACAGTGGTTTTGTAAACCAGCCTCTGAATGAAGTTGCTGTCACATTTAAATTTAACATTGAAATTTTTCATTATTGCATTTCAATGAGAGTGCAAACAAAGCTCTGTAAAGATCTTGAATATCTACAAGCTGCAATATAACTTACCTTTAATGTTGTTACTCACAATGCTATGGTTTCTCTATTTTGTATTTCTCATGCAGTTGAGTCCCAACTGACTGTGGTTTTAAAAATATCATCCCTCACATTGATAGCTAGGTATTACACAATGAAGTGTTCGGGATAATTAAGAGGGAAAGCTCTCAAATAACTGTTTTGATTATGAAATTAACAAAAGCATCCCAAGGATTCTAATCCCATCTTCAGTGATTGATGGAGTATCACAAAATCAAACACTGTTTAGATCTAAATTATCAAATAAATTTATTGAGTACAAGATGAACAAGCTAATAAATGTATCATGGCCAGTGAGCATGAAGGGAAATCTCAAAAGAGAGCTAATACCTCATCTGTATTTTCAGGTTTAAAGTCTGTTTCTGTTAGAAAACAGGTAACATTGTGGCTTCTGAGTCCCTTGCAGAATGTGAACATCCCAGTTAAAGCTGGCACAAAGGACTTGACGATGAGCTGTCTGCTTCATTGTCACATGACTGAAATTGCTTCGACATACAATTGTGGAATTCTACATCTGTTGCTATTTGACCTGCAGAGGGAGAACAGGATTCCAGGCTCAGTTTGCAGCCTGATTTGAAGCTACCATCTCTGAATCATATCAAATCATAGAATTCCTGAATGTGGAGTCAGGCCATTCAGCCCATCAAGTCCACAATGACCCTCCAAAGAGCATCCCACCCCACTACCCTATAAACATGCAGTAATAAACCTGCTGTGAGGAAGCAGTGCTAACCCACCTAGACTGCATATCCCCATGTGGCCAATTTACCTAGCCTGCACAACTTTGAACTATGGGAGGAACGCAGAGCGCCCTGAGGGAGCCCATATAGACATGGTGAAAATGCCCAAATTCCACACAAACAGTTGCCCGAGGCTGGAATTGAACTTGGATCCCTGGTACTATGAGGCAGTAGTACTAACCACTGAGCCAGAATGCCATCTCTTGGAGAGGGATGAATCTACCTTGAGTGTGGTTTACACATTCCCACATCCCATCATCCAGGAATTTGTAGCTGCACTCACACAGGTCCGAGGGATATCCAGAGCCCCAGTGAAAAAGGTGGTTGATTTGAGATATTTCGCCGTTTTGTTGCTGGTCTCTCCTCTGCACAAGCAGCTTGACTCCTGGAGAATTTTCAGGGTCCATTTTTCCATCAAACAACAGTTCACTGCTTCCAAGTTGGGTGGCATGGTGGCACAGTGGTGAGCACTGCTACCTCACACCGTCAGAGACCCGGGTTCAATTCCCGCCTCAAGCAACTGTCTGTGTGGAGTTTGAACATGCTCCCTGTGTCTGCGTGGGTTTCCTCCGGGTGCTCCAGTTTCCACCCACAGTCCAAAGATGTGCAGGCCAGGTGAATTGGTCATGCTAAATTGCCCGTAGTGTTAGGTGAAGTGTTAAATGTAGGGGAATGGGTCTGGGTGGGTTGCTCTTCAGAGGGTCGGTGTGGACTTGTTGGGCTGAAGGGCCTGTTTCCACACTGTAAGTAATCTAATCTAAAGTTGTCTGCTCCAAAGAATGCTTCATCTGTGAAAAGGAAAAACCACAGGGCCCAGTTCACCAAGTTACTACAGGAAATTGTAATTCACATGAACTGATGGAAGCTGTCATTTCAAATCTGATTATTTTCCTGTCTTGTTTTCCTTAAATCCCAGGGTGTGTGGGAGCAAGGATACAGTTGCAAAGTCCACTTCCCCTGCATTTTGAATGGTTTGTTAATTAGCCTTTTCCTTGATTTCTTTAAAGGATTTTGCCAAGGGTTTATTTCAAAAATTGGAATCCAAAATGCAAGGTTTGGAGAAAACTTTTCAATCTAACTCAGTAATGGACAGGAATGATAAAAAGAATAACTCAATTGATACCATACTGTATTGTGCTAAATAGGGGAAGAGCAACCATAACTTAAATTCGCCCTGACCGCTGCCATTTCTGCTGATCAACTCTTACAAGATGATTAGGGGGTTAGATAGGGTTGACAGTGAGAACCTTTTTCCACGTATGGAGTCAGCTATTACAAGGGGGCATAGCTTTAAATTAAGGGGGGGTAGATATAGGACTGATGTTAGGGGTAGGTTCTTCACTCAGCGAGTCGTAAGTTCATGGAATGCCCTGCCAGTAGCAGTAGTGGACTCTCCCTCTTTATGGGTATTTAAGCGGGCATTGGATAGGTATATGGAGGATAGTGGGTTAGTGTAGGTTAGGTGGGCTTTGATCGGCGCAACATCGAGGGCTGAAGGGCCTGTACTGCGCTGTATTCTTCTATGTTCTATGTTCTATGTACCTCTTTGCTTTGACCAATGGTATTGTTTTTAGATACAGTGAAATCACAAAACGTCCAAGTTGGATGAAATATAATTCTATTTGTGTCAAAGTAGTCAGCTGGAATATCACAGTGCAATGCCTGTGATAAGCTAAAGTTTTGCACAGGTAACTCGAGATTAGAAATGGACAATATCAGATCAGCAGACTTGTTAAGCCACTTGCAATTGCTTGGGGTGAATACTAGATACCTAGAGAGGAAAAGCTTGGATAGATTCAAGTTTAAAAGAATAAAGCAGAAAGATTCAGAGTATTTCAAAATAAGACCCTGTTTTATGAAATGTGTAACCTATCCAAGTGATGATCTGGCTCCTGTCATCAGAAAAAGCAATTGGGAAATGGACAGTATCAGAGTCTGCTCCAAGTATTTTTGCCTTTTGTTTTACACTTGTAACCTGTCCGATACACAGGAAGACTTGCATTTTAAAGCATTTAAAAAAGACCACAGGTGAAATCTTATAGGAGTCTAAGCAACATGGGCTATGGCAAGATTTGATTTAATGAAACAACGTTGCTAAGCTACAGATCAGGAATCTCATGCAGACTTGTGACGAGGATCCTTTCAGAAAACTCAATGCAACTTGCACTTAGCTTAAAAAAATTCAAGAGTTAGTCCTATGATGGCATAATTCCTCATTCATTTTTTCTGCTGTCATTATGAGGTCATGAGGCTGCAACCTCAGGGCCACGTTATGTATCATGAAGATTTTGTTTTGTTGGTCAGTGCATTGAGTATAGGAGATGGGAGGTCATGTTGCAGCTGTACAGGACAGTGGTTAGAGCAGTTTTGGAATATTGCATGCAATTCTCATCTCTCTGCTATAGGAAGGATGTTGTGAAACTTGAAAGGGTTCAGAAAAGATTTACAAGGATGTTGGAGGGTTTGAGCTTGAGGGAGAGGTTGGGGCTATTTTCCCTGGAGTGTTGAAGACTGAGGGATCCCTTACAGAGGCTCATAAAATCATGAAGGGCATGGATAGGGTAAATAAACATGGTCTTTTCCCCAGGGTGGGGACCGCAAAAGCAAACCGGGGAAGATTTAAAAAGGAGCTAAGGGGCAACTTTTTCATGCAGAGGGTGGTGCATGTATAGAATGTGCTGCCAGAGGAAGTGGTGGAGGCTGGTACAATTACAACATTTAAGAGGCATCTGAATGGGTATATGAATAGGAAGGGTTTAGAGGGAAACGGGTGAAATGCTGGCAAATGGGACTAGATTAATTTAGGATATCTAGATGGCATGGACAAGTTGAACTAATAGGTCCGTTTCCATGCTGTACAACTGTATTATTCCGACTTCACGATGTTGACTTACTGACATTTAACCGTACAACATCAGCTCTCCCTCGATCTGCAAATACCATCTACACAGAGATGTTGGCTTCAGCAACGGGTTTTCATGTGACGCACAGGTCTTTGACACATGCAACAGGATGTCTCATGAGGCAGGATTTGATTCCAATTCTTCTTCCTTCCCTTCCTCATCATTAAGATGTTGTTACTCTGAATGTGATGAAGATAGGTCGATGAATAGTCAACATGATTATGATATCAACTGATGGCATGACTGGTCATAATTTATTGTTTTTGGTTTGAACAATGCAATTTTTCATTGAAATACAAACATGCAATGTTGCCGATTTGATTTCAATTGTAAAACAGAAGCTTATCACACAAAAGAAATGAAGATAAAGTAGAATAAACAGAACTATTTATATAGAACGCCTGTTCAAAGATTTTGAAACATATGGTTAATAGATAACCTTATTATTCAAAATAGCACTCCTTTACGGCACTCATATCAGACAGAATTCCTTTCTTTACCACATTTATCTTGTCTAATTTATTCTCTTCCTTGAGTCTTCATTCATCTGAGCTAAGACTTCTTCATCTTCAAATAAATCTTTCAGGGTTTCAACGAAACATTTTAATCTGAAATTTTAAAATTAAAATCCTTCCATCAAGGTAATCTTTCTTTTAACAGTTCTCAATGATCTTTCTTGTTTGAGACAACTGTTCCACACATCAAGCTTCAGCCAAGACTTCCACAAAACTGTCATACTGCAAATGAAAGGCTTTTCCTAGCTATGGTTGATTCTTCTAAGCTAAGACAAATTAAATGAGAATCATCCACCTGAAATCTAGTGCACAACTATTTTCTTTCTTCACTTGCTAAAACTCTCACAATGTAAACAAATTCCCATTAGTCTCAAAGAACTCTCTCTCTCAAAGTGTTTTTTTTTCAAAATAATCACCAGTACTTCAGAATTACAAGTTAAATCATTAAACACTCTCATAGACACAGGCCAAATGCACATGTCATTAGTGCATGATCTAAACTCTGAAATTAATTATATTAAAATATACATATAAATCATTGACCTTAACTCCACCATTCTGACCATTGATATCACTCTCCACCAAGTCAATAATTTCAATGCTTCCTGACTTCAAGGAGAATTTCAACTTATCCTTGAAGTTCTTTCTTTATCACTCCCTGCATTTCAAGTAATGTGTTGTAATGATTGCTATAAACTAAAGTGAAAGTTCTTACAGCAGAGGTAGAGACCACATGACTACAGCAAGCTAGCTAGTACACTAAGCAGAAATATAATAATCCAAACATCTTCCCTTTTCTAAAGAAAAATGTGCATGTGCCACCATTTCCTGCTGTAAATTATAAGATATTTGTTATCCATTGTTGGCAAAGAAATTTATCATTCATTGACAAAACCATACGTTAATTCTAATCAGTCCCACTTATAGCCATTGGATGTGTACTGCAAATACTTTCAATAAGTTTGCACATACCTCTGAATGTTATGCATGTGCATTATTGTCGGCTGTGTATCTGGTATCTGCTTGTTCTCCAGGTGATGTTTCTTCTACAGGGAGTGTCAATCTCATAGTGAATGTTATTCTTGTGGTAACTGTTGCTGTTGATTCACTTCTGTTACACACAAGGCAACCTCTGTATTTGTGTGAAAACTCACACAACACGAGGTTATAGTCCAACAGATTTAATTGGAAGTACACTAGTTTTCGGAGCGACGCTCCTTCATCAGGTGATAGTGGAGGGCTCAATCCTAACACAGAATTTATAGCAAGAATTTACAGTATGATGTAACAGAAATTATACATTGAAAAATTGATTGTCTGTTAAGCCTTTCATCTGATAGAATACAGCGATAGTTTCACTTCTTTCATGTGTAAATCACAAAATCTTGTTATATAAAAAATTGCATTCTCGGGTTAGCTGTTAACAATGGTGATAGCTAGACAATATGTTGAAGGGGTTGGCCCCCTGTGTTCTCTGTCTATGCCATGATGTTTAGATTGATTCTGATCTAAAAAGTGAGATAACGGAGTTTTACATAAATTCATGCAGTTTTTGAACGAAGTACAATGTAACCCTGAAAGTACAAATTCACCCCACAAAATATATGTGTGCATGTGGGTTTTGTCTGTGTGTGTGTGTGCGTGTCTCTCTGTCTGTCTGGATTGGGGGTTGTGAGTGTGAGAAAGTGTATGTGTGCGTGTAGTGAGTGCAGAGTGTCTTAAGTCTGTGAGGGAGTGCATGTTGAGTGTGGGAGTGTGTGTGTCTGTAAGGGTCTGTGTGCACATCTGTGTGTATGTCTGTATAGGAGTGCCTGTGTGTGTGTGAGAGTGTGTGTGTGTAGGAGTATCTGTGTGTGTATATAGTGCAATGGTGGTCACTTGTAATGTGACATGAACCCAAGGTCCCGGTTGAGGCCCTCCCTATGGGTACCAAACTTAGCTATCAGCCTCTGCTCAGCCACTTTTCTCTGCTGCCTGTCCCGAAGTCCACCTTGGAGGATGGTCACCTGAAGGTCTGAGGCTGAATGTCCTGGACCACTGCAGTGTTCCCCAACTGGGAGGGAACCCTCCTGTCTGTTCATTGTTGTGCGGTGCCCATTCATCCGTTGTTGTAGCCTTTGCTCAGTTTCCCCAATGTACCATGCCTCAGGGCATCCTTGCCTGCAATGTATAAGATAGACAATGTTGGCTGAGTCACATGAGTACCTTCGAGGAGAAAGTGAGGACTGCAGATGCTGGAGATCAGAGCTGAAAATGTGTTGCTGGAAAAGCACAGCAGGTCAGGCAGCATCCAAGGAGCAGGAAAATCCTGAAGAAGGGCTCATGCCCAAAATGTCGATTCTCCTGCTCCTTGGATGCTGCCTGACCTGCTGCGCTTTTCCAGCAACACATTTTCAGCTCACGTGAGTACCTGCCATGTACAAGGTGGGAGGTGTCCCCACGTGTAATAGTGGTATCTATGTCCATACTCTGACATGTCTTGCAGCGTCTACCGTGACAGGATTGTATGGAGTTGTCCTGAGAGCCGGACAGCTTGTTTTATCAGTGACTCCTCGCCATGGGACCAGAGGAAGAAAATGTCATCGATGTACCTGGTGCACAATGTTGGTTGGAGATCCTGCATAGAGAAGAAGTCTTGTTCGAACCTGTGCATAAAAATGTTGGCATATTGGGGTGCAAATTTGGTCCCCAAGGCTATTCCGTGTGTCTGGATGAAGAATTGGTTGTCAAAGGTGAAGACGTTGTGATCAAGGATAAAGCGGATGAGTTGTAGGATGGTGTTTGGAGACTGGCAGTTGTTGGTGTTGAGTACTGAGGCTGTTGCCGCGATGCCCCACAAGGATGGCATCGCAGCAACAGACACACGGAAGAGCCTTGGGGACCAAATTTGCACCCCAATATGCCAACATTTTTATGCACAGATTCGAACAAGACTTCTTATCTATGCAGGATCTCCAACCAACATTGTGCACCAGGTACATCGATGACATTTTCTTCCTCTGGACCCATGGCGAGGAGTCACTGATAAAACTACACAGTGACATCAACAAGTTTCATCTCACCATCAAACTCACCATGGACTACTCTCGACTATCTGTCTCATTCTTGGACACATGCATCTCCATCAAGGATGGACACCTCAGCACCACACTCTACCGCAAACCCACAGACAACCTCACAATGCTACACTTCTCCAGCTTCCACCCAAAACATATTAAAACAGCCATCCCCAATGGACAAGCCCTACACATACACCGGATCTGCTCAGATGAGAAGGAACATGACGGAGGCCTGGAAGTACTCAGGGATGCCCTCACAAGAATGGAGTACGATGCCCAACTCATCGACCGCCAGTTCCGACGTGCCACAGCAATGAACCGTAATGACATCCTCAGGAGACAGACACAGGCTGCAACCGACAGGGTACCCTTCATTGTTCAGTATTTCCCAGGAGCTGAAAAATTACCCCATGTTCTTCTTGACCTGCAACACATTATCAATGAGGATGAGCACCTCACCAAGACGTTCCCCACACCTCCACTACTTGCCTTTAAACAACCGCCAAACCTCAAACAGATCATTGTTCGTAGCAAGCTGCCCGGCTCTCAGGACAACTCCATACAATCCTGTCACGGTAAACGCTGCAAGACATGTCAGAGTGTGGACATAGATACCACCATTTCACATGGGGACACCTCCCACCTTGTACATGGCAGGTACTGTACTCACGTGAGCTGAAAATGTGTTGCTGGAAAAGCGCAGCAGGTCAGGCAGCATCCAAGGAGCAGGAGAATCGACATTTTGGGCATGAGCCCTTCTTCAGGATTTTCCTGCTCCTTGGATGCTGCCTGACCTGCTGCGCTTTTCCAGCAACACATTTTCAGCTCTGATCTCCAGCATCTGCAGTCCTCACTTTCTCCTCGAAGGTACTCATGTGACTCAGCCAAAGTTGTCTATCTTATACGTTGCAGGCAAGGATGCCCTGAGGCATGGTACATTGGGGAAACCGAGCAAAGGCTACGACAACGGATGAATGGGCACCGCACAACAATCAACAGACAGGAGGGTTCCCTCCCAGTTGGGGAACACTTCAGTGGTCCAGGACATTCAGCCTCAGACCTTCAGGTGACCATCCTCCAAGGTGGACTTCGGGACAGGCAGCAGAGAAAAGTGGCTGAGCAGAGGCTGATAGCTAAGTTCGGTGCCCATAGGGAGGGCCTCAACCGGGACCTTGGGTTCATGTCACATCACAGATGACCACCATTGCACTATACACACACACAGATACTCCTACACACACACACTCTCACACACACACATACACACAGATGTGCACACAGACACCCACACACACCCTTACAGACACACACACTCCCACACTCAACATGCACCCCCTCACAGACTTAAGACACTCTGCACTCACTACACACACACACACACACTTTCTCACACTCACAACCCCCAACCCAGACAGACACACACACACAGACAGACAAAGATCCACATGCACACATATATTTTGTGGGGTGAATTTGTACTTGCAGGGTTACATTGTACTTTGCTCAAAAACTGCATGAATTTACGTAAAACTCCGTTATCTCACTTTTTAGATTCAAATCAATCTAAACATCATGGCATAGACAGAGAACACAGGGGGGCCAACACCTTTCAACATATTATCTAGCTATCACCATTGTTAACAGCTAACCCGAGAATGCAACTTTTTATATAAAAAGATTTTGTGATTTACACATGAAAGAAGTGAAATAATGACTGTATTCTAACAGATGAAAGACTTAACAGACAATCAATTTTTCAATGTATAATTTCAGTTCCATCACACTGTAAAGTTTTGCTATAAATTCTGTGTTAGGATTGAGCCCTCCACTATCACCTGATGAAGGAGCATCACTCCAAAAGCTAGTGTACTTCCAATTAAACCTGTTGGACTATAACCTGGTGTTGTGTGATTTTTAACTTTGTACACCCCAGTCCAACACCGGCATCTCCAAATCTGTATTTGTGGGTCCTGTTTATGCGGTTTCAGATACCCACATTTTACTGTGCCCCAAACATATTACAGGAAACCTTCCAGAACCATGGACTGAGGGCTGCCGGGACCGTAAGTTTCCCATTTCAATGAATGGGTTTGCTACTATCCGTGGTTTCGGGCTTCCATGGTACGTCTTGGAATGTCCCTTGCAGATATGGGAGTCAACCATATGTGTGAGTATCTCTGGACAGTGTGGAAACAGGCCATTTGGCTCAACAAATCCACACCGATCCTCCGAACAGTAACCCACCCAGATCCATTCCCCTACCCTATTACTCGACATTACCCCTGACTAATGCACCTAACGTACATATCCCTGAAAACAATGGGCAATTTAACATGGCCAATTAACCGAACCTGTACACCCTTGGATTGTGGGAGGACACTGGAGCACCCAGATGAAACAGGAGAAGAATGTGCAAACTCCACACAGACAGTTGCCTGAGGCTGGAATCGAAACTGGGTCCCTGGCACTATGAGGCAGCATGCTAACCACTGAGCCAGACAGGTGGACATCTAGGACTGATGGTTTTTCTATACTCTGTACAGATGGTGAAATCACATCTTGCTGAGCAGCTGCCGGCAGTGAACGCTCTGCTTCTTCGTTTGGATGTAAATGCCTGGGGTTGCTGTTATATATCATGTTCATTGAATATGACTGAAGAGACAAATGCTCCATACAGGTCCCAAGTTGTTGTGTGGGCTTACTCTTGTTAAGAGCCTTTTACACTCTGGCTGGCTGTTCAATGTTCCACTCAGACAATGACTTAAAAATCAAAGAACTGCGGATGCTGGAAATCAGAAACATAAACAGAAATTGTGGGAAAAAAACTCAGCAGGTCTGGCAACATCTAAACTGGAGTTTAGTTCTGAAGAAGAGTCATTGAACCTGAAATGTTAACTCTGCTTTCTTTTGACATATGCAGCCAGACCTTATGAGTTTTTCTAGCAATTTCTATTTTTGCTTCAGGCAGTTTTATAGAAGTAAAATTTGGCTTTTTATCATTTCACTTTAATTTTACATTTTACTACTTCTGGCTTTAGTCACTTGTCACAGTTGAAAGATTTGGATGTTATGGCCTGGACTGTATTCCATGCCCTCAGTTTGTATGTTTCTACACTCAAGTGTTGCCTTATTCAGGGTTGTATTAATCTGCTTTATTTCTTTTTAATCCCTTTGGTGATTTGTATCATTTGCCTCAACCCTTCCATTTCACTAGGGATAGTGTGGAGTTGATGCGTATGACATGCAGTTTGTGTGCGTCTATGAAGATCATGTGTAGTGTTTAATTTCCCAATCATTTCTTAAGTGCCTGAATTCTTCTTTCATGAACTGAGGGTCGTTGGCACTTTTCACAATACTGAAATGACTGAAGATTACCCTCAGTGTTAAAGCAGCAATTAACCAAACATGGCATCAAAGAGCTGCGGATAAACTGGAGTAGCTTGGAATGGGGACGGTTGGGGTGGGGGGGGCATGGTGGTTGGAAGTGGTGCTGGAGATGGGGGCTTCCTGATGGTTGGAATGGAAATAGGCTGTGCTTAATCAAGATTTATCACGTCAGGTCTAGGGCATTGTTGCAAGAATTTATCAGGATACTGTCCTAGGCACAACCACTTTCAGCTGCTTTATCAATAACCTTCCCTTCATCATGATGCTAGAATTCAGGATGTTTGTTGATGAACAATGTTAGGCACCATTCACAACTGCTCAGATACTGAAACTATCTGCCCCAATATCCAGCAAGTCCTTGCCAACATCCAGACTTGGACTGATATGTCACAAGCAATATTTGTGCCACACAAGTGCCAGGCAATGAACATCTCTTACAAGAGAGAAATTAACCATTGCCTCTTGATGTTCAATGGATGTATGGTGGAGAGTGATTAGTTTTAATTATTTCTCTGGCAGCTATCATTATAAGTGCATTTTGAGCACTCTCATGCAAAGTAATTCAACGTGTTCAAGTTAGATCATTGTATTAGATTACCTACAGTGTGGAAACAGACCCTCTGGCCCAACAAATCCACACCAACCCTCCGAAGAGAAACCTACCCCCCTATATTTACCCCTAACCAATCCACCTAACACTATGGGCAATTTAGCATGGTCAATTCACCTGACCTGCACATGTTTGGATTGTGGGAGGAAACCGGAGCAAACGCACGCAGACATGGGGAGAATGTGCAAACACCACACAGACAGTTGCCCAAGGTGGGAATTGAACCCAGGTCCCTGGCACTATGAGGCAGTAGCACTAACCACTGAGCCACCATGCCACCCAATCCCTACATTGGGCATGCTTTCTTTTCTTTTGTGTGATATCTGCCATAATAGTCACATCCTGCTGTGTGGCCATGATTTTTTGATCTTTTTGAAATATCTCTTACATTTTTCCAATAGTATGTTATTCTCATTCAGCCTGGACTCTCTCTAAGTATAATGCAAAGTCCCAACTGCTGTCTCGTTAATACACTCTTGCTGATTATTGACAACTTCAGAGCCCCTGCAACTCAATAGTTCTCTTGAGAGAAGCTTATCCTCTCACAGTAGCCCTGCTTTCATTTGATTTTGTCTGATTACATTTGACACATGTACCTAAGTACTGTGAAAAGCTTTTGTTTTGCAAGCAGATCATAGCAAACAAGGACGTGCAGTCCATAGGGTGCTCAGACAGAGCGAGACATACAGGTTACTACTGCACAGGAGGTGTGTAAAGCAAGATCAACTTTAGCAAGATCAATATTATTTGAAGTTAGAGCATCCATTCATCAGTCTAATAAAAACAGGGGAGAAGCTGTTCTTGAACCTGCTGATGCATGTGTTTGAGCTTCTGTGTCTTCTGCCTGTCAGAAGAGGTTGGAGGAGAGGGTGGGAGGGGTTTTTGATAATATTGGCAGCCTTTCTGCAGCAACCAACCATGTAAATGGAATCCTTGGATGGGAAGTTGGCTTCTGTGATGATCTGAGCTGTGCACACCACCTTCTATAATTTCTTATCTTGGGCAGAGCAGTTGCCTTACCATTATGCACCTTGATAGTATGCTTGCTGTAAAAGTTGGTGAGGGTCTTTTTGAAAATGCTGTACTTCCTGAGCCACCTGAGGAAGAACAGGCATTATTGTGCCTTCTTGCCTGTCACATCTATGTGGCAAGTCCAGAACAGTTTGTTGGTTATCGTCACTCCTAGGAACTTGATTCTCTTCACCCCCTCAACCTTCACTCCATTGATGTAGATGGGGGCATGCCTTCCTCCTTTCTTTGTGAAGTCAATAATCAGTTCTTTTGTTTTACTGACACTGAGAGGGAGGTTGTTATCATTGCACCATGACACCAAGCTCTCTATCTCATTTCACTGCAGGATCTCTTATGCCCATGATAATCCTGTTTTTGATGACTCATTTCACACTTGCTTGAATTCTCAGCCTCCAGCTAAATGAATCAATCCCATCACATACTGACTAATAATGTTTTGGTTTGGCATTGTAGCTTATTGCACTCTTTCCCCCCAACATTAGTAACAGGGTTATTACTGAAAACGTGTTGCTGGAAAAGCACAGTAGGTCAGGCAGCATCCAAGGAGCAGGAGAATTGACGTTTCAGGCATAACAGGGTTATTACTCTTATTTAGTCAGTTCTTTTATTCAATTCAATTGCTATCTCATAGTTTTGCCACTGAGAGCAGAATACGTCATGTCTCACACCTCCTTTCATTTCTGCAGCAAAAAGGAATGAAAAATTCACAGACTCACTCAGCACTGAAATGTTGCAAATGCTCTTTTTTCAATTCTTCTTTGTTGCTTTTGATTGCAGCAGCTCGATCTCTTACAGCTCTGAAAATTCACTCAAATTGAGTTTCCCAGTTCAGATGCCATATTAAAGTAATATGCTTTAATGGTCACCTTAACTGGCAGCTCTTAAAGCAGAGGTAGAGGTCCCATGACAATGGCAAGCCAGTCAGAAGACTAGAGACAAATGTATTTCTTCAAATACTCTGGGATATTGGTCATCTGAGAGTTTAGGACAGCGGACCTGAAGACATGAAGGCAGCTTTCAGCCATCCTGTCTTTGTGGTTAATCCAATGAAGGTGACTTAAGATTAGATTAGTTTACCTACAGTATGAAAACAGGCCCTTCAGCCCAACAAGTCCACACCGATCCTCTGAAGAGGAACCCAGCCAGAGCCATTCCCCTACCCAATATTTACCCCTGACTAATGCACCTAACACTATGGGCAATTTAGCACGGCCAATTCACCTGACCTACACATCTTTGGATTGTGGGAGGAAACCAGAGCACCCAGAGGAAACCCACACAGACAGGGGGAGAATGTGCAAACTCCACATAGACAGTCACCCAAGCCTGGAATCGAACCCGGGTCGCTGGCACTGTAGGCAGCAATGCTAACCACCAAGCCACCATGCTGCCCATTTTGCAGGCATGTCTCCTGAATAAGCAACAATTGATCATTGCTAAGCAATTCTCTCATCAAATCCTTAGGATGTGGCAGGGACGTTGCTGATGAAAAATGTCATGAGTTCATATACATCAGCAATACATAACCTAAGATTTATTGCATTACAGGAATATGGTGACAATTGTTCTGTACACTATGAGTTCTGTTGACTTGTGGAGATATTTTTGCTGCTGTACATTGTGGAAAGTTGAGTTGGAGAAGCTGATCTCACGCTGGATCCCCTTGTCAACCACAATAGTTAGCAGACTATAGGAAGTGCTCAACGTATTCCAGAATGTCTCCGTCAACACATTTTTTGGGGGATGGAATATTTCGGTAATCAAATATATAAATGATATATGAGTTTTCATTATTATCCAAAATTCTGTCATGTTCTATGTAGGCATACATGCAGGCATATATACATCCATAAATTGTTCTGAAGCTACCTCATCAGTAATATATTTTTGTGTATTCATGTTAAATATAGTATAACTTGTATAAGAGTGAAGTTATTCACTTTGGAAGCAAAAACAAGATGGCAGATTACTACCTGAATGGCTGTAAGTTGGGAGAGGAGAGTGTGCAGTGGGACCTGGGTGTCCTTGTGCACCACTTGCTGAAGGTGAGCATGCAGGTGCAGCAGGCAGTAAAGAAGGTAAATGCTATGTTGGCCTTCATTGCGAGAGGTTTTGCGTACAGGAGCAGGGATGTCTTATTGCAGTTAGACGGAGCCTTGGTGAGGTCAACATAGAATACTGTGTGCAGTTTCAGTCTCCTTTTCTGAGGAAGGATGTTCTTGCTCTCGAGGGAGTACAGCCAAGGTTTACTTGGCTGAGTCCAGAGATGGTGAGACTGACAGATAAGGAGAGATTGACGAGGTTAGGATTGTTTTTGCTGGATTTCAGATGAATGAGGCGGGGTTCTCATAGAGACTTATAAAAGACTAACAGGACTAGAAAGGGTAGATGCAGGGAGGATGTTACCAGAGGTGGATGCATTCAGAACCAGGGGTCACAGTTTGAAATTTCAGGATGGACAATTTAGGACAGAGATGAGGAGACATTTCTTCACCTAAAGATTGGTGAGCCTGTGGAATTCATTCCCACAGGATGTAGTTGATACCAAAATAGTGAACATATTCAGGAGATGGCTAGGTATAGCACTTGGGGCAAATGGGACCAAAGGTTATGGGGAGAAAGCAGAATTAGGCTATTGGGTTGCACGATCAGTCTTGACCTATTTCAAGCTATGTTAATCATATTTGCATCTTGTTGACTAAGTCCTGCTTTCACAAGAAATCAATAATTCTGTCATCTGTTAAATAAACCTGGTTGATACATTTTCAGTTTGAAACATAACACAGATAAAGTATATAATTTGCCATGCTGGCAACCAGGTTAAACTTTCAAATTTATGTTTTGACCAGTGGAGTTGTATGACAAGAGAACAACAGTGCAATTTCAATAATTGGTTTCCAGAAAAATTATATGCCCACATGTAAGTACTCAAGCTTGCATGCAAACACACAAACATATATGCACACTAATGTATATATACTCACATAGCTATTGTTTATGTTGATGACATATATGTATTCATTTATCGAAAGGAAATTAATAAAAGATCCTATTTGCTGCACTTATTCATTTGAGTTTCTATTTAATTGTTACAGTGATTTTTTTCATTTTTCAATTCTCTGCCCAGCAAAAAGCTATACTACTTTGATTTAATGCTTGGAGGTACCAAGTAGATGCTCTCAACTCCATTACACTCAGTTCAGTCGCGTATAAAGTCTGCCGATGTTACAGGTTTGAATAAATCATAGTCAGATTCAAAAATAATCTCTTCTCACATGTATAAATGAGAAGCTTGTGGAATAGGTGTTGGTTTGAATATGGCTTAGCTCCTCCATAGGTTGAGTATTGTGTTTATTTCCTTAGGCTGGGGAGTTGGGGGAACTGACATCATTTAACTCATTTTATAACCTCTCAAAGTCGGCAATCCACCTGGTTACTCCCAGTAGGGTTCAAATGCCCATCATTCATGTAGACAAATTAGCTTTACCTTGAAAACCTTATTTGTGGCCAATTAGCACCAAGGATTCATCCCCACTCCTTCCAATATCTTCAGATCCTTAATCAGTAAAATTAGGATACTGTTTCAAACTTGTGAAGGAAATCTTTAAAAGTATTGGAGTACTTTTCCACCTTTGAGAACAATGTTGGCTATATTATCTGATCACAGTTTTCTGGGCAGTAATTAAAAATAATGTTTTTTTTAAAAAAAAAGAATGAATAGAAAATAGGTTTTTAGAAAGCAACAGCTCTCATTTCCACTAATGAATGGCTCGTAAGTGCTCACTTCCACTGAAAAAAGCATTTTGTTAAAATGCAACTCACATGAAAGTGGCATGTGAAGCTATGTAGCCTGTAAGTTAGGTTTACAGAAAATAAATATGAGCCACTGACTGCTGGCAGATAATTGTCTTCTATACTGTGTAATGAAGACAAGATGCAGCTGCATGCAAATAAGTAAGAAGTGGTGATGTGTGACTTTCCATTTTGAATTACAAATTTTAATGCAAATCAAGATGGTTTCATATTCTAATGCTGAGTGCCAGCATTTCCTCCATGGAATTTATTTCCCAAATTTTTTGCCCAGAAACAGATGTAATCTCTAATTGATAATTTAAATTGAATTTATAATCAGGGACCTTTGGTGCATAGATCATTCCTTATTAGCAAGTGAATTTCCTTGTAACAAATAAATGATAACATAAAAAAAGGCATAACATCGAGAAACATGAAATAATGGAACGCCATTGCATCATCAAGGTTGGTGTTTTAATTGACAATGTATAATGGGTCCTGTTGTGAACGCAACTTCATTAATGGCTTTAGTACAATTATCAACTCAGAAAGACAGAGCGCAGAAGGGAGGTGGAGGGGGCATTGTTCCTGACCGTCTGCCCATTGTTTGCAGTTATGTCTGTGATCAGGGGTCCCCAGAGAGGGAGCACACAGTGCTTACTGACACAATAGAGACTTTTAGAAACGGGTGTGACACCACAGGGCCTGGGGTGCATAATTACCACCCCCACCCCCAACTATGAACAATGTTATTTTAATTTAGTCAGTTTCCTTTTCATTAAATAAGATTCTGGTAAACTGTTAATATGTGGGGTTTTTTTGTTCCAGCACCCCAGCAGGGTCTGTTTGACTACATTGTTTGACTTTCTGTTTAGAAGAGTAAAGTGAACTTTGCTTTCTGTCTAAAAGGATAGTGAGAGCTTTACTCTGTATCTGACCCCATGCTTTCCCTGTCCTGGGAGTGTTTGTTGGGGATAGTGCAGAGAGAATTTAACTTTGTATCTGACCCTATGCTCTCCCTGTCCATGAGTGTTTGATGGAGATAGTGTAAAGGGAACTTTACTTTCTGTTTAAAAGAGTAGAAGGGAGGAGTCCACTTGACCCATCATGTTTATTTGGTAAAGTTCTCTAATTAGGCACCTTCCACTGCTTTTCCCCCATTGTCCTTTCTTTTTTGCTCCTTCACATATTTCTTTTGGAAATCTTCAGTTAGCGTGCTTCCCAAGCCCTTTCAGGCACTGCATTCAGATCATCATTACTTGCTGCAGGAAAATATTCTCATCTCATCTATGGTTCTTTTACCAACGATTTTAAATCTATATCCTTTGGTTATTGACCCTCCAGACACAGGAAATAGCTTCTTCAAGCCCCCCAAGATAATTTTGTGAAGCACCATTTATATCATGATAAATGAGTGTCTAGTGCTCCTTCTTTACCTTACATTGAATATATCTCACTTGAGTGGAAAAAGATTGCAACATTATCTGTTAAGGAGCTACTTTTCAAAGATCAAATTAACCAATAAGGGCTAATTTGATTCTTGAAATCTCCAATCCATCATAACTTCCCCTGAAACTTATTGAATATATTTATTCACACTGTTTAAAAGAATTTTCTTTTTTAACAAAAAATAAACTGGCGCCCTGGTTCTGAATTTAAAAGGCTTACTATGTCAGAAACCATTCTGGCTTGATCATGAATTTTACATCTCTGGTTACAGTGATGAAATATTCAACTGATTTTCCTCATATTGTCCTGATTGATATGAGAGTAATGTTTTTCAGAATGGTGAATGGGACCTACATGAATCTCTAGATATTTCACAATGCCCTAACCTTGACTCAATTCCTTACTAGCTACACACAAAAGCTGGAGGTCTGATATATTTAAACAGCACGGTTCCACTTCAGTGCCTCATTTGTGTCATTCTTTGTGCTGGAAAGCCCTTAGTTTCTCTGTGGCACCCAACTGTCTTTCCTTTCGCCTCAACAAAGCCAATTCTCCATTTGTGTATAAAACTAGGCATTTTTGAAACAAAATCTCCAACATTTTTGATACAATTAACAGCTCCTTATATTAGGATATGAATGTGATTCTTAAAAATGCAGCAAATTATTTAGATTACTTACAGTGTGGAAACAGGCCCTTCGGCCCAACAAGTCCACACCGACCCTCCGAAGAGCAACCCACTCAGACCCATTCCCCTACATTTACCCCTTCACCTAACACTGCGGGCAATTTAGCATGGCCAATTCACCTGACCTGCACATCTTTGGACTGTGGGGGGGAAAACCAGAGCACCCGGAGGGTGCCCACACAGAGAAAGTGCAAACTCCACACAGGCAGTTGCCCAAGGCCGGAATTGAACACGGGTCTCTGGCACTGTGACGCAGCAGTGCTAAACACTGTGCCACCGAACCACCCCTGAAGACCAACAACCTATGGATGGGAAATAAATGCTGATTAGCCAGCAATGCTCTTCCCCCTGTGAGTGAATACACAAAACCATTCTTTACTCCTCGATTCTGACTCTAATCAAATTATTATTTGACTAATGTACTGTCTATATCATGCATTGTTGAAGTAATATTACAGTGATAGAGTTTAGGTAATTGTGTGAGTCATTGTCCTTTATAATGAAGTGGAAGTTGGCTTCAGCTAGTAGATAAGTGTTATTTATACTTCATAATTTTTAAAATGCTTTCAAGCCATTGTATCAATCAGTTACCTATGTTGGAATATTGCATGCAATTTTGGTCTCCTTCCTATCGGAAAGATGTTGTGAAACTTGAAATGGTTCAGAAAAGATTTACAAGGATGTTGCCAGGGTTGGAGGATCTGAGCTACAGGGGGAGGCTGAACAGGCTGGGGCTGTTTTCCCTGGAGCGTCGGAGGTTGAGGGGTGAACTTATAGAGGTTTACAAAATTATGAAGGGCATGGATAGGATAAATAGGCAAAGTCTTTTCCCTAAGGTTGAAGAATCCAGAACTAGAGGGCATAGGTTTAGGGTGAGAGGGGAAAGATATAAAAGAGACCTAAGGGGCAACTTTTTCACGCAGAGGGTAGTACGTATATGGAATGAGCTGCCAGAAGATGTGGTGGAGGCTGGTACAATTGCAACATTTAAGAGGCATTTGGATGGGTATATGAATAGGAAGGGTTTGGAGGGATATGGGCCAGGTCTGGCAGGTGAGACTAGATTGGGTTGGGATATCTGGTCGGCATGGACGGGTTGGACCGAAGGGTCTGTTTCCTTGCTGTACATCTCTAGGACTCTATGACTCTATAATTAATGGATCAAGAGACTGAATGGCAGATTTTATGATTAATGTTATTTGAATGCTAGTAGTGACCTATTTAGGTGTAGGAATTAATAAAATGTAAGTGGTAAAAATTGAAGGCTTATCCTCTTGTCACCTTTGGTTCCTTTCTCATCACCTTAAATCTATCTCCTCGGACTACTGACCATTCTCCTGCTGAAAAGGTTTCTCCAAATTTACTACATTAAAAAACATTTACAGTTGTAAACATCTCTTTCAAATGTCCTCTTAATTTCGTTCCTGTAAATGAAACGATACTATATTCTTCAGTCTCTTTACATAATTGAACTTCCTCATCCCTGCTAACAGTTGTATTTCCCAATAGTAGACTCCTGGCACCTTGTGGTATTTGCCACCCCTACCAGCATGTGGCATTCAGTGAGGAGTGTTCACTGTCACCAATCCTTCATTGTCTTTGTTTTGCCTTGGGCCACTCTAGTGATTAGTGGTAAAGGATACACCAACCAGAGAGTATCTGCAGGCTTAGATAACAAGGCTTATTGCATGATGGCAATATGTAAAATTACATTTGGCTGGGCATGATTCCAGATACAACTGCTCCTTTTTGCTCAACTCCAGCCAGGACAGGACCCCACAGATTAAAAACTTAGGTGGCTCAGTGGTTAGCACTGCTGTCTCAGGGACCCAGGTTTGATTCCAGCCTCAGGCGGCTGTCTGTGTGGAGTTTATACATTCTCCCTGTGTCTGTGTGTGTTTCCTCTGGGTGCTCCAGTTTTTTCTCACAATCCAAAGATGTGCAGATTAGGTGAATCAGCCATGCTAAATTGCCCATAGTTTTCAGAGATGTATAGGTTAGGTGTATTAGTCAGGGGTAAACATAGAGGAATAGTTTTGGGTGGGATACTCTTCCGATGGTCGGTGTGGACTTGTTGGGCTCCTGTTTCCACACAATAGGGATTCTAATTCTAAGATTCTAGAAACTTCATTGGAATGCACCGGCAGGAGCAGCAGGTAGCTCTGCCGAAGGCACTGGACTAACTGACACAGATATTGCAGGAGTGCACCAATGTTGTTGGCACCATTCTGCCTTTGGCGTAAGACCATCTGGTTGCCTCTCTGGACAAGTTGGGAGCTGCCATGGAGAGGCAGGTCTAGCATTCCCATTTCCTGCTTAATCTATACACTCAGCTGTACCCCTCCAGTCCAACCATTGAATGGGATGGCATCAGGGGGGTGAAGGTCTTTGACCTCACTCTAGGTTTCCTTTCCTCACAAGCAAACAAGGCACTTTTTATACTTGTCTGAGGACTCTGCCAGAGGAAACATGCAATATCTGTCATAAGCTTCTCTTTTTGTCTTAATCCTAAACTTTATGTCCCTTGGCATCCAGTGTTCTCTGGTCTTGGTCCCACACTTTGGCTTTATAGGACAACATTTGCCCTCCACTCCTTCTATTCCCTCCTTGAATGACCCCTCGGCTCTGACAGTTATACCTGCAAATAGCTTCTCCCAGTCCACACGAGCCAAATCATATCTGACCTCAGTTAACCGCTCTTAGCAAAATTAGCCTTATTAACACAACAAAATTATATATAAATATACAATGAAAATTTAAAACAAAATGGGGGGGGGGTTATACCTTTGGGATCTCACACAAGCAAAATCTCCTCTGGATCTCTCAGTTTCCGTTTTGGATTAAATATCTGCTTCAATTGTCTTTTGTTTTCTCTGCACTTATGCTATGCACCTTGGTCTGAACAGAAGTTTATATTAATATTGTCAGTTCTTTTCTTTTAATTTGTTCATCCTGGATACAATAAACTTTTAACAAATGAATAAAAATGTTGAGGTTCTAGTCAAGAATAAAGTAAATTACATAGACAACTGAGTTTAAATGAATCTCTTGAACAGCATGAAGAGAATAGGGGCCTTTTTAAGAGGAAGATCAGGAAGGCAAAAAGTGGATAAGCGATAGCCTTGGCAGGTAGGTGAGTTTTGAGGCAGGTAGGGTTAAGGATATTTTAAAGAGATTCTCTGAATACATTAAGAGCAAGAGGACAACAAGAGAGAGAGAGAGAGAATAGGCCCCTTAAAGACTAAAAGAAGTTGTTGTGTTGAACCTCAAGAGATGGGAGAGATATTAAATGAATATTTCTCATCAGTTTTTACTGTGGAAAAAGAAAGGAGGCTAAAGAGCCCAGGGAAATAAATGTTGATGCTTTGAAAACAGTTCACATTTCAGAAGAGGGAATGCTAGACGTCTTGGAAAATATAAAAAAGAATAAATGTCCAGGATGTTGCTGGGAATGGACGATTTGATTATAAGGATAGGCTGGGACTTTTTTTTATTTGGATCGCAGGAGGTTAAGGGGTGTCCTCATAGAGATTTATAAAATCATGAGGGCTGTAGATAAAGTGAATGGCAGGTGTCTTTTCCCCACGGTGGAGGATTTCAAAAGTAGGGGCATATTTTTAAGGTGAGAAAAGAAAGATTTTAAAAAGTTACAAGGGGCAACATTTTTGTTTACATGGAGAGTGGCTCATGTGTAGGATGAACTTCATAGAATCTCTACAGTGTGGAAACCGGCCCTTCAGCCCAACAAGTCCACACCGACCCTCCGAAGAGTAATCCACCCAGACCCATTCCCGTCCTTTATTATCCCCTGACTAATGCACCTAGCCTACACATCCTTGAACACAATAGGCAATTTTAGCATGGCTAATGCAGCCACCTTTGGAAGGAAACCGAAGCACCCAGAGGAAACCCATGCAGACATGAGGAGAATATGCAAATGCCACACAGACAATTGCCAGAGGCTGGAACCAAACCTGGGTCCCTGGCGCTGTGAGGCAGCAGTGCTAACCACTGAGCCACCGTGTCACACAGCTTCCAGAGGAAGTGGTGGATGTGGGTACAGTTACAACATTTAAAAGACATTTGGATAAGTCATGAATAAGAAACATTTGGAGGGATATGGGCGAAGTCCAGGCAGGTGGAACTAGTTTAGGCTGGGATTATAGCCAATGTGGACTAGTTGGACTGAAGGGTCTGTTTCTGTGCTGTATGACTCTATGACTCTCTGACTCTAAAATAGTTATAAAACTTTAACTAGCAAATTAGCACTTCATTTTATTTTTATGATCCTTTGATATCCAGGTTATAATTTATTGCACATGTGCCTCATTTTGTTTAGATTATTATTGATCATGCCCATCCTCAAAGTGCCAAATAACCATATTACCAACTAATTGGTTGCAGCTAAATTCTCTTGCATAATGATTTCAAAACAAATCTGCTCCTCAATGGTAAACCATAAGGATGAACACATACAGGTTCCAAGTCTCAATTTTACCAACATTGGTTTTCTATCTTCATATTCATAGAAGCTTAGTTTGATGATGTCAAATAATTTCTGCTTGTCTACAAAGACTCTTCCAAATTTTTATAGATGCACCATGGAAAGCATCCTATCTGGGTGCATCACATATTGGTATGGTAACCGCCCTTCTCAAGACTGAGAGAAACTAAAGTTGTGAACTCAGCCCAGTCCATCATGTAAACCAGCCTCCCATCCATTGACTTCATCTACACCTCCCACTGCTTAGGGAAAGCAACCAACATCATCAAAAGACCCCTCCCTCCCCATTTATACTCTCTTGCACCCTCTTCTGTTGGGTACAAGATAAGAATGTTTGCACACATGTATGAACAGATTCAAGGACAGGTTCTTCCCCTCTGTTAACTTTTGAATGGACCTCTTCAATTTTAATGTTCACCTCTCTCTGCACCTTCTTGGCAGTTATAACATTTTATCCTGTACTCTGCTCTGCTACCCTGATGTACTTGTGTGGTACAATCTGCCTGTAAAGCATGTAAGACAACACTTTGCACTGTTCCTTGGTATACGTGACAGTAATAAGTCAAATCAAATCAAATCTAAGTGGGATTTGTGTTTTTCTAACCCATTACCCTGAACAGAGGGAATAGTTGAGGATGTGTCACCACTCTCCACATCCTGATGATGAGAACATGCGCCCATTATCCAAACACTCTGGTTGTACAACAGGAAATAGTTTGCCTTCAATCCTACTGGCAAAATCTTTAGCTGGTAGCCTCTTAGGAAGAACTTCAGCAAAGAGGTATTAGAAATCCAACAAATAACATCCATAGGCATTTGTTTTGGCTACCTCTTCAAAAAATAAAATTAGCTTCATTAGTCATGACTTACTCTTAGCAAATCATTGCTGGCTCTCCCTAGTCAGCTGAAAATCTTCAGCAGCCAGTCACCTTATCATTGATAATGCACATTAGTTCTTTCCAACAAAGAGATTAGACTGACTCATCTATAATTTCCCTCCTTTCTAAAAAAAGCAGAGTGTCATGCACAGTTTTCCAACTAAAGGAATATATTCTGAATCAAGAGACCTTTAGACATTAGAGTCAGGCTGTGCATAGTGTTCTCATCCACTACCTTTAAGTTCCTGGATGGAAACAATCTCACTTCAGAGGCCACTCACTGTTTAGGGTCTGTGGACAGAATCTACACAGCTCCAGAACAACATGGGTATTGGTGAGTCAGTTGGGAAAATAGGTTGAGATCAACAAAAATTAGATTATTGATATCAAGAAGAAAATGCCTGATTCTCCAACCAAGTTTTGATCATTGAGATGAGAATCTCATTCATGAGGATGAGGGACCTATTAGTGCCTATTTGTATGCATGCTATTATTATCTTATTTCACCCCATTGATGTGCAGTTTCTCGTGCTCCAACTCACTGGATAGAAACTAGACAATGACAATTCTTGATGTGAAAGTCAGAGTGGGTACCTAGAAGCTTCTGCTTACTGCTTGCCTCTCCAGGCTTGCACATAGACAGAAGTCAGCAACATCTCAGAGATTGCTTCATAGACAGCCAAAAAGCGCAAATCTCCTGCCCATGGAGGTTGACATTGAATGTGTATGAGTTTCTTCGCAACCTCCTGCTGCACCTCCAACCCACATACCATGTAGTTCTGCAATTCAATGCTGCATTTTGGAGCACAATGGCACACATCATTATAATGATGCATATCTTTGTATGCAGTCATGATTCGGAGATGCCTGATGAAGTAGCGTCACTCCGAAAGCTAGTGTGCTTCCAATTAAACCTGTTGGACTATAACCTGGTATTGTGTGATTTTTAACTTTGTATGCAGTGACAGACACCTATCTTAAGACGCCTTCATAATCACCCTATCTACCTGTGATGCACCTTTCAAGGAACAATGTACCTGCACCTTTAGGTTCTTGGTTCAACAACAGTACCCACGACCCTACCAATAACTGTATAAATCCTGCCCTTGTTTGTTTTACCAAAACACAACACTTCACATTTATCCAAATTAAACTCCATCTGCATTTCTCAGCCAATTGGCCCCATTTTTGTTTTATTCCTATTAACTTTGGGGTGTTTATAATCCTTAATTCAAATTCTGTTTCTTTGACATTTCTAGTCTTTTAACATTTTCTTCCATTATAAATACTGAGGCAATGTAATTCAATACCTATGAAATTCCATTGTAAATACTGAGGCAATATAATTCAATTTTTATGCAGTTTCATTACTTTCTTTAAAAATATTATCAGTCGTCAAGAATTCCATGTTGTTCCTAATCTCAATTTCTTTTCCAGTGTAGTTGCTTTCATGTTGGTTTTTTATATCCCTTGCTGGTTTATTTTTACAATTTTTTTTGCTACTATCTGCTTTGAAACTTTTTGATGTACTTTTTATCCTTGCTTTTTTCCAGGGATCTTGCACTTTGTAATTTTCTCTTTCCATTTTATATTGTTTCTTACTTTTTAGCCATGTGTGTGTGTGTTTTTTCAGGTACAGGCTTTCCTGATCAGTCAGAAACCTGTTTTGTAACTTATTATTTTTCAACATCTCTCACTGATCTTCTGTCTTTTTGTCCGTTAACAGATTGTGCAGTTAACTGGAAATAATTTGTCTCATCATCTTAAATCAGCCTTAACAGGACTTAAAAATTTCTCCCTTTCAAATATAACACTGGATTCAATATTTCAGTAATGTTGGAAAAATAGCAATATTAATGTATGTTGTATCAATAATTTATGTCAATCATCTTCATCTCAGGAAAGCTCTACATGAGTTCTTCAAGGTAGGACCTGGGTCTGACCATCTTCAGCCGCTCCACCAATGACCTTCCGTCCATCATAACGTCAGAAGTGGGCATGTTCACTGATGATTGCACAACATTCAGCGCCATTCATGACTCCTCAAATACTGAAGCAGCCCTCATCCATGGACAACAAGACCTGGACAATGTCCTGGCTTAGATAAATGGCAAGTAACATGTGCACCACACAAGTGCCAGACAAGGACAAGAGAGAATGTCAAACAAGAGAGAATGTGACTATCCACCTACCCCCCCGCTCCCCCCCCCTCCAACCCCATATTCAGTCACAGTTACTGAATTCACTAATATTAACAGCTGGGGTGGTGGTGGGTGGGGGAGAGTTACCATTGACCAGAAACTGAACTGAACCAGGCTTTTTATCAGAGTGGCTATAAGAACAGCTTCACGGCTAGGAGTTTCGCGATAAATATCCCACTGCCTGTCTCAACAAGTTCTGTCCACCATCGACAAGTGAGGGGTATGATTGATTACTCTCCATCTCCACTTTGTTAGCATCCCATCCACCACCTTTAATACTCACTCTCTTCATCATCAATACACAGTGGCAGTGTGTAAATTCACCAAGGCTCAAGTCAGTGACCTCTTCTGCCTGGAAGAGCATGCACTGTCACACCACAAGTTCCCTCTGAGCCACACACCATGCTGATATGAAAATACATTAATCCTCCCCCACTCATGGACTTCAAAATCCTGAAATTCCCTCCCAGCCAGCACAGTGATGTACCTACAGCCCAAGGACGAGAATGGTTGGAAATGTTACTTCACTGGTATTTTCTCAAACACAACCAGGAATGGGCAAGAATTGTTGGCTTAGTTAGTGATCCCCAAATCCAATGAACGAATGAATGGAAAATGTTACATTATGCACTTGACAGAAATACATTCTAACATGCTTTTTATTGCAAACATTTTTCATCAGTTTTGGCCAGTGAGCAACAGAAGGAGATTCTAAAGCAGTTAGTCGGAGAGATTTAGAAAGGTCACAGAGGAGCACAGCTATGTCTGAGGTTGTAGAGCTGGACAAGCTTATGGACATAGTGAGGGATGACGCCATGGAAAGACACAATAAAATGACTGAGAGCTTGAAAACAAGGCACTGCTTAATTCAGAGACCATTTGGAGAGAACACAGAGGACACACAGAGATCATGGGCTCGATTGGGACATGGATGGTAACAAAGGAATAAGGCTTCAGCAGCAGATGTGGAGTAGCTGAGGAGTATGGTACAGAAGTGAAAAAGTGTAAACCAATGGATTGTTCACCTTTGTGTTGTATCACTCACTTTGAATCATGCAATTATTCTTCAATTTCTTTCTTACTACTAAATGCAAATGAATTGTAGTGGAACTCAGTGCAGAGCATCAAGGAATGGTACTTGGCTGAAGAATGCATTATGGGTTTGATAACAATGTGGCAGGATGAGAAATTAGGTTAAAACGTGTACATGCTAGGATTAACAAGTCTGCACATTGATGTAAACCTGTGTCATTGAGATCTACAACAGGCCCTTTCATCCAACTTGTCCATGCCACCCAGTTCTAAGCTAGACCCATTTAGCTTTTGGCCCATATCCCTCCATATCTAGCCTATCCATGTACCTGTGTATATGTTTCTTAAATGACAAAATTGTACTCGCCTCCACCACTACCCCAGCAGCCTGTTCCAGACACTGAGCACCCTGTGTGTGAAATAATTGTCTGTCTGGACTCTTTTGTATTTATCCCCTCTCAAATTAAACCTATGCCCTCTAGTTTTACACTCACCCACCATGGGGAAAAGCTGTGGCTATCTACCTTACCTGTGTATCTCAGAATGTTATGGACCTATATAAAGTCACCACTCAGTGTCAGACACTCCAGTGAACAAACATCCAGCCTGTACAGCCTCTCCTTGGAACATTAACCTTCCAGACCAGGTAGAATCCTAGTAAATCTGTTCTGCACTCTTTCTAGTTTAATAATATCCTTTTTATATTAAGGCGACCAGAACTGCATGCACTATTGCACCAGAGTGGAGGGAAAAGGTCGTTCAAAAGATATGGCCAGAAGTTCACTTTGAGGTCAGGAATGACACACAAGTTGCAAACATGGTTCAGCCTCGGGCAATGACTGAGGAGAGGGATAGTTAATGACAGAACATATCAGCTCATTTCATGCTGGATGATAATATTATAGACCGAGAACAGTATGAGAGGGGTTGCAGTGAGGTTGAGCTGGATGCCACCATTGTACAAGAAACCTGATGTTGTGTTTTTGAATGAGGATGATAACTAAGAGGAGGTCAAGGACACAACGTTGATGACAGAAGAGGTACTTGTGCAGGAAGTGAATCTATTCCAGATTATTCTATGGCAACTGTTCCATGTGTTTCAATGTTGAAACTCTCAGCAGAATACCACTGGCAGGACACAGTCAGGGCATCTTGGACAGTGACTTCCTTGTTCCTGCATTTTGTTGTTCACGTGTGGTCACAGAAATTTGCTGTCTGAGTTCTTTGTAAATAATGTAGAACACTCCTCACCACAACATTATTCTATCATGAATTCAAAACCATTTCAATGATTCCAACAAAAAAGCCTTTTAATGAATATATGAATCAAAAGGTTAAATCACTGCAGTAAACAGCACTAAAAGCATCCTAGTCACAATGCATCAGTTCCATCTGAGTACCAGCACATATTCACCATGACTCAATGTTAATTTAATAGCATGTGTGGTTTTGACAAATCCCACTTGCCACTGAAGATGAGAGTGCAAAGTCATATATTGACAACATTTTAAAGACAAGCACTAACCTTTTCAAAATTAAGGATGTTAGAACTGATGTTGATTTATGCTGAAGCCTTGTTTTGTACTATTTCTTTTGTCATTAATTTCTGTACATTCAAATCCATTTCCACTGGAGGAAACCAGCCGGGTGGAATACTGAACTAAACAGTAAGCAAGAGCTGAATTATCATCAATAGTTCATCAATATCCCTGAATGGAGCATTGAATCTGATATTTGAAATGTTTTTTTAAATTCTGCTCTCATGCTGAATGGAATAATTTCTTCTAGACAATTAAGCGAAAAATACTTTTTAAACCTAAAGAAATAACTGACGCAATAAAATTACTGTGTGCTTTAAAAGGCCTGTAGTAAGATATTTTTTCTTTGAGAGAAAAGCAATGGTGCATGGAGTATGTCTATAAAAATGCTCTATTTATTTGCTGTAGCCTCACCTTGAAGAAAAAAAGGAAGCTCACAAGTGAAGAAAAAAACAGTTCAAATGCAAGGAAAGAGAAATTAAATTCTTATTGTTTTAAATCTCATCTTCACTAGCAAGCACATTAGGAAGACAAACGTTTCTCTTTGTTTCATAATGCAAAACGCACTTAACTCAGAACGTGCACACTCCGTCTTTCAACTGATTTCCCGTGAAGAATACCAGGGTGAATAACTTAATTCATCCCATTTCTAAAGGAATATCCCTGTGCACAATCTCCAATTCTAAAGCCTATGACAGAGATAATGATAAAAGTTTTCAGTTACAAAACATATCCTGAGCAGTACATTATTACATTATGGAATTTTGTGAGGAATGAACTTATTTCACCTCGTGGGAATCCACCCACTGCATTTTGTGTAATTTTCAAATGCACAGCACCAAATGACATTGCATCCCACTCATCAAAACTGTTTAGTTCTCCAGAACACCCTCATTGTGCCAAGCCTCGTTGAGTTAGATTAGCCTAAATGCATTGCAAGTGTTAGGAACCCAAATCTAAAATGCTACTAGCTTGCAGAAGTTAATAGTTTAATTTCCAATTCACGGAGAATGTGCAATGAATCATAACATTTTACAAATATGAACTCAAATTGCCAGGCTTGAAATCAAAATACCAAGAATTAGCTCCAATGGATATTAACATTGTGTTAACATTGATTTCTGGCTTTTCAATCCCTGAAACAATTTTGTGTTGTAACTTACTCATGTGCTGTCATGTGTATCTGAGAGCTGAACTCCTTGCCATATCTGTTGAACATCTGTCTGTCCATTTTCTGTTCACTTTCCCCCTTTACCACTATGGCCCAAATTTCATCTTTTATTCCTCTTCCTCACTGTATTTCGCTGATTTCCACCACCTATTTCCTAGCTGTCCAAGATTATCTTTCACGTAGTCCCTTACATGAGTAGCATGTTATAAATGGCAATTATTTTAAAGATTACCCATGACCTCTCCCACAAGCATGGGAACACCACCACATTGCAAGGTCCCCTCCAAGTCACACGCCAGCCTGGTCTGGACTTTTAGGACATAGGACCAGGAATAGGCTTCAACCCGTCAAGCCTGTGCTGTTTAATATAAACATAGCTGATCGAACACATTCCATGATAATGTTACATTTAATGATATTAAGATGTTTCCTAAGGAACACCACCACCTGCAAGTTCCCATCCAAGCCATTCACCACCCTGACTTGGAACTGTATCATGGTTCATTCACTGTTATTTGGCCAAAATCCTGGAACTCCCTTGCTAACAGCAATATGGAAGAATCTTCTGATGTGGACTACAGCAGTCAAAAAGGCAGATCATTCCCACCTTCTCAACGGCAATAAATTCTGGCCAAGCCAATGATCCACATACCCCGTAAATAGGTTTTTATAAGAGTATTGAATGACATTTCTGATCTGTTCCACTCCCTCATTACCATTGTGATAAAATTTGAATACTGGTGTGAAGCTTTCATCTTTGGAAAGTCATTTTGAAACTTTATCACAGATTTTTAGCTCTGCCTTCTTGTGCAGTATTGGAAATTGGGCTATGACAATGCTACTTGGTCAGATATTGCCCTCCAATTGCCAGCCCCACGCGCTGATGCACAGGCAGATCAGGTAGCATGAGGAATTGACATGTCAATGATAGAGTTGTCAGTTCAAGATGTAGAATCGCACAAGAGCACAGAAGATTTTGAACACAGTTTGATATATTATTAACCAAGAGTTTCAAATAGGTAAGAAGAGTGATGATGGTCCATAGATCAGGAAAAGAGCGGAAAAATGCAAACTTAATAAGAGCAGGAGCTCTCCAAGCCTGCTCCACAATTAAATGATATTGTGGCAGATCTTTTAATTCAAAACTTATTTTCCATTTGATGAGCGACTTGCAAGCTCTGCCTCAGTCACAGGATGATCCCACTGTCCTTTCTGTTTCCTTTTATGTCACAGTTCCTTGTCCCCAATGATTTTTCAGTCTACCCAATTTTCATTTGGTCCCTCTATATAACCATTAATGTGTCCACAATACCACTGAAGCCCATGGCTCTGCAAAGTGCCACACCCTTGTTCACCATTCACGCACCCAGAGTGATAATATCCTGTTATCCCTGCTACCTGCTCCACCACCCCACTAAACTCAGCTCACCAGTGATCCCCATCCCCTGTTTTGATGTATCATTCTATCTCTAATTGTCCACTTTCACTGTAAACTTCCCCTCAACAACTGAGTCTAATGAAGCCCATCCCCATACTTGAGTTACCCACTTTCCATGAGACTCTACAAGTCTATATCCAGTAACCCTCAACTGTGTGTGATGACACCTCCTGTGACTGTAGCCTCCCCCCAACCCCCCCAGCCACTTGCCCCTCTCAGCAGGTTCCTCTTTTGACTTTCACACTTAACGATTTCTTTGAAGCCCAAATGTGTTTTCCCATTAAGCTCTTGATACATGTGATATTGACATAGCATAGTTCCATCAAGTGTCCTTTGACTGATCAATGCTCCCAGGGTGAATGTAAGGACTGCAGATGCTGAAGATCAGAGTCAAAAAGTGTGGTGCTGGAATAGCGCAGCAGGTCAGGCAGCATCCAAATGATGAAGGTTAGGAATGATGAAGGGCTAATGCCCAAAACTTAAACTCTCCTGCTCCTCAGACGCTGTCTGACCTGCTGTGTTTATCCAGCACCACACTGATCAATGCTCCAACTCTGACAAGTGTGGAGACTATCACTGTTTTCAATTTTGTTTTGTTGGAAGTTTGAGCCAAGGTTTGAGTTAGTTGAACTTTGAATGGTTGCGTACCTTTAAAAAAAAGGCAAAGAAAACCAAATGCCAATGGCTGTTGATGGTGACTGGCCCAGAAGATAATGCAACTTACTTATGACTTTACTCACTAAGGAACACTGCAGACTATTCCACAATATATATTGCCATACCCAGACATGGCAGCTGGTTGGATGTTGAGTTGGTCAATTAAGGGAGGGCTAGTCAGTCAACCACAGAGAAGATTGATTTAAAAACAAAGAACAGGAGGGAGTAAACCAGTTCTGATTGTTTCTTTCAGGTGCAGAGGGATTTCCAGACTGGCTATGACACTTTATTCTCCCCAGTTTCTGTCTGGTTAAAGAATTGTTGAATGTTCTGAGAAAAGAATCCTGGTCTGTAATTAATAGGTCATTTCTCTTCGACAGCTATTGAACTGTTCATATTCATTGATGACTTTGAGTTGAAATACACAGTCATGCCTGTGAGCAAGTCTTTATCCAAGAATTGCATGAAGGCATGGCATCCGAATGTTTCAAGTTGTTTCAAATAACTGAAAATTTTTGAAGAACATCAAATGTTTTAATTTCACTATGTTGTAAATCAAGTGGCATTAAGGCTGATTTAGTTTGGCTTATTATCTCTGGTCAGAAGTCAAACTGCCTGCATCTCCCTTTGCACTATACAATAATGCAGGCCATGGAGGCTGCCAGAGCCTTTGCAAAGTAACCTGGAAGAAGCTTGCAAGTCATAGTTGACTCTAAGTTCCAATAACAAGTTCTGAAAGACTGACACCGACACTCTCATTCGTTTGGCCAAACTGATCCTCACCCTTAACAATTTCTCCTTCGAATCCTCCCACTTCCTCCAGACCAAAGGAGTAGCCATGGGCACACGTATGGGCCCCAGCTCTGCCTGTCTCTTTGTTGGCTACGTAGAACAGTCGAACTTCTGTGATTACACCGGCACCACTCCCCACCTCTTCCTCCACTACATTGATGACTGCATTGGGCCACCTCATGCTCCTGTGAGGAGGTTGAGCAATTCATCAACTTCACCAACACATTCCACCCTGACTTTAAGTTTACCTGGACCATCTCTGACACCTCCCTCCCCTTCCTGGACCTCTCCATCTCCATTAATGACAACCGACTTGACACTGACAATTTTTACAAACCCACCGACTCCCACAGCTACCTGGATTTCACCTCTTCCCACCCTACCTCTTGCAAACCTGCCATCCCGTATTCCCAATTCCTCCACCTCCGCCGTGTCTGCTCCTAGAAGGACCAGTTCCACAACAGAACACACCAGATGGCCTCCTTCTTTTGAGACCACAATTTCCCTTCCCACGTGGTTAAAGATGCCCTCCAACGCATCTTGTCCACATCCCACACCGCCGCCCTCAGACCCCACCCCTCCAACCGTAACAAGGACAGAACGCCCCTGGTGCTCACCTTCCACCCTACCAACCTTCACATAAACCAAATGATCCACTGACATTTCCGCCACCTCCAAAAAGACCCCACCATCAGGGACATATTTCCCTTCCCACCTCTTTCCGCCTTCCGCAAAGACCGTTCCCTCCGTGACTACCTGGTCAGGTCCATGCCCCCCTACAACCCACCCTCCCATCCTGGCACCTTCCCCTGCCACCGCAGGAACTGCAAAACCTGTGCCCACACCTCCTCCCTCACCTCCATCCAAGGCCCTAAAGGAGCCTTCCACATCCATCAATGTTTTACCTGCACATCCACTAATATCATTTATTGCATCTGTTGCTCCCGATGCGGTCTCCTGTACATTGGGGAGACTGGACGCCTCCTAGCAGAGCACTTTAGGGAACATCTCCGGGACACCCGCACCAATCAACCACACCGCCCTGTGGCCCAACATTTCAACTCCCCCCCCACTCTGCCGAGGACATGGAGGTCCTGGGCCTCCTTCACCGCCGCTCCCTCACCACCAGACGCCTGGAGGAAGAACGCCTCATCTTCAACCCCAGGGCATCAATGTAGACTTCAACAGTTTCCTCATTTCCCCTTCCCCCACCTCACCCTAGTCCCAAACTTCCAGCTCAGCACTGTCCCCATGACTTGTCCTACCTGCCTATCTTCTTTTCCACCGATCCATTCCACCCTCCTCCCTGACTTATCACCTTCATCCCCTCCCCCACTCACCTATTATAATCCATGCTACTTTCTCCCCACCCCCACCCTCCTCCAGCTTATCCCTCCACGCTTCAGGCTCTCTGCCTTTATTCCTGATGAAGGGCTTTTGCCCGAAACATCGATTTGCTGCTCCTTGGATGCTGCCTGAACTGCTGTGCTCTTCCAGCACCACTAATCCAGAATCTGGTTCCCAGCATCTGCAGCCATTGTTTTTACCTTGTGTTGGACCAAGGCCAGGCATAATGATGCGGTAAGCTTTGTCAATGCTGATTTGCATAGATGAATGAGAAACTTGATGTCCATTGTGACATGTTGATGCGGAGAGATCTGGATAAAGGCTAGGATAAGCAGTTGGCAAGCTGCTGCTTTCCAGGTGAGGTGAGGGTGACAGTTTTTGACATCAAGGCTGCATCTGACCAAATGAGGCATCAAGAAGCCCTAGCAAAACTGAATCAGTGGGAATTATGGGAGAAAACCTCTGCTGATTGGAGCCATGCCTGGCTCATAAGGAGGTGCTTGTGGTTCTTAAAGGTCAGTCATCTCAGCTCCAAGATATCTCTGCAGGAGTTCCTCAGGGTAATATCCAAGGCCCAACATCTTCAGTTGCTTCATCAATGACTTTCCCTCCAGCATAAGGTCAGAAGTGGGGATGTTCGCCATGATTATATAATATTAAACAAAGAAATGGCAGAAGAATTAAATGGGTACTTCAGATCGGTGTTCACTGGGGAATACACAAGCAATCTCCCTGAGGTAATAGTGGCTGAAGAACCTGAACTTACGGGAACTTATATTTGCCAGGAATTGGTGTTGGAGAGACTGTTAGGTCTGAAGGTTGATAAGTCTCCGGGGCCTGATGGTCTACATCCCAGGGTACTGAAGGAGGTGGCTCTGGAAATCGTGGATGCGTTGGTGATTATTTTCCAGAGTTCGATAGATTCGGGGTTGGTTCCTGAGGATTGGAGGGTGGCTAATGTTATACCACTTTTTGAGAAAGGTGGGAGAAAGAAAGCAGGAAATTATAGACCAGTTAGTCTGACCTCAGTGGTGGGAAAGATGCTGGAGTCTATTATAAAGGATGAAATTACGACACATCTGGATAGTAGTAGCAGGATAGGACAGAGTCAGCATGGATTTATGAAGGGGAAATCATGCTTGACTAATCTTCTTGAATTTTTTGGGGATGTAACTCGGAAGATGGATGAGGGAGATCCAGTAGATGTAGTGTACCTGGACTTTCAGAAAGCTTTTGATAAAGTCCCACACAGGAGGTTAGTGAATAAAATTAGGGTGCATGGTATTGGGGGCAAAGTACTAGATTGGATTGAAAATTGGTTGGCTGATAGGAAACAAAGGGTAGTGATAAACGGCTCCATTTCAAAATGGCAGGCTGTGACCAGTGGGATACCGCAGGGATCCGTGCTGGGACCGCAGCTTTTTACAATATATATTAATGATATAGAAGATGGTATCAGTAATAACATTAGCAAATTTGCTGATAATACAAAGCTGGGTGAAATGTGATGAGGATGTTAGGAGATTACAGGGTGACCTGGACAAGTTAGGTGAGTGGGCAGATGCATGGCAGATGCAGTTTAATGTGGATAAATGTATGGTTATCGACTTTGGTGGCAAGAACAGGAAGGCAGATTACTATCTCAATGGAATCAATTTAGGTAAAGGGGCAGTACAGAGAGATCTGGGTGTTCTTGTACATCAGTCAATGAAGGCAAGCATGCAGGTACAGCAGGTCGTGAAGAAGGCTAATAGCATGCTGGCCTTCATTACAAGAGGGATTGAGTGTAGAAGCAAAGAGGTGCTTCTGCAGCTGTACAGGGCCCTGGTGAGACCACACCTGGAGTACTGTGTGCAGTTCTGGTCTCCAAATTTGAGGAAAGACATTCTGGCTATTGAGGGAGTGCAGCGTAGGTTCACGCAGTCAATTCCTGGAATGGCGGGATTACCTTACACTGAAAGACTGAAGCGACTGGGCTTGTATACCCTTGAGTTTAGAAGACTGAGAGGGATTGAGACATATAAGATTATGAAAGGATTGGACACTCTGGAGGCAGGAAACATATTTCCGTTGATGGGTGAGTGCCGAACCAGAGGACACAGCTTAAAAATACGGGGTAGACCATTTAGGACAGAGATGAGGAGAAACTTCTTCACCCAGAGAGTGGTGGCTGTGTGGAATGCTCTGCCCCAGAGGGCAGTGGAGGCCCAGTCTCTGGATTCATTTAAGAAAGAGTTGGATAGAGCTCTCAAGGATAGTGGAATCAAGGGTTATGGAGATAAGGCTGGAACAGGATACTGATTAGGAATGATCAGCCATGATCATATTGAATGGCGGTGCAGGCTCGAAAGGCTGAATGTTCTACTCCTGCACCTATTGTCTATTGTCTATTGTCTATTCAGCATGTTTGTGACTTCTCAGATGCAAAAATGGACCATGTTCAAATCTAACAAGATCTGGACAATATCTAAGCTTGGACTGACAAGTGTCAAGTAACATACACACTACAAAAATGCCAAGCAATAACTGTCTCCAGTAAGAGGCAATTTAACCAGTACTTCTTGGCATTCAATGGTGTTCTCACCACCACATTCCCCACTATCAACATCTTGGAAGTTAGCATTGACCAGAAGCTCAGCAGGACTCACAATAAAAACATCGTGACTACAAATGCAGGTCAGAGGCTAGGAATACTACGACAAGTAACTTACCTCCTGACCCCTGTCCACCATCTACAAGGCACAAGTCAGGAGTGTGATGGAATACTCCCCTATTGCTGGGATAACTACAGCTCCAACAACACTGAAGAAACTTGACACTGTCCAGGTTAAAGTAACCTACTTGATTCGTACGACATGCACAAGCATCCCACAGCACCTTCTCACCACTGATGCTTCATAGCAGCAGTATGAACTATTTACAAGATGCACTGCAAAAATTCACCAAAACTCCTTAAACAGCACCTTCTGAACCCATGACCATTTCCATCCACAAGGACAAGGGCAGCACATGCAGGGGAACATCATCACCCATAAATCTCCCTCCAAGCCACTCTCTACCTTAACTTGGAAATATATCACTATTGCTTAACTGCCCCGGGTCAAAATTCTAAATTCTTGGAAGAGCAAGTCAACATGGATTTAGTAAGGGGAGGTTGTGCTTGACAAACCTGTTGGAATTCTTTGAAGAGGTGACAAGTATGTTAGACCAGGGAAACCCAGTGGATGTTGTCTACCTAGACTTCCAAAAGGCCTTTGATAAAGTGCCACACGGGAGGCTGCTGAGTAAGGTGAGGGCCCATGGTGTTCGAGGTGAGCTACTGGTATGGATTGAGGATTGGCTGTCTGACAGAAGGCAGAGAGTTGGGATAAAAGATTCTTTTTCGGAATGGTAGCCAGTTACAAGCGGTGTTCCGCAGGGTTCAGTGTTGTGGCCGCAGCTGTTCACGTTATATATTAATGATCTGGATGAAAGGACTGGGGGCATTCTAGCAAAGTTTGCCGATGATACAAAGTTAGGTGGACAGGCAGGTAGTACTGAGGAAGTGGGAAGGCTGCAGGAGGATCTAGACAGTTTGGGAGAGTGGTTCAGGAAATGGCTGATGAAATTCAATGTGAGCAAATGCGAGATCTTGCACTTTGGGAAAAAAAGAATACAAGCATGGACTACTTTCTAAATGGTGAGAAAATTCAAAAAGCCAAAGTACAAAGGGATCTGGGAGTGCTAGTTGAGGATTCTCTAAAGGTAAACATGCAGGTTGAGTCCGTGGTTGAGAAAGCGAATGCAATGTTGTCATTTATCTCAAGAGGGTTGGAATATAAAAGCACCATTGTGTTACTGAGACTTTATAAAGCTCTGGTTAGGCCCCATTTGGAGTACTGTGTCTAGTTTTGGTCCCCACACCTCAGGAAGGACATACTGGCACTGGAGCGTGTCCAGCGGAGATTCACACAGATGATCTCTGGAATGGTAGGTCTAACATACGAGGAACGGCTGAGGATCCTGGGATTGTATTCATTGGAGGTTAGAAGATTAAGGGGGAATCTAATAGAAACTTACAAGATAATACATGGCTTGGAAAGGGTGGACGCTAGGAAATTGTTTCCGTTAGGTAAGTAGACTAGGACCCGTGGACACAGCCTTGGAATTAGAGGGTGTAAATTCAGAACAGAAATGCGGAGACATTTCTTCAGCCAGAGTGGTGGGCCTGTGGAATTCATTGCCACGGAGTGCAGTAGAGGCCGGGACGCTAAATGTCTTCAAGGCAGAGATTGATAAATTCTTGATGTCACAAGGAATTAAGGACTACGGGGAGAATGCAGGTAAGTGGAGTTGAAATGCCCATCAGCCATGATTGAATGGCGGAGTGGACTCGATGGGCCGAATGGCCTTACTTCCACTCCTATGTCTTATGGTCTTATGGTCTTATGGTCTTAAAATCCTGGAATTCCCTCCCTTATGGCATTGCAGTTTTGACCTAATTTCCCAACTTTTGCACTGTTGTTCATGCTGCTCCGGGAAGGGGAGAATTCAGCCTCTTTTTGTTTATCTTTCACTTGCAGCGTTTTCGAATGGATTCTGTTTCAATTGGGATGCTAACTGCACTGACAGCAATAACAACCTCAATCAAGCTAATTGGAATCACAATAAGCTAATGGGTGCAAGATGAGAGATTGGCTGCTTTCCACAATAATCCAACAGAGAACCTACAAGATTCATTACATTTGTAGTTGATGTGCTTCATTATCAGCTACAGTTTGGACCCAAATCCAGAATCATAGCAAGCTAAATTAATGAATATGACAGAATATCTTTGCAGCTCATTGCATGTCCTAATGCAGCAAAAACAATAAATAAAACACATATTACTCAAATAGAGCAAAAAATACAATGTTAACTGCACACTTAAATGTGTAGCAGATAACAAATCCTTTCTCAGAATGCTTAGCAATCTGTGTTCTGCTGACTTTGAGACAGTATCGATTTACAATTAATCATCTGTCTTCAGTGAATTAAAAAAAAACTTATTTTAGCATCAACCAAGCTAGAATTGGTGAACCTAAAAAATAACGTCGATAGGATATAAAGATACATGTCGATAACTACTTAAATGTATTGAAAAATTTAAGTTCCTGGCAGCTTCATTCTACTCCCACTACACTAGATATAAACACACAAACTGAATTACACCTCAAAGTATGATGATCGATTGAAATGTTGTCATCTCGTGCAGAAGCAATGAAACAGCATACATTTGGGTTTTGTGTAGAAGCTGCAACTTAGCACTTCACAGAACATTACTGGCAAGCTTAGTGTGAGCTTATGGGCATGTCCTCAGCCATGTATCAAAGTGGCAGCATGTTTTACTCCACATCAATCAGTGATATAAAATACACCAGGAAGCTTTCTCTTTGTGACTTCACAATCCTCATTGGTTAAATAGCAATTTGTTTACAGCTTAAAAGTACAATGGTGTAAAATAAATCATTGTTTGATTTATGTGTTGAATAACAGATATGATGAAATGACCCCTGGTAAGGAGTCTGATCAACGGATCAACATAATCCATAAGAATAAAGCTTCAGTCAATTGTCCCTTGAGCACTAAAATTGAATTATTTAGTCAGAAATAATGCCCTACTATTTAAAAATACATATTTAAGTGCATATTACATTATATATAAAACATGCATGTCGGGGCATTTGATGGTAACAATTGTGTTTACATTGCTGTCACTCACCCACCCTGATATGGAACCATATAGAAGCAAAATATTTTTAGTTCAGTGAGGCATCATGTGTCAGCACAGCCTTGATGGGCCAAAGAGCCTGTTCCTGTGTAGTAATGTTATAGAGTCACAGAGCTGTACAGCACAGAAACAGACTCTTCAATCCAACTTGTCCATGCCAACCAGATATCCTAAATTAATCTAGTCCCATTTGCCAGCATTTGGTCCATGCCCTTCTAAACTCTTCCTATCCATGCTCCCATCCAGATGCCTTTGATAGTACTATCTGAGCTCAATCTCTTCACTCAATCAATGTTTGATGGCACTTTGACTGAACAATTAAAGTTTTGACACATTACTTGAAGATTATCAGAATTTAATCCAAAGTTCGTAACATATGTAGGGAGTGTAACAGAGAATACTGCAATTTATAGCAGTAGGTCAATTTCTCTTTCTTCCCAATTTTCTATTCTCCTTTTCTGAAAGGCATTGAATTTCTATTGAGATAAAGCTCCATAGGCATTGACAGCGCCTCAAAGCCAATTGTCACCTGTCAGCCTTTGAAATGGAGTATTGGTGATCTGTCACTGTGATGTGGATTTTGCCTCCAAGAGGATATTTGTGTCTGGTGTGGCAATACTTATGTTATCTCCCATAACATAAGAATTAAACACAGGTAATGTGGCATTTAAAGATTCAACATATGTTGTTGCAGCTTCTAATATGTACACATCTTGCAGTCAAGGCCCTTGGCCAATGTCAAACAAATCAGTTACAAACAGTAGCACATTTTTATCAGACTTCAGGTGATCCCTGTCAAGATGGAGTTCTTGACCTTTATACTTCTATACTACGTACCGTAATGATATCATGAATAAATTTCTTGAAAATATACTACACACAAACTGCGAGAGATTGCAGTCAGTAGGTTATGTGACTATAAGCATACCATACAGGAACGCTATCCACTTCTCATCTGACATACATGAACACTTCCTATAGGTGCCGTGAAATTAATTATTGTCCTCCTGCCATTGCCCTGATAAAATTAATCTTCAATTCAGAATGAGGACTGTTATAACAATGGTAGAAGGCTGAGGGGCCAATTATTTGTGGTTAAGTCGATAGTTGCCACCAAACCTTCTTTGAATATTAGACTAAGGGTTTTATATTGGTTTGTGGTGTAAGATGAAGTTGCAAGTCCATCTTAGTAGCAGAAGCACTTATCTTAAGTAATAAGATAAGGTTCATTAACCAGTAGTAATGTTAAGTTAACTCTTATAAAATAAAGTAAGCAAGGGCAAACAGGACACAGCTATGGGAAAAGGGGTATGCAGGGAAATGCAAAACAAATGGAGAACAGATAGAATACAGCCACTTTCTTAAGTTATTAAATTCAGTGTTGAGATTTTGAGGCTGTAAAAAAATAAGGTAGTATTCATTAAGCTTGTGTTTCATTGGTACATTGCAGCAAACTCTAGACAGAAACATTAGCGTAGAGCAAAGTTAGCTATCTTTGAGAAGATTTGTAGCTCTGGATAAGGTTCTGGATGTAGATTTGCTCACTGAGCTAGGTGGCTCGTTTTCAGACATTTCATCACCATACTAGGTAACATCTTCAGTGAACCTCCATGTATGCTTTGGGTGAAAGCCCTCTTTCTATTTATATGTTTGAGTTTGCTAGGATTAGTGATGTAATGTCCTGTGGTGATATCATTTCCTATTGTGATGTCATTTCCTGTTCTCTTTCACAAGGCATGGTAAATGGGATCCAAGTCAATGTGTTTGTTGATAGAGTTCCAGTTGGAATGCCATGCTTCTAGGAATTCTCGTGTGTCTCTGTTTGGCTTGTCCTAAGATGGATGTGTTGTCCAAGTCAAAGTGGTGTCCTTCCTCATCCATATGTAAGGATATGAGTGAGAGTGGGTCATGTCATTTTGTCACCAGTTGATGTCCATGTATCCTGGTGGCTAGTTTTCTGCCTGTTAGTCCAATGTAGTGTTTGTTACAGTTAGTGCAAGGTATTTTGTAAATAACATTAGTTTTACTTATTGTTTGTATCGGGTTTTTCAGGTTCATTAACTGCTGTTTTAGTGTGTTAGTGGGTTCATGTATTAAAATAGATTAATGATTGTTTAACAGACAGAAGACAGAGTTGGGATTAATGAGTCTTTTCCAGGTTGGAAATATGTAGTTAGCAAAGTACAACAAGAATCGGTCCCCGGGCTTGATTATTTACCATCTGTATTGATGGCTTGGCAGAGGGAACAGATTGTATTGTATTCAAATTTTCTGCTGATGTAAAAATGGGTAGGAGGACACATCACAATGAAGACATTAGTATTATACAAGGAGATATAGAATGAGTGAGTGGACAATAATTTGGCAAATTGGATTTACTGTAGGAAATGTAGTGACATTGGAGGCAATTCAAAAGATTTTCACTAGGTTGTTTGCTGAAATGAAGGGATTGACATATGAAGAACAGCTAAGCAGGCTTGATGTTTATACATTACAGTTTCGAAGAATGAGGAGTAATCTTATTGAAACATACAAGATTCCGAGAGGTCTGGACAGGGTAAAAGTTAAGAAGATGTTACGAATGGGAGAATCTCAAAATAGGCCACATAGTAACAGAATAAGGGGGCACTCATTTAAAACTGGGATTCAAAGGAAATTGTACTCTCTCAGGGTAAAAATACATATGGAATTCTTTACGCCAGTGAATTGTGGAAGCTGCATCTCTATAAGTATTTAAAGTGGAGGGGAATCAAGGACTACTTGGTAAATGAAGGAAAATGGACATGAGGACCATAAGACTATAAAATACAGAAGCAGAATTAGACCATTTGGCCTTTCAAAACTACTCCACCATTCAATCTTAACTGAATGTTTCTCAACCTCATTCTCCTGCCTCCCCCCACCCACCCCATAAACCCTGATTCATTTACTAATAAAGAACCTATCTACATCAGTCTTAAATACTCTCAATGACTTGGCCTCCAAAACTTTCTGTGGCCATGAGTTCCAAAAATCAACCACCAACTGGCTAAGGAATGTCAGATCAGCCATGATCCTATTCAATGGCAGAACAGGCTCAACGGGCCAAATGGCTGTCTTTTGTTCTGACTTTTTATCATCTCATAGTTTATGGAAGTCGATTTTGGAACATCAAGGAGTTGAGAGCTATTTGAGCTATAGGGAGAGGCTGAACAGGCCGGAGCTGTTTTCCCTGGAGCGTCGGAGGCTGAGGGGTGACCTTATAGAGGTTTACAAAATTATGAGGGGCATGGATAAGGTAAATAGGCAAAGTCTTTTCTTTGGGGGTCTGGGAGTCCAGGACTAGAGGGCGTTGGTTTAAGGTGAGAGAGGAAAGATATAAAAGAGACCTACGGGGCAACTTTTTCACGCAGAGGGTGGTACGTGTATGGAATGAGCTGCCAGAGCAAGTGGTGGAAGCTGGTACAATTGCAACATTTAAGAGGCATTTAGATGGATATATGAATAGGAAGGATTTGGAGGGATATAGGCCGGGCGCTGGTAGGTAGGACTATATTGGGTTGGGATATCTGGTCGGTATGGACGGGTTGGTCCGAAGGGTCTGTTTCCATGCTGTACCTCTCTATGACTCAATGACTCTATAAGAGTTGAGGCCTGGGACGTATCAATAATGACCTTATAAATCGTCAGGGCAGGCTTACTGGGCCAAATGTCCTACTGTTATTTTTACATTTTAATGAGATTGAAAAAATAACTCTTTTAATTTACATTTCTGAGGTTTGGCCACCAGTCGGCCAACAACAACGCATAGTAAAAATTTGAAAAATACTGTGGGCAAATGTAGTGATTGGAACCAGGTCGTTGATTGAGGTTGTTAACCTGGACCAATCAGGAAAGCCATGGCTGACCAACATAACCAGGAAAGAGTTCTCTGAGCCAGGAGACATTTGACTTCTGGGTTTTTTTTGTTTTCGTATGATTGTTTTGAAGTTTCTCTTTCTTCTTTTGAAAAAAAAATATAGGCAGGAGACTTGGAATTGCCTCAATTTAGGGAAATGTCTCTGTGCTGACTGGTGCCATAGAGAAAAAATATTACCAGGAGATTTAGAATTGCCTCAGTTCAGGTTGATTGACTCTGCACTGGCTAGGTCACAGTCAGTTAAAACAAAAAAAATCCCAGGAGATTAAAATCACCTCAATTCAAGGCACTGACTCCGAGCTGGCTGGTCACAGCCAGTGTAGTGTGCACAAGTAAATAAAGGGTGACTTGGTGACAGGATACCAGCCTCTGTGCAGTTAATTCAATAAAGTAATGGAAATTTGGATAGGGACTGGATTGGACTACTGACAAAATTTCTGACTGATAATGGGTCAAAAATTTGCTAATGCGGAATTTAGAAATAAGTTTGCAGATATGAAAATAATCGTTATGAGTCTGGCAACATAAAACACTTTTTGCAAAGGGGTGTGTGCAGTCATAAACAAAATGATTCAAAAAAGGTTGGCGCCCCAGGCAAACTGTAAGTGTATTAGTGTGAGATGACCTTGCTAAGAATTTGTTGCAGATGGTCTGAGGGTAAAAGTTCATAACAATTAGCTGGTAGTAGGACTTCTTACATTCAGTCAGTAATAAGTAATTAGCTCCAAGCTTGGGAAAGGACAGCAACGAACTCAATTTTGTTTGAACGTTTGGAAGTGGTGGAAGCTGGTACAATTGCAACATGTAAGAGGCATTTGGATGGATATATGAATAGGAAGGATTTGGAGGGATATAGGCCGGGCGCTGGTAGGTAAAAGGCATGCAGGCAAAAGGCTTGAATTTAAGTCAAAGCCCTGAATCTTACCAGAAATCGATGAAGTCTCATGTTTGTCAAATTTTGTGTAGGGTTTCTTTCCACACGGTCTCACAAAATCATCCCAAAATCACCTCACTAACTCAGTACCACGCCCCGTGACATTCTGCTCTACTAATGCTAGCCTGGTTTTCCCACTCATGGCAGGCAGACGCAGCTACTCTCTGCTAAAATATCCCAGAATGCATGATGCTAGGCCAGCATTGATCCCAAACCATGCACCTGGTCAAGAGCTGGCAGTCTGAAGTTGCCCTTCACCGTAGCCGCTGTGGGACAGCAGCTACAACCCAATGTTTGTCAGGACACAGGGGGTGACACTTTCTTGCATACGCAATGTGAAGTGTGTTGTGAGGCACAGGTCCAGTAGTTTGAGTATGCCACCCCATGGGCTCACCCATCTCTGGACTCATAGCAGAAGCGGTTATGCAAAGATTAGAACAAACAGTATTACCGCAAATTCAACCCAAACTCTGGGTCAGATATGGGGATGACACCTTTGTAATCATTAAAAACACAGAAATAGAGAACATACACTGGATCATCAACACCACACTCACAGGAATCTGATTCACTAGAGAGGAAGAAAAGGAAACCAACTCCCATTCCTAGACGTGATGGTACAGAGAACACCAAACGGAGAATTCACCACAAAGGTATACAGGAAAGCCACACACACAGACCAAGTCCTGAATTACGAAAGCAACCACCCCAACACACACAAAAGAAGTTGCATCAAGACACTACTCAAAAGGGCCACAACACACTGCAGTACACCAGAACTGCAAAAAGAGGAAGAAGAACACCTCTACAATGTATTTGCCAAAAACGGATACCCGCGCAATTTCATCAACAGATGCCTAAGGGAAAGACAACGGAACGCGGACATGCTGCAACCCAAAGGACTAGCCACACTACCATATATCAAGAGCATTTCCGAACTGACAGCCAGACTACTGCGACCACTAGGACTCATAACAGCACACAAACCAACAGCCACTCTCAGACAACAACTCACCAGAACGAAGGACCCGATACCCAGCATGAGCAAAACCAATGTAGTGTACAAATTCCCATGCAAGGACTGCACAAAACACTACATAGGACAAACAGGAAGACAGCTAACGATCCGCATCCATGAACACTAATTAGCCATGAAACGACACGACCAGCTATCCTTAGTAGTCACACATGCAGATGACAAGCAACATGAATTCGACTGGGACAACACTACTATGATAGGACAAGCCAAACAGAGAACAGTCAGGGAATTCCTAGAGGCATGGCACTCATCCATAGATTCAATCAGTAAGCACATCGACCTGGACCCAATATACCGACCACTACAACGGACAGCTGGGACTGACAACCGGAAACGATAGATTCAAACCACTACAAATGCCGGAGGAAAGTTCACAGAAGCGCTTCACAGGAGGCTCCCAAGCACTGAGGATGTCACCTAGACAGGGGACGAAACGTCTGCAACACAAATTCCCAGCTCGGCGAACAGAACCACAACAACGAGCACCCAAGCTACAAATCTTCTCACAAACTTTATTTCATTTATTTTATTTATTTTTTTTCACTGTTCTGTACCTCTTATTTCTTGATTGTCTCTCTTTCTCTCACTCCCCACTCTCTCATCACCTTTTTCCTCTCCTCTTCCCTCTTTGTACCCTTCTCCCCTGTTTTCCATTTTGCCTCTGATTCACCCATCCCCACCATCCCCCACATATTTTGTCACATAGCACTGGCTTCAGCCTTGGTCATTCACAGCTCCTAATCTCCCTATAATCTCTCTATGCACTGTCACTATCACCTCTTAGTAACTACCTTTGCTTCTGGAGCCATGACTCACCTTCTCTCAGCCTGGTATAAATACCTCCCTATTTCTCCCTTTTTTTAGCTTTGACAAAGGGTCAGTTAGACTCGAAATGTCAGCTCTTTTCTCTCCTTACAGATGCTGCCAGACCTGCTGAGATTTTCCAGCATTTTCTCTTTTGGTTTCAGACTCCAGCATCTGCAGTAATTTTCTTTTATGCCAGATTATATGACTTTATAATTGGCCTGCTCATTCAATGTGTTCCATATGATGGGAATGCACAACAGGATTCTCAGTAAGCATTGTGGGCAGCACAGTGGCACAGTGGTTAGCACTGCTGCCTCACAGCGCCAGAGACCCGGGTTCAATTCCCGCCTCAGGCGACTGACTGTGTGGAGTTTGCATGTTCTCCCCGTGTCTGCGTGGGTTTCCTCCGGGTGCTCCGGTTTCCTCCCACAGTCCAAAGATGTGCAGGTCAGGTGGATTGGCCATGCTAAATTGCCCGTAGTGTTAGGTAAGGGGTAGATGTAGGGGTATGGGTGGGTTGCGCTTCGGCGGGGCGGTGTGGACTTGTTGGGCCGAAGGGCCTGTTTCCACACTGTAAGTAATCTAATCTAATCTAATTTCTCTATCGATTTTCATCGTAGACATTGGGAGTTCACTGTGTACAAGCTGGTCACCTCCTTTCCCACCTTACACTTCAAAAGTATTGCACTGTTTGTAAACCACTCTGTGACATTTCACAGTCATGAATAGTGTCACATGCACATTCCTTCTTTCCATATCTAGTAGTTGAAAGGGTAATCAAGAAAATTGAGATCACATTTTTCTGATATTGACTAAATGCTTGTCAGTCGAACTCCAACTATTATGTTCCTTGTAAGGGAAGGCAAATCTGCCTTGTTAAGGAACAATAAGTTTCAGCCCATGCTGGGGACTACCCAACTGTCTGATATGGTTACCGTGATGCTTTATGTTGAAATCCAGTCACTTTGGACAGCAGCCACTTTGACTGTAGATGTGTAGGAAAGGCAGAACCATTACAGTTCTTTCCAGAGCCATCCTGAGAAACCAAGACAAAAGAGGCAACTGCATATCCATCCATGTCCTTTCCTTTCCTTCTCTCTGAAAGCTCTCAACAGCTGCATCCTGCAACTGACTGGATGCAGACCTGCTGCAGACAGAGCTGTAACAGAAGACATCAACTCAGTGCCACTGTCTTCAGAAGAGCAACCCAAATTGACAAGCTGCTGTAAACTAGTATCTTGGATCATTGAAGAGTAATCTGAGCATTTATCTCTTATCTTTTATCATTTTATCCTCTGTTACCTTGTAACTTGTGTCTTGCCTGCTTGTGTGCATTGTGGAAGTCAAGAAGTCTCTGCCTTTCAATGTTCTTCTTTATCTCTAGGAGAAAGTGAGGACTGCAGATGCTGGAGGTCAGAGTCAAAAAGTGTGGTGCTGGAAAATCACAGCCAGTCAGACAGCATCTGACAAACGGGAGAGTCAATGTTTCGAGCATAAGCTCTTCATCAGGAATGTGGGACGTGAAAGATAAATGGAAGGGGGTGGGGCTGAGAGGAATGTAGCTGGGAATGCGATAGGCATATGGAGGTGGGGTGCGATGATGATAGGTCGGAGTGGGGGTGGAGCGAATAGGTGGGAATGAAGATGGACAGGTAGGACAGTTTAAGAGGGTGGTACCGAGTTGGAGTTTGGATCTGGGATAAGGTAGGATGTGGAGATATCAGGAAATTGGTGAAATCGACATTGATGCCAATGTGGTTGGAGGGTCCCAAGGTGGAAGATGAGGTGTTCTTCCTCCAGTCGTCGGGTGTCTAGGATTTGGCAGTGGAGGAGGCCCAGGACTTGCAAGTCCTTGCCGGAGTGGGAGGGGAAGTTTGGCCACAGGGCAGTGGGGTTGATTGGTGCGTGTGTTCTGGAGATGTTTTCTGAAATGTTCCGCAAGTTGGAGTCCTGTCTCCTCAACGCAGAGGAGATGACATCAAGAGCAATGGACACAGTAGATGAGGTGTTTGGAGGTGCAGGAAAATCTCTGCCAGATGTGGAAGGATCCTCCTATGCCTCTACCCTGGTGAATTTTAGTAATAAAATTATCTCCTTAATTATTTAATCTAAGGAAGCTATCTTATGTCTATACATCAAGCTTCATATGGTTAACTGTGGAAATAATAAGTGACGTTTCATCTTTTTAAATAATTCAACCACTATTACAATCAAGCCAGGAGTGGAATCAGTTCACACTGATCCCACACCAGTCATGACAGAGTCTGTGCGTTCTTGTATGCTTTGGGTGAAAGGACAGAGAAGCAGATTCAATAGAAATTTCAAAAGACAATTGGGTAACTACTTGGAGGAAGATAAACAACGGGCTGTGGGGGGAAAGCAGATGAATAAGATTAATTGGATAGTTCTACTGTCACAGGAACGAGGGACTGAATGGCCCCCATCTGACCCGCTTCATTGAATACTTCAGCTGAAAGTGATAAAACATGAAGCACAGTCTCCACCATGTTGGAGGGCAATGCCTGCTCTCCTCTTTCTCCTGAGTCTAGATTAGAGTAGGGCTGAAAAAGCACAGCAGGTCAGGCAGCATCCAAGGAGCAGGAAAATCAACGGTTCGGGCAAAAGCCCTTCATCAGGAATAGAGGGCAGGGTGCCTGCAGAGTGAAGAGATAAATGAGGGGGGTGGGGGTGGGGAGAAAGTCGCATAGAGTACAAAAGGTGAATGGGGGTGATAGGTCAGAGAGGAGTGTGGGGGAAGGTAGCAGAGAGTATGATGGGTGAATGGGGATGGGATGAAGGTGATAGGTCAGAAAGGAAGGTGGAGTGGATAGGTAGGAAGGAAGATAGGCAGGTAGGACAGGTCATAAGAGTGGTGCTGAGCTGGTAGGTTGGAACTAGGGTGAGGTGGGGGAAGGGAAATGAGGAAACTGGTGAAATCCACATTGATGCACTGGGGTTGAAGTGTTCCGAGGCGGAAGATGAGGCATTCTTCCTCCAGGCGTCTGGTGGTGAGGGAGCAGCGGTGAAGGAGGCCCTGGACCTGCATGTCCTCGGCTGAGTGGGAGGGGGAGTTGAAATGTTGGGCCACGGGGCGGTGTGGTTGATTGGTGCGGGTGTCTCGGAGATGTTCCCTAAAGCGCTCTGCTAGGAGGCGTCCAGTCTCCCCAATGTAGAGGAGACCACATCGGGAGCAACGGATACAATAAATGATATTGGTGGATGTGCAGGTAAAACTTTGATGAATATGGAAGGCTCCTTTGGGGCCTTGGATGGAAGTGAGGGAGGAGGCGTGGGTGCAGGTTTTGCAATTCCTGCGGTGGCAGGGGAGGGTGCCACGAAGGGAGGGTGGGTTGTTGGGGGGCGTGGACCTGACCAGGTATTCATGGAGGGAACGGTCTTTGCGGAAATCGGAAATGGGTGGGAAGGGAAATATATCCCTGGTGATGGGGTCCGTTTGGAGATTACTGAAATGTCTTCGGATAATGTGGTTTATGCGAAGGTTGGTAGGGTGGAAGATGAGCACCAGGGGGGGTTCTGTCCTTGTTACGATTGGAGGGGTGTGGTTTGAGGGTGGAGGTGCGGGATGTGGATGAGATGCATTGGAGGACATCTTTAACCACGTGGGAAGGGAAATTGCGGTCTCTAAAGAAGGAGGCCATCTGGTGTGTTCTGTGGTGGATCTGGTCCTCCTGGGAGCTGATATGGCAGAGGCAGAGGAATTGGGAATATAGAATGGCATATTTGAAGGAGGTAGGGTGGGAAGAGGTGTAATACAGGTAGCTGTGGGAGTCGGTGGGTTTGTAAAAAATGTCAGTGTCAAGTCGGTCGTTAGTAATGGAGATGGAGAGGTCCAGGAAGGGGAGGGATGTGTCAGAGATGGTCCAGGGGAATTTAAGGTCGGGGTGGAATGTGTTGGTGAAGGTGATGAATTGCTCAACCTCCATGGTGAAGATGAGGCATTGGGAGCCGGGGAAACGGAAGTCTTGGAGGAGGTGGAGGGCTTGGGTGGTGTCTGTAATGTATGTGGGGAGTTCCTGGACTGGGGGGATGGGGGGGAGGTAGGACAGTGTCAAGGTAGGTGGAGATGAGTTCGGTGGGGCAGGAGCATGCTGAGACAACGGGTCGGCCGGGGTGGATCTTAGGAAGGCTTGTGGATCTTGAGAAGGAGGTAGAATCGGGCGGTGCGGGGTTTGCCAGTTTCCTCATTTCCCCTTCCCCCACCTCACCCCAGCTCCAACCTTCCAGTCAGCACTGTCCCCATGACTTGTCCTATCTGCCTATCTTCCTTCCCATGTATTCACTCCACCCTCCTCTCTGACCTATCATCTTCATCCCCACCCCCATTCACCTATTGTACTCTTTGCTACCTTCCCCTACCCTCCTCGCTGACCTATCACCTCCATCCCCACCCCCAATCACCTATTGTACTCTATGCTACTGTTTATGGTACCCGTTGGGAGCAAGGTCACCCTCCGACCTACCATGCAAGATTGCTTAGATTTTACAAATACATCTTGTGAAGAATGCTTGGAAAATGTCAATTGCCTTTGGTGTTTTGTTGATCAACATTGCATGAAGTATCTTGTTGAAACTATAATTTCTCCCAGTTCAATATGTCCTTTAGATGAAGCTTGCTGGGGAGTTTGCTGGGTAAATTTTGAATGTTTGATCATTGCAATGTCTGTGATTGGAGGACTCATTCTGTTGCCTTTAATGTGTTGCAGTTGTTATTGCTGATACAAGAGAAAATCTCCACCATGTTGAATCTGTGTGAAAAAGCACCTCTAGATTAATCCAGGCACATTAAACATACCTTAGAACTCTGTTCTGTGCTGACTTAGCTGCAAAATGGATCTTGTTATTCATGGTCCTCTCTGTTGGTGTGTCTGGAATGAAGGAAAAAGTGAAGTCTGTAGATGCTAGAGATCAGAGTCGAGAGTGTGATACTGGAAAAGCACAGCAGATCAGGGCAGTATCCGAGGTGCAGGAGAATCGATGTTATGTGCATAAGCCCTTCATCAGGAATGAAGAGACTCATTCCTGATGAAGGGCTTATACCCGAAATGTCGATTCTCTTGCTCCTCCGATATTGCCTGACCTGGTGTGCTTTTCCAGCACTACACTCTTGTATATGGAACGATCATAATTTCAGCTGGGAAGGTCAATCTGATTTTTTGCAATTCACCCAAACACTTGTGTTTCTGGCTGAGGAAGTGACAATTACAATGAATCTGTTATCACAAGTCTCCACTTGATTTTACATTCCTCCCACCCCTCTTCAACGCTGAAGCTCTGCTGCAAATCTTGCCTGGACTGATGAATATTCAAGTAATGTATAGAATTGATCATGTTGTAAGCAAAATGCATGCATGTGAACTGGAAGGAGGAGAGCAAAGGACACAAGCGTTGATAACAAGTGCATTGGTCTTTCCAGTCTTGGGATTGCTGAGTACAATAATAGCATTCATTCAGAATCATCTCTTCCCTAGCACAGAGCAAGCCCTTGAATAGAAGCCTCCAGAGGCTTCAATGAAGGCTTTAATCATTTTACTCATGAACCAAAGTTTTACAATTAATTTTATTAGCTACCATAAATGTTACCAAAGACTATAGAATGGACTCAGGTATTGAGCAATATTTCCCATTACATTCTCAAAATCTCAAAGTAAGGAACCTTTTCCTGCTCTTGTGTGATTTTGTAATGGGGCATTTTTTTTTTAGGAATTCCTCATGTCTCATTCAACAAAATCCAACCTAGACCTTAATTTTTACTTAATTTAAAGACGCTTAATTCATTATTTGAAAATTCACACCCTTTTAACACTGAACTCTCAACTTGCTCTGTTATTTTTGTCATTTCCTTCAAACCATCGCGCACTTCATCTTTTCAGAGCAAAGAAGCAACTTTGTGCCATCAACAATGGACTATTCACATGTCACAAAGGAAAAATTGTTCCCCTGTTGAGTCACTAACTTGTAACAATGATTGATGCAGCCTGAAACATTTGCAGGAGAGGTCATTTTTAACTCGTGCCTGGAACATAAAATTTGCCAGCCTGATTTGATTTTGTCGACTGGTCTTGAGGTAAGCACTTATGCCTGATACAGATAGGACCATATTGAAATAATTGAACTGCATCAATTGTAGCACCTCAATGCTAGTTTTGTGTGCTTTGAGATGCACACCTTGCCAAACCTCTATAAAGGGACCACTTTATGCTCACAATACATATCTACACAGTTCCTTCATTGTCATTAAAGATCTCAAGGAATTTTTAAAAAATGATCAAGTTGTTGACACAAAGGAAGATGTTAGAAGAGAGGACCAAATCTTATTTAAAGTAGTGCTATTTGAGAAGTGTCTTATAAAATTAATGAGAGAGAGAGAGGTCAAGAGTTTAAGGGCAAGGAATGTCAAAGCTTGGAGCCTTAGCAGCTGAAGGCACCTTGCAGACTGCAACATGATTAAAATTGGAGGTACTCAAGAAACCATAAATAAAGAACTGTAAATACCTTGCAGGGTTGTTAGGCTGCATTTTGTTACATAAATAAAAGGGAAGAGTCCAGTGAGGAATTTGAAAACGAGGATCAGAATCTTATAGACGTCTTAGCATTGTGGGCTACAGCGAGATTTGTGATAGAATCAGTCTGGCAAGGCCTATCTCAATGTCATCAGCAGCCTGCTCCATCTTTTATGTATTTGACAAGCAGTGTGGCGGGTTTCTCACTGAGGTACTTGTTATCGCTTTGTTAACAGACCCAACTCACCTCATTAGTATTCGGTTTCCTTTCTTACCAAACACATCTAGCCAGAGATCAAAAAAACCCAACACAGAAATCAGAAAACATACCTGGTGAGTTCAGCTTGCCGCTTACCTCCAAAGGAACCTCTCCCTCCATTCTGTGTATGTGCAAACTGTATCACAGGCATGATCCACAGGCACCAGCCAAACATGCCCATCATCCACATGTGTTGTCAACCTGTATATGTCAATCCCTTATGATCATCATGGCACCACAAGGGATGAACTCAGATGTCTCCAGTTTCCTCATTTCCCCTCCCCCCACCTTGTCTCAGTCAAATCCCTCGAACTCAGCACCGCCTTCCTAACCTGCAATCTTCTTCCTGACCTCTCCGCCCCCACCCCACTCTGGCCTATCACCCTCACCTTGACCTCCTTCCACCTATCGCATTTCCAATGCTCCTCCCCAAGTCCCTCCTCCCTACCTTTTATCTTAGCCTGCTGGACACACTTTCCTCATTCCTGAAGAAGGGCTTATGCCTGAAACATCTATTCTTCTGCTCCTTGGATGCTGCCTGACCTGCTGCATTTTTCTAGCAACACATTTTCAGCACCTTTCTGATACAGTCAGGATGCTCTAGAAGCACAGATTTGCTTGCAGGGTCCATTGGCAACTAGCATTGGGAAATTGAGCAGGGACGCATACCCAGCAGGTAGCATTGCTCACCTGCTCTCTTAGCACTCACTCCATTTAGCACCTACCCTGCATTTGTGCATCATGCCTGCCTTGTCTTATTGTGCCAATTAGCTCAGTCACATAACCAGGCAGTCTGCCTTGCTGCTCAGCCCTCCTCAGTCAGAGGGGCTATCAATCTCACACCTCCACCATGTGCCAGCAGCTTACGTGGCAAACATATTTGCACGTGCAGCGGGCACACTCCCATGTCTCAAAGTCTCAGGGGAGTAGCCCTTGCCAATGACCTTGGAGGTACCTGTCAGTCATGGGGTCCTGGCACAGTAAGTTAAGGGCAACCTCCAACACCAATCCAGAATAGTGGACACAGTCAGCCGTCTAGTCCGACTCATCTCAGCAAGAGGTCTGTGCCTCTACAGTCTGAGGAGTGGGTCACAGTCAGTCGTGTGGCTCTGTAGCGGCCAGTCTAGGTGGAATATGGCTGCTACCAGTCAGGAGATGTACAGCCACCAGTCAGGGGTAAGAGTCTCATGTTTCCAGTTCAGTCACTCAAGGGGTGGGTTACAGTCAGTCCATTGCGGTCCATCCATGGAAAGTAAAGGGAAAGGCAGCTGGGGGAGAAACCAGGGTGACCCCCATGCTATAGCAAGGAGAGTCAACAAGTTATTCTTTCAGCAGGCTGGGGATGCTTTACAATGGTGAAGGGGATGAAAAATGTGTTGCTGGAAAAGCGCAGCAGGTCAAGCAACATCCAAGGAGCAGGGGAATCGACATTTTTTCTTCAGGAAAGCTGATGCTGCCTGACCTGCTGCGCTTTTCCAGCAACACATTTTTCAGCTCTGATCTCCAGCATCTGCAGTCCTCACCTTCTCCCAATGGTGACGGAGATGGAAGGATGCCAGGGATGAACATGGTAAAACAGGGATGGGAAGGGGGACATACAAGGGATGGTGTATCCACAGCCAGGAACTGGGTTGGTCTTGTTGGCAGCATATGACCACACTTGGCACTGCGCTGGGTGGAAGATGGGCAGGTGCAGGTTCATGTAGATTGGTTCAGTGGGGACATGAGGTAGTGCAAAACCTAAGGGATTCACAGGAATGGCAAAAGGGTATAGTAGGCTGGCCCAGGTAGACTGAGAGTCTTCTTAAGGATGCAGTTGACCATCCTTGGCATGGAGAGACAGGCTGGAGATGGAGGATCTGGGAGCCTCTAAGAGGAAAGTTCTGAGAGGGTTGTGTAGTTCCTCAGGCTGGGTGGCTCCTGGCACTGCCCTCTCTCTCCTTGTGAGAATAGGGCATCAGGAGTGCTGTCTAGGATCTCCATCACCCATGCCTTTGGGCCTGGTGCCTAGTGTCTGCGGCAATGGAGTGCAGGTCTGTGGCCCCCTCCAGCAGCACCTGAGGGACCTGGACCTGCCCCTCTCCCTGGCAGCTGCCAACCTGTTCATGGGAGTAGACAGACAGTCACATGAACCTCCCCCCCGCCCCACCCCCCACCCCCCGGCCCTGCTGCAGCTTCTGGGCCATAAGGGCCATAGTGCCCCACATCCCTGCCTGCTGCTCCTGCCCCTCCCTGTGCATGGGGACAAACTCCCTGATTGCTGAGCCCACCAGGAGGCTGCTCTCCTGCCTGGGCCTGAACAGGATCCTGGTCCCCTCCCAAGAGCCAGTGGCCTGGGCTGTTCTTCCTCGGCCAGCTGTGGGGCTGACCCAGTGAGGGACTCAGCAGATTGGGAACCCCACACACTGTCCCAATGAGGGGCTCAGCGGATTGGGAACCCCGCACTGTCCCAATGAGGGGCTCAGCGGATTGGGAACCCCTGCGCTGTCCCAGTGAGGGGCTCAGCAGATTGGGAACCCTGCACTGTCCCAGTGAGGGGCTCAGCAGATTGGGAATCCCGCACTGTCCCAGTGAGGGGCTCAGCAGATTGGGAACCCCTGCGCTGTCCCAGTGAGGGGCTCAGCAGATTGGGAACCCCGCACTGTCCTAGTGAGGGGCTCAGCAAATTGGGAACCCTGCACTGTCCCAGTGAGGGGCACAACAGATTGGGAACCCTGCACTGTCCCAGTGAGGGGCTCAACAGATTGGGAACCCTGCACTGTACTAGTGAGGGGCTCAGCAGATTGGGAACCCCGCATTGTCCCAGTGAGAGGCTCAGCAGCCTGGGAACCCCTGCACTGACTAACACCAATATTCCCATGGAGGGGGCAGTATCTTTGCTGGTGGCGGGTACAGAAGGCAGTCTTGCTTTTCCTGGGGTGCTTCCCCAGCAGCCTCAGTACTCGTATCCCCAGAGGGTGGGGGAGGTGGTCTTTGCGGGAGCTGACCCCGGAGGTGGTGGAGATGTTGGTGGTACCCGCATGACAAAAGAGAGAGAAGGCATCACAGCCAATAGTTTGCGATGAATGAACTTGACAGCAGGGTTACTGTGAGAGTTGCAGAGAAAGGAGGAATGCCACTCTCTCTGTTGGCATGCCATGAATGTCTTGGCATCCCCACAGGAACGGTGCCTGTCTTCTCCTGCAGAGGCCAGGGTTCCCTCCTAGTAGGGGGTGAGGAGTTCAATGTCCAGTAGACCCTTGTACTCATGCAGGTCTTTTCTGGGCTGTCATCTCACGCATTGAGAATAAGGGAGGAGTTGAATGAGATGGAAATGGCTGGTAGTTCTGTTAGGCCTGATGTCGGTGAGTGAAAGGTGATAGGGTATACTGAGGTACTGAGGCAGCCATACAGAAGGCACAGGCGGATAGTAACTGTGGGGGCAATGACAGTAGGTGAGTGGCAGAGCATGAGGCTTGTTTGGAGGTGAACGCAATAGCAGAAAGAGTCAGTGTGAGGTGGCAGAGAGAGTAATGAAATACATGGTGCAGGGTAGAAGGTCATTGACATTCTTACACTATTGTTGGCTGTTCCTATTGGCTATGGATACAACATTGACCCAAGGTAGCAACCTGGGTCCAGGCTGCCAGAGTCTGGTGTCATGGCTGTCTCTGGAGATCCACCAGGAAGTGGACCTCTTTCTTTTGCACCCTCCTGTTCACAAGGACCATTAGAGTGTCTGGCCTAAGTGTGACTTCAGGCTCACAACCACCTGTTCAGAAATAAGTGACCTCTGAAAGGGCACAGAAAGCCATGTTGTTGCGTACAAAGAAAAAGGATGAAAGCAAATGGACCAGCCATCATCACCTTAAGCCCTGGAAAAGGCAACAGCAAACTCTGTGGGCACTGCAAACTCTTACTTATAAACATTAGAGGGTTTGTACAAAAATTGGAATAACAGCTGATGGAAAATGTCCCAGTCAGGACCATCACCATCTCTGGTGACATCCTGTTCCACCCACAAGGCAGACTGAGCAGCAATGTCAGCACAATGGTATGTGGTATACTGAGGGAATGGACCTGCGAGTCCATAACTTGAACTCTGGACCTCGTGAATCTCATGGCATGAAATCAAACACAGGAAAGGAAAACCAACCTGCTGGAAACCATTTGCTGCCTCCCCTCAGCTGATGAATCAGTACACCTCCATGATAAATACAGTTGAAAGAAACACTGAGGATGGGAAAGCCCCTTGAGATGAAAGCTTCAATGTCCCTTACCATCAGTCTTTCAGTTGCATCGCTCCCAATAGAGCTGACAAGTCTCGAAGGATGTAGCTGCTAGACCATATGTGTGGCAGGTGGTGAAGCAAACAAGACAAGTAAACATTTCTTGACCTCATTCTCATACTCTGCCAGTTGCAGATGAAGGTAGGATTGGTAAGACACCGTGCTGTCTTTGTGGAGACAAAATTTGATCTTCACATTAAGGATACACTTCATTGAAGATAGCCTTCAATGTCTGATATGACAGTGTCAACATGCTTTTAAACAGATCTAACCACTCAGAATTGGGCAAGAGGCGGCTCAGTGGTTAGCACTGCTGCCTCACAGCATCAGCGGCCCAGGTTCAATTCCAGCCTTGGGCAGCTGTCTGTGTGGAGTTTGCACATTCTCCCCGTGTCTGTGTGGGTTTCCTCTGGGTGCTCTGGTTTCCTCCCACAGTCCAAAGATGTGCAGGTCAGGTGAATTAGCCATGCTAAATTACCCATAGTGTTAGCTGCATTAGTCAGAGGGAAATGGGTCTGGGTGGGTTACTCTTCGGAGGGTTGCTGTGGACTTGTTGGGCTGAAGGGCCTGTTTCCACACTGAAGGTAATCTAATCCACGAGGCACTAGGGGCCATTAACAGCTATACTGTTGTAATCAACCACAATTGTTAATCTTATGGTTCTATATTTTGTACTCTACCATTACCATCAAACTGGGGGGGACAAAACTTACTTCGATACAGAGGATATTCCAAGAGCAGTATCAGACTCATCCTAAATTGAGGTGTTGAACTGGTGAGGCTGTAACAGAGGATTAGCTGCAAGGAAAACAACACAAGAGATATGCAAGCGACACGGCTAAGCAATTCCGCAACTAAAGGGGCAGATTTCAGCAAGGCAGTTCTGCCATATCCATTTGCAAATGATGGTGGAAAATTAAACAACTAACAGGAGAAGGGTCTATAAATATCTCCATCCTAATGAGGGGAGAGTCTAACCAGTACTTCACTGCAAAAGATAAGGCTGAAACATTTGCAATCATCTTTACCCAGTGCTGATTGAGTGATCCACCTCCTTTAGAATTCCCCAATATCGCAGACACTACTCAACATTACATCAAGAAATGCCTGAAGGTGCTGGTTACTGTAAAGGCTATGGGCCCTTACAAAATCCTAGCAATAATACTAAATATCAGTGCTCCAGAAATAGCCCTACCCCTCGCCATGTGGTTTCAGGACAGTATAACAGTGGTTTTTACCTAAAAAAAATTTTAAATCTACCTAACAAGTGGTAAATTGCACAGGAATGTCTTGTCCTTAAAAGAAAGGATATTTCCAACCTGAGCGAGTATTACCAATCAACTCTCGGTTATGAGCAAAGATATGGAAGTCAGCACTATTGAGTTGCACTTGCTCTGCATAAACTGCTCACAAACATTTAGTTTATTCCACTTGAAGTACTCAGCTTCTGGCCTCGTTGTTCCAAACATGGACCAAAGAACTGAATTCTAGAGGAGATGTGAGAGTGACTGCACTTAACATCAGGGTCACATTTGGCAGAATGTGGCATCAAAGAGTTATAGGGTCAAGATAAATTGACAGTTGATCGTCTGTTGAGTAGTGTCATTCCTAGTGTAAAAAAAAGGTTATGAATATGGAGGCCAATCAGTTTTGTCCAAAGACCTGATGCAGAGTTCCTCAGAAAAGTGTCCGAGACGCAACTCTTTCCAGCTGCTACATCTTCGACCTATAAATGATGTGGAGGTGCTCGTGTTGAACTGAGGTGGATAAAGTTAAAAATTACACAATACCAACTGCTTTCAAATAAACCTGTTGGACTATAACCTGGTGGTGTGTGATTTTTAACTTTTTCCATCCATAAAGTTAGAGGTAGGGATGTTCTCTGATGATTGTATGATGTTCAGCACCATTCACAATAGTGAAATAACCCATGTCAACAAACACAAAACCTGGCCAACCCCCAGGTTTGGACAGATAAGTAATACTCACCCCCAATTAGTGACAGGAAATGACCATTTTATTGAGAGTTAATGCAACCATCTCCCTTTGACATTAAATGATACAGCTGTTGTCAATGTCCTGAGGGGACACAGGTTAGCAGAAATTGAAATGGGCGACCTCTATAAATATTGTGGCTACAAGAGCAGGTCAGAGGCTGAGAACTTTGTAATGAGTCACTCACTGCCTGACTCTCCAAAGCTCATCCATCAACTATAAGGCATAAGTCAGAAAGATGATGGAATACTCCCTACTGGCCGAGCTGGTTGCAGCTGCAGCAACACTCAAGAAGCTTGACACCATCCAGGATAAAGCAGCCCATTTCTAATGCTTAAAAAAATGCACACAAATAATCCCAATTCTGGGATTCAGGCAGAATCTTATACAGAATCTGTATAATCTTTCATGAGACAACAATGAATGAGCTTCTGGGAGCCCCACTCAATTAGGGATGGTCAACAATATCTGCCAGGCAGAAACAGATATTCGTGGCACACAGAAATATGGGTGAGCTCAGTGTCACAGGGAGAAGTGAGGCTGCCAACATAGGTGGGAGACTGCAAGATGCACCTGAAGATGCAAGCACCCTCTCAAGACTTTGAAAAGTAGCTAAAATATTTGTGTTCACAGCTGCTAGGCATCACTATGGAGCGTGAACTCCTCTGCAGGATTTGTGTAGTTTGTCAAACATGATGGTGGATTTTTATTTTAAAAAAGACCTCTTTACAGGATAGCCTGAGGCTAAACCCCCTGGACCCAATGGCAGGAGATTAAAGGAAGCCTCACAGGAATCACCAATTTGACCCGAGTGATTATTTAATTACCATTAATTGGCGATCACTGGGTGGGCAGGCACTGTCAGACTGATCCCACCTCATAAGGTCATTTAGAGGTGGGAATCATCGGGGGCACGACCCAATTTACAACTTGTAACAATTTCCTCCTCCCCAGAAGCAGTTATAATGCAGCCTTTAATCAGCAAGGTGGACTTTGTGTGGAGCCGCAGAAAATGGGGGAGATACTAAATGAATATTTTGCATCAGTATTTACTGTGGAAAAGGATATGGAAGATATGGACTGTAGGGAAATAGATGGTGATATCTTGCAAAATGTCCAGATTACAGAAGAGGAAGTGCTGGATGTCTTGAAACGGGTAAAGGTGGATAAATCCCCAGGACCTGATCAGGTGTACCCGAGAACTCTGTGGGAAGCTAGAGAAGTGATTGCTGGGCCTTTTACTGAGATATTTGCATCATCGATCATCACAGGTGAGGTGCCAGAAGACTGGAGGTTGGCAAACGTGATGCCACTGTTTAAGAAAGGTGGTAAAGACAAGCCATGGAACTATAGACCAATGAGCCTAACCTCGGTGGTGGGCAAGTTGTTGGAGGGAATCCTGAGGGTCAGGATGTACATGCATTTGGAAAGGCAAGGACTGATTAGGGGTAGTCAACATTGCTTTGTGTGGGTGAAATCATGTCTCACAAACTTGATTGAGTTTTTTAAAGAAGTAACAAAGAGGATTGATGAGGGCAGAGCAGTAGATGTGATCTATATGGACTTCAGTAAGGTGTTCGACAAGGTTCCTCATGGGACACTGATTAACAAGGTTAGAACTCATGGAATACAGGGAGAACTAGCCATTTGGATACAGAACTGGCTCAAAGGTAGAGACAGAGGGTGATGGTGGAGGGTTGTTTTTCAGACTGGAGGCCTGTGACCAGTGGAGTGCCACAACGATCGGTGCTGGACCCTCTACTTTTTGTCATTTACATAAATGATTTGGATACGAGCATAAGAGGTACAGTTAGCAAGTTTGCAGATGACACCAAACTTGGAGGTGTAATGGACAGCAAAGAGGGTTACCTCAGATTACAACAGGATCTGGACTAGATGTGCCAATGGGCTGAGAAGTGGCAGATGGAGTTTAATTCAAATAAATGCAAGGTGCTGCATTTTGGGAAAGCAAATCTTAGCAGGCCTTATACACTTAATGGTAAGGTCCTAGGGAGTGTTGCTGAACAAAGAACCTTGGAGTGCAGGTTCATAGCTCCTTGAAAGTGGAGTCGCAGGTAGATAGGATAGTGAAGAAGGCACTTGGTATGCTTTCCTTTATTGGTCAGAGTATTGAGTACAGGAGTTGGGAGGTCATGTTGTGGCTGTACAGGACATTGATTAGGCCACTGTTGGAATATTGTGTGCAATTCTGTTCTCCTTCCTATCGGAAAGATGTTGTGAAGCTTGAAAGGATTCAGAAAAGATTTACAAGGATGTTGCAAGGGTTGGAGGATTTGAGCTATAGGGAGAGGCTGAACAGGCTGGGGCTGTTTTCCCTGGAGCATCGGAGGTTGAGGGGTGACCTTGTAGAGGTTTTCAAAATTATGAGGAGCATGGATAGGGTAAATAGGCAAAATCTTTTCCCTGAGTCAGGGAGTCCAGAACTAGAGGGCATAGGTTTAGGGTGAGAGGGGAAAGATATAAAAAAGATCTAAGGGGCAACGTTTTCACACAGAGTGGTAAGTGTATGGAATGAGCTGCCAGAGGACGTGGTGGAGGCTGGTACAATTGCAACATTTAAGAAGCATTTTGTTGGGTATATGAATAGGAAGGGTTTGGAGGGATATGGGCCAGGTGCTGGCAGGTGGGACTAGATTGGGTTGGGTTACCTGGTCAGCATGGACGCGTTGGACCGAAGGGTCTGTTTCCATGCTGTACATCTCTATGACTCTATGAATCTATGACATTTCTGGGAATGCACAATGTCTTTCAGTTTTATTATATACCCCTTTAAAGACAAAACAACCAATGAAGCAAAAACAATCATATCAGTCTTTAAGAGTTGCCCGGTAATACTATTTAAACAAATAATATATTGCACAATTTACCAAAGGATAGGCTGTGGGGATTTATTGTTAGGAAACCAAGCTGACAAACAGGATTGTCTCTCTAGGTGGTGAGAGAGAATGCTTCAATATGTAAATGAACCGATATTATACTGCCTGGTGCTCATTATCTTTGACTGCCACTGTTGGATGTGGATGGAAGTGAGTTAAACAGTATTAAAAAATCCTCCACAACACCAGGCAGCCAAACGATAAAGCCACAGTGTTGGTACAGGAGCAGTGCAGCAATTGTCTGTAGCTTCATATATTAAGGTAATCCATTCTTTTCAGTGCATTGAGATATTACAACAATATTAAACTGTAATACTCCTATAAACAGAAATATTTATTCAAAATGCACAGGCCCTAATCCTCTGGTATCCGGATCACCAAAGAATCTGAATGTAAAATATAGGAGGGGTTGGAACTCTGCAGGACTCCCAATACATTGACTCCACGGATAAACAAACTGGCACTAAACAAACTGATCCCTCGATCACTTATACTGACCCTTTGAATCCCCCATCATCTCTTGGTCACTTTCCGGACTCCAAAAATCTCACCCCATTCCACCCCGCCAACCTGACACAAACAGGTTTCGCTCAATCCCTGACACTACCTGACCAGTTCCTACCCCCTGACTACCCCACCCCTAACCTGACTTGACTAGGCACTGAGCTAGTAAAGCTCATGAGTCCACTCACCCATTTACCCAACTCGTCCATATCAAACATTTGCTATGCCATCTCTACCTCACCCTGTTGTCATCCAACTTGCCTGTCATTCTATCATCTGTCCCTCCTAGAACCCCCTCCATTTCACCCATCTGTCACCCTATGGACTTACCCACTTACCACTTACACATTCATCCACACACCCATTCTGTCATACACCAATTCACTAACTTAGCGAACAAATTTGGGACCTTTGAAGACTTACAATAACACGGCTGTGAAAGGGGCCCGTGGCTTCTGCACTGGTCTGTACGAGGAATTATGCCATGACAGAAGTTTTTCAGGAACATCCATTGGATGTTTAGCCTGAGAAATCAACAGAGTATGATTTAAATGGAGATTTTAAAAAATCTGCTGAAAGCTGCAGCACAAAGGGACTTGTGTGTACTTGTGTACAAAACACAGAAAGCTAGCAGACAGGTGCAGCAGGTAATCAGGAATACTCATGGAATGTTGGCCCTTATTTCAAGGGTAGTTGAAATATAAGAGTAGAGAAGTCTTACTGCAACTGTACAAGGTGCTGGTGAGACCACATCTGCAGCAGTTTTAGTTCCCTTTTTTCAGAAAAGGTATCATTTCATTGCAGGCAGTTGATAAAAGGTCTACTAGGCTGCAGGGATTGTATTATGACCAAGGCTAAACATGTCGGGACTCAGTCACTAGAGTTATAGAGGTGATCTCATTGAAACAAATAGGATTCTTTAGGGGATTAAATACTGAGAGGATATTTCCCCTCATGGGAGAGTTCTGAGACCAGAAGGCATAGCCTCAGAATAGGGAGGTGCCAATTTAAGACTGAGATGCAGAGGAATTTCTTCTCTCAGAAGGTTTTTGGAACTCCTTACCACAGACAATTGTGGGGACAGAGTCCCCGTATAAACTTAAGGCTGAGACAGGTAGATTCTTGGTCAGTTGAGGAATCAAGGGCTATGAGGAAAGAGCAGGAAAGTTGATGTGTGGAATGTAGGATCAACCATGATTCTATTGAATGGCAGAGCAGGCTCAAGGGACCAAGAGGCCTAGTTCTGTTTATTTATTGTGGTTTTATGGTCTTTTATCCCAGTAAATGGGAAGTTTCCTGTCTTATTAGGGCCATTGAGCTTGTCAAAGCTCTGAAGAAGAGAACATTTCTCCCAGTTTCAGGATAATTTTGTGAATTCATGCACCCTTTTGAAATGTGGACATATGGGTGATATTCCAACTTCAGTTGCAAGAAAGACTGGGAGTCCAAATATTTGGTAAATTAACAGAGTGAGCCACTGGAGTGTCAGTGCCTATGGATTAACACTTCAACTCTATTTCATCAATGAACCTTTACCCCAGACCACGGCACATGAGATTGAACATTGTGTTGCATGCCCGATCTATCAGTGTAGCCTGAATGAGTGCCATTCAATGCTAATTCTATGCCATAGGACAATGAAAAACAAAGAAAAATTAATTCAGAGCTTCCTAAACTCTTAAAGTCCCAATAACCATTGAAGAGGCCCATCTGAATCCTTTCAATCGGAGTTGAAACCAAGAACTATTCTGGTCCTTACAAGTCTCTCTGACTCCAAGTAGCTCTGTATTCAAATACTTACACCTGACTCCAAGTAGTTCTGTCAAATTGAGCAAGAGCATTGTTTCAATGAAATTGGAAATCCCACAGAGGTATGAATTGGGGTTTCCTGATCTCTTCCAATTTCTAGAGTTGTACATATGAAATGTGTTTGACTACCATGATGAAACACTCCCCCTTTGCTAGGTATGCATACAGCTCTTACAACACTCAAGAAGCTTGACACCATCCAGGACAAAGGAGCCTGCCTGATTGGCACCACATCTCACAACACATTCAGGCAGTTGTTAGTGCAGAGGAATCATGCTACGTGATCATCCTGTGCCCAGTGCTGTGCTAACTTGGTACAGTCTCCTCATCCAAATGTTTAGCCCATGTTGGTGAATTGGCTGCATGTAGGAAAGGAGATTAAATGTAGCTGGCATAGGTCTTAAAGAAAGCCTTTCCTTCTGCACCCATAGAACAGAAGTTGATGCAGACTGTATGTGGAAGACTGAGGACACTGTGGAAGTAAAAGCTCAGAAAATAACAAAATTGGCAAGAGAAAGGACTTGTAAATGACAGGTAGAAAAGAGGAGTAAAGATTTTCCAGGTACGGTTCAAAGCCAAAAGCTTCTTGGCTGCACTATGCCACCTTGTACCCTGGCATCAGGGTCAATATTTTAATTGTGTTAGTCCACACATTATTGGACGAATCTATAGAATTATTTGTGTATAGAATAACCTCGATTGTCCAAATGAGATGGGCAGGGAGTATTTTGTTCGGGTAACTGATTGTTCAGACTGATCTGATCATAAACAAAGGAAGCCATACTGAACATAATTACATGAAAAAAAAGCATGTTTCCAGAGTTGTTATTTCATTTAATCAATAGAATGTGTACAAACACTGGATATTGCTTAAAAATTCATGATATTTTAAAAATAAAATCACTTTTTGTTTAAATAAATTGCATTGAAGTGGAGGTTGGTTATTATTTTTTGAAGAAAATATCCAGTCGCTGTTGCTTGAGGTGCTTGTATTTCTTTGCTTCACTGCTCCACCTACATTTCAAATGAGGCATCTATTAAATGGATATTGTTGGCGTCAATTTTATCAATCTTGGATGAATATGTCTTTAGACGCAACATTATGCCTCACAGCAGGTGTAAGAGTCAAAATAATTATATCTAACATGAAGTAATATTTAATTTTAAATACTTGCTATCTTAAAATTAATTACAACTTAGCAAATGTGGACATTTTTGGCAATTTTGCTTGGTCAGAATTTCCTGCAAATAAAACACTGGAAATACCAAAACAAGCCTTTCATCACCCAACACAAACTCCTCACTCATACTGATTTCATTTCATTCGCCAGCTTTCAAACTGAAACAGAGCATTCAAAATTCTCATCACAATTCTGATAACACTCTCACCATTTCAGCCCAGGTGAAATCCTATCCATTCATTTGCAATCTTATTCGATTATTGAAATGCTCTTCTGACCATCCCTCCAACCACACCCCCCTCCCTGCCCCACTCCATAAACATTAGACCATTTCAAATCCCATATGCTGTTGCAGTCAACTCATCACCCTCCTTGCTGCTACACTCAGACCTCCCGATGGCAATCGCTGCACCAGTGTCAGTCACACCTCTTCGATCTAATGTTTTTACGGGAGCTTGAGATCTTGTTCAGATAATCTGAAATTCGGATAATTGATGTTTGGATAATCGAGGTTGTTTTGTATCTGGCTTTGGATTTGGGCTAAGAGGCAATGCAAAGAAGATGCATTGAAGTGTGGGGAATTGTGGAAACAATGTGAGGTGCGGGTGTCCTTTCCAGGGAACAACAGTGTGCATATCCAATGACGGATATCTTGTCCAATGTGAAGGAATTCCAGTTGCTTCCTCCCTCTGTACACTACTTCCCCTTTTTGCAGTCTGTGTTCCATTTAAACACCATTCTGCAGCTAAAGATGACAGAAACTTTTATTAATGCAATGGGCTTTTCCAGACAGGCACGTCAATTCCTATGACCTCCTGATCAAATTCCAGCACCAAACACTTGCAAATCAAAATTTCAAAGCTCCTCCAACAACTAACACAGCAGTTCCACCAACTCTGCATCCAATTACTGTAATTAAAATGGAAGCACCTCCTTTGTATATTGGATGATTAACCCCGTAAAGTCTGGCCATGAGGAGTCCCCCCAAAAATGTTTCGTCAACTCTCCTATTCAATTACATGGATAGCTTCGGCATTGTTATTATCTGTGGCATGGTGCCAGACCATTTCTAAGATAATCAGCCCAAAACAATATTGTTACAACCCACATCCTTCTACCCATTTTCAACCTGTTATTTCCACAATTATGCTGTTATTAAACAAAATTCTCCAGCAAGGCACCGTTTCGAATTTCAAATACTCAACTAATTGAGTCTTCGTCAAAAGAAAACTTACGTAGCCATTGATGTGTTTGGGTGGTAATGTGGCTCAGTGGTTAGCATTGATGTTTCACAGTGTCAGGACCTGGTTTGGTTCCACCTTCTAACAACTGTCTGTGTGAAGTTTGCACATTTGCCCTGTGTTTGCATGGGTTTCCATCATGTGCTCCAGTTTTCTCCTACAGTGCAAAGATGTACAGGTTAGGTGGATTAGTCATGCTAAATTGCCCATAGTGCTATGGGAAATGTAGTTTTGCGGGGTTACAGTAGTCAGGGTGGGATGCTCTTCAGAGGGTTGATGTGGACTTAATGGGCCAAATGGCCTGCTTCCAAGCTGGAGGGATTTTATGATTTGCTCACATTAAGCTGAAAGCCAAATCCCCAACGATCGCTTTCCTCTCCAACCCCAATCCCAACTGTCAGTGTTAATATAGGCCCAAACTTCACATTAATAGGAATGGACTAGAGACGATTTAGTGTATAAATGCTTTAGACAGGGCAACATCTAACTCTATTCCTCCTCAGTCCATTACTCATTGTCCCTCAGAAAACAGTAAGAACTGTCTTCATTTCTCCACTGTCAAAATCTTCTTAAATCCTTGCTCCTTTGTCCTCTTCATCCAACAACAAAATACATGAATTAACTCAATGGGATTTTGGGAGAAAACAGCAGGATTCCTAGCCTCTGACTTCTCTTATAGCCACAATATTTATATGACTACTTTAGGTCAGTTTCCGATCAATAGTAACGACTATCTTGGACCAGGCAGCACAGTGCCTCAGTGGTGAGCACTGCTGCCTCACAGCGCCAGGGATTTGGGTTCAATTCCAGTCTCAGGTGACTGTCTGTGTGGAGTTGCACATTCTTCCTGTGTCTGTGTGGGTTTCCTCTAGGTACTCCGGTTTCCTCCCGCAGTCCAAAGATGTGCAGGTTAAGTGAATTGGCCATGCTAAATTACACATGGTGTGTAGGTTAGGTGCATTAGTCAGGGAAAAATGCAGAGTAATAGGATAGGGGATTGGTTTTGAGTGGGTTACTCTTCGTAGGGTCGGCATGGAATTGCTGGGCCGAATGACCTATTCTGTACTGTAGGGATTCTATGTCCTATCCCAATGTAATGGCCTTGGCAATCAATATGAGAATTGTAACATCAAATTAATTCTTCTGTACAATATTACACATAGCTACGGCCCAAAGTCTATAGGACATCTCCTTGTGAATCAGATCTTTCTTAATTTAGAAGTTGTGGTCAGTATTTGACTGATGATTTTCTAATTTCACTTTCTCATTTGATTCATCAATAACACAGACAAGTTGAAATGGACATCCATATATTAGATATAATGTTTTCAATTTACCTTTAATTGAATGGAACTTCATTGATTTGAATTCAAATCAAATCTTTAAAACTTTTGATTTCTTTGATCAAAACTTCTCTAATCTGCTTCAGCCCTCAGTGAATTGTATCTAGCTGACCTATAGACCTTATACCAATTACAATTCAAGTACTTCTGAAACTCCGTTCATTTTGAAAATCGCCTTAATCCTCACTTGGTTTGGTTATTTTTCTCATTTTTGGAGATTTGACTCTTTCACCTTATCAGTCTGAGCAGCACTTTTTGCTGCAGTTGAGATTCTGGTTTATACGGCTTTGCTTGACTGTGCACTGCTTCGTAGGCTTCGTTTTTGTCAACAGTGCCATTCCTGATTTTATAACCAGAACTCTTTGCCTTCTTCCAAGTGATTAGAATTAAAATTCAAAGTGCCAGCCGCGTGAGTGCAAAACATGGAATTTAGTTGTGGAACGTCAGCTAACAATGCTGTATTCTATATGTAGTCTGTTTTACCCTCAGGACCCCAGTATTGATAGCACCCTTTAAGGTCCTTCATCCCTCCTCAAATCCTCATTGACCTGCCCCCTGCCCTTACTGGACCACCATACCCAGGAGATTAGGCCCTTCCTCCAACTGCACCTCCCTGCACCCAAACACTCTGTCTAGCCTTCCTTGCCTCAACTCTACCTCCCTCCAAACACTACCCACCAACCTGTGCATTAGAGTTCTTTTTAACTTAATCACAACTACTGAAGGCTGTTGGATGCACAGAACCTTAAAACAATCATGAACTGTGTACCACAAAATTCTTGACTGCTGTCTGTATTCATGGCATGGAAACAACTCCACCGAATTTATTTTTGCACTTCAACTTGCCGTCAGAAAATTGACCATAAAACCAGATTGTAAAAGCTTCCACAAGTATGTAAAAAGGTTGTGAAGACAAATGTGGGTCCTTTACAGTCTGAAATGAGAGAATTGATAATGGAGAACATGGAAATGCCACTGCAATTAAACAACAATTTTACTTTTGTCTTCACTGATGACACAAATAATTTCCCAGAAACGATAAAGAAACAAGTCTCCAGTGAGAAAGAGAAATTGAAGGAAAATAGCATTGTTACAAACAAATTATGCTGGAGAAATTAATGAGACTGAAATGCTATATGTCCCCAGAGCCTGATAATCTACATTCCTAAGTACCAAGGGAGATGGCTACGTAAACAATAGATGCATTGGTGGTCATCTCTGAAGTTCCATAGATTCTGAAACAGTCCCAGAAAAATGGAAGTGGCAAATGTAGGCACACTATTTATTTTAAGAAGGCAGATGAAGACAGGGAATTACAAACTGGTTAGTCTAACATCAGCAATAGGTAAAATGCTGGAGTCGATTAGAAGGATGTGACGTCAGGAACCTTAAAGGGTAGCTTCACACTGACATTCTTGTTTGGATCCACCTTTTAAATAATCCCCTGGTGCCAGGAATACCAGTCAAGTTTGGGACTTCCAGCGAGTTTGAGTTGCACAGGAACTGTATATAGGAGCAGAATTCAGAAGTGTTTCTAACTCTCAAGGGGTCAAACAATAGTTAAAACAATGGGTTTCTTAGGATATGGCGAGAAGGTTCAGAGGAATGGAAACAGGCCATTTGGCCCATCAAGTCCACTCCGGCTTTCTGAAGGGAATTTCACCCAGATGCACCCTATCCCCGTAATCAAATATTTTCCATAGGTAATCCATTTACTTGCACATCTTTGGAACATGAGAGGAATCCAGAGCACCTGGAAGAAACTCCTACAGATACAGGGAGAATGTGCAAACTCCACACCATCGCCCAAGGGTGGGATCAAACCTGGGTCCCTGATGCTGTGAGCCATCGTGCTGCCCCTGATTATCCAGCCTGATGGCAAAAATCAATCCACCCAGTTTGATTTGCCATGCATATTTAGCCAAACATTTGGTACAGTGTGTCGATATTAAAGAACAAATTTTAATAAAATAATATTTAATGACTTTAATTGTCGACATTTTTAATTTGTTTCAAATGCAGTCATTCACTGGTGCCCATGCTTTGGGCCCTTCACCCAGTTTATGTCTTAATAACACTTTACTTAAATGCTTTTGTTGGTGAGCTGGACAATGAGCACAGAATTTGGATTGCTATTCAACTTGATTTTATTTGCAAAATATTCCTTACTTAAAGCAACCACTGTGCATTTCCCAAATTCCCATAATATTCACTTTGTATTTAGCTCTGTCTGAGAAAGGATATTACTCACATCAATCCATGTGTTTGAGCTGGGCCATTGGAATCTCCTTCCTCTCTGATACAGGGCTGGCTCTCTTCCACAAAGGTGGGTCTTGCAGGTCAGGACTGATCGTCTCTTCCCATCTGTCTGGGTGGCCAGAGCTCCATTGCTGACTTAGGTCAAGTATTCACCATGAGTCTCCACAGAACGGGCTAGCTTCCAAGTGTGATTTTATCTCCCTCATCCCAGAATCCTTCCAGAATGTCCTGTGGCCTTTGGCCAACGGGATCATGAGCTGGGTTTAAAGCATCTAATGGGCTTGCGCCAACACCCTTCACTGTTGTCATGTCAACGAGATGTAAAATGCATGTCCTCAGGTGGAATTCAAGGTGCTAGAAAGTCTGACTGATATTCCTCTGATACACAACCTTTGGGCTGGTTGTAACTGATTCCCTCTGAACCACTGTGGCCTCTTTGAATTTGATTTCTTCTGCTGCTGTTTAGTTTGGCCAATTTTCTGTCTGGCCCGATTTCTCTGTAGAATGTCCAGTTTCAGGCCTGTAGTCATTTTGACCACAGCATTCCATGGCCAGGTCAACATCTGGCAAAATGAGTTAACCATTGGTTGGCAAACTTGCAAGATGATCCATCAATCATTTGGTTGACAAGCAGATGTTGACTGCAACCTCACTATTGCCATTCATCCATCCTATGTATTGTGGCAAGATTGGGCTTTTATCACTCAAACACATAGAATTTTAAGTACATTATTGTATGCAGTAAGATAATATTTGTTCACAAATAATAGCAATATCATAAATGCAAATGTATGCAAAGTGTTAATGATATACCACAGATGGTATCTGGATGAATTCCCTCTTTCCCTAGGGTATTTCCAGCACTCTACCTGAAGAAAAACAGGTTTTGAAAATGAAACAATTGGTTAAATTACATTATTTGGCAATGCAACCAAGATGGAGTTATTCTGCTTATTCATTGAAAAAACTATGACATGGTCAACCACACCGATAACCAGCTTGTATAATTTAGTGGGACTGCATTTTCTTGGTTTCACGTCCAAATATTCAAATGTAATCAAAGCATCTTCAACAATAACCGTTGCATTAGAATTTCCAAAGGATCCATGCTTGGCTCCCTCCTCTTTCTAATGTTATCGAGTCAGCTTCCTCATGAACATTGATGGCAGCAACTTCACCTTTCTTGACTCCTCCAATGCTATATGGCTACTTGTCCAGCATCTACTCTTGGATGAGCTGCAATTTACTCTAGTTGAACACTGAAGAGATCAAACTATCATCTTCTATGTTTGCCATAACTTACATCCCTTTGCCACTGATGCCTCATGACTACATTCCTTCACTCAAATAGACTGGTCACTTTAGCAGAGCATGTTGCTGGAAAAGCACAGCTGCTAAGGCAGCATCCGAGGAGCAGGAAAATCAACATTTCAGGCCGGAGCCCTTCATCAAGAATGATTCCTGAAACATCAATTTTCCGGCTTCTCGGATGCTGCCTTAGCAGCTGTGCTTTTCCAGCAACATACTCTCAACTCTGATCTCCAGCATCTGCAGACCTCATTGCCTCCTGGTCACTTTAGCACTCTACTGGACACCAAGCTGAAATTTGATGCCACATTCTGTTTATCACTAAAACTTTGCATGTCCAACGTCATAAGTGTGCATCATCTCGATGACAGAAATCCTGATCTTCAGATATATCAAGGAAGCAAATATTGAATGTCAACCTGCCAAAATGTTGAAATGATAGTCTGGGCGTCAAAGTAAAAAAGGTTTCTTTTATGCTTTTCTTGCCAGTACTAATTTTATTTTTAAACATTTCTCATCCATTCCTAAGGGCCTCACATATTTCACACCTTGACTAAATGATAGTCAGCAGACACAGGTCCAGGATTTTGGCAATATCACTTCAGTCCACTCCTGGGAGATTAATATTTTCACCGGCCAACATTGCTGCACATCCTTGAATAGCTTTGTCACCTCCAATCAGCAATTGCCTCTTATAATGCAACTGAAATTAGCAAATTATGTTATAATGCTTTGTATCTCCGTCACCTATATATTTCATTAATTAAATGGAAGAAATGGTAATAAATAGAGAGAGGAGACTGAGGAATTGCTTTCAGAAAAAAATCGACAAGTTCTCTCAAATGCTTTTTCAACAGCTTGAGCTGCTCTCAGAAAAGGAAGCTAAGGTTATTGTCAAACTTAGCTTTCTTATAAACGAAACATCAGTCTCTCAAAATTTGATAATTTGATCAGCAAGTTACCATTGGTTCTCTCGTCTCCAGCCATCAAATTATTCTTCTTTTGACTGCAGTATCCAATTCATCACACAAAAGTGAAATTGCTTCTCATAGCAATGATCTATTCACATGAATATCCTTGTGCTCTAACTGAACCATCTCAGATGCTCGGTGGCTTTCACAGAGTGATTGAAATGGCCCATAACTCTGTCTTTATTTACAGTCAGGGAAATATGCTGCAGATCTTCATCTGTGCCGTATTTTCAAGGGACAGCTCATACCTCTTGCCATATGAGCCTACACTCTCTCGTGAAAAACACTCTCTTTATTTTCTAAAACAATGGAATAACTATTTTTAATAACTTTGAGCAGACTGCAACCATGCAATAATGCAAACAATTTGAGCAGCAAGGATACAGAGTGGCAAATCCTGTTGTTCTTGTAGAGTAGGATTAAATTCAATTATAAGAATAAACTATTATATTAAGCAGTTCATTCAAAGACCAGGTTTAACAAAAAAAAACAAGACAATCAAATGCCAAAAGAAAGGGCAGCCAAGTGACTGCTCATATTGTTTTGTCTGCCACTGCTGATCCTTGCAGTACAGCCACAGTGACTGGCTTTAATATTTAATGCTGTTTATATAATCATCATCAGCACTCTCGCACTGTGCCAGGTTCATAGCTCCTCGAACGTAAAGTCGCAGGTAGATAGGATAGCAAAGAAGAGGTTTAGTATGCTTTCCTTTATTGGTCAGAGCATTGAGTACAGGACATTGGTTAGGCCACTGTTGGAATATTGCATGCAATTCTGGTCTCCTTCCTATCGGAAAGATGTTGTGAAACTTGAAAGGGTTCAGAATAGATTTACAAGGATGTTGCCAAGGTGGAGGATCCGAGCTATAGGGAGAGGCTGAACAGGCTGGGGCTGTTTTCCCTGGAGCATCGGAGGCTGAAGGATGACCTTATACAGGTTTATAAAATCATGAATGGGTATGGATAGAGTAAATAGACAAGGTCTTTTCCCTAGGTTGGCAGAGTCCAGAACTAGAGGGCATAGGTTTAGGGTGAGAGGGAAAGATTTAAGAGAGACCTAAGGGCAACTATTTCACGCAAAGGGTGGTCCGTGTATGGAATGAGCTGCCAGAGGAAGTGGTGGAGGCTGGTATAATTGCAACATTTAAAAGGCATTTGGATGGGTATATGAATAGAAAGGTTTTGGAAGGATATGGGCCGGGTGCTGGTAAGTGGGACTGGGTTAGGTTGGGATATCTGGTCAGCATGGACGAGTTGGACTGAAGGGTCTGTTTCTGTTCTGTACATCTCTCTGACTCTAAGTAGCATTTTTGTATATACTTGGTTTTTCAAAAATATTATCTGGAAATAGATAGCCCCTGTAAGGCTTGAATCTAATTGTCCATCTCCAGCTGCCTTTGAGAATTTAGTGATTGGTCTTCTCCTTTAACCACTGCTGTTCATATGATGGAAATGATCCAAACATGAAGTTAATTAGGGAGTTCCAGAATTATGACATGACTAGAATCTTGTAAGTATTTATCAAAGTGTTGTATGGCACTATCGTCAGGCTTAATGGGATAGATTGCAAACAGACCTAGCAACTTAATCTGGGCATTCCTGAGCTGCTCCAACACAATCAATCATGTCATGGCCCGATATATCCATCGCTTTACCTTCACTGACAAGCACCTTCTTCAATGATGGAGGGTTTCCCATGGCTCATCATCCATAATAAGATGGGAAGCGCACACTCTGGATGTGGATTGCCACTCCTTTGAAAACTGTGCCAGCTGAATATTTTGACAGTTGGTGGCCAGATCTTAACCTAATTCCAACATTCAAAACAAAACTCCAGTCCGTCATACTGGAATAATGAACTGCAGATGCTGGAAATCTGAAACAAAAACAAAACGTGCTGGAGAAACAAAGAGAGAAACAGCCTTGGTCCATTTCAAGAGAAACATTTTGAGTCCAATGACCTTTCATCAGAACCAAGCTTGGTACATACTGTACAGTACACAAGTACACATCTTGACTTGATGTTTATTTTCCAAATCGGCTTCCAGAATTTCTGAATCATGACATTGCACAAGGGGGCTTGCTGCTATTTGCTCATGTACACATTAAGATAAACATCAATTTGTCCTCCTTGAACAGAATATTTTTGACAGAAAACAATGCAGGTCGTGAATAAGACAGGTGAAAATCTACACTCAAATGTGCAACATGTGCTGCTATCAAATGAACCCCGAGTGCAGATTTATAAAATTTGCCTTGATGATCTGGTATCAAGCGTAACATTTCTGAGACCATCTGGAACTCTGGATCTGGATCAGGTGCCATTCCCTTCACATTAAACAGCTCACTCCCTACAACCATTGACACTTGCACATGAGAAATGGATGTTTGAGTGAGATCACAATTGTTGGGGCCATTCATTTTTGATGATTATATTAGATTAGATTACTTACAGTGTGGAAACAGGCCCTTCAGCCCAACCAACCCCCCGAAGAGCAACCCACCCATTCTCCTACATTTACCCCTTTACCTAACACTACAGGTAATTTAGCATGGCCAATTCACCAAGCCTGCACATTTTTGGACTGTGGGAGGAAACCGGACCATCAGGAGGAAACCCACGCAGACACGGGGAGAAGGTGCAAACGCTACACAGACAGTCGCCCGAGGCTGGAATCAAATCAGGGTCCCTGGTGCTGTGAGGCAGCAGTGCTAACCACTGAACCATTGCACTGCCCCAATGCCTCCATCTGACAAAGTTGAAACATGGAGACCATAGATCGCAGAAAAATACAGTGACTGTAATGAGATCAGCCAGGTGGATCTCATAGAATATGAGTTGCCTGATTGGGGCTGTTAATCTGGCCCAAACAGGGAGCCCTGGCTGACAGATATAAACAGGAGTGTCAAAGGTTCTGTTCACACTGAGAGCTGACTCAAAGGGAGCTGGACCAGTGCCAAGTAGTTTGCACATGTAAATAAAAGGTGACTTGGTGATGAGTTATTGGCCTTTGTGGAGTAACTTCAGAAAATATCAGAGTAAACCCTGTGCATATTTGAACATGAGAATCACCAAGGAGGAGAAAGTGAGGACTGCAGATGCTGGAGATCAGAGTTGAAAAATGTTGCACAGCAGGTCAGGCAGCATCCAAGGAGCAGGAAAATCAACATTTCAGGCATAATGAGAAATGAGAAAGGTTTCCTTTGACAGATATTATTCTTATGATACACTGAACCCCACCAGTCCTCTGCTACCACCCCACCAACCTCCATATACATCATATCATCCGTCGTCATTTTCGCCACCTCCAAACAGACCCCACCACCAGGGTATATTTCCCTCCCCTCCCCTATCAGCGTTCCGAAAAGACCACTCCCTCCGTGACTCCCTTGTCAGATCCATACCCCCCACCAACCCAACCTCCATTCCCAGCACCTTCCCCTGCAACCACAAGAAATGCAAAACTTGCGCCCACACCTCTCCCCTCACTTCTCTCCAAGGCCCCAGGGATCCTTCCATATCCATCACAAATTCACGTGCACCTCCACATGCTTCATTTCCTGCATCCGCTGCACCTGACGTGGCCTCCTCTACATTGGGGAGATGGGCCACCTACTTGCGGAATGTTTCAAAGAACACCTCTGGAGCACCCGCACCAACCAACACAACCGCCCTGTAGCTGAACACTTTAACTCCCCCTCCCACTCCACCAAGGACATGCAGGTCCTTGGCCTCCTCCATCACCAGACCATGGCAACATGACGCCTGGAGGAAGAGCGCCTCATCTTCCACCTAGGAACCCTCCAACCACAAGGGATGATTGCAGATTTCTCCCTCTTCCTTATTTCCCCTCCCCTCACCTTTTCTCAGTCCCAACCTTCGGACTCAGCATCACCTTCTTGACCTGCAATCTTCTTCCCGACCTCTCTGCCCCCACTCCCTCTCCGGCCTATCACCCTCACCTTAACCTCCTTCCACCTATCGCATTCCCAACGCCTCTCCCCCAAGTTCCTCCTCCCTACCTTTTATCTTAGCCTGCTTGGCATACCTTCCTCATTACTGAAGAAGGGCTTATGCCCGAAACATCGATTCTCCTGCTCCTTGGATGAGAATCACCAGGGCCACATTTGGCTTCTACTTATCAATCTATTAGAACAAGCTCATTTGCAGCTGTATAATGTCTTTCACAATTCAAAGGCATCCCACAGCATTTTGCAATGAATGATATGCCACTGAAGTGTAGTCATTACTGCCATGCAAATAAACACAGCAGCCATTTTGGCACATAGCAAGCTCCTGCAAATAACAAAGAAGTAAGTGACCAGATAATTTATTTCAGTAATGTTCATCTGGAGATAAATGTGAACCGAGGCACCAGACCAACCCCCTTGCTCCTCTCTGAATAGAGTGGTGAGATGTGTGTGAGGGCAGACAGGCAATGCCTCCCAGAATGCAGCACTCCTTCAGTACTACACTGAAGTGTCAACCTAGATTACATGCTCAAATCTCTGAGCTGCGGCTTGAATCCATGATTAATTTAATCAGGCAAGAGCGTGTGACTCACATACCACTTTCATTATTTATAAATAATGGAAAGGAATTCTGCAAAACAGAAATCAATCCCTCTGTTAAACATTTTCAAAAGAAAAACTGATATCCCTCTAATTTCAGTGCCAAGCTTTTTCAAATCTCAACATATTCCAGAGTAATTACATGGGCATTCTTGCTCATGATCAACTTTTCTATTTTCAGAAAAGAATTATGCTAATTTCCCACTCTGATTCCACCATCTGGTTCAACGTGACTGAACAGCCCAGGAGAGGGAATGAGTTGGCAACAAGGGTGTGGAAATTTTGGCAGGAGCCAAATGAGGCAACTCTGTCTCTCTCCCTATTTAGAAATCCAAATCATTTTATCCGATAGTTAATTCAACAGAATAGAGGTGGATCACAGTAACACAATATGAGAGGTTGGGAAGAGGCAGTGTCAAGTAGCACAGGTACTATCAACCAGAATTAGTCTTGGAATGGGTGCAAGAAGCCTGGAGAACCATGCAGATTAGTGCTAATATGGGTTAAAAGCTAAAGAAATGCAGCTGTAGCAAACAGCCTCAAGTTAAGGATCAGTGTTGGGAGCAGGGGGAGACACAACAGCGTTCATCTTTGATTTTTCTTCTCAATTTATCGCCTAGCTGTAGGCATCAATGGGTTGAAATGCTTGAGGTGTCACAAAGATAGGCAGAGCCAGTAATGGCAGGTTAAGATTCAGGTTAAGAATCGCCTCAGGAGGACTACAACAGCAGCAGCAATCGACAAAGAAGGAAACTTCATTCTATTGAATTTAGATTTTCCTTTCTTGCTTCACTTATAAGGTTATCAACAGTGACAGTGATTGCAGAAATGTCAAAGTATAACTCAAGTTTAGCTGCTTGGAGGCATTGGTGGATATGACAATTACATATTATAAATGCATTGTCTCATTGAGAATCTAAAACAAAAAAAACCTCAGATATTTCAGAAATTTATCGATAAGGCAAGGTTTTGGCCTGGTTGTAGCACTATTTAGCTTTGTTTAATTGTCTGACAGGGATTATTGTGTTTGTCTCATTGCAGCTGCTGGAGTCTTATACCCAATCTGCTATGATTCATTGTGTGGTTGCATTGTCAAACAGCATATTTTAGTGATTTCCAGGAGTCTCTTGTACAGCAACAGATAATGTACATGATATGGCTGACATTAGTGACTCAATTGGGAGCATTGCTTGCTTCTGACCCACTAAGGTTCTGGGTTCAATTTCCACTCTTGAACTTAAAACCATGGGCTTACACTACTAAAGGAATGGTGCACTGTCTTTCAACAACTGAGTTCCTGTCTGCCCAGGTGAGTGAAAAAAGCACCATGCACATAATATGGCATAACAACAACAACTGGAACACAACCAGAACCACTTTCTGCCTTCAGCATTTCATTTGTAGGATCAGAAATAGAAATGTGTCTCAATTGGTGGTAGAAAATGGGTGATATGGGATTGGACGCCCATCACATTTGGTGGAATTAAGGTAAACATTCTGCTTCATTTAAGGAAAACCAGCTAGAACAAGCTGTCAATAATAAATTACCAATCCATACTAACTGAATTGAAACTGGCAACAAGGAACCAGTAACTGGACTGGAATGAATCCAATGATTGTTTACACATGTGGTAGTTGCATATTGTTAACTGATCATTAGTGGCCCTCCTGTTGGGAGTACGTGTGTTATAGTAATTATAGTGCCAGTGATCTCTTTTATTTCTTTGTCAATTTTTGATGGGATTTTTGGATGAGGTCGAACTATAGTCACTTCTGCTTGTTCAGATGGATGTAAAGAATCTCATGACATTAAAGTTATCTTTGCTGCCCCTGTCAATACCAATCCCTCAATCAACATCACAGGACCAGATTATCTGGTCATTATCACTGTTTGTTCAAGTTTACTGTGCCCAAAATTGGCTTCCAAGTTTCTCACATTACAAAAGTGACCACACTCCAAAATGTAGGTCAATGGCCTGTCCAGGGTTTTGAGAAGTTTGATGGTCATAAGGACATAAGAAATAGATGCAGGAGTAGCCCATTTGGCCCCTTGAATGTGCTCTGCCATTCATCAAGATCATAGCTAATCTTTTTATGGACTTAGCTCCACTTACCGACTCACTCACCTTAATTGTTCAAAAGTCTCTCATCTTTGCCTTAAAAACATTCAACAAGGTAGCCTTAACTGCTTTACTGGACAGAGAATTCCACAAATTCACAACCTTTTGGGTGAAGAAGTCATGAAAAGTATTGCCTAGATGCATGTCTTCATTTTGTTTTCTTCTTAGAGCAAGGGTGGTAAACTTACAATGGAATGCCTACGGAACAGATAGATACCATTCAGCCCATCGAGTCTGTACCAACCCACTAGTGTCCCCGTAACCCCACATTTAGCATAGTCAATCCACCTAACTTGCACATCTTTTGGGCCTTGGGAGGAAACCTACGCAAACACAGGAAGAATATGCAAACTCCACAAAAGCATTTATCCAAGGTTAGAATTGAGCCCGGGTCCCTGGTGCTGTGAGGTAGCAGTGCTAAACACCAAGCTAACATGCCAACCGCTGAATGTTGTTTTACTTATTTCATGTTTAAATTGTTTGGAAAAATGGAGTTATTTATTACCTAAACTGTAAAGTCTGTACGATTGCTAAGTCGTAAATCAAAATTATCAACAAATGCTTCCGACCCACCCCTTCACTCTTCAAACTGATTTAACAATTTATTTTCTCATTGTGTAAACTAGGCAACAAATCCCTAGAATATATTGCAATATAAACTCAACTGGCTACAACACATTCATCAGAATCCCATTTATTTATTAAACTTGATTTAGTTTCTTCTGCAATATTTCTCACTAATTTTCCTTCCATTGACAGCACAGTAATCTTTTCACTGGGTTAAGTGTTGGAGAATTAAATAAAACTGCATCCATTAAGTAATGCAACCATTATTGTGCTGAGTTCAAGTCACAAAAAAAATTGCAACTTGTGGTTTCAGTCACAAGTGAGGAAACTAAGTAAGTCTGTCTAGCAAACCAGAAAAGTCCCATGGAGCAATAATCCTCTCTACCCTGTTCCACACATGGGAGACTTTGAGATGGATCTTCTTGGAGTGAGGCTTGCACAATCATTTTCTTACCTTTGGAAGCTTCTGAAGCTCAGATGGTACAGCAAAATACCAAGACATTGAGGAGTTTATCCAAAGTTGGCGTGCCTGACCTTATCGAGACTGTCATAACTGAGCTGGACTCTTCATGTAGCCAGAATGCATGACACTCACTTACCAAAGCAACACTTGCTGGGCAAGCCGGGAGTATTGGGTGGTCTTTCATGACAGTAACTACAAGGGAAATCTGAAGGCTTCACTTGAGCATTTTGATATTTTAGAAGCTCACCCAGGATTGCTGCATCTGATGTAATCAAGTAAAAACATAATGCAGTTTCCTTTGAAAGCAAGCACCCATCATAGATGCAGAATGCAAGAGGTGAAATTCAGAGCCAGTAACTAAACAAGAATTCCATCCTGTCCTATTTGAAGTAGACACCTCCAGGCACTGACTAGCCATAAACTATGTACCTGCTGCAATCTCCAAAACATCACAGATGAAGAACCTAATCATGTTCACCTCGAAGGTTGAAAAAGAACATGAAACTAAGTGATTCCACAAGCAAGAATTGAGTATAGCTCTTCCTGGTGAATCATCCATAGGTTCAATAATCAAAAAATTATACAGTGATGATTTGATTTTCTTGTGCATTAGAAGTTCCTCCTTCATTTATCATCAGAATAACCATCTCAAATTTCATACGATCCTGTTGTCTATTACTTGCACACCACATGGAATCACACACCTTTTCAGATTGTCCCAAAGCATGTGTGTTCATAGACACAACAACTTCAAGAGATACAGTTTTGCCCATTTGTAATAAAGTTGTCTATGGCCATTAATTATAAACAAATAGCTAAGAAAAGTAATTTTTTTCACAAAACTTTTCTATTACTGATGAAAACACATTAAGTTTCTTTTCTTTCTTTCTCTCTCTTTTATATTAAACTATGCCATTAGTCCCATTGCATATTAGGGTTCCCTAACTCATGAAAGTGCTTTATAAATGCAAGCCTTTCTTCCTTAATATATACTTCAGCATGTTTGAGGTTGACTGCCCCCACAGACAGAATCTGCCAAAATACATACATTACATGCTGCTGGCTGCATTTCCAGCAGCTTGACAGACTCTTAAACTTCAGAACTAATTTCAAAACAGATTCAGCTTTACATCACCATGTGTGCAGCTTTATTCTGGTGATTAGATTCAGATAGCAGTGAGATGAGCTATAATGACCTCATTATGTTGTCTTTTAAGAACCAATGAAGCCATATTGGAAAATTTCTGACTGGGAGAAGAATAACTAAAAAATATTGGCTTCACTTTCATACTGAAGAAATAGGAAAGAAGAGTGTTGAAACCCAGCTGTTTCTATGCTGCTATACTTTGTGATTCAGAGAAGCAGGCACTCAGGAAAATTGCATTCATTTTGATTGTAAATGAAATCTTCTGAATTGCTTTGTGCGTGAATGAAAATATACTTAATAATAAAATGCTATACATGGACACGACAAATGAATTTGAAAGTGATGGTGTGCTGCAACATAACCTTTGGTGAATATTGTGTCAGAAACATGCCAGGTACATTATGCCCACCATGATGCATTCTGATTACAGTATATATACACATTTTTATGCCGTACCTTGAAAACATGACCAAGTAAGAATTAATCACTTTATGGAGTTGCTGAAACCTTCTTCTCCAGGGCATTTTCAAATTCCTAATAGCCAGCTCAACACTTGTATGTCCATGTGTCACCTCATACCCATTGGCTCAGATAGTCTAATGTTCAGAGAGAGTCATCTTGTGTCGGGGCATCAGGACCATGTGGAATCCCAAATGCAGAAGATCTGGATGACAACTTTCCCTCTATCTGTAATCTTCCAAAACAGTCCATTAAAGGTGGAGGTTTCCAACTCAGTTATGCTAATAGTTACCCAGGAAATGGTTGAGGGCAAAAACCTACTGTAGCTCCTGGTTATCCACTACGTTGAACTCCAGATTGACAATTCACCAATCCCCTCAACTACAGCCTCCTACTCTTTTACACCACACCAGACCCATAATTATCCCCCAACCAGATACCCCCCTCATCAGACATGATGTCCTCCACTAGCACCTGACACTCCCACTGCCAGCCTGGCCACTTTGGGACCCAACATTGTTCTCAACTCCCACCTTGCACTTGATATCCCCTGACCTCCAACCTGAGCTCCCCCTCCATGCCCTTTTACAATGTCCCCTTGCTGGAAGACCTGATACAAGCTCCCTACCTGCTCCTGGATGATAGCCCCTCCACAGTTGCCCAACAGCACCACCCTCCCAAAGCTAACTTACCCAAAGCTTTCCATCATTTACTTGGCATCTTAGAATGTCACTAACCTGGTGCCATACTTACCTGGCACCCTTTCACACTACCACTCTTATTCAATGGCACTCTACTCACCTGGTAGCCTAACCCCTTACCCAACTACCTGCCTCACTCCATGCCTACCTTAGAACTTTTTTTTAATCCATCTGTTTGTAAAGGGCAGGAGGGGCTTAAACCTAGGCCTTCTGGCCCAGAGGTAGGGATACTACCACTGCACCACAAGACACTTACCACATATACCTCACTGTATACTTACTCTTTCAGAGGGTCTGTCAGAGTGGCTGCATGTGACGCTGCACACTTAAATCACAGAGCACAGCATTTGACTGCTGCAAGTTCTCGTTTCCACAAAGATTTCCCATGATGCAACATTCCTGAACAGCTTTGTAACAGAAGGTCTCCACCCACGAACCTCCAGCACATAAGTAATCTCAGGGAAGAAAGTAATTGGTGAGAACTGGTTAGCATTTCTAATTGTAATTGTAATTGTTCTAATTGTAATGATTAGTTTTTAACAAAGTGATGAGGTGACAGGTCAGCTCACCCAGAATTTTACATGTTACGGGACATGTGCAATCATGGACGCACATGTGGCCCCGGCAAATACATCTGCAGAAAGTGTCAAAGGCTGCATCAGCTTGACCTTTGGCTTTGAGCTTTTAAGTCGGGGCTCAAAGTTACCGTTGTATTACTATACAAGGCAGTGAAAACGTGCGGAATCTATGAGAACCAGGCAGGGCAATGCAGGGGTCCCCTCTGTCATACTTGCTAATTGGTATTCCATTTGAGGGCAATGATTCCTCAGGAGAATGTGGCCAGAGCCAAGTCAATGGCACTGTGGTTGACTCAGCTATAAGTATGTTGGAAGAAAGAATGGAAGAGTAATAGTGATAGGGGACTCTATAGTCAGGGGATCAGACACGTGAGTCTGCAATGCGTAATGTGACTCCAGCATAGTATCTTGCCTTCCTGATACCAAGGTAATGGATGTTATAGAGCAGCTGCAGGGCATTTCCTTGGGGAAGAATGACCAGCCAGAGATGGTGCCCACGTTGGTACCAAAGACTGAGGTAGGAATGAGGTTCTGAAAGCAGATTCCATGCACTAGGTAGGAGATTGAAAGGTAGGGCTTCTAAAGCAGTCATTTCAAGATTGCTCCCAGTCCCTCATGCTCCTGAGCATAGAAATAGGAGAACTAAGTGACAGAACACGCAGCTAGAAACCTGGTGTAGGAGGGCGAGCTATGGATTTCTGGGGCACTGGGACTGGTTCCAGGGAAAGCCGAACTTATAAAATCTGGATGCTAAACACCTGAACAGTGCCAGCATAATATTCTTGTAGGAAAGCATTAAATTGGATTGACAAGAGGATGGAAACCTGAGAGAAAATTCAGAGCAGAGAATGGGAGACAGATACATGATGAGCAATGCTGAAAGACAGAGGAAGCAAATTCTAAAAAATGTAGAGTGCAGAAAATTGTCATTATTAAAAAGGTCTAGACATAAACACAGAGAAAATATTGATCATGAAATATAGTATAAAGCATTGTAGCATGGATACAGGATTGGCTGACTGGCAGAAGGCAGAGAATGAAGATAAAGGAGTCTTTTTCAGGATGGCAGCAGGTAGAGTTCTGCAGGAGTCAATATTCGGCTAAAACTTTTCCCAGCATGTTTTAATGATCTGAAAGAAGGAACTGAGGGCATTGTTATTAAGTTTGCAAATGACACAAAGGTAGGTGGAGAGTCTGGTAGTGCTGAGGAAGCAGGAAGGCTGTAGAAGGATTTTGACAGGCTTGAAGAGTACGCAAAGTAGTGACAAGATGGAATATAATGTTGGAAAGTGTGAGGTTACACACTTTGGTAGGAAGAATAGAGGTATAGGCTATTCTCCCAAATTGGGAAAGGCTTCGGAAATCTGAAGCACAAAGGGACTTGGGAGTCTGAGATTCCCTTAAGGTTAACATGCAGGTTTAATTGGCAGTTAGGAAGGCAAATGCAATGTTACCATTAATTTCAAGAGGGTGAGAATACAATAGCAGAAATGTACTGCTGAGGCTGTATAAGTCTTTGGTGAGACTGTATTTGGAATATTGTGAGCAGTTTTGTACCCTGATTCTAAGGATGTGCTGGCCTTAGAAGCAGTTTACAAGAATGATCCAGTGATGATGAGTTTATCATATGAGGAGCAGTGGAGGACTCTAGGTCTGATGTTTAGAAGAATGATGGGGCTGAATCACATAGAAACTTACAGAATACTGCAAGGTCTGTATAGAGTGGATGTGGAGATGTTTCCACTAGTAGGAGAGACTCGGGTACAGCCTCAGAATGAGGGGATAACCATTCACAACTGAGATCAGGAGAAATTTATTTAGCCAGAGGGTGGTTAATGTGTGGAACTCATTGCCGCACAAGGCTGTGAAGGCCAAGTCATTTTAAGACGGATATAGATAGGTTATCTATTAATCAGCAGATCAAGGATTATGGGGAGAAAGCAGGAGAATGAGGTTGAGAAATATATCAGGAGCGAACGAATGGCATAGTTGGCCCAATTCTTCTTGTACAAGGGTATCTGAAGTTAGCAATTTTTGAGAAGGTTTGTAGCTCTGGTTGAGGTTCTGGATGTAGGTAAGCTCACTGAAAATGAACCTTCCAGTTCAGTCAGCAAACCTACATCAGTATCTGAAGTTAAGTGACTGAAGTTCAACTTCCGAAATACTACTCAAAGTGTGACCAATTACTGAAAGCTTATTTCATGCAATGTCATAAGACCATAAGACCATAAGACCATAAGAGCAGAAATTAGGCCATTCAGCCCATCAAGTTTACTCCACCATTTGATCATGGCTGATAGGTTTTCAACCCCATTTTCCTGTTTTCTCCCCATAATCTTTGATCCCCTTGGCAATTAAGAACTTACCTATCTCTGTCTTAAATATACTCAATGACCTGGCCTCCGTAGCTCTCTGTGGCAATGAATTCCACAGATTCAACACTCTCTGGCTGAAGAAGTTTCTCCTTATTTCTGTTCTAAAGGGTCTTCCCTTTACTCTAAGACTGTGCCCTCGAGTCCTCATCTCTCCCACCAATGGAAACATCTTCCCAACATCCACTCTGTCCAGGGTGTTCAGTATTCTGTAAGTTTCAATCAGATCCTCCCTTGTCCTTTTAAATTCCATCAAGTATGGTCCCAGAGTCCTCAAAATAATTCCTCATATGTTAAGCCTTTCATTCCTGGGATCATTCTTGTGAACCTCCTCTGGACATGTTCCAGGGCCAGTACATCTTTCCTGAGATATGGCGCCCAAAATTGCTCACGATACTCTAAATGTGGTCTGACCACAGCCTTATAAAGCCTCAGAAGTACAGCCCTGCTTTTATGTTCTAGTCCTCTCGAGGTGAATGACAACATTGTATTTACCTTCCCAACTACCGACTCAACCTACAAGTTTACCTTAAGGGAAACCTGGACTTGGACTCCCAATTTTTGAATTTTCTTCCCATTTAGAAAATAGTCTTTTCTTCCTAGCAAAGTGTATGACCACATTGTATTTCATCTGCCACTTCTTAGCCTACTCTCCTAACATGTCTAAATCTTTCTGCAGCCTTCCTGCATCCTCAATACTACCTGCCCCTTCACCTATTTTTGTATCATCTGCAAACTTAGCCAGAATGCCCTCAGTTCCTTTATCCAGATCATTAATGTATGAAGTGAAAAGCTGTGGTCCCAAAACTGACCCTTGTGGAACATCACTAGTCACTGGCTTCCATCTTAAGAAGGACACTCTATCATCCCACTCTCTGCCTTCTGTCCATTCCTCCCCCACAATCCACTCATATATAAATATAGAAACAAGAATAGTGCAAGAAGGAAGCACAATCTTTGATTTTCAACCTAACTAATTCCCAGGGGCAAAGAGTAAATAAAATAAAATAATTCAATGTTTTAAACCAACACTTGTAATGTATCAATTCATTTCTCCCAAAGTGTTATGCAAGCACAATGCATAGTAACTTCATGAAATATAAATGTGAATATAGATGCTTAAAATACAAAGAGGAAAACATAAAACTTTAAAACAATGTCTGGATTTTAACATGTCTACAATCAATCAGGCGAGCGTTCTGAAATAATAATCTGAAAATAATTTCCCCAAGGGTACTAACATTACAAAAGCTCCCAACTTGCCATTCTAATATCTTAAAGCACCTCTTACCAGAACCTTGCCAAACTTCCAGCAGCCACGACTTTACAACTGAAAAGACAAGATACTGCAGAGCATTATGCATGTTGCCAACATTGCCCAGCCTACATGGTGCGAAAGCACTGAACACAACTTATGAACTACAATTTAATATATTTCAAGTCATTCTGAATTGATTTGAACAACTGTCCCATATTTTAGCAGGCATTTTTAAAAATATTGCTCAGAATTCTATTTCTCCAATGTATGTTAGGACAATGCATGTTTGTAGCTAACACACATTGTGTGGCAACATTGTACACTTTCACTGTACTCCTGTACTTGAGTATGCATGACAATAAAGTTTAAAACAAAAAAAATGGATATAGCTCTTTGGTTGTTCCAATTTATACATTTACATCTTTTTTCATAGTGTCTTCAACAAGCCTTTGGTAATAAGTGACCAAGAGTGTGTCAGTTGTCCTGTTACCTGCAGCATAGAGACAGATAATAAAAGACTTGATTTAAAAAAAAATAAATTTGCAATGAAGTTTAAGTCCATGCTGCTTTAAGTCCATGCTTGAAACGGGCTTTGCTGGTGGTAATATTAAAAAAAGTACTGCATCAGTGTTAGAATAGAAGTCCTATAGTGTGGAAACAGGTCCTGTGGTCCAACCTGACCCTCTAAAGAGGATCCCATCCAAGCCTATTCCCCTTACATTTACCCCAACTAATGCACCTAACCCACACTTCCCTGAACACTATGGGCAATTTAGCATGGCCAGTTCACCTAACCTACATGTCTTTGAACTGTGGGAGGAAACTCACACACAGACAGTTACCCAAGGCTGGAATCGAACCTGGGCCCCAGCACTGTGAGGCAGCAGTGGTAACCACTGTGCCACCCCTGTTAATTATAGATGTTTTGAAAGGCAGTAAACTGACCATTCATTGTTAACTAGCAAAAGCTACTATATTATTCGGAGGGAATGAAGGAATAGAAAAACTACAGATTTTCCATGTAGTCCTTTGGTTTTTCAATACAGGTATATCTGTCATGTCTCAGTTGGAGACTTGCCTGGGACAAAGTCAAGCTAATTATGTTATTTCTCCTTCCCCAACTTGCCCCAAGGAAGAGAACCCGCAAGCAAAATTTGAAACTGCTCACATGCATTATCCATCATGTATGTGATATTATCTCATGCTTATGATATTATCTCATTATAACATGCTTCACTTCACAACTGTCCATATTGCAACTGCTACAAATCTACCCATTCCATCAGGTGTATGTCTTCCT